>NC_138979.1:6259731-7002516 GCF_964341445.2 Mesoplodon mirus | reverse complement strand
ACCCAAGGTCACAAACTTTTTTCTATTTTTTTCTGAATTTTCTACAGTGAGTGTGTATCTCTTCTCTCTCTCTCTCTCTCTCTCTCTCTCTCTCTCTCTCTCTCTTTCTCTCTCTTTTTTTTTTGCCAGATGAAACCCTAATACGTAGCTTTAAAAGAAATCCTGTGACATACAGAAGTGTTTATTGCCTAAATATCTAAAATTTGGTATTTGAAATTCTGCCGTTCGTTTTATAGTTCATAAAAATACTGTCGGGCCTCCCTGGTGGCGCAGTGGTTGAGAGTCCGCCTGCCGATGCAGGGGATACGGGTTCGTGCCCCGGTCTGGGAGGATCCCATATGCCGCGGAGCGGCTGGGCCCGTGAGCCATGGCCGCTGGGCCTGTGCGTCCGGAGCCTGTGCACCGCAACGGGAGAGGCCACAACAGTGAGAGGCCCGCATACCGCAAAAAAAAAAAAAAAAAAAAAAAAAAATACTGTCAACACCTGGAGCCTGGGGGCTTCCAACCTGTACATGTTTCTGGAGCAAGACGGTGGACTAGGTCCCTCTTGTCCTCTCATTCCATTTCTTTAAGGTAAAGTCCCTCGGCAATGACAGATGGGCTGTATCTGAGTGCTTATCATTGTCACTGACTCATGTGGGGACCCCGACGCCCCTCACTCGCTTCCCTGTCAGCCTTTTGCAGAGATAGGTGCTATTGAATCCCACTGTCCTTGATCTGCTTAGAACACTTTACAGAGATACATTTACTCCTCAAGAGTGAAAAGGGGGAAAAAAAAAGCAAAGTATAAAATCACTAGTCTAAGATAACGTAAATCATAACCATGTAACAAAAATACATTTTCTTTCCTAGTTCAGATTTCCAAGAAAAACAAAGAAGGGAAGAAGCCACGCCACCTGTTTTCCTTTGTTTTCTCTTTAGCAGATGTTAATCTCTCTCTCTCATAGGTGTACGCACTTAAAATAAGACACATTCATGATGTAACTTAACTTTTAAAATGCTGATTATAAATAGATCTGGATCTGTGTGTACTGGGTGTAAAAGAACTGTGAAGCCCCCAAGAGACAGCAATTTGCATGCAAAATGATGATTGCCACTGGCGATTCTTCCAGAATTCAAGGAATTAAGAAAATCCATTCCATCTCGTGTCCAGTTGCCTATGGGGGCTGTGTTTCTCCAGGAGATCTAGGATGGTCAGCCATGGCCAAATGAGGTCTGCCATGGTTCAGGCCACATAGCAAGACTATTCCAGTGAATTAACCTGCTTTTAAAATAAAATCTCAGATTGTGGTCTCTTAGGTGTCACCATGGCCTGAGGGTTCAGCCCTGTAGAGAGGAATTACACTTGCTTCTCTTGGTGCCTTTCTAGAAGAAAGTTCCTGGCTCGCAGTTTTCCAGACTGCAAAGAGAGTGAAGTTATGTCCCACCTTTGTGCAGGGCTTCCTGTGGCCACAATGACAGGGAGCCATCGACCCCTTTATACTCACAGTTACGTTCCCTCACAATCCCCCTGCCAGGGCAATGCCTTTTCTCACTGACGCCTTCTCTAAAGCTCTAGCACTACACGATCTATGAGCAGGGACAGGGGAAGGTTGTGACCTGACTTCCCACCCTGCAAGAGCTCCCAGCTTTGTCATTCACCTTCCCTGCTCTGGGTCACCTGTTACCCGTCAGGGCCCCAAGGTAGCAGGTGGTCTCAGTGTCCACCTACCGTAAATGGACTTGTGTTCCTGCTTTGTTCCTGGTCTTAGAAATTCACCTCATTATCTTGTGAGTTCATTTGTGCACTCAAGAGGGTGGTTTTTACTTTTGACCTAGCATTTTCAGTTTGAAGGTTTCAGGCTATCTTGTCCACATCATATTTCCAGAAACTGAAGTCCTATTCTGTGGATCTATTCTTTTATCATTCTGATGTTTGCTTGGTGATGGGCACCATGGGATTCTTAATTGCTGCCTTAGGAATTGAGGAAATAAACAAGGATGGCAGTTGGATTAGAAAGGGTCAGGCACAGGGGGACGTGACCAAGAAACAGAGTCTACAGTTACTAGGTGGTTGGGATAGTTGGGTGGTGGCCATGTAGTGTGTGCGTGGGTGTGATATAGGGGGAGGGGGGGATGTTTGCAGCAGGAGAGCAGAGAGTAGATGTCAAGTTCTTAGAAGACAGCCTGGCAATTGTCTCTGTTCCATAAAAGGCAGCCACTGGGCTTTCTGCGATCACCTGAGTGAAACGGCATGGGTGCTCAGGAGGCAGAGAGGTAGAACCTGCCATAACCTCGAGAAGAAAACAAGGGGCTGGATGACTCACCTTAGAAGGACATGTGGGAGTGTGTTTAGGAAGGAACAGTAGAGCATCTAGCAATGGAGAGACAGAAGCGCATCAGGGAAACCATACCAAATTGGACATCAAAACACGTGTATTCAAGCCGTGGGTCTGCAACTAGTGAGACCCTGTTATTATTATTATTTTTTTAAATTTTATTGAAGTGTAGTTGATTTACAATGTATTAATTTCTTCTGTACAGCAAGGTGACTCAATTATACATATATTCTTTTTTCATATTCTTTTCCATTATGATTTATCATAGGATTTTTTTTTAAGATTTTTAAAAATGTGGACCATTTTTAAAGTCTTTATTGAATTTCTTACAATATTACTTCTGTTTTATGTTTTGGTTTTTTGGCTGCAAGGCATGTGGGATCTTAGCTCCCCGACCAGGCATTGAACTGGCACCCCCTGCATTGGAAGGTGAAGTCTTAATCACTGGCCACCAGGGAAGTCTATCATAGGATATTGAATATAGTTCCCTGTGCTCTACAGTAGGACCTTGTTGTTTATCCATTCTATATATACTAGTTTGCATCTGCTAATCCCAAACTCCCAATCCTTCCCTCCTCCAACCCCTCCCCCTTGGCAACCACAAGTCTGTTCTCTATGTCTGAGAGACCCTGTCATTTTTATAAAATTGATCATGCTGAGCTCCAGATGTCAATAAGCTACCTAGGCTAAGGGTAATTTAGGCTGGTGATAAAGAACATGGGCTTTAACTTTGGAAAACAGCATGAAATTTCCTCAAAAATTAAAAATAGCACGACCATATGATCCAGCAATCCCACTCCTGGTATTCATCCAAAGGAAGTGAAATCAGGAGTCTGAAGAGATAGCTGTACTCCCATGTTCACTGCAGCATTATTCACAATAGCCAAGACATGGAAACAACCCAAGTGCCCATCAATGGATGAACAGATAAAGAAGATGTGATGTATTATTTATATATATATATATATTTATTTATATATATATATATAATTTAGCCATGAGAAAGAAGGAAATCCTACCATTTGTGACAACATGGCTGGAACTTGAGGGCATTATGCCAAGTGAGATAAGTCAGGTGGAGAAAGACAAATATTGTACATCACATGTGGAATCTAAAAAAATAACTCATAGAAGCAGAAAGTAGAATGGTGGTTACCAGGGGCTGGGGATGGGGGGAACAGAAGAGATGGTTTTTAAGGGTACAACCTTAAAACTGGTAGATAAATCAGTCCTGGAGAGCAAATGCACAGCATAGAGATTATAGTCAACAATCCTGTACTATAAACTTCAAAGTTGCTAAGAAACCAAATCTTAATTGTTCCCACCACAGAAAAGAAATGATAATTACGTGACATGCTACAGGTGTTAGCTAACACGGGTGGTAATCATATTGCAATACACAAATGTATCAAATCAACATGCTGTGTACCTTAAACTTAGACAATGTTATATATAATTATATCTCAGTTAAAAAAAGAAGAGCATGGGTTTTGGAGTCAGGCGGACCTGAACTTCAACGTGCTCATCTATAAAACTGGATTAATGATATCTCCCTCTTAGGGTATTATGAGGATTCACACGATGACTGCCAAACTGTTAATAATTTTAAAAAGGGATTTGTTATCATCTTTTTCAAGTTGATGGAAATTCAGGAATCAATGATGAAAATGCAAGGTATTGGTTTAGGGTGGCAGCTAGAGCAAGATTATCATCACTTTGATTATATGTTCCTTTTGTCATTGCTTTTCTTGGCCATTTGCTTTGCCCTCAGCATTTAAACTGCTTTTTCTTTTATGCTTTCTCCTAATGCTAAAACTTGTGAAGTCTGGACCGTATGTTGATGCACATACTCCATTGATTATTGGTATTATTCTATCGGTCCTTTGCATTTCTGTTGATCCCAGAATATCTGTTTTAGATTTGACATTTTTACTGGACAGAGATAAGACATGCAAGCTTACTTTACTTTCTTAACTTATTGTATAGGGTTTTATTTTTCAGTGTTCCTGAGTCACAGTTTCTTTAACCAGATTCTCTGCAGGAGGATAGTATTGTAATTTCTAATAAATGGGAATTTTAAGAACTATTTGTTGACTCTTTTATTCATTCATTCATTCATTCATTTAAAAAGTAGTTGTTGAGACTTCCCTGGTGGCTTGGTGGTTAAAAATCCTCCTGTCAATGCAGGGGACATGGGTTCGAGCCCTGGTCCAGGAAGATCCCACATGCTGGGGAGCAACTAAGCTTGTGTGCCACAACTACTGAGCCCGTGTGCCTAGAGCCCATGCTCTGCAACAAGAGAAGCCACCGCAGTGAGAAGCCCGCACACCACAACGAAGAGTAGCCCCCGCTCACTGCAGCTAGAGAAAGCCTGCACGCAGCAACGAAGACCCAACCCAGCCAAAAATAAATAAATAAATTAAATGAATTTATTAGGAAAAAAAGTAGTTGTTGAACTCTTACTATGCTAGACTGAGAGTAGGAAGACAAGACAGGTTCCTTTTCCTCAAGATGCTTAGTGTCAAGTAGAGGAAACGAATAAAGGAATATACAAAAGAAGCTTCCAGTTGGATCAAAGAAAAAGTACAGGGAGATTGTCATTATTAGTTTTGTCCTTTTCTGAATGAAATCTTAGTTTTGGAAATACTATTTGACTTAGTGTAATATAATTACACAAATACATCTTGAAGACCTACTAGGCTGAGTACTTGAGGATGAATAAGACAATGCCCTGATTCTCAAGGAGTCCAGGGGGCTGGTGATGTGGATTTAGATTTCCTTGTACACCCACCCTGGCCCCTGCCCCATCGTTAACTGACAGGGTTCTTGGGTAAGCAAAATTGAAGGAATTTAGGATGGCGTGCACAGAATCATTAAGTACTCCAGGAATTCCCCTTGTGCTATCCTCTATAAAATAGAATATTTAAGAGTTCCTTCGCTTCACATGTCTTGATGAATAATTATTGAGATAAGATGTATTCCTCTGAAATTGAAAATGTTGTTTATATTTCCTGCTGGAATTGACTGACAGTAATTTCAGTAGCTGCTCAAATTCTTGCTGATTTCTCCTGAATGGATCCTTTTGTTTTGATGGCTCTCCTTATGTAAACCACCTTTATTATCTTTGGAGAGTCTATTACAAGCAAAATTACTTGTTAATATTAGGATAATTCCTTATTCCACTTGGAAGGGAACTTTCTGCTGATCTCCTTCCTTTCTGCATCTAAGAATTAAAGAGCACAGATCTTGCCCTGGAATTGTAGAATTCATCTTTGGAAAACTGTAAAACATGGAATGTTTCTATTGCCTCACAGGAATTCAGCATGTTCCTCAAAACACATTTTTTATTACAGGGAATTTCCTGTTTTTTCCTAAATTAAAGCATGGGTTTTCCTCTTAAACCAGTAACCTACTCAAGTTTTTTCATTTCATTTAATTATGAAATAGTATTTCTTCTGTTGTTAGGTGATTCAATATTTACTTTAAGTTCTTTCTGTATGAAATCAAAACAACTGCTTTGATTCACTCAAACAAATGGTAATCTGTGAATGAAAGAAAGCAAATTAGAAAACAAAGAAACCAAACCAAAGAAACACACAATTGTTTTGGCAATTTATGCCACCATCCCCCAAACCTGGCTTCTTAAAATTTTCACTTTCCAAGTAACACTGAGTTTTCCTAAATGGGACATAAAGAAGGTTCTGCACCCAATTCTGACATAGGGATTTCCCCCACGACTACAAATTCTCAGACCCCAATTGTGTATCTCTTGGGCTGTACCCCACAGGCCTATGAGGCCTGGGCTTGCCCAGCTTCAAGGCCGATGAAAGAGCCTGGAATTAGCAACAGAGTCATCAATGGTTTAATGGATGGGGGAGGGATCTTACACGTCTGAAGCAAGATCCTGGAGCAACACCCTACCTTGTGCGGGGAAGGTGGGCAGAATATGGTGTCAGTCTTCGCTCCTGGGGTGAAGGGGAGATTACCAGTTACAGGGGAATTGACCTCAGGTGGGCTCACTAGTTACCAGGGAAACCAGTTTAGGAGCACACCCCTTTGCTAACAATCATCAGCTGGGCCTGGGGCAAGTACTGGGAAGGTCAGTCATGTGAGCAGGGGTAGGTGAAGCAGGTTGTACAGAGTGTAAGAGAGCAACCATCTCGAGTGGCCTGACGGTACTAGTATCCTATAATTGAGTTCAATTCTGACACTATCTGCCAGAAGATAGGTCTCTCAGGTTAAAGGCTCAGTCCTACAAGATCCCCCCCAACCAACCCCTTTCAGACACCAGTCATAGGCCCAGGTTATCACCTGTGCTTCTGACTGGCGATAAATTGGAGATCCCACCAACTTCCTCCTTGGGTTTGATAGATTTGCTAGAGCAGCTCACAGAACTCAGAAACATTTTACTTACTAGATCACCAGTGTATTATAAAAGGATATAACTTAGGAGCAGCCAAATGGAAAAGATGCAGAGGAGAAAGTATGGGGCAGGGCCTGAAGCTTCGATGCCTTCTCCAGGTTCAGCACTCTTCCAGAACCTCCACCCAGAAGCTCTCCAAACTGTCCTTTTGAGTTTTTATGGACACTTCATTACACAGGTATAATCAGTTAAGTCATTGGCCATTGGTGATTGATTCAACCTCCAGCTCTTCTCCCCTCCTCAGAAACCAGGGAGTGGGAGTGAAAATTCCAACCTTCTAATTGTGGTTGGTTCCCCTGGCAACCAGCCCCCTTCTTTAGGGGCCTTCCAGAAATCACTACATTAACATAAACTCCAGTGTGATTGAGAGGGGCCTGTTATCAATAACAAAAGACACATTAAATATATTCACTTATAGGAGTCAGAGTTTCTCTAATTCTTTCCCGGCTTTGAAGGAGAAAGGATTTAAGGATTGCTTGGATTCACTAATGGGTTTTTGTTATGTGGATGGCAAGGGAGGTATAAGGATTGGGAAAAGTCTAGAGAAGTTTAAATTTAGATACATAAGAAAAGGCATAGAGACTTGGTAAAATTAAAATATCTCAGAAGAGTTTAGAGGAGCTTTTCATTTTTTATTTTGAGGGAGGGAGAGGAGGAAACGGAGAGGTGGTAAGCAGTTGCCATGAGGTGTGGAATTTTAGGGAAAGCAGTGGCTTAAAAGTTTTAGGAAGTTTTTATGTGTGTCGTACAATGTAATTTCTCCTTTCCTGTCTCCTCTTGAGTCTTTCAAGAAAGACGTACCTTACATTTCTAGGCTCTTTGGAGTTGGAAACACTCCTTCTCGCTGTGTCATCCTGCTAAGACCAGTTCCAAGGTAGCCTGATTTAATGAGTTTTTGATTGGGGTCCTCCTGTGCATTAGTCTGTTGAGGCTGCCATAACAAAATACCCTGGATGGTCGGCTAAACAACAGAAATTTATTTTCTCTATTTTCTAGAGGCTACAAGTCCAAGATCAAGGTGCCAGTAGGGTTGGGTTCCACTGAGGTCTCTCTTTTTGGCTTGCATGTGGCCGTCGTCCTGCTGTTTCTTTATATGGCTGTGCCAGAGCGCGCCCCTGGTGTCTCCCAGTAAATTCTAATCTCCACTTCTCATGAGGACACTTACCAGATTTGATTAGGGCTCACCATAACAGCCTCGTTTTAACTTTATTACCTCTTTTAAGATGCTAGCTCCCAAAACACTCACATTCTGAGGTACTAGGGGCTTAGAACTTCAACATATGAATTTTGGGGAAACAAAATTCAGTCCGTAACATCATCCATGGAAGGAATATGTAGTTCATAGAATTCTAGGGCATACTTTGGCTTGTTACTTCAGGAACATGAACTGTTAGAGCTAGGAGAAATGTTAGTAGTATAAAGCAGTAAAAAGTATGAATGGCCCTAGTTGACCCTGTTACAGCTCTGTTTCCACCACTGGGATTTTGAATATTTATTTTATTTTCCATAATTCAACTCAGTCATTCTTACTTTCCATGATTCCTTTCTCTGACTAGATCACATAGTTTGTCACTTTGTGCTGGCTCCCCAACCATGCGTTCTTTTTCATTGAAATTTGGATATTTGTATTTACTTTTGTAACTTTTCACAAGCTAAAGGATTTTGGATCAAGTCTTCTGGAATTTCTAGACAACCTAAGGTATACACTAAAAAATACATTAAACTTTTGGATCGGGGACCAGATAGAAAAAAAATGCTTCTTAGTGTACGTATTATTTACCTCATAGGAAATGCTTATTTCTGGCAGTTTATTCCCATGGAGTGGGGGGAATTTTAACTTGATTCTCCAGGAGGGAAAAATATGGGAGGAACCACTCTCTGTCCCTTCACCTGCGGGAGGAATTGATTTATCTGATCAATGAGATGAGAAGCAAGAACCGAGCATGTATAACTTGGCTCCCTCTTGTTTTTCTGGCTTACTTGTCCACAGAGACGGTTTATTGGTTTCTGCCTCAGTTTTCCATGAGGTAAGCACACATGTTCCACCTTCTAGATTATGGGATCATTTCCCTCTTTCCTCACTATTGTGGTCCAGTAAGTGTTAGGCTGCAATTCGGAGGAAGGATACCTGTTCTGCAGATGAAAACTCCCCCCTTGGGAAAGTTGTCCTGAGGTCTAGTCTTCGGGTGGATTATTAGAGATCTGTTTATCATCTTAGGTTAGTTTTCTTTTTCTTCCACTCTAATCTTATTAGGAATAAAGTTAATATTTTGATCTCATGTTTCTAACCATAATATTGGTTATTATGGGTACTATATGCATTCTTACTTTCTGCCTGAATTTATATATCAGGGAAAAACGTTTGATTATTTATCACCCTTAAAACCAGAACAATTTAAAAGAAAGCAAACAAATTTCTATGCTTCTATTAAAAAAGACATCAGGTTCAAGAGGCATTGTGATCCCTGATCAGGGTAAATATAAAGGAAACCATGTGTAGGCACAACGCAGTAAAACTGCTGAAAAAAACAAAGCTAAAGGGAAATACCAGAAAGCAGCTGGAGGTGATAAAACATAACCTCAAAGAAGGAACAATAAGACTGACAGCTGACCTCAAAGCAGAAACAGTGGAAGCCATAACTCAATGAACAACATCTTCTTGGTGATGAAAGAAAATAACTGAAAACCTTCAACACTATATGTTGTGTTTTCTTTTCCTTTTCAAATTATTATGGAATAAAGATACTTTTGGAGAGAACTTATTATCAGCAGAACTGCACTAAAATAAAAAACAAGACTAATAAAATGTATTAATCTCTGGCAAGAGCAAGAAAAAAAAATGGGAGAGGGAAAGAAAGAGAAGAAGGCACAACCAATATGAGAAATAAAAAGGAAATCTAACTATAGTCTTATAAAGTATAAAAAGATGCCAAGAGACCATTATGAACAACTTTCTACCAATAAGTTCAACAAATAAGACAAATACCTTGAAAAACAGAGCTTACCCAAACTGATGGAGTAAGCAATAGAAAAACTAAATAGTATTATACATGTTAAGTAATTGGAATCTATGGAATCTATCATTTAAAACTTTCCAACAAAGAAAAATCCAGGCCATACGGTTTTACTAGTGACTTATTCTAAACATTTAAGGAAGAGATAATACTAATCTTACACAAATTCTACCAGAGAATAGAAAAAGAGGGAATGCTTTCCATCTTTTTTTAAAAAAATGAGGCCAGTATAAACTTGATACAAAATATGACAAGGACTATAGAAGAAAAAACAATTACAGACTGATCCCTTTCATGAACACAGAAGCAAAAAAATCCGAAACAAAACTCTAGCGAATTGAATCCAATTATAAAAAGAAGCATACTGAATCCTGACCAAGGGAGGTTTATTTCTGGATTGCAAAATGAGCAAAAAATTAAAAAATCAATCCAAATAACTCACCAAATCAACAGAATTAAGAAGAAAAACCATATAGTTATCATAATATGTACAGAAAAACCATTTTATAAAATTTATGAGTTGAAAATCCCTCGGTAAAATAAGACCAGAAAGGGACTTCCTTCATCTGGTAAAGGGTATCTACAAAACTCAACAGCTAACATACTAAAGGGTGAAATGGTGAATGCCTTCCCCCTGTGGTGACCTATCCACTAATGCCATTTCTATTCAACATTGTACTGGAGGTCATGGCCAGTGCAACAAGGAATAGATTTAGTATAAAAAAGGAATAACTGTATAAAGATTATAAAGGAAGAAGTAAGCTGCCATTATTCACATATTACATGGTTATGTGTATCAAAAAAATCTACAAGAGTATCTAAGCAACCCATTGGACTTATGTGAATTTAACAAGGTTGTTGGATGTAAATTCAGAATATAAACATCAGTCGCATTTCTACATGATAGCAATAAGCAATTAGAAAATGATATTAAAAATAGAATTTACACTAACACAAAAATGTAGATTACATAGGAATAAATCTAAAAGATGCCCAAGATGTCTGCACTGAAAACTACAAATTATTACTGAGAGAAATTAAAGAAGGTCTAAAGAAATAGAGGAATATGCCACGTTCATGGCTTGAAGACTCAGTATGTTGTCAGTTCCTCCCAAATTGATCCACAGATGCACTGCAACCTAATAAAAATATGAACAGAATTTGGTTTTGGTGAAAATTGACGAGCTGATTCTAAAATTTATGTGGAAATGCAAAGAATCTAGAATTTCCAAGTCAATCTTTAAAAAGTATGTAAATGAATACTAATACCATGAGAAATCTATTTATTATAAGGTTATAATATCAAGATAGATGGGTGGTATTGGCATAGGGAAAGTCAAACAGATTAGTGGAACAGAACAGAGACTCTATAATCAGACCTAAACATACTGTTACCTGATTTCTGAAGGATCTCCACTGAAACTCAATAGGAAAAGGACAATCTTTTGAAAAAGTAATGCTCAATCAAATCTATATCAACATGAAAAAAAGTATCATCCCTATCTTTTACTATATCCCCAAATCAATTCCAGCAGGATTGTATACCTAAATATGACAGGTTAAAGAAAAAGCTTTGAGACAACAACATAGGATAATATCTTCATGACCTTTGAATAAGGAAAAATTACTTAAACAGGATATGGCAGTAGACAAACGGGCTTGAACAGGCACCTCCGAAAAGATTATATCCAAATAAACATGTGCTCATTTCATCAGTAAGCAGGGAAAGTAAAATCAAAACCACAATGTGGTACCATTGGATAAATACCCAAATGGTCAAAACTAAAAAGGGGGGCTTCCCTGGTGGCACAGTGGTTGGGAGTCTGCCTGCCGATGCAGGGGACGCGGGTTCGTGCCCCAGTCCGGGAGGATCCCACATGCCGCGGGGCGGCTGGGCCACAGAGCCATGGCCGCTGAGCCTGCGCGTCCGGAGCCTGTGCTCCGCAATGGGAGAGGCTGCGGCAGTGAGAGGCCCGCGTACCGCAAAAAAAAAAAAAAAAAAAAAACTAAAAAGGCAAATGGTGTCATATGTTGGTGAGGAAGTGGAGCCATTGCATCTCTCATGTCTCCTATGCTGTTGGTGGAGATACAAATTCCAACAATCGTTTTGGGAAACCACCAGTATCTTCTAAAGTGAAACGTGGTCATCCCCTGTGACTAGGTGACCATGTCCGGGTTTTCCGTGAACAGTTTTGGTTTACGCATATTTTCTCAGAATGCTTTTAGCTTAGCATTTGTCCTGTACTTTTTTATTTTTTAACAAAATTTTGTCACTAATTGCTGTACTCAAATAAGGCAGGGAAAGTTTGGTGGACTTCTGCTTGATTCTTCCAGCTTTTGCCAGGATCTTGCCTAGTAGTGTGGGACACATATGCACTAAAGAGAGTTCATTCTGAAACATAGTGTTGAATCTTTAAGGCAACCAGAGATAAGACACTTTCTGGGACACAAAGTCCCAGGAATGGCTATTTCCAGTTTTAACTTGTAGTGAAAGCTTTTGACACTGCTGCCCCTGCTGGCTGTTTGGTGTAATACCAGCCAATTGTTCGAGGAGCCTTAGGCATTGGCCTGAAAGAAGCATGGGGCCAGTAAGCTGCCAGCTGGTATTGTCAGCGGGAAAGTTGACAAATTATAGGTTAGATGTATTTGAATTTAGGTGCAGAGAATAGAGGCGGAGAAAACAGTGAATCAAGAATAGTCTAAACACTCTTACTATTGTGGTTTTACTATGTATTGTATGATATAAATCTACGATTGTTCATTATTTATGCCATTATTTGGTAATGTGTTTTTTAGTTCACAATAAATTTTCTAGTGAAAATTTTCTAGTGAGCTCAAATGAATGGTAGTGCATATTTAATAAGAAATTAAGTACTGCTTCAGTTTCTCAAGGAAGGTGTTGATATATGTATTATTTTCTAAAATATTTGTTGACATCAGTTATCCATCCTGGGGCAAAGTGATATCACTGCCCACATGAGAACCAGAAGACACAAACGGACCTACAAAATGTCTGCCCAGACATTGAAGCAGTGGTTATTTGAGGAGGTATGTCAGCAGCCACAAAGGGGGACTTTACATGTCATTTCATAAAGCCTGGCTTTTCATTAAGGTGACATGGTTATTGCAAATTAAGTTTGCTCATTAACTTTCACATTTTCTTGTGCAGACACAAAATGCAGAGTGATAGCTGACAGTGTGTTTGCTGCATGAGCAGGACAAGAACTTTTCAAACGGTTAAATAACAGTTTTATAGCGGTGCTATTGATGCCTCAAAGAGGAGATTACAAAAGTGGCTGAATTTTCATCTCTAATTCATCGAGTCAAAGTGAAACTTTTAAAATTCATTCCATCAAAGGGAAGATGTATGACGTGATGGTGAATGCTATATAGATTCATTTCAAACATTCAACACTAAAGATATTTCTGTGGGGATAATACAAATATGAATTTTGATAAAATATTGCATTGAGATAAAAGCATATTAAATTAAGAAACCCATGGAGTAGAAATGTATTTGGAATTGGTTGTAGTGCACATACATTTTGTTAATGTGTCAAAAAATGGCCTTTTGTGCGTCAAAGGACACCATAAAAAGAGTGAAAAGACGACCCACGGAGAGGGAGAAAATATTTGCAAATCACATATCTGATAAGAGATTAATATGCAAAATATATAAAGAACTCCTACAACTTAACAACAACAAAACAAACAACCTGGTTAAAAAAGGGACAATGGGCTTCCCTTGTGGCGCAGTGGTTGAGAGGCCGCCTGCTGATGCAGGGGACACGGGTTCGTGCCCCGGTCTGGGAAGATCCCACATGCCATGGAGCGGCTGGGCCCGTGAGCCATGGCCGCTGAGCCTGCGCGTCCGGAGCCTGTGCTCCGCAACGGGAGAGGCCACAGCGGTGAGAGGCCCGCGTACCGCAAAAAAAAAAAAAAAAAAGGGCAAAAGTCTTATATTTCTCAAAGAAGATGTATACATAGCCAATAAGCACATAAAAACATTCTCAAAATCACTAGTCATTAGAGAAACACAAATAAAAACCACAGTGAGATACCATTTCACACCCACTAGGATGGCTATTATAAAAAAATAAAATGGAGGATAACAGGTGTTGGTGAAGATGTGGAGAAATTGGAACGCCGTGCATTGCTCATGAGAAAGTAAAATGGTACCGTGGTTGTGGAGAACAGTATGGCAGTTCCTCAAAAAAATTAAATAAGAATTACCATATGATCCAGCAATTCCACTTCTGGGTACATACCCAAAAGAATTGAAAGCATGGACTCAAGTAGATACTTGTATACCAATATTTATAGCAGCATTATTTATAATCAACAAAAGGTAGAAACAACCAAATAATTAAAAGCAGAATGAATAAATAGATTAGGTCTCACCTATGGCTTCGCATTCAAATCACCTGGAAGGCTTTCAGACCACGTTTCCAAGGATTCCTCCCTCAGTCTCTAAGACACACAGCTCACACCTTCCTTGGGAAGTTATGAGAACCCGAAGTCCATGCCTTCTTCTTGCCTCTTCCTCCTCGTCCAGATGGAGCCCCAGACATAAAGCTGAGTGCCAACTCAATTCTCTGGGCAATCATTGCTGTGGTTTCCCCTCTCTTTACAGTCCTTTTCTGAACCACGAAAGACGCAGTTTTGCAATGAGACATGTGGCCAGGCCAGATTCCCCTTCCGTCCTTGGGGGGCAGCTGGGACTGTGCTTTAGCATTTTGACATCCCTAGGGACCAGCTCAGTAAATAAAAGGATTAAGACAGACTTGCAAGGAAGAACTTAAATTTTCCTCACCAGATGACTCCTGTTCTCTTTCCCGACTTCAAACACGACTCCTTCCCTCACACTTACTAGTGACAAAACCACAGCATCAGCATCCTCTGTTGGCCCCCCGGGCGGAGAGGAGGATGTTCCCCAACTTGGCTCAGGCTTGGGAGAGGAGGGAGGGGCTGCAGGGAACCCCCACCCCTGCCCTTCCTCCCCGAGGGCTTTCAGAAGTGATGCTGCTGTTCTCAAGTCGCCATAAAAAACATGTTAGTGATGACTTAGCATCCTTTTCAGAGATGGAAAAATGAATGTGGGAGGAGGTGAGGTGGTAAAGCCAGGTCTGAGCCGTGTCCTGGAGCCTGAGCTACTGCAGCCGCTTCCCGGAGTCTGTCAGCTCCGCAGGGCCTTGTTGGGATGGGCTCAGGTGGGAGAGTTTACACCACAGCCCCTGGCAAAGGCTGCTAACCTGGGCTCTCCCCTCCCTGGAAAGCTGTCTGCCTGCCTGACGCCCTAATCCCCCTTTATGCCACACAAGTGTGAAGTAAAATACATTTACAGCTGTCTTGTTATGAGTAGTAGTACAGTAGTGTGGTAGTTAAAAAAACCCGAAACAAGACAAAACCTCACCATTTGATGTACAACCTTTACAGTATTGCTTTGTTACATGGTCCACCTTCGTATTTTAATTAAAGAATAAATAAAATAAAATAAAATGAGATAATTGTACAAGTTTTTCTGAGGCATTGTGTTTATGCTGGACTTCAGCCTACTTTTTCTGTGCATTAAGACATTTCCCAAGTTTCTGTGTTAAATTATCTAGGGCTCAGTAGATGGCGCTGCTGTACTGTCTTTTTAGTCGGATCTACTTTCTGGGATACTAATGAAAAACTCGCAATATAATTGGAACAGGAGTTGGGAGGGAAACCCAGATTTCTTAACCTAGTTCTAGGCAGATACCAAGATTCTAAGTCTCATTTTTTCCCAAACCCTTTAAAATTCTGCACCTCGAGTAAATAGAAATATCGTGAAAACATTCGTTCCTTGGGTATTTATCTTAAAAAAATTTTTTTATTGACGTCTAGTTGATTTACAATGTGTTAATTTCTATGGCACAGCAAAGTGATTCATATATATATATACACACACATACATTCTTTTTCATATTCTTTTCCATTATGGTTTATTACAGGACATTGAATATATTTCCCTGTACTCTACAGGAGGACCTTGCTGTTTGTCCATTCTCTGTATACTAGTTTGCATCTGCTCATCATTGGGTACTTATCTTTGATACCTTTTATCTGAGAATCTGAAGGGACTCTGCCAATATTTTCTCTCCAGGTCTTAATTTAGGTGGGGAGACGAATCCCCTCACAAATCCTTTACTGTTCTTTTCACACATAAAACAACAAGGTCCAGAGAATTCGTGTTTCTTGACAAATTAAATTCTTACTTCCAGAAAGCTGCCTTTTGATTTTTTAAAAAATTTATTTCTTATAAATTTATTTACTTATTTTTGGCTGCGTTGGGTCTTCGTTGCTGCACACGGGCTTTCTCTAGTTGGGGTGAGTGGGGGCTACTCTTTGCTGTGGTGCGTGGGCTTCTCATTGCGGTGGCTTCTCTTGTTGCAGAGCAAGGGCTCTAGGCACACGGGCTTCAGTAGTTGTGGTGCGTGGGCTCAGTAGTTATGGCTCGCGGGCTCTAGAGTGCAGGCTCAGTAGTTGTGGCGCACAGGCTTAGTTGCTCCGTGGCATGTGGGATCTTCCCGGACGAGGGATCGAACCCGTGTCCCCTGCCTTGGCCACCGCTCCACCAGGGAAGTCCCCTGCGTTTTGATTTTTAAAATATCACTGACACTGTAAGAAATGAGACAAACTCTGTGGGATGAGTGAACGAATGTGTAACAAGCTGCCTGCAGCATCCAACCGCAAGGCCCATCACTGGGGCTCAAATAATTGAATCATCTTATTTAATTTTTTCTTTTGTCTTATTATTAAATTTTCAGGGACACGAAATAGGAGAGATAATAATATAACATATATACACGCACCTACCACTCAGCTAAAGAGAGAAAAGATTATGGGCAGACTCAAACACTCTATGTATTATTCCCACCTGGCATTCGCTGCTCTCTTCCCCAGCGGTATTTAGACTTCAGTTTTTCCGTTTGTGTCTTTGTCATCTACCCTCTTGTCTTTTTGCAAGTTGCATTTTCTCATTCAACATTATGCTTTGGAAGACTATCCGTGTTAACACCTAGTTTATTCATTTTGACATTTGCACAGTGAGTGAATTCTCCACACTTTGCTTAAACCATTCTTCTGCGGATGCATATTTATATCCCTTCCAATTTCTAAATTATTGCAGACAACATGAGTTCTTGTTTACGTGTGAGAGAGTCCTATAAACCTTTATATTTTATGCACCTTAAATATTTTGTAACAACCACAAAACATAAAAAAGCAGCATCTACAGTCATTGCAGCCAGATTAGTTTCATGTTCCCTCATTCAATGTAGTTTGTGTTATTTCTTATAGGAGTTGATGATTTTAAAATATTAGAAGACAAGAGACTGGAAGTTAAAAAGCCATTTAGAGAGTAATTCAGACTCTCTTGAGTTTGTTTTCTAAATACCTAGGAGTGGACCGATGGGTGGTACCGTGTGCACAGATTCATTCCACTGTACTTGCAACTGACAAATAGCTCTTCAAATTAATGGCAACAATTCCTGTTTCTATTGTTTGGAAACTCTGGTTGCTCCTTTTTAAAAATTTATTTTATTGAAGTATAGTTGATTTACAATTTTGTGCTAATTACTGCTGTACAGCAAAATGATTCAGTTATATATTTGTATATATATATATATATATATATATATGTTCTTTTTCATATTCTTTTCCATTATGGTTTATCACAGGATATTGAGTATAGTTCCAGGTGCTCTACAGGAGGACCTTGTTGTGTATGCATTCTCTATATAATAGTCTGCGTCTGCCGACCCCGAACTCCCCATCCACCCCTCCCCCACCCCCTCCCTCTTCGCGACCGAGTCTGTGCTCTGCGTCCCTGTGGAAACTCTGGTTGCTCTTCATCCTCCCTAACACTCTTTGTCAATCTCCTTTTAAACAAATTTTTTTCTTATTGAAAATTTCAAGCATATATAAAAATACAGAGAGTAGAAGAATAAACTTCTATGTTCCTGTCATTCAGTTTTAACAATTATTAATACATTGCCCATCTTGACTCATATATACCCATCTGTCTCCCCCACATTATTTGAAGCAATTTTATCATCTCAGGATATTACTGTGAAAGATAAGGATTCTTTCTTTTAAACACAACCTCAGTACCATGATCACACTTAAAAAAATTAACTAATCATTCCTTAATCAAAAATAACCAGTCAAGGTTCAAATATTCACAGTTGTCCCATAACATTTTGTGGTTCATTTGACTCAGGATTCAAAGTAAAATGCATAAAATGCAATTGTTGGTGTGTCTCTTAAAAGTCTTTGAATCTATGGATTCCTTCCCCCGTGTCTTTCCCCCACCTTTGATATTTACTTATTAAAAACAAAAAACTGGACTGCTTGTCCTACAGAGTTCCCTACAACCTGGATTCTGCTGACTGCGTCCCAGGTTGTTTAATTTGCTCTTTCTGTCTCCATATTTTCTGAAAACTGATGCCATATTTTGAGGGGATTTATGTTCAATTTTTCGGTCCCACAATTTGCAAAGTGCTCCAGTCCATCCTTTTATGATCTCTTTCCAGCCAAGGAGGTTGGCTTCTCTGAAAGGACTAAGGTCACGTTTCAGACAATGAGAGGGAGCAATTCCCAGTTATTCACGTACATGTTGTAAGTGGTTCTTCCCTTCTTTCTACACCTAAATTTGATGCCAGTCTGGGAGGGGTGTCCTTAGATTGAAACATTTACTGCATCCAAATAATAACTTCTATGCCCCAAACAACTCCTCATATACTTAGAATCCTGCAAACCCAAGCTTCTTCTCCACTTGGTAACCTAATTTTATTTTTTATGCATACAGGGCTTTCAGGGTTGGAGTCCAGAAAACTTAAAAATTCACTTTTATTCTGTTTAATTACTAAAAAGTAAACCTGATAACCTTCCATGTTTCCAGGCCATTTGGCTGAATTAGGGGAAGGCAAAACAGTGTGAAAACTAATTGCTCTCCCCAAAACCCAGAGAAAAGTAAGTGAAACAACGTTTTCTCTAAAATTCACAGTCCTGGTGAATAATATGTTACAGGGGAGAAAAAAACCCAGGTCTATAATATTGTTGAAATTTAATTTCTTATTTATCCCCTTTTCTCTTTAAATTCTCAGTTGAGGAACTAAACCTGAGAAACTGGATAAAACATAAAGGAGAAAAGAGGAGCCTTCTGGTTTAATTTGATCCAAAGATCATAAGCCTAGACTGGGATCTGGCATATTCATGCTTCATCTAATCATCTAAAGGACTTCAGATTATCACTGCAAACACAAATAGAAAAGGGGAAAAGCTCTCTATTACATTTCTAATCCTTGGGTTGGAGTTTTGGAATAATGCCATGTACTACAAATTCCCTTTATAAGGCCCGGTGTGGTGGATAGGGGAGCTGTGTTAATGCTAGCATCCTTCTTGCTTTTACCACATTATGGCAAATTTTCCTAGATGTAAGTACATTTTTTGAGGTAGGGACATTAGTTGAGTCATTGTTTGTCACGGTCTTTAAAAAAATAATCTTTTTTTTTCTTTTTTAGAATTGAAGTATAGTGTACATACAATAGTATGCTTCAGGTGTACAACCTAGCGGTCTGACAATCAAATACATTACCACATGATCGCCACGACAAGCCCAGTAACCATCTGTCACCATACAAAATTATTGCAGTGTTATTGACTATATTCCTTATGCTGTATATTAATTACAGCTCCATGACATTTATTTTGTAACTGGAAGTTTGTATCTCTTAATCCCTTTCACCTATTTCTCCCAATCCCCCACCCTATCTCCCTTAAAAACTAATCATTTTTGATCATTTTTATTATTCTTGTTTAAATTCAATTCAGTGAAATATTGATGAGTAAATAATTAGATGCTTGATGGATTAAAATAAATTGTTTTTTATACTGTGAGACTGATAAAAGTATGTGTGGACACACAGAGAACGTGTTTTGCAGGATGGAGGTGTTAACTAACTTTCTTTATGACTAAATGTTGGGCTTTCTAAAGCTGTATATAGCTAGACTATTGAAGAGTTTCTTGGACAATTATGCACCATAACACAAAGGGTTCACTAGCAAGTAAGCGAGTTATCTTATACACGACTGAGAGGTATAGGGAAATTAGGAGACCAAGGGCACACTTACTGAATGGGTCCATTTCCACCAGGCAAAGGAGGAGATGCACCAGATGACACACAGCATGTTAGAACTGGGAGGGACCCCTAGAATCATTTCATGGTGGGAAAACCAGGCATAGAGGGGATAACTGATCAGTTCAACATCCCATACCTTGTTAGAGGCAGAACAAGAAGTAGAATCAAGAAATCCTGATTCTGAGTCCCTTTCAGTACGTCCTGGTGCCTTAGTAACTGTGAGGGGCTGCAGGGAAAACCACGTGGTCAAACCAGACAGTTGTGGTTTTATTTATTTTATTTCTTAAGAAATGGTGGTTTTAAGCCACTCAGTTTTGTGGTGTCTTTTATTTTTTATTTTATTTTATTTATTTTTTTGGCCTCGCCTTGCAGCATGCAGGATCTTAGTCCCCCGACCAGGGGTTGAACCCGTGCCCCCTGCAGTGGAAGCACAGAGTCTTAACCACTGGACCACCAGGGAAGTCCGCAGACAATGGTGGTTTTTAAATGAACGCTGTAATGTTTAAGGCCGCAGACTAGAACACAGACTTCAGATTGAAGGTTGTGTTAAAATAATGTTTTTTTTCATGCATTTCCAATTACACACTTGAAGATCAACAGCATCTTCATCAAAGTCATCTTTTAGAATGGTGGTAAACAAGACACAAATAGAGTAAGTCCCCTACATACGAACCTTAAAGTTGCAAACTTCCAAAGATGGGAACATGCATTTGCACGTCCAATCACGGCAGTTAATTCATGTGTCTGGCGTACATTGTCACGCGCGTGCATCCTCTACAAGTGGTTGTGCTTCTGTGTACTTTACAGTACCGTATAGAGTACAGTAGTACAGTACCTTTATTTCAAGCCCAGGATGGTCCTGAAGCAAGCATAAAAGCAGTGGTATATAGCTGATTTGTGTTAGTTGGGTACCTAGGCTAACTTTGTTGGACTTACGAACGCGATCTTGGAATGGAACTTGTTTGTATGTAGGGGACTTGCTGTATACACATATATAACAATAGGAATTCTTCTATTTGGCAGGTCATCCACCAGAGGGTGGCACACATTCTCTCTTTCTCCACATAGGATGAACATTATCTGATCTGTTGTTGAGATAACATACTGGGGGGGAGGATTGGGCCCCTGTCTGCCTGCTCCCGCTGCCCCTGTGTTACCTCCTGTCCTCAGCTGCTCGGGTCTGGGCTGTGTCAGAGCATTCCCTCTGGTCTCCTGGTTTCCAGCCTTCCATGGTGCTGCCAGAGAGGTATTTATGACTACATAGCTTTCCTGTTTAAAATTCTTCAAGGGCATCGTCTCTTAGGGGATTCCATGGCGTTTTGTACACGCCTCTACTTTAGCCATTTATCACAGGAAGCTGCAGTGATTTATTTCTGCGCCCACCTTCCACACGAGCATTCTCCAGGATGGGATCTTAGCTCCATTCTTCCTTTATTTTTGGTAGCCTGGATTCCTAGCCTGATTACATGAAGAGTCCATCATCACTGAGAAACTCTCCCATCCCTGTAACGTTTGGACACACACGTAGCAGTTCACTCCTCCTCTTTGCCTTTGCCTCTGATCCACACACTAGGAGACCAAGGAGGGGTCTGAACTTCTGCCTCAACAGGGACGCCCCTCAGTATAGCCCCTTAAAGCGGGCTCTGGAGTTCACCGTTGCGTGAAACATACGTTTACATGTGTTAAAAACTGCACACCTTAACAGGGATTTGCTGACAGCTGAGAGCAAGGAGGAGATCTGGACCAGAGACTGAGGCACGTGAGGCGTCGGGTGCCTGGGACATCAGGAGGGAACAAACAAGGTGTCCCAGGGGAGGTTTCCAACGAAATGCTTAGACCTCGCGATCAAGGCAGCGCTGGCCTTGGTGGCACCAGCAGCACCCTCTCCTTGACCATGGTGACACCAGTGCTCTGTTTTGCTAACCCTTGAACAAAACAGTTAAGATAAATGGTCGATGAACAATGTTCTGGTTCCTTTTTACCTGGGTACATGCACGTGCATGATAAAAAAGAAACTCAAGTAGTACAAAAGGATAAAATAAAATTTGTTTTAAAAAGGGCAAGTGGGGGCTTCCCTGGTGGCGCAGTGGTTGAGAGTCCGCCTGCCGATGCAGGGGACACGGGTTCGTGCCCCGGTCCGGGAGGATCCCACGTGCCGCGGAGCGGCTGGGCCCATGAGCCATGGCCGCTGAGCCTGCGCATCCGGAGCCTGTGCCCCGCAATGGGAGAGGCCGCAACAGTGAGAGGCCCGTGTACCGCAAAAAAAAAAAAAAAAAAAAAAAAAAAGGGGCAAGCAAAAATCTCTTATTTTGTCTATTCCGTCTTCCTTAGTTTTTCTTTTTCCTCATTGAAAATACGCCCCCTCCCCACTGCTTGAAACTATTTTATTTTCAAAAGGGTTGGTCGATAATCATTGTAGTTTTATAAACTTCCCGATCAGAGTTTTAAAGAGGTCCTATCTAAAATGTGGTCATGCAGTTATTCATATTTATACACATTCTTCTCAACTCTGGGTTTACAAAACTCATCAGCACACTTACCTCCATCAGCAGCTGGCTAGAAATGAGCGTCCCGGGGAATCAGATGCCCAATCTTTGCACCCATTTGTTGTGAAATGAAAGATGGATGGAAACTTTCAGAATAGTTTGTCTGAGTTTGCAATCGTTTCTTTCCCACATCTTGCTGGCAAATGATGTCCAGGGTGAAAAAAAAAAATCTGGGATTGAACAAGATGATTATTCTGTTTTGTCTAGACATGGAAACTATGCATAGACTTCTCTGAGTTTAGGGGAAGAGGTGAAAGTTATTGCTATATCTAAATAAGTCCCAGTTGTAGGAGATCTTGAAAATATTTTCATGGAATGTTGATATTGCAAAGATGTATTATGAAGAGACTTCTATATTTTGGATTTGATGATTATTTAATACTGACTCCATTTTGAAGATATAAAGTTTTAAAGGGTGTTGACAGTTTAAGTATTTCTTAATGTGGTCCCTATTTCATTGTTTAAAAAAGCTGTGGAAGTGGAAAAAGGATTCCAGACTAAAGGCATGCTAAAGCTTTAGGGAAAATCCAGTGTTTCAAAGGTGTGTGATAAAAAGAATCAAGAGAAAATATTTTGAGACACAAACCAAGAGAACCCAATGCATAAGGGGATTTTTATGACAATTTGAAGGTTTCATGGCACGTTGACCTGTACAGTTATCATTCAAAATGAAAGTGTCGGGTATGCTGCTGTGTGCAGAGAGGGGCTCAGTAAATATTGTTGCTGATGATGAAAAGTTTATTATGGAGAAAAAGGGAATTTTGTGGATGAAGAAAAATAAATTTGTAAGGCAACACATCCAAATATAACTTTAGATATAGTTGGTATATCTTATTTGGTATATATTATAAAGATATAAATATAACTTTAAATAACTTTAGAACATTTTTGCAGTGTGTATAACTGATTCTTATAATTACCTATAATGGAAAAGAATCTTAAAAAGAAAAAAAATATATAACTGAATCACTTCGCTGTACACCTGAAACATTGTAAATCAACTATACTTCAATAAAAATATTTAGGGGCTTCCCTGGTGGTGCAGTGGTTGAGAGTCCGCCTGCCGATGGAGGGGACATGGGTTCGTGCCCCGGTCTGGGAAGATCCCACATGCCGCGGAGCGGCTGGGCCCGTGAGCCATGGCCACTGGGCCTGCGCGTCCGGAGCCTGTGCTCCCCAACGGGAGAGGCCACAACAGTGAGGGGCCCATGTACCGCAAAAAACAAACAAACAAACAAAAATATTTAAAAAGAAATATAGATAACTGAGTAAAATATGTTCTTCAAGTACATAATACAAATTTGAAGTGATGATCTGAGTGAATAATTTAGTTCATTCTGCCCTAAAACATTTCAGGTAGAAATAAAAATTGAATTTCAGTAAACTTTTCTTGACATACAATGTTCAGTGATTCACCTAAACCTGCTAGAAGCATGTGTTATAGATAATCATACAGACTCTGTACTAAATATTTACTATGATTTCTGAAGCTCACATGTTGACTACTCTTGAAGAACCATTTCCAAGTTAGGTTCTTCCACTGGGCTTCCTTTCTTCCAGGGAACATCCCTTTTGTTCCAACATTTACACAAAGATAATGCCTGGCTGTTTTTCCATTTTAAGTGAGCAAAGTTTGTTGGAGGGGAGTCCAGAATGAGAAAAACAAAGACAATTTGAAATGCATCCTCTTTTATTTGAGGACTTTGCACTGGATTTCCTTTGCTGCCAGAGTCTAGCTGGCCAAGCTTTCTTACCCTGTTTTGCATCCTGTGATTTTGTTTGGGGTGAAGGAATGGAGAAGACAGTTGACAAAGAGCTGGGTTGGAAGACAGCAGCAGGGTGAAGCAGGGTGGAGGTCCTCTCCTGTTCAGGGAAGCTGCCTTCCTTTCACCACAGGATGTGGAGCCTGCTCCAGGCAGATCCTACAGCAGGGCTGTTTTAATTCTCACTGATGTCAGAAGATTTCCTTTCCCTTGGGGGTTTGCACTCATTTGTGTCCTCTCCAAATCTCTGCACTACGCGTTAGACAAACTCCCAGCAGTGAGTTGGACAGAACTCCAAAGGACAGGGTTCCCCACCCCACGTGGTGGTACTGGGATGACGGAGCTCCCTTCTGCAAGGGAGCGAGGGAAGGAAACCTGACACGTGCTGGGAGTCGGTTTCCCCAAGATGTGCAGACTGTCTCAGAGAAGGTCCCTGCCGGAATAGACAGCGGCCTCTCCTGACATAGAAAGAAGGCCATCTGGGGAACTTAGCACCGACTCCTGGAAACAGAGGGTGAGGAGGCACATCACATACCAGGAACTCCAAAAGACTTGTGGTTTTATTTTATTTATTTTTATTTTTATTTTTTGCGGTATGCGGGCCTCTCACTGTTGTGGCCTCTCCCGTTGCGGAGCACAGGCTCTGGACACGCAGGCTCAGCGGCCATGGCTCACAGGCCCAGCCGCTCCGCGGCATGTGGGATCTTCCCAGACCGGGGCACGAACCCGTGTCCCCTGCATCGGCAGGCGGACTCTCAACCACTGCGCCACCAGGGAAGCCCCAGACTTGTGGTTTTAGACCTTGTAGAAGTGGAAGGAGGAAAAAAAGAGGTAAGAATGGAGAGGCACATACTTTCATGGAGAAAAGCAGTCCTAGCAGAGGTGAGGCTGGGAAATCAGTCAATAATAATTTTATTTGCCTTTCGATGACTGAATTAAAAAAAAAACATTTCTTGAGGGGCTCCCTTTTGTTGCCAGACAATTGTCTAGGAGCTAGGACTCCAGCTGTGAAAGACCAAGTGCCTGCTATACACACATATATTTACATAAATATATTATTATATATATACAATAGCAAATATATAATATATAAATTATATATCTAGAATGGATAAAGAAGATGTGGCATATATGTACAATGGAATATTACTCAGCCATAAAAAAGAATGAAATAATGCCATTTGCAGCACCATGGATGGACCTAGAGATTATCATACTAAGTGAAGTAAGTCAGACTGAGAAAGACAAATATTTGATATGATTTATATGTGGAACCTAAAATATGATACAAATGAACTTATTTACAAAACAGAAACAGACTCACAGACATAGAGAACAGACTTGTGGTTGCCAAGGGGGGAGGTGGGAGGGGGAGGGAAGGATTGGGAGTTTGGGATTAACAGATGCAAACTATAACATATAGGATGGATAAATAGCAAGGTCCTACTGTATAGCACAGGGGACTCTATTTAATATTCTGTGATAAACCATAACAGAAAATAATATGAAAAAGAATATATATGTGTATAACTGAGTCACTTTGCTGTACAGCAGAAATTAACACTGTAAATCAACTAAACTTCAATACAATTTAAAAAATTATATATTTATATGTGATATTCCAGCAATAGAGATGGCTAATAATGATGTATTTCATTAAACAAAGAAATAGACCATGTAAGTTCAACTAGTGATAGATGCTGTGAAATAAAATAAAGCAGGGTATAAAGACTAACCTGTATGTGCTTTTCTGACAAGCAGTCAGGGGAGGCTTCTAGGAGGAGGTGACATTTCAACAGAGCACTTGGAATGAGGGGTGAACAAGGCATGTGAACGATTTAGTACTAAACTGGGGCATCCTTTTCCTCCAGCTCAGGATGGGGGTTGTCCACAGAGCTGGGACCACAGCCCTACTTTTGGAATCACAAAGAGACCAGGGAATTAGAGATCTTCTACAGCTACTGGAGTGGAGGGGACCAATGTCAGAGTGTGGCTGGGCTGGGAGAGTTGGGTCTGAGCTGAGGTGAAGGGGTAGCAATACCTCCAGTTCCCATGGAGCTACAGCCCAAGCTACAATCGGACTGGGGGTATGAGGGGCATAGTTGACTCTGGAAAGGTAGGGCATGAATTCTAGCATTGTCTCTCATCAGCTGGGTGACCTGGGCAAGTTGTTTAACCTCTCTGTGCATCAGTTTATTTACCTGGGGAATGGGGTTAAAAATGACCCTCTGTCATAAGGTCATTGTTAGGATTAACTGAGCTAATATATATGTAGGGTCGTTAGGACAGTGCCTGGCACATAATACATTCTATGCACGTGTGGCTGTTATTAACATATCACCTTCCTTAAGGACCCAGAGCTCTCCCTGCTTTTCCCACACTCCTACTCAAAAAGTTGATTAAACACTGCCTACAATAAGGACATTATTCTACCCTGCCGAAGCCAGTGTCTTCAGGGCGTACCGTGGCCCCTGCCTGCAGCTATCTTTACTGAACCCACACGTGAAAGGGCTGAATGTTTTCACTGCCCAGACAATACGGTGAAAGGCACAAGGGCAGATGCTATGACTTCTGGCAACTTTTACTGACTCTTGGAGAGGATTTCTTCCATAGGGATGGATGCAACTTTCTGGCCTCTTTCTACCTAGAGCTGAGGGGGAAAAATTACAAATTTAATCTTCCTTCGGAAACCTAGTTACATTAAGCACCTGTGTCTTTAAGTCCCTATGCAGAGAATTCTATAGTTTGAAGGAATATGCAAAAGAAATAGAGAACATGGTGATTGTTCAAAAATGCCCATCTGGTCATGCCCATATCCTTTGCTTAAGACATTTTAATATTAAAAGTGGCCCATTGCTTCCTGGATGAAGTGCAAACTCCAGCTTGAGAACATTCATGCTCGGCCCCTACTTACCTTTCCAGCATCATTCATCTACACTCCATAGTTCTCCCCTGGTAATTCCAGCCCCATGGCTCCAGTTTCTGCAGCCAGCCAAGCTCTTTCTGGCCTCCACCACTTCTTCTTCTTCTTTTTTTTTGGATCCCGCAGCATGCAGGATCTTAGTTCCCAGACCAGGGATCAAACCTGTGCCCCCTACAGTGGAAGTGCGGAATCTTAACCACTGGACTGCCAGGGAATTCCCTGGCCTCCACTTCTGCCGTGTGCTGTTCCTCAGCCTGGAGCACTGCCCCCTGTCCCCCATCCCCTGTTGCCCTTTACCTGACCAACCCTGATTCATCCTAAAAGGCTCCATTTACTCATTTGTTCTTCAGGGCGGCCCTCTCTGGTCTTCCAAGTCTGGGTTAGGAGCCCCTTTTAGGTGCTGCCTTAGCAACTGTCACTTCCCCCATCACTGACAGTATTAGACTGTGACCCAGAGAGGTCTGAGTCCCTCATCGAATGTTCCTCATCCCACTGGACCATCAGTGGCAATCAGAGTAGCAACTGATGAGTTTATTGATTGAAGGCATGTTCTTCATTTTCCAGGAGTTTACAGTCTGTTTGATGGGAGGGCTGAAGATTACACTGAACACACACAGAACTGCAGAGTCAGCAGTTCAGTGAGTCTCTCCAGTGAGTGGGTTTCAAGGAAGATTTTGCCCCAAGTTAGCGAGATCACAGAAGACAGAGAGTGTTGAGAGCCAAGGCTGGGGAAGCAAGCAGGGGGCCGATCACAAAGGCCTTTGTAAGCGAGATGAAAGAGTGTGGAGTCATCGAGCACAGTAGGTGACAAAGAAGAGTTTTAAGTGAGGGAGATTGGCTTTCCTCAAAGCTAACCACGGCAAAACAATTACACACATCTTAACCGCACGGTGCAGCCCTAATGAGCTTCTTTTCCTCCAGGGTATTGGGAAGCCTCAGCTTTCAGACTCACTCAGATTCATCATATCCCAGCTCTGCCCCTCACCAGCTGTGCGACCTTACACACAAGTTAGTTCAGTTCTCCAAATGTCAGTATCGTCATAGAAATAACAGGAACGGTAACAGGACCTACTAATCCGGGTTTGTGAGAATTAAAGGAGATAAAAAACACAGGGACTAGAACCGAATATGGAAGTAAATTATAATGACAGTGGTCAGTAACAGTAACAGTACTGGTAATTACAGGGGTGCTACACATGAAAGGATGCTCAGCGTCACTCATCATTAGAGGAATGCACATCCAAACTACAGTGAGGTGTCACCTCACACCAATCGGAATGGCCATCATCAAACAGTCTACAAGCAATAAATGCTGGAGAGGGTGTGGAGAAAAGGGAGCCCTCCTACACTGTTGGTGGGAATGTAAGCTGGCACAACCACTATGGAGAACAGTATGGAGGTTCTTTAAAAAACTAAAAATAGGGCTTCCCTGGTGGCGCAGTGGTTAAGAACCTGCCTGCCAATGCAGGGGTCACAGGTTCGAGCCCTGGTCCAGGAAGATCCCACATGCCGCGGAGCAACTAATCCCGTGTGCCACAACCTGCGCTCTAGAGCCCATGAGCCACAACTCCTGAGCCCACGTGCCACAACTACTAAAGCCCATGCACCTAGAGCCCGTGCTGCACAACAAGAGAAGCCACCGCAATGAGAAGCCCGCGCACCACAACGAAGAGTAGCTCCTGCTCGCAGCAACTAGAGAGAGCCCGCGTGCAGCAATGAAGACCCAACACAGCCAAAAAGAAATAAATTTAAAAAAACAACAACTAAAAATGAGTTACCATTTGATCCAGCAAACCTATTCCTGGGTGTATATCTGGAGAAAACTCTAATTCAAAAAAGTACGTGCACCCCAATGTTTATAGCAGCACTATTTACAATAGCCAAGACATGGAAGCAACCTAGATGTCCATCAACAGATGAATGGATAAAGAAGGTGTGGCACATATATACAATGGAATAGTACTCAGCCATAAAAAAGAATGAAATAATGCCATTTGCAGCAACATGGATGGACCTAGAGATTATCATACTAAGTGAAATATGTCAGAGAAAGACAAATATCATATAATATTACTTATATGTAGAATCTAAAAAAATGATACAAATGAACTTATTTACAAAACAGAAATAGACTCACAGATATAGAAAATATGGTTACCAAAGGGGAAAGAGTTGTGGAAGGATAAATTTGGAGTTTGGGATTAACAGATATACACCACTAAGTATAAAATGATAGACAACAAGGACCTACTGCATAGCACAGAGAACTATATTCAATATCTTACAATAAACTATAATGGAAAAGAATCTGAAAAGAATATGTATAACTGAATCACTTTTCTGTACACCTGAAACTAACACAACATTGTAAATCAGCTATACTTCAATAAAAAAATAATAGGAGTGCTACAGATACTCTTTCAACATAATAGCATGCAGGGGCTGCCCACAGGATCGTTACTCTGGGAGGTGTGAAAAGGCCTTTTATTGTGCAGATGCCGTTTCCTGAGGGCAGACCCGTGGGAGGTCTCCTTCCCCTTGTCTCTCCTTTACTTGCCCGGATTGATGCCCCTTTAGCAGGGAGTTCATGGAGCTGAAGGATCCCTTCACTAGAGCAAGAAGTGGGATGCGAAGGGGAGGAGGAGAGGGAGGAAAGGACGAGGGATCTGGGGGTGGGCAAGAGGAGACTGGAAATCTAAGGAGAAAGAGGGTTTTCTTCTGAGGGGTTAGCCATCCCCCCCCACTCCCAACACATAGCATGCATGTTTGTTTGCATGTGTGTGCGTGTCCACACACGCACACCCCCCAGTGAAAAGGCATGGGGAGGGGAGGCTTATGGGAAGCGGTAAACAAGGTATTCTCAGATACCCCACCTCCCCTCGTGGACTACGTAATAGGAGAAAGCGCACTTTAAATTGGACTTAAAAGACCATTTCCTGCATTTTTCTGTCCCCCATGTGAGTGTGAGCATCTGGGCTAGAGCCACACCTTCCCCCTCCTCTCTCCAGCCCCCCAGGGGTGGGTCGAGCCCAGGTATGTTACTGTTACTACTGCTGTAATTATTTCGATGTGGGTGCAAGGATTCCCCCACTGAAGTCCATGGGAGATCTGGATTTCCATGGGTGATCAAAGTGCAGACACAAGGTGTGAAAAATGGAGGTCAGCTTGGGGTTAATCCTCCCTGGAAATGTGTTGCTGCGTTTTGAAATCAACCTAATCTAAATAACGATTAGAAAAGGCAGTCACTCTTGGAGACTGAGTTGCATCTCCCTCACCCCCAAGGCTCTATCTGCTGTGGAGTCTCCCTCCCCGCTCCCTCCCCCCACAGCCAGACTGGCTCAGGCCATTGATCTCTTACCTCTGCTATGTGGATTTGAAATCCTTTTTAAAAGAGATTAGCACAGAGAAAGATTATTGAAACTAATTCAGCTCCCCCCACTCCTTCCAGGAAGAAGAGAACAAGGCGCTTAGCCTCTCGTCTGTTTCAGCGTGACGTGATTGTGCGGAGTCCACGCTTTGACATCGTTCTCAGTCAGCTGCATGTACTGAGAGCACGTTGGAGTCACTCACAGATGCCAGGGTAGCAGCTGGCTCCGCACTCAGCTTTCGGAAACAGCTCCCTTCTTTCCAAATCCAGGACAAACAATTCACGAACTCTTGGGATGAGCTGTGAATGGGACAGAAATTAAGTAGAAACCCGGGGAAGGGGTAGCCTGAAACGCAGTCTGTTGAGAGGGTGAAAGGGAGTGTGGGACTCACATAAGGGCTTTGCCGGGGTGCCCGAGGTTTCAGCAATAGTTGGGAGTAATGCTGTAGAAGTTAAAAAATAAAGGGGTTGGGCCTCCCTGGTGGCGCAAGTGGTTGAGAGTCCGCCTGCCGATGCAGGGGATACGGGTTCGTGCCCCGGTCTGGGAGGATCCCATATGCCGCGGAGCGGCTGGGCCCGTGAGCCATGGCCGCTGGGCCTGCGCGTCCGGAGCCTGTGCTCCGCAACGGGGGAGGCCACAACAGTGAGAGGCCCGCATACCGCAAAAAGAAAAAAAAAAAAATAAAAAAAAAAAATAAAGGGGTTTTACAAAAACAAAACAAGGATACATGTATTTTAGAATGAAAGCCAAACTCCACCTGAGTTTGGTATAGCATTCTGTTACTATTACTCAAATTAATCTCATTTTCAGTATTGATCTTAAAGGCTGAAGGGTTTGTATGTTTGGATGATTCCATGATGAAAATCTTTACTGGGGACTCAGTGATTGCCATGACCCAGAGGGCTGTCTCAGCCGAAGCTGACTTTCCTGTAATAGCCCCTGGAAACACCTGATGCTTAGAAGCCAGAGGAAATTAAGCTATGCTTAAAGTATTTGCAGGGAGAGCATCTAAGAGTGCAGAGGCAACTTGGATATGCAGCAACCAGACTACTCTAGAATAAGAGATGACTTCCGGTTTAATGTCTGCTTAATAAACTGTGGAAGGCCCAGAAACAATGCTGTTTGCTACTTTTTTATGCAGCAGCATTTGAACCAGTGATTCATGGTATCCTTAAAGAATGGTACGTTTTCCACCCTGAACTAGACTGCGAGTTTTCTCCCACTGTCTCTTCTCCCCTTCTTTCGTACTGATGAATTACTGGCTGAGCTGGAGACCTGGTAGCTGGGTGTGGCCATGTGACCAAGACAGGCCAGCAGTTTACAAGTGAAGTGAGGCATACAACTTCCTCCTTTGTGCTTCCTGGTTATGTCCTTAAAGGGCAAGGGCATGAATATATAAGAGAAGGTCCTTCTCTTGCCCTCTGTTCTGCAAGCTAATAGGAAGGTGTGATAGAGCAACCAGCTTGAAACATGAGATGGAAACTGTTTTGAGGTTGACAGAGCACATAAAAGAATAACCTGGATCTTTGATGATTATGTGGCTTCCATTCCAACCCTGGATTGCCTTCCCGGACTTTTATGTGAAAGAGAAATAACCTACCAGCTTTTTAAAGCCATAGTTGTTTTGATCTCTCTCTTACAGGAGCCAAACCCCTGTCCTAACCTGTATATTCACATCTTAGGCTTACAGTGGATGCGAACTGCGGTTATTTGGCTCAAGAGAAGACTGTGTCCTTTCTTTTTTTAATTAATTATTTTATTTATTTATTTTAAATTTTTATTTATTTTTTGTCTGGGTTGGGTCTTTGTTGCTGCGTGCAGGCTTTCTCTAGTTGTGTCGAGTGAGAGCTACTCTTCGTTGTGGTGTGAGGGCTTCTCATTGCGGTGGCTTCTCTTGTTGTGGAGCACAGGCTCTAGGCATGTGGGCTTCAGTAGTTGCAGCAGTGGGCTGAGTAATTGTGGCACACGGGCTTAGTTGCTCCGCGGCATGTGGGGTCTTCCCGGACCAGGGCTTAAACCCATGTCCCCTGCATTGGCAGGTAGATTCTTAATCACTGCGCCACCAGGGAAGTCCTGTGTGCTCTCTTGCTTTCCTTTTCAACACATATTCCATGTGTATTCCTATGGCAATTTCAACACAAATGGTAGGTTTTAATGTCATATTATTTCAGTGTTTTTTGATTTGTGGCTTTCTAGGGAGCCAGGCACCCATAGAAAGCTATGTTTTTATTCTTCTATGGTGAAACAGATGACCCTGTGGATTCATCTTCAGATGTTTGTTGAGTGCATGTTCTAAACTAGACTGAGTCTCAGATTTATGACAAACGGTGAATCACATGCAAAGACAATGCTCTTCGTTTTTCAACTTTTTATTTTATATTGGAGTATACCTGATTAACAATGTTGTGATAGTTTCAGGTGCATAGCAAAGCGACTCGGCCATACATATACATGTATCCATTCTCTCCCAAACTCCCCTCCCATCCAGTCTGCCACATAACATTGAGCAGAGTTTCCTGTGCTATACAGTAGGTCCTTGTTTGTTATCCATTTTAAATATAGCAGTGTGTACATGTCAATCCCAAGCTCCCTAACTATCCCTTCCTCCCATCCTTCCCCCGTGGTAACCACAGGTCCATTCTCTAAGTCTGTGAGTCTGTTTCTGTTTTGGAAATAAGTTCATTTGTATCATTTCTTTTTAGATTCCACATATAAGCAATATCATATGATATTTCTCTTTCTCTGTCTGACTTACTTCAGTCAGTATGACAGTCTGTAGGTCTATCCATGTTGCTGCAAATGGCATTATTTCATTCTTTTTAATGGCTGAGTAATATTCCATCGTATATATACACCACATCTTTATCCATTCCTCTGTCAATGGACATTTAGGTTGCTGCTAGGTCTTGGCTATTGTAAACAGTGCTGAAGTGAACATTGGGGTGCATATATCCTTTCCAACCATGTTTTCCTCTGGATATATGCTCAGGAGTAGGATTTCAGGGTCATATGTTAGCTCTAAGGAAAATTCTGTTTTGTATTGGCGAACACTTTAGTTGGTTGAAAGGGAATTTCTAGGAGGAAAAGACAGTCTCATGCAATATTTCAAAATCTCTTTCCACATTTCTCAAATTTCCATTTTTAAACTCAGCTTACTGTAGTACAGGCAAGTAAGGAACATAGTCATGCACCAGAAGGGTGTTTCATTCAGAATTTCAGCTTTATGTGGACCGTTAGAAACATAACTAAGATCTCTGTGTGTTCCTGAACCCACAAGTATGCAAGGGTTTTACATGTGTAAGCTGGCATAGCCCTCACAATAGGAGGTGGGTAGTACACCTTGCTGTTATCTCCATTTCGTAGATGAGGAAACTGACACTCAGAGAGGGTGAGTGACTTGGTAAAGTTTACGCCCCTAGTGGTGGCACAGTCAGGACTTGAATCCTGGTCTGACTTCTAGACTCCAAACTCCCAACCCGACTCTATACTACACATTTATGCACACGCTTAAACCAGTGGAATTTTTGTGGTGTTCCTGATAGCTTTTTTCTCTGGCTCAGTGATCGTTACACTGTTTTTACATGGCACTTGTAAATGTCTCGTTGTTAGTGTAAAGAAGTTCATAGGCAAGAAGCCGGGGGAAAAATCTAATAGAATGATTACATCAGTGTTGTCAATATGTAGAAATATTTGACTTTGGTTGTTTCTGACAGTGGGAGATAATTGATAGCACTGAGAGGGATTTTAACAGCAATGAGCCTCACAATAACTAAATGACATCATGATACAGGATTGAATTAATTTTTTTTGAAACAAATATGTGAAAAAATTAACATTGTGTTATGATTCCTGTGCTCCTGTTGATGAGAACATCTTTAGAACTCTCATTTCTAAATAAAAAGAGCCCTCAATGACTATGCTAATCGAATGAATATTCTTTATGGGCCAAATATTGGTCTTCCTAAGGCATCTTTTTGGAACAATAGCATTCAGAAAAAAGACTAGTGAATAAAGTGAGTGTATAAGCTAAAGAATTCTATTTTATTTCCTAAATGAAACATAGGTTTAAAGTAATGAGTCTAATTTTCTCATGTGAGTAGCTCTGAGGGCACAGTTGCATAAAGGTTTTAAGTATGACAGTAAGAGTAGAATAATAGTATAGTTTTTAAAATTTAAATTTTCAAATTTTTATTCCACCCCCATTGTTCTTTGGTAATTGAAGTATAGCTGATTTACAGTGTTGTGTTAGTTTCAGGTGTACAGCAAAGTGATTCAGTTATACAAATAATACATCTAGTTTTTTCAGGTTCTATTCCCTTATAGGTCGTTATAAAATACTGAGCATAGTTCCCAATTGTATAGTTCTTTTAAAGGAATCATTGGGACACATGGGCCTTTGGGATGCTTTTTTATTTTTAAATAAACTTATTAATTCATTTATTTATTTTTGGTTGTGTTAGGTCTTCGTTGCTGTGCACAGGTTTTCTCTAATTGCGGCGAGCAGGGATTACTCTTTGTTGTGGTTTGCGGGCTTCTCATTGTGGTGGCTTCTCTTGTTGTGGAGCACGGGCTCTAGGTGCACGGGCTTCAGTAGCTGTGGCATGTGGGCTCAGGAGTTGTGGCTCGTGGGCTCTAGAGCGCAGGCTCAGTAGTTGTGGCGCATGGGCTTAGTTGCTCCGTGGCATGTGAGACCTTCCCAGACCAGTGCTCGAACCTGTGTCCCCTGCATTGGCAAGTGGATTCTTAACCACTGTGCCACTAGGGAAGTCCCCAAGATGCTTATTTTTAAAAAGTAACAAATAGCAGAAAATGTATTCGTTGACAGTATGGCTGGAGAAACTGATAGCTTTCTCTTTGGCTAAAATTCTTCCAGCAACCAAATTGCTTATCTGTTTGTGACCCAGCTGGTTACTGAATAACCAGTGGAAAACTGCCCTTTCTCTACTTCTCTATTTTAGGCTTAAAAAAAAAAAAATCCGGCAGTCTTCACAGGAAGGCTCTGTGCATCCTGAAAAGTTACTGGTCTTCCTGTTTAATTCCCCTCTGTTCTGAGAAATACGTGAGATTTAGAACTTAGTGATAAAGAGATGTGACAGGCATCTGAAGAGGTGACAGAAGCTCAGTTTCCAAAGGGCACAGTGCAGAACTTTTGTTACTCTTATTCCACACGTGTGACAACGGTGCTGTCTGCCCACGTGAATATCCAAGACCAACAAATGACAGCCCAAGAGAATTGAGTCCGATAAGAATGAAGTTGATTGCCCGGAGCCACCTGCCAGCTGAAGTCTGTTGATAAGCACTCCATAAACTGTAACATGAACAACGCATCCTCCAGTTTCAGAGGGAAGCCAGCTATACCCACCGCATAGATAACAGTCTCAGATCCTCCAGTCTGGAGGGAAAAGGTTATAAATAAGTCTCTCCTTTCTCCTTGAGCTAGCTGCTGTGCAAAGGGAACTGGCAAAGCAGTGACATTGGTCACCCAAATCGCTCCTGGTTTCTGCCAGTCACTCTCCCTAAGAGTGAAAACCAAACCCTTTCCAAGTCACAGAGCAGTGTCACATCAAGATCATTAATCACTGTTCCTAGCGCCGGAGGATCCTTTGGTTAATGGCGTGACTTCCTGAGCCGGGCTTCTCACTATCGGCAGGATTTATGCCTCATTATCCTCTTGGCTAAAGAGTTCCTCAGATTTCATAAGGTTTTCCTCTTCCCACAGGATGAGGAGGAAGAGGATGACTCCCATTCTGCGTTGTGCTTTGTTTTTTCCTTTGAATTGTGAGTGATCTCTGCTCTTGGCCCTCGTCAGCCATTGCTATAATTGATGGGTCCCTAGATTTATTGGTTCAATTAAGGCTGTGTCTACATGACACTAACTGGTGGGTTTGGTCTAGTTCCTGATGGAAGCAGTGAATTGGGTGATGAAAAAATTGATCTGATTGCTGATCACTTGACTAGAGCCTGTCAGAGTAGCCCCTGAACTGTGAGTAAATAACCCAGGGAATATTCTGTGACAGTGCTATGGACAAGAAATCTGGAACCTTTTCAAAATATCTCCTTGATGTGATGCCTTCTGCACCACGTGTTGCTATGGCGTAGCAATTCTAGTCTTGTTTCTGCCAAGTCAGTGTTCTCGTATAACTACCTGTCTATTATTTTCTGTTAACCAGCTATGTGGGTCAGTAAAATGTGAGTTTTGTGAGTTCAATCATAACAACCCCTTTTAATGAATGCCTGGTCAACCACGGTTTTCAGATATGATGTCATAGGCTATGCAACCTTAGGGAAACACTCAGGTTGGAAAAGTAATTGATTTAAAACCAACACAAATGCCATAGCAAACAATGTAGGTAGCCTATCAACTTAGCCTTCCACACTCACAGAACCCCGGTAGATTGGGGTATTTGGTGGTGATGTGCTTGGTGGGTCCTCCCAGCCCAAGGAGTGAACATTGACACAGCAAGTCCACTTCCCTTGCCCAGTCCAGGTTTATACAGGTTCAGGCTTGTGAGGTAGCTAAGTCAAAGAGCTGGAGGGGGAATTGGCTGTGAAGTTTGGAGAAAGTTTTCTGCTCTGTGAAAAGTCCATATTGGGAGGAATAACTGTTCTTTTCTGCCTCTGGATAAGCATCTATTATGAGGTGACGTTGGAAGCTGCTGCACACAACTTGACACTTTTGGTGGGAAAAGAAGTATGGATGGCAGTTCCAACAAGTTGAGGATGGAACGTTAACAGAAATGCATACATTGAAGGGCTGAATTGTTCTGGAACCACCTTGCCTTTGGCTTTTTTTTTATTATATGGGATAATAAACGCCATATTGTTTAATGTACCATTAGTTGAGTTTTCTGCAACTTGCAGAAAACTGTTAGGGTAAAGCTATAGTCTCAGTTTCAATTCAGTATGGTTGTTCAATAGAGGACAGTCCAAGACATTTAGCTGAAGATAAGCTGTCCTTTCACTATATGTAACAGCAAGTGTCATTACTGATATCCCTGATACTCTTGAGTATTGCAGCTGTCAAACAGTTGAATAGGCTGAACTATCATTAAGTTATTTAACTGAGACACATTACATATTTGAAGCCGTTACTGTTTCTTACTTTTCAATGAGGATTAATAATTTTATTTCCCCAAAACATTTCTTTTAGAACACAACTGACAGTTGACTTAAAGTAAGTCAATAAGTGGAGACACTGCTTGGAGAATTGGGCTTCCAAATTGGGCTGGGAGCATGAGTAGGTTTTATGTCATACCCTCAAATGTGTACTTGGTTTTAACAATCCCTCTCTCAAAGGGTGTATGTTGTGGCTTCCTAAATGTGGATTAATTCTGAGTGTACAAGGGTTATCTTTGTTCACTTTTTTGCTGTATTGATTAAGTCTCATCTTTCTCTGTCTCTGTCTCTCTGTTTCTTTCTCCAGATTTGTATAAACTGAACAAGGCTGGAGGGAAATAAATGTTGTGCCTTAGATGTAGGACAGAAAAAACTATTTAAGGCAAATTTGCCTATAATGGATGTGGTCTCTCAGCTCCTAAAATGAAGACACCTGTGATTTAGAAGTGATCTTGGGATGAGGTCCTTTTATAGAGGGTGGAACTCCTGTAGGTAAGCCAACTTTTTCTAGTAGTTAAACACAAGATTGGAAATTTCAGTGGCTTTGGGAAAGACTATTTGGAGTGCTTTATTCTTTCTCATTTTGCTACAAGGTGTGCTGAGGGGATCCTGTGAGATTGGATTTCTGATCCAATTTTGGTTTATCAAAAGGGAACAGAGAAGTCTCAGAGGGGGAGATTCATACCCAATCTTTTAGTAATTTTCCAGCAGGCTACACTGGGCTATGGTCATAAATCTCAATAGAAAATTGTTTCCTTCCCTCTGCTGGCAGCCAGCCTCGTTTACTCAGACCATTAAGAGGTGGAAAGCATCCCCAAACCTTCACTGCCCCCTTCTTGTGAATCACAAGGTCTCATAGAGTGGGAGAGAGTACAGCTGACAATGTCTGTTTTTTCTTGCGTAGGACAAACCTCCCTCTGATCTCGACCCTTGACTTTATGGCAGCCAGCCACATCCCGGAAGGAAGAAGCAAGGCAGAGTCGGGGCAAGTCATATTTATTTTAGAGGACCCCAAACGGGCAGGGAGAGCATTCAAACACGAACAGGTACGCCATGGAGCACAGTGGCGCAGAAATCTGGAAAATGTAATTCAAGAAAAGACACTCTTTAAAGGTTTGAAAATCCCCCAATCTCATCTTTCATAGACAGTAGAAACACTATCAGGAAGACTGCGTGACCCAGGATGAGTTACTTTTATGAGATTGTCTGATGGCTAGGGGAAGGGTGGACGGAAGTCAAAGGACTTGCCTTTCTCACTGGCGCCGTTTCCAGTTCCTGATTCCCGGCTTGTTGTGATAACTAAACTGGACTCATGTCTTGTTCTTTGCAGAGCCAACACCAACACTGATTAGGGATGTACTTTAGACAGTGCCTTCTCCCAAACAGCTGCCTCGCGTCTTGTTTAGAGAGCATTGCCTTATATAAATCAACAGGAAAGTCTCTCTGCCTGTCTCCCGGAGTGACGGGTAGCCCCGTAACCTCCTTCCCGTGAAATGGAACCGAAATCCTGTGCACGTGCACCAGAGGGCCTGGCTCCTGGCTCCTGGCTCTCAGCTGGCCGTCTGTTCCCTGGAGAATGGGACCACCTTCTCTTTGGGGCATACAGATGGGTGGGCATTTTGCTTTCAAATCAGGTCTCATCTGTACGTTTGTTTTCTCTGTGGCAATGCTTAAACTGCAAACACCTGATTCTAAGGAAGTCTTTCTTTGGGAAATATTTACTATCCTGGGAAGGTGATGTGCAGGTCCTATGCCTCCCATCACTCACCTCTGATTTAAAATTATGAGCTGCTCTTTTCTCTGATCTAGTTTGGTTGGGTGGTCATTTTCCTGTGTCTGGACAGGTTGACACTGCAAGTAGAGCTAAAGGATTTTTTCCCCTGTGGTTTTCTGTCTTAAATGAAAAAGATGCAAATTGCTGAACCTGGAGTAAAGTAGCTTGAATTGGAATTGAAGGTGAATGATTCACCTTCAATGACTCATGGAAGTGAACGATTCCTATAAGGGAAGCTCCTTTAAGAGATACTGGAGGATTATTGATGAATAGGATTACTCTTGGATAGTTTTAAATATCCTCTATTATTTAAATTACCCTAACATTGCATTTTTCTTTGAGTACTATATAGAAATGTATCTCTATAAGTACATCTAATATCTAGTGTAATAAAATAAATAATGTTTAAGTGAAGTATCGAGGTGTCCGTTTTCCTCAATCCCTGGTAAACAGAAAGAAAAAATCTTATGAACCCAGTATTCACTGCATCTTTTTTTTTTTAACATCTTTATTGGAGTATAATTGCCTTACATTGTTGTGTTAGTTGCCGCTGTATAACAAAGTAAATCAACTATACGTATACATATATCCTTATATCCCCTCCCTCTTGCGTCTCCCTCCCACCCTCCCTATCCCACCCCTCTAGGTGCTCACAAAGCACCGAGCTGATCTCCCTGTGCTATGCGGCTGCTTCCCACTAGCTATCTAGTTTACATTTGGTAGTGTATCTATGTCAATGCCCCTCTCTCACTTCATCTCAGCTTACCCTTCCCCCTCCCCGTGTCCTCAAGCCCATTCTCTACATCTGCCTCTTTATTCCTGCATCTTCACTGTAGACGATTTCCCTGCTTTCAGTAAAAGTATCTAGATTTGAAGAAATCACTGTACACAAACAGTGGAAAATCTGATAGGTTCCAGGAAAAAAGATCATTAGCTTTATAAATGTACCGAATGTGAGGTTAAACTTAGTAGCAAGAACCCACAAGACTATTTTCTTTTTTATACTGTTACTTGTATGTATTTATTGTAACAGCATGTACTCTCTGTAGAACATTTAAAATATTCAGAAAATAACAAGAAGAGAATAAATATCCCTAACAATCCCAATTTCCAGAGATGATAAGAAATACTAAAATTTTGGTATACTTCCTTTCAGTTTTTATATATATTTAATATATATGTATCATATTACTTATATATTATATGTATTATACATATGTAATATATATGTATTTACATATAATTACAAAATGTAGCCCATACCTTATATATGCTTTTGTGTCCTATTGTTTTCACAACCTTGCAGTGCTTTTCAATTATTACTTAATTTTCAAGAACCTTTTGGGAATTAGGGGTTGCATGAAGTTGTATGAGAGAATACCTGTGTTCTAGTAGATTGGTCTACATTCCTTTCTACGGCTTTATTCTACATTATTTAAAGTTAAACTGTGTTTTCCCATCAACTAGTCATACATATGTGTCAAGATTTCTTCCACCCCTGCTATTACTTTACTAATCTTTACTCTCTTGGTTCTTGACTCTTTAAGAACCATGGGCTTATATCAACCACTGTCCAGTCCTTAGTAATCTCCAGGAAATCTAGCAAGTGTTTTGAGAGTTCAGTCATTACTTACTTTCTCTTACTCGTATGAACAACATGGTATTTAGCTTCTGTGCTGTCTGTTTAAGTGCAGTAGAATATTTTGCAGCTTATCTGTTATTAGGGCTCCCACCTCTCTAAAGTGTCCCCCAGCTGGGAAAGATCTTTTTTGTCTTTTTTCCTCTAAAAAGATGGCAGAAAATGAAACATTTGACCAAGCTGTTCTATACAGTAAACATTTGTATTATATATATATATATCTCATAGAATTTATTTGAGAAAATTTCCTTTTTAGATTTCCTTATTTTAAGTGAAGTTAAATTATCTGGATGAAAAATAGAAATTCACTCTACTGTACAGATTTTAGAGATTTAAAAAGAAACTCTCTAGACATTTTAAGATATTTGTGGAATTCATGTGAATAATTTAAAGAAGTAGAGAGTTGAATTTTTCATACTTTCTCTCAATGCACTGTCACTGTAGTGATGTAATTGTTTTCCTTTTTTGTCTTGCATTTTTTTTCTGAATGGGAAAAAAAGTCAGCAAAAAAAATCAGGGATGCCCAAAGAGTGTCATTTCCCAGGGTCCAATGTAGACTATACTCTTCTCCTCTTATCACTGAGCTCCTGTCTGCTTGCTAGACACTTCAGAGCCTTTTGATTTCAGGTTGGATTGTGTATGGGGCATTGTAAGGGAATTTGACCGTAGACAGATTGAAGCAGTTATTCTGCCATCTGTGGCGTGTGAGTCTAGTCAATGGCTACTTTCTTGACCAGCCAATCTGGAAATGGCCCGACTAAATGGGTAATGCAGAGAGCTCATCCCAGGAAATGCCATCTGGCTGGAGCCCTGCCAAAGCACCAGTCTAGGAGTTAGAGGACTTAACTTATAGCCATGGCTCTGCCATTTGGCCGTGTGGCATTGGGCAAAGCACTGTACCTTTCCTGAGATTTGATTTTCTCCTCTGTAAAATGGGAAGATTGATGCCATCATGCCTGCTTTCCAGATTTATGGTGAGAATTCAATGGGAAGATGAGTAGAAAGGCACTCTGTAAAGCACACGGCCCTAGACAGTTCTGGGGTGGAAGTTATTGTTATACAAAGTGTGACAGGGTGCAAGTGGCCAGAAGAGCACACACATTATGTATGATCCAACTAGACTTCTATTGTGTAAGTTACAATTTGTATTCTGTGAATTATATTTATATGATGAGAGTATATGTTTTTGAATTGCCTGAATGGTAGTTGCTTGTACAGGTAGATTGAGATACGCCTGGGTCTGTAAAGACTCGTTTCATTTGCAGAGGATCTTTTGAGAAGAAAAACAGCTAATATCCTACTATTGTTCTAAGCATGAACACTTTGTTGGTGATGAATCTCAGTTGGAAGGTAGACCCAGAAGTCAGGAGGGTGTGTAGGAAATAATTCCCCTTCGTTGTGAGGGAGATTTTGGGAGAAGGTAGCTTGGGTCTGTAGCCTAATGGATTGCTAAGTCTTCACCAGGAATTCTGGGTAATTCTTTTTTTTTTTTTTTTTGTGGTACGCGGGCCTCTCACTGCTGTGGCCTCTCCCGTTGCGGAGCACAGGCTCCGGACGCGCAGGCTCAGCGGCCATGGCTCACAGGCCCAGCAGCTCCACGGCATGTGGGATCTTCCCGGACCGGGGCACAAACCCGTGTCCCCTGCATCGGCAGACAGACTCTCAACCACTGCGCCACCAGGGAAGCCCCTGGGTAATTCTTTACAGGGCTATTGGCACAGCTCCATAACCACAGACCTCCCACACAAGGTAGACTGCTTCCCCTTACCAGAGAGCAGGTTAGAACACAAGTCTCTAGAGAGAAAATGAAGGGCCTGTGGTGGAATGTTTAGTTCCTTCTTCCAGATGCACTGATAAGTTACTTCATGCAGGTGAGAAATAGTGAGGGACAGAGAGGAGAAAAGAGATGGCATCTTCCATGCTTTTGATGTCCGTCCATTTGGGGAATGTGGACCAATGTTTGTCACGTGTAAGTATTCACCCTGTCCTCTGGAAGAGAGTGAACAAAAGATGGGGCAAAAGACCAGGAGTGTTGCTCTGATGGAGGTCCCTCCACACAGAAACATGTAGAGTAGGAAAGAAGAGTTCCGTTTAACAGGGGGCTCAGTTGGTGCCTCATATCAAAGCAATGGTTTGAAATATTCCTCAGGTTATAATCACAGGCTCAACGTCAAGCCACCAGAGAACCACACACTGTTAGGGATGGAAGGACGTTAATTGTGAATCTTGCCTTAGTTACTTTCCACTCCAGTTAAATTGCATTATAAAGTTTGTGATTGACCTCATTAAGGGAAACATTTCCCCGTGTTCATTTAACTAAAAAGAATTTCCTTTACCATTTCTTAGCATGCTTTTTATGTCACTTTCCATGTTAACATTTAACAATCCTTCATTTTGTGAGGGATCCTAACGTCAACAGAAGTGAGTCATGTGAGGTCAGATGACAGATTATGTCTGGAGTCCACGAGGCCGTTCAGTTTATATTTGTTTAAATTAAGGAAGTTCATAATTCTGTATTTTATTTATTATTTTATTTATTTATTTTTGTCTGTGTTGGGTCTTCATTGTTGTGCACAGGCTCTCTCCAGCTGCGGCGAGCAGGGGCTGCTCTTTGTTGCGGTGCATGTGCTTCTCATTCTGTGGCTTCTCTTGTTGCGGACCACGGGCTCTAGGCATGCAGGCTTCAGTAGTTGTGGCGCACGGGTTTAGTTGCTCCACGGCATGTGGGATCTTCCCAGACCAGGGCTCGAACCCGTGTCCCCTGCATTGGCAGGCGGATTCTTAACCACTGCGCCACCAGGGCAGTCCCTATAATTCTGTATTTTATAAAGGAAGCCACCCTAACTGTAATTTACTTAATCAAACAATGGTTATATGGAGAACCTATGCCTTTTCTGTGATTTTTTTTCCCTAAAAGTTGCTTCACATAACCTTTAAACTTGAAGTTCTTAAGAGACTCACTGGAGTCACGTGAACTCCTTGTTCCTCTTCTGAAAGATGTACTATTTAAAATGGGGTCTATGAAATAATGAATCGACGTCTGAAGGTTATACACAATGGCCTGGCCAAAGCCTTGCCATCCTGGTTGCCCCTGATTGAGGGAAGACGTCTTCAAGGGCTGCAGGATCTCATTAAAGCTCTTGGAGGGAAGGGCCATGTCTCATAACTGCAAAAGGAATGTGCATAGAATGATTGAATAGTTTGGCTAACAGAAGTTAAGGGAATCCTCTGGAGAAAAGCAAGGAGAGGGGGAAATGAACAGAGAAATCAAAGAGAGGAAGAAGTTGTGGAGAGGAGAAACGAAACAGAAAGAAGTTAGGGTGGTTTTGAAACCCATCTGTGCATCTGTGACACTCCTCCCATTGAGGGGCTAAGACACTGCCGCTCTGCACGTTCAGCCTTTTCTGTTTCATGCTGATCATTTGCAGTTAGTCTCTGACGACTCCTCTTTATTCTTCTGGTAGAGGCTGCCAGACTCGTCTTCCTAATGTGCAACTCTGATCACACTCTTCTCTGGCTCAAACATTCACTGTCTCCCATTATTTCCTGGACCCAGCAAGGGTGGTGCCCTGTCAGCCTGACTCTGTTGGCATCCACTGCTCCCACCCCAAAGACTAAGGTCATTCTCCACTTGGGTCCTTTCATTCTTGTCCTCACGTCTTAGCTCATGCTGTGCCCTCAGAGTACAGTGGAGCTACTCTAGCCCACTTCTCTTGCTGCCGAAGTCTTAGACATCTTTCAACTTCCAATGTGATTCCCCTATAACAGTGTTCCAGCTCCCTCCAATATGCGCTTTCCTTTTAATTTGAAGCCTATAACACTGTCAAAAAGGTGTCATTTATGATAAGATCCTATTCTAACTTGTACTTTATTTTGTATACTTACTTATTCTCACCTTCCTCTGACTGTATATAAGGTCTATGAGGGCATGAACAGGGCTTTACTCTTATTTCCATCCTAAGGAAGATTCTGGTAGAATGCTAAGCACCCAGTACTCAAAAATTATTCCTTAAATGAAATCCTCCCTTTCTCTTTTGGTACTTTATGAAACTGCCAGTATCCTTGAAGAGCCTTTACTCCTTCCTTTCCTTTCTTTTAAAAATGATTTTCACAAAGCACAGTGTCACTTTTTTTTTTTTTTTTTTTTTCGGTATTCAGGCCTCTCACTGTTGTGGCCTCTCCCGTTGCAGAGCACAGGCTCCAGACGTGCAGGCTCAGCGGCCATGGCTCACGGGCCCAGCCACTCCGCGGCATGTGGGATCCTCCCGGACCGGGGCACGAACCTGTGTCCCCTGCATTGGCAGGAGGACTCTCAAACACTGCGCCACCAGGGAAGCCCACAGTGTCACATTTTTAAAGATAATTTAACATCAAATTTATTGTTCTTAGATGTAATATATGCATAGTTTGGAAGCTAAATAAACTTGTAACAAAACAGTGAGTAGGCCTGTGCCTCTGCCTTCCTTTTTTCCTCCCCAAATCCCTTCACAGAAACAAATACTTTAAACTTTCAGCTCTTTCATATGGTTTTTAACAAGAGGTGCTATTGGACTCTAGTCCCCATTGATATAGCCATATCCATATAATCCTAAAGCACTGTAACCTTAAGAAATGACTTTGAAAGATAATAAAATCTGATATGAGAGCAAAATTGAAAAATATAGGAAATATTCTTCTTTGGGACGAGTTGGAACCCTGAAAATGTAGATTCAGGTGACTGTCTCTGTGACCTGACCTGAGTACAAGCATAGTAAACAAGAGACTCTTGCTAGATCTTTCCAGATTGCTCTCCAGAGAACTGACACCAAATTACACCAAAGGAATGACTCTAATGGAAAAATCTGTCTTCTCAATAAAATGATGATTTTGAGGTATGTGTTAGGAACGATTCCTCATTCTCAAATATCCTGAGATTATAGCCAGTGAGCTTTAGGTGAACTCTGGGTAAGATTTTAGAGTGAACTATTAAAAGAATGACTTGTGAGTTCTCCAGTAAGGAATTGGTCTTCACCAGCTTCAGTTTTCTAAGAACAAGGCAATCATGTATTTTGAAATCCACAAAGTACTTAAGATGGCACATGTTGAACTAACTTCTTTCAGCAGCAGGCTTTGTGGGCTTCTGGCTCAGGGAATCGTACAGCATTTTTAGATTTTCACAAGGCATTTGATGAGATTGCTCCTGATATTCTCATGGATGAGATGGAAGAAGCTGGTGAAATACAACCCTAATGAGAGAGACATGGTTTCCCTACTGTAGAACTTAAAGTTGAGTGGAAGTCATAGGGAAATTGTTTTCAGATTGACATGAAGACTCTTTAAGCAGAAGGACATAACTTCCCCAAAAGGAAAAGGACTGTTTGTGACCCTGGAGATATTTGAATGCAGATTGAATGGACACTTGCCAGGGGAGGTGTCGAGGCAACTTGAGGACTTGGAATTCAATGTCCTTTAAGGTTTGTTTAATCCTTAGGGTCTGGGATTCTTGCTATAGCTAAAGGCATGTAAGATATGTCCTCTGTTCCCAGATTATAGCTGGTGCCACATAACCCAGCCAGGTTCTCATGGGCAGGTCATCTTGGTTATTAAAAGAGGATGACAGTGCATATGGGTGAAACAGTCTCAGCCACAGGAATGTCTAATGAAACACACGTCCTCCTGACAGTGACTCAACGTTTCATCGTACTGAGACCAGGACAGTCTCTGTGTGTCGAAGCCATTTTCCTGGGTGAGTCACCTGGATGGTCAGCCAGGGGTCATGCAGCCCAATTCAGAGAGGCTGTCACATGATGCTGACATCATAGATGTCCAGGTGGTCTTACCTGAGGCTTAAAGGATGGACTCAAAGACTGTAAAGTCGTGATTCCAAGACAGTGACTCAGTGACCCAGAAGAAACAAGGATTCCCTGTAAGGCAGGACTCTGGGCCAAAGCCGACCACCCACTGTCATCAAACTTCCCCGGGGAGGGGGAAGAGCAACGTTCTCCACCTCCCAACCCTCCAAGCAGCAGCCTAGCCCTTTGGCCTCAGGGCTTCTTGCCTCCTGCTGTCAGAAGGCTTTGGGGAGGAAACCGGTTGCCCTGAACTTTGAATGTGGCTAATGGCATTCTCAGGACTTTGTCACCAGAGGGCTGCCCCATCACCCGCCCTGATTAGGACTGGAAGTTGGGGGTCTGGATGGCTGGCTTCCTGCAGGCGGGGCTGGAGGGCTGAACTACAGCCAGCAATTCGTGGAGGTCACTAGGTCGGCATTCTCCTCTGTGCTTTCCGGTCCCCTGAAGCAGCATTTTGAATAAACGGCTCTTTCCTCTCACAAACCAAGATGTGAAAAATCTTCTGGGGTCCCACTCGCTGCTTGCCAGATTCTGTTTTTCTGCTCCTCTCTCTTGCATTCTCTCAGATTTCTGTCTTTTGGGGGAGTGTATCATCGTGACTAATAGGAGTGGGGCAAATAGGCCACAAGGTTCATATTATTCCATTTTGGGAATGGTCTTAGTTACAGGGATCTCATCTGTTTTTGGAAAGATTCTGTTTTCTTAAAGGTCTTTTCCTTGCAACAATCAAGATTTTAAAAATTCCACAGAGAAATATTTCCATTCCTGGTCATGCTTGATACCATGCATCACTTAGAATTGGATGAACATAATTAAAACAAGCAGGAGATTCAAATACATGCAGAAATATCAAGACTTCTGAACGCCAGCTCAGGAATATAAAGTCGACGTCTCTCATTAGCGATGCCTCTGTTCTGTTTTCCCACTTACTGACTCCATCAAGGGCTACCTGCATGCGTGTCCTCTTAAAACATGCAATTCCTTAACTACCGACAAACCCCTGGGACTTTTGATAATGATGATTTCTTTAGGACAAACAAACATAAGGTGCTTAGAGGAAAAAAAAATTCCTAAAATGTAAATAACACTTCGAATACCAGCTTGGCTGCTGCATGATTAGAAATCATTCTGTTTTCTTGTTTACTCCAAGTTCATCACTTAGAAACCTCTAAGTAAGTCATATACTTATCCAGCCTTCTCTTTGGAAGTGATCTAGGTGACTTTTGCTTTTTCACTATATGTGTGTGCCCAGAGATAGGGGAAATCTGGTATTTTTTTTTCATCCTCTGGTCTCCTGGTTCATGTTATCTGAACTAAATGGCAATGATTCCATTCTCTTGAGTTTACAATTTATTCGGGATGTTCCCACTGCTGCCGTCCTCATATAAGCAATCATTGTTTCTTTTTTTTTTTTTTGCATAGAAGAATGGTTTTTATTTTTTTTAACATCTTTATTGGAGTATAATTGCTTTACAATGGTGTGTTACTTTCTGCTTTATAACAAAGTGAATCAGCTATACATATACATATGTCCCCATATCTCTTCCCTCTTGCGTCTCCCTCCCTCCCACCCCCCCATCCCGCCCCTCTAGGTGGTCACAAAGCACGGAGCTGATCTCCCTGTGCTATGCGGCTGCTTCCCACTAGCTATTTTACATTTGGTAGTGTATCTGTGTATGCAATCATTGTTTCTTGCCTGAATGAATGAGTCCTTATAAGAAGTGGTCTCATTGGTTTTACTCTGATTCCCCTGTAGTCCTTTCTCCACATAGTAGCATGAGAAATTAAAAAACAAAGCACCAAAGCCCCAGGAAATTAGATTATGGAATTCCCTTTCTTGAAACTGCCCCATGGTGCTCCACTACACTTCAATCCAGATTCCTTACCGTGGCTTACAAGGTCTTACCTGAGCTAGCCCCTGCTTCTCCCTCTGACTTCCCTTTTTAAAAAAATTTTAATGTTTTGAGTTTTAATAAATTTATTATATTTGCAACCATCATTGTAATCCATTTTTAGAACATTTTTATCATATAAAAAATTATCATGAGATCATTTACTGTCCATCTCTATTCCTCCCTCCAGTAAAGCACAGGTCTACTTTCTATCTCTATAATTTACCTCTTATGGATAGTTTGTATAAATGGAGTCATAAAATATGCAGTCTTTTGCATCTGGTTTCTTTCATTTAGCATCGTGTCTTTGAGTTTCATCCATGTTGTGACATGCATCACCATTTCATTCTTTTTATTTCTGAATAAAATCCCAATGTATAGATGTATCACATTTTGTTTATCCATTCACCTCTTGTTGGGCATAAGGATTGCCTCCAGTTTCTGACTATTATGAATAATGCTGCTATGAATAGTTACATACAAGCCTTTCTATGGACCCACGTTTTCACTTTTCTTGGCTACATTCCTAAGAGTAGGAATAGCTCCTATGGGGAACTGTTAACTTTTTAAGAAACTACCAAACTGATTTCCAAAGTGGCTGCACCATTTTACATTCCCACCAGCAATGTATGAGGGTTCCAGTTGTTCTACATCCTTGCCAGTACTTAGTATTTTATCTATGATTATAGTCATTTTAATGCTTTTTCTGCACCTATTGTGAGGATCATGTGAATTTTCTCCTTTACTAATATATTACATTATTTTTGGATGTTAAACCAACCTTGCATTCCTGGGGTAAATCTCATTTGGTCATGGTGTATAATTCTTCCAATATGTAGCTGAGTTCACTTTGCTAATATTTTGTTAAGGATTTTAGTATGTATATTCATTAAGGATTTTTTTTTCTTGTGATATCTGTTTGTGGCTTTGGTATCAGGGTAATGCTGACCTCATAGAATGAGCTGGCAGTTTTCTCTCCTTTATTTTCTGAAAGAATTTATGAAGAATTGGCATTAGTTTTTTCTTTAAATATTTGAAGGAAATTACCAGCAAAGCCATCTGGTTCTGGGTTTCTCTTTGTAGGAGGATTTAAAATTGCTAATTCAAATTATGTACTTGTCATAGGCCGCTTCAGAGTTTTCATTTCTCCTTGAGTCAGTGTGTATCATTCTAGGAATTTGTCCATTTCATCTAAGTTGTCTAATTGTTGGCATTAAGTTGTTGTAAAATTTTCTTAAAATCCTCTCATTTTTGTAGGTTTGACAGTGATGCCCCTTCTTTCCTTCCTGATTTTGGTAATTTGTGTCTTCTCTCATTTCTTAATGTAGCTAAGTTTTTGTCCACTTGGTTAATCTTTTCAAAGGACAGGCTTTTGGTTCTATTAATTTTCTTAGTGGTTGCTCCAGAGATTACAATGTGTATCACATATTGTATCACAATCTATTTCAGAATAATACTGAGTTCCAGTAAAATTTAGAAACACTGCTTCAATATAACTCCATTCCCCCTTCTTTGTGCCACTATTATCATATATAATACATTTATATTTGTTATAAGCATGACAACACAGTGTCATAATTATTGGTTTATATAATCTTATGCATTCTAAAGAAGAGATGTAATGAAGAAAAATGTATTTATAGAGTCTTTTAGATTTACTCACGTATTTACCATTTCCAGCATAGTTTATTTCTTCTTGTGGATTCAGTTTATCATCTGGTGTCACTTTTTTTTTGCTTAAAATATTTCCTTTAATATTTCTTGCAAGCCATAATTGCTAACAACAAACTCTTGCAGTCTTTGGTTATCTGGGCTTTTCTGTATTTCACCTATATTTTTGAATAGCAGTTTTGCTAGATACAGAATTTTTGGTTGACAGTTCTTTAATTTAAACAATTTGAATATGTTATTTCACTGTCTTCTGGCTGTCAAGAGATAATGCTCCATGGATATCTTTATGTTTCGCCATGGTCAGGACTTTCCAAATAAAGGGCACTGGAACTTAAGTTAAAAGACAATTAATGACCACAAGCTTTGAAAGTTCAATGTAGAAGCTTCCAGAAAGATTTGGAGACATAGCCCCTGGAGATTATTTTTGTTTGTATTCCAAAGGGGGAATTGTATGAAGGTAGTCAAAGGTACAAACTTCCAGTTGTAAAATAAATAAGTACTAGGGATGTAATGTACACCATGATAAATATAATCAACACTGCTGTATGTTATATATGAAAATTGTTAAGAGAGTACATCCTAAGAGTTCTCATGACAAGGAAAATTTAAAAAAAATTTTTCATTTATTTTGTATCTATATGAAATGATGGATGTTCACTAAACCTATTGAGGCAATCATTTCATGATGTATGTATGTCAAATCATTAGCTTTAAACCTTAAATTTATACAGTGCTATATGTCAGTTACATCTCAATGAAACTGGAAGGGGAAAAAAAAGCATCTTAATCTTAAAACGAAAACCAAACACCTCCCCCATTCCCAAATCAAAGGGTAATACAAACTTCTCCTTATCCCCTCAGAGAAGATATGTTTACATTCCACACTAAAGGCTTCCCCCCCACCCCTCAGAGTTACAGATGTGCCACTGTTAGCCCTGAGTTTCATAATTTTGTGGATTCCTCTCCTGAGATATAAATCTTATTGGAAGTACAGGTAATATCTGGTGCTCATTGCATTGATCTGTGGGAAACTGGGAAATTGACATAAGCTGCTCTGCAAATAAAACACCTTTTCCTGAGTCCAGAGGTCTCCTGTTTCTCTTTACATGTATTTGTATATTGAGAAATCAGTCATTAATATTTGTTTTCCCCTATGTAGAATTTGTTTTTCTCTTGCTGTTTTCAAGATTTTCTGGGTTTTTTTTCCAATAGTTTGATTATGATTGGTATAGATGTGGATCTCTTTGAGTTTATGTTACTTGGCTTTATTGAGCTTCTTGGGCTTGTAGATTAATGTTATTCATCAAATTTGTAAAGTTTTCAGCCATTATTTCTTCAAATATTTTTTCTGCCCCTTTTTCTCTCTTTTCTCTATCTTAGACTTCCATTACAAGTATACTGATGCAGTTGATACTGTCCTCCAAATTTCTGGGCCTCTGTATATTTTTCTTCAATCTTTTTTCTCTCTGTCCTTTAGATGGGATAATTTATAATGCTCAATCTTCAAGTTTATTGATTATTTCTTCTGCCATCTCAAATATGCTGCTGACACCCTCTAGTGAATTTTTTTCATTTCAGTAATTCTACTTTTCATTTTTTAAAAAAGTTATTTTATTTTTTAATTTAAAAAATTTTAAAAAAATTATTTATTTTTGGCTGTGTTGGATCTTCGTTGCTGCACACGGGCTTTCTTCTAGTGGCAGTGAGCAGGGGCTACTCTTCATTGTGGTGCATGGGCTTCTCGTTGCGGTGGCTTCTCTTTTTGTGGAGCATGGGCTCTAGGTGCACAGGCTTCAGTAGTTATGGCACGGGGGCTCAGTAGTTGTGGCTCATGGGCTCTAGAGTGCAGGCTCAGTAGTTGTGGTGCATGGGCTTAGTTGCCCTGTGGCATGTGGGATCTTCCCAGATCAGAGCTTGAACCCGTGTCCCCTGCATTGGCAGGCACATTCTTAACCACTGAGCCACCAGGGAAGCCTGTAATTCTACTTTTCAACTTCACAGTTTCCATTTGATTCTTTCTTATAATTTCTATATCCTTATTGAGATTTCCTACGCACTGAATCATTGTCATTGTACTTTCCTTTAATTTTTTTAAACACAATTTTTCTTTAGTTCTTTGAACATATTTATAACAACTGTTTTGAAATCTTTCCCTGCTAAATACAACATCAGGGGTCATTTTAAGACAGTTTGTTTTGACTCCCCCATTTTCCTGAGTATGGATCATACTTTCTTATTTCTTTGTATGTCTCATTTTTTTGAATACTTGACATTTTAGATAGTATATTGTAGCAACTACCAAGTCTGACTTTATTTCCTTCCAAGAGTTGTTTTTGTTTTTTCTTTGGTAACTAACGTGGATTGAATCTGTGAATTCTGTCTCTCCTGCACTGTGCAGATATTATGTTTTTTTCTTGCTTTATCTTTAAGTCTGGTTTCTGAGGAGTTGCTCCTGTGTTTGCATTCAGCTTATTGTTCAGGGAAAGACACATCATGGGTTGTGTTCTAAAACCACAAGGTTTTAAGGTTTCTACTCTCTGCTGATAGCTCTAGGAGAGGGCGGCTGTGGAGAAAATTCAAACTTCAGGCCATTTTCAAGGCTACCTGGGCTCTTATTTCCTTCAGGTTCTTTTATGTCTTCTTTGTGCTTGTGCACAGGACCTGTTGGCCAGGGGTGTGTGGGTGACTTGGACCTGTTTTGGTCTCTGCTGTACAGGCACACAGCTTCCAGTCAACCCAGGATATCTGGAAAATTTACCAAGTTCCCAGAGCTGTTTTTCCTCTTGGAACTGCCTCTTAAATTCCTAGGTAGTTTGCCAATCTGTTGCTTCCTCCAAACAGGACATCAATCTTAGACTACTGGAGTGGCTGGCTCTTCCTTTCACTTGCTGTTGACATGACCACTTTAACTGGTAATGTTCCAGGTCAAGTAAGCCCACTATAATGGTAAGAGTAAAGCTGCTGGTTTCCATGGTCTAGCCTGACCTGGTTGTACTTAAGTAGTTTAGGGATTGGGAAGTGAGGAGAGATGGGAGCAGCCTCAGTGAAGGACTGTTTGTTTTGATCACATGGCAACCAAGCATGAGGGGAAGAGACCCCCAGATAGGCTACATGGTGAGGTAAGTCAGCCTAAGGTTAAAATGTTCACAGATGATATTCTAAAAGAGCAATTCCCAGGGATAACTGAATGATGTTTGCACTGACATTTTATTATGAAATCTCTATGAAGCACACATTTGCAGAGGTGATTTCTCTAACATTTCCTGTACAATTACTGTATATGTTGCTTTTGTTTTGTTTTGTTTGCCCTAACAAATTGTTATATGTTTAGTCTATTCACTTAGATGAGATTTTACTGACACAGTTGACTATTAAAATAAGTAATAAAAATAAGGAGTTTAGGGAAGTGTGTTCAGAACAGTCTGGTGAACTTTGATTAAATGAAAAATTATACTCCAAAAGCCCTTGGAAGCATTGCAAAATAGCCTTAAGCAGGGACTGAGAGTTAGGGGAAATCTGTACTGCCACTGTCTTCCAGTAATTTCTCCTTCTCCATCTCTGTTAGTCATCTGACTGCAGTTAGAATAACATTTATTGCTTTCTGGTTAATGTTCTAGAACAGATGATCAGGAAGTCATGAAAGCAGAGACAAAGGGTAATCTTAAAATCAGTGAGGTGTCCTCACCAGCCTTCCCTCTCGATTTGCTGTAATTGGTTACAGGCAGAGGAGATAGAGCATTAAGCTGCTTCATCCTTACTCGGAATATGTGAGCAGAGCTGAAGCATAAGATAGAAAGTTAGAACTCTACAAGGGTCTCCTGTATAGAAAAACATAGGAGTGGTGTAGATAGAGACTACTGGGGAGGGGGTGCCATTCTAAATCCCAGAGGCGGAGATTCCAGTGAATTTGGTTATGGGGGCTAGATTGGGGAAGGGTAAGGAGTATGATAATACCAGCCATCCTTCTTACCTATGTAACTGTTTTTTTCCTTAGTAAAGGGGCTCTATCACCCATTTGTCTCATTACCTTCTTCTTAGGAACCAGTGCTGTTGCTGACCGGGGGGACCTCAGTGTGGACATTTCGGGGCTTCTGGCTCATATAACAAGCTATGTTGTACCTCATTCCATCTCCTTTTCAGTATGTGGTCTTAGGGTTTAACCTTCAGTTGTTTTCTTTTTTGCAACATATGCTCTGGTCTTTATTCCAGATACTCAAACATTGCCTTTTGGGTTGACAGAGTCCAGATTTTTCTCTAAATCTACCCCCTGCAAAGAGCATTTTGGGAAAATGAGTTGCACTGGGTGTCCTGCTCTGATGATCTCAGTTGACTCTTGGTGGCAGGCACTCCAGGGGCTGCCTCCCCGGAGATTTGGGTTAGTTAGCCACAAAGTCCTCAGGACTGTGCCTTTGAAATGTCTCATTTTTTCTTTGGAATGTTTCTCTTCTCTTCCCCTCTCTGTGTTGCCATAATCACCACGTTTTATCTAGACTCTAATTACCCATGCTTGGCTTTTTGGCATGAGTCCTACTAGCAAATCAGCCTCACTCCCTGCTTAGAAACTAAGAGGCTCCCTGTTTTCTTACTATGAGGAACACATCTTCCTGCCTTGGTCTAACCTCCTTCCTCAGCCGATCCCACACTAGCCCTCCAAGGATGTATCATATCTTTCTGTGCTCTTCATCACAGACCCTCTGATCCGCGCTGTCCCCAGAACATTTTCCCTGAAGCTTGCTTGCTGTCATATGTTATTTTACTTTACTTTAATATTTTATTTTATTTTATTTTATTTTACGGAGTGTACTTTTTCTTCTCTTCTGTGTATTCACATCTTATTTAGCCTTCAGGCCTGTGTCCTCCAGGGAGCCTCTGTGGATGTTCCTGTGCTCACTCTCCTATGAACTTCTCTTGGGTTTCATGACGATCCCAATAACTCAGTGAATTTTGCATTGAATCCTATTACCCACTGATTGTTTTCAAATCTTGGTTTTCCAAATTAAAAAAATTTTTTAAATGATAATTTTATTACATATTTCTCCAGTGTGTTTAATGTGTTCCCAGCAGTCCTGGGACCATACTAATTCTCAATAAATAATCTTTGCTTGATTAATTCTGCACTTTCCAGCACTGATGAAGACTGTGGTCAGTTCCACAAATGTAGCACTTGTTCCTTTCTTCACAGTTACTCCAAGATATTTATTTTTAACTCATGCTCATGCCTAATTCGAAATTTTCTGCTATTTCTTTTCTTTTTTTTTTTTTTGAAGATGTTGGCGGTAAGAGTTTATAATTAGTTAATTTATTTTTGCTGTGTTGGGTCTTCGTTTCTGTGCGAGGGCTTTCTCTAGTTGTGGCAAGCGGGGTCCACTCTTCATCGCGGTGCGCAGGCCTCTCTTGTTGTGGAGCACAGGCTCCAGATGCGCAGGCTCAGTAGTTGTGGCTCACGGGCCCAGTTGCTCCGTGGCATGTGGGGTCCTCCCAGACCAGAGCTCAAACCCATGTCCCCTGCATTAGCAGGCAGATTCTCAACCACTGCGCCACCAGGGAAGCCCTCCAAGATATTTTTAACATCCTTAGGGCACTGTCTGTTTTGGCATTTAAGGGGCAGGATAAAGTGGCTTAGGCGACTCCCCTGGAAATCCTTTTTTGGAACACAGTCACTCATGTGAGCAGGGTTCTTTTGTTCCCTTTAAATGCCACTGAAATGTCCCCCTTATCCTATTCCCCGTCTGCTAGGAGTGCTAAGACCCCTCATGTGTAGGGATTTCCACTTAAGGTGTTACTTCATTCTTTCTCCACTGCCATTTCAGTCAAAACAAGTACACTGAGTTTTAAAAAATTTTTCTCTGAGTCATTGTCATTATGCGTGGATTCATGCTAGCCATGCAAATGTACAAACATTGTGAACCCTGAAACATAACCACAGCATTCTGGTATCACATGGGTTATTGTTCCTAAGGTAAGTGAGAATCTCGGTCCCAATACCCATCATACTAAATACAGCCCAAACTTCTATTTTCCTCAGGTCACTGGATTTTAGTTATTCTCTTTTATAGAATTAGAGGTGAAAATTAATCAACTTGTAGGGAGTGCAAGTTGATTGTACTTCCTTCTTTTCTTAGAAGGAAGAGAGTCATTAATCTCTAAAGAACACTGGGTTTGGGTTTCCATATTACACAGCATGAATTCAGTCATGTATTTCCAACAGCCTCCACAGATTTCTTTACTCTGTTCCACTCTCACCCACACTTTCAGAGGTACATGTTTTGAGTAATTTTCTGCTGGAAGTAGAATTTTTCTTGGGTTAAAACTTCACATCTCAAATTCCATTTTGTTTCTCTCCAGGTTTCCTTCCATTTTTTTTTTACTTTCTCCACTCTTCATCTTTCAGGTCATTAACAAAGATGCCCAACGATCAAAAAAGTCCTCAAATGAATTTACTGTTAATGTGTCACCCACCCGATTTCTCAAGAAAATTGCATGATGTATTTTCTTGCCCATTTTGCATTTACCTTCAGTGAAGTTTTTTTGTTTTTGTTTTGTTTTGTTTTTTAAACAGAGTTTGAGCTGTTGACACAATTATTGTTGACACAATAATTTCACACTAACTTACAGCACTGGACCATCCGATTTCATTTTAAAGAAAGGTTAAAGAATTTAGCTTCACGTTAAGTTCTTAGGGATGGGTATTGCTTTTCATTTACCTGTAAACAGCTAATCATTTCTGAAATATTCTCTGGAGATATACATGAGTGAGATAAATGTATTTAAAGAGAGTTCCTTTTGTGGCACCATCCATAATATAGAATGTATCCCAAATCCCCAGACTTGGTTAGGAGTGTCTTCTTTCTCCTTTATTATTCTTTTGCTAAATCCAGGACATTTTCATAGTCCCCAAAGCCTGGTCTGTTTCATTATGCTTTTAGCTGCAAACTCTAGAACTTCCCCTCCTCTGACACCCACCACTTGATTTCTTCCATTTTAGGAGATTTGCTGTAGAGTTTAGATTTAGAAAGAATGTTTTTGGAAGAAAGGGAATTGCACCCATACCAATGGGGATAGAATTCCTTCCTTCTTAGTGAGGATATTTGTAACCTGGGATTAAACTTGATTAACAGCAAGTGTTCAAGTTGCAGTCTAAGTTTGCTAAGAAAATCCCCAATCTTGTCTGAATGGTGTGTAGGAAATGTAGGTATTAGCAAGAGATTTATGTTCAGAAATCAGAGTTTCTCTGTTGCAAAGTGGTCTCCTTTTAGCAGGGAGGAGAGAGGGAGCTGGTGTTGTTGCTGAATCCTTCATGGGTGACTGGAGAAACTGAACAGGGTTAGGAGGTTGACGAGATGGGCTCCTTTGTTCCCCAGGCAGGAGTCCTGCCCACCGCCTAAGACCAATAATCTCGCATCCCTGAGCCTCTCCATCCAAGACTGGGTTTCAGTTGTCCAGTTGTTTGTTTTGGAAATGTCACAATAAATAACTGAAGAGAGGCTGTTAGGGAAGCTCTCCTCGGGGAAGGCTACAAATTATTTGGGGACATAAAACCTCATGCATATGGCCTCGGTGAAGAGGAAATCACTTCAGATAATATTTGCTTTTTTCTACATTCCCTGAGGACAATAAAACAGAAACAGGAACACGAAGTAGGAAAAGGAATCTTATTGGTTCGCTGAGTCAGCCTTCTCTTTGGGTCGTTTTGGTCAAACAAGGGAATAGGGACATTTAGTCCTGAGCTGATTCAGTGCCCTGGGACCCAGGAGTTAGACGGTTATATCCGGTGTGTGAGGTCCACTCCCACGCCTCCAAGCCTAGACCAGTTCTTTCTCTGTGTTACCGGCGGGGCTGTCCTGCATCGACTATGTCTCTGTTCCATGTCATCTGCTGCAATGTGAGGGTTTCTGGTGTAGCATGAGTTTGGAGACAGCTTTGTTGTCCCGTCTAAGGGGGAGAAAGGGTCAAAATCAAAGTACCTTTTGTCACAAAGGCACGATCTTGTCTGTGCACATGCTTGGGGCTCTCTCCCCCCAATCTCTTTGAGTACTGCTCTGTAAGGGTTTTGGCACTGGTACAATAGCCACAAGAATCCATGAACCAGAGCCAAATCTTACGTCACCAAGAAGATGAAACACTCCTTATGCAAGGCCGCAGACACAGAACTACTTGCTCACGGGACAGAGGGGGGGCACCGGCTGCATCCTAGGCAGTGACCCTCCCAAGGACCTGCTACCCCTGACTCAGAAGAGGAAGTGTCTCCCAAGGAGTCCCTAAGTTACTCAGAGCTCATCAAAGAAAGGACGGTACTTTCCTGCAGAGTTGCTTATTTTTCCTCCTAATTACCAAAGAATAAGGGTGTCTTTTCTGAAATGTTGATTTGGAGATTCTGAATTTAAATTTGTGCCCCATTTAGCTTGCAAAAGGGATTCTAAACAGCACAGCAGGAAGACCTTTGGATTCTAATATCCTCAACCGGGGAGAGGTGGGCAGGAGTCAGGGAATGCTGGCTTGCTGACATTTTCAAAGGAGTGGTTAAGATGGACAAAGACTGACAAATAACCATGGGAGGTGGAAGCCACTGTATTGAAAATAAAGGACTTTAGCACGAAACGGTCCCTTAGCCATCCAAAGAGGGTCATGCTGGATGAAAGTGATTAATTATACTTTAAATCTCAGAGGAAGATTCCTCTAATGTTGTAGATGACAGAAATGAAGAATGAACCTTATTATCTGATCTGAAATAGGGAGTCAGAAGTTGCTGAAGAGATGCATATGGCTGATAGGGCAGAAGAAACAAGAACAAGTTTAAAATAAACCCCGGAAAGGCTTATTGAAATAAAAAAAAATTTTTTTTTGGTCTATAAGCAATAGAATACTAGTCTTTTTGTACTGTAATTGACATTTGTTTTAAAAAGGAAGAAAAGAGAACAGTATGGAGGTTCCTTAAAAAACTAAGAATAGAACTACCGTATGATCCAGCAGTCCCACTCCTGGGTGTATAGCCAGAGGAAACCATAATTTGAAAAGATACATGCACCCCAATTTTCATTGCAGCACTATTTACAATAGCCAGGACATGGAAGTAACCTAAATGTCCATCAACAGAGGAATGGATAAAGAAGATATGGTACATATATACAATGGACTGTTACTCAGCCATAAAAAAGAGTGAAATAAAGCCATTTGCAGCAAGATGAATGGACCTAGAGATTATCATACTAAGTGAAGTAAGTCAGACAGAGAAAGACAAATATCATATGATATGACTTATATGTGAAATCTAAAAAAAAGATACATTACAAATGAACCTATTTACGAAGCAGAAACAGATTGACAGACTTTGAAAACAAATTTATGGTTGCCAAAGGGAAAAAGTGGGAAGGAGGGATAAACCGGGAGTTTGGGATTAACACATACACACTACTATACATAAAATAAATAATCAACAAAGACCTACTGTATAGCACAGGGAACTCTACTCAATATTCTCTAATAACCTGTTTGGGAAAAGAATCTGAAAAAATGTATATATGTGTGTGTTTAAATGAATCACTTTGCTGTACATCTGAAACTAACAATATTTTAAATCAACTATATTTTAATATAAAATAATTTTTTTTAAATCTCAGAAAAAAATAAAAAGGAAGAAATGACAATGACAGTAAGACAAATTATAAACCAGGTGTGCAATCCTATGAGGAACTGTGCCACCTGGGCAGCCTCCTGTTCAGTCTTTCTATGCACAGGTATAGTTTGTGGATCTACCAATATGCTGGGTTAATCTGGGTTCTCTGAGCAGTAGATGCCAAGATGAGATAAATGTGCAAAGATTTCTACAAGGGAAACACCTGTGTGAAAAAAATGAGAAAGAGCAGGAAGGGATGGAGAGCCATCAGACCACAACGCAACATTGACCCTGAGTGAAGGAGACAAGGAAGGAAGTTTAGATGGAAATGTGCAAGATTGCCATGCCGTTCAAGGAAGTTTCAGCAAGGCCACTGGGGAGTCCTTGAGCCAAAGCCAGGTTCCATGTCTGAAAGGAGTTCCGTGTCTCCCGGGTGTGCCCAGCTGTGCTCAGTTGTTGGCTGGGAGCAACCTATGGGAAACGTGACCTTCATGCAAACGTGATGATGGATTTCAGAGCATGCAGCTGGACCTCTGGGTCAATTACACTTCCTGTAGTTGGAAGTTTGCACCATAAATTCCCATGGCCACAACAGTTACTCAGTGGCGTATTCATAATAGCAGTATGATATTCTGTGGAATTGGAGGGAAACTTGAAGGTCATTGTTCAGCCCTCTTGTTTTGCCCATGACTTGGGTTCATGCGGATGGGTGCCTTTCAGTATGGGGCATCATGGGCGGTGGATCTGATTTTCTTAGAAAGTTCCACTTTTCTGACTCTCATGTTCTCATTCTCATGTTCTTTCCACTGAGCCAATGACACTAACAGAGTTGTGGGCTGGATCACAATTCTTAAAAAAATAAAGTTTATATTTCTGATGATGAAATTGTGCACATTCTAGAAAATTTGGAAAATAAAGAGAAGTAATAAGAAGGAAACATATTACTCATAACTTGCCCAACCAAGCCCCCAAATTCTTAACCTTTTGGTGTATTATTCCCTTACAGTTTTTTTCTATACATTTTTTTAATCTATTGAAGTTCATACTGTAGAAAATTTGTATCTTAGTTTTTTTTATGTGGCATCATGATACAGGCATTTCCCATGCTATAAAAATTTCATTAACTTAAATAACTCATTCATCTTTGATTCAGTTATCATGAACTATGTGAGAAAACAAAGGAAAATTTAAGAACATTTAGGTTGAGCATAACTTTTCAAAGAAAAGTTTCTGAAACTTATTGTTTCAGTGTGGAATATTTATCAGATGTGCAAAATTTACAGTAACCCTTCTAGTTCATTCCTTGGAATATCCTTTCTCTGGCTTTTAAAGAAAAAATTCAGACCGACTTTGTAAACTTCAGAATGCCATGTTTTGATGAGAAGGACATTTTTCCTGTTCTCTACTATTTTGAAGTATTTGCTTTGTGTATCCACCTATCCATGTTTTGGAATTTTTGCTTTATTTTGTTTCATTAGCTTTTTGAAAGTTGAAAATTGGTTTGCAGTTTTCAGATTAATTGACCTGGTGTAAGAGAATCCTTCCTAGTGAACTGAACCCTTCCTAGTAATTCTGTGAATTTCAGGAAAGGGTGAGCTCAAAGTGGTTAAAAGTGCAAGCTTTGGAATTAGAGAGAGATGGGTGTGGACCTTATCTTGATCCTGGTCATTGCAACTTTGGATAAATTCTTTAATCTCTGTGAGCTTCTGTTTAATGATCTATGAAATGGAAATAATAAAATATATCTCACTTGGTTTCTGTAAAGATCACAAGGATGTAATGCAAGGAAAATCCTTCACACAGATCTTGTATGCAGATGAGTACTGAATAAAATCACTACTATTATTGTCTTAGGCTTTAGTTTGTTAATGTTTTATTTATTATTAATTTTTAATCTATTAATGATTTAACCAGAATGGCATATCTCGTTCATGCAGTAAACCCAGACATTTCCTTTCCTTGTCAATGACATTGACAGAGTAGTTTTGCCAGGACCTATTTTCCACTTGACAGGCTCATCATCAATCAACTGGATATGGTTTATTACTGTAAATACACAGAAATTTTTAGAGTAAAACCCTGAGCATTCAGCCTATGACCTATCAATACCTGAATTATTAAGTATTGACCAATGTCAATACGTGACCAGTGTCTCCTGTAACCGGGGAGCATTTGTTTATAGCTTTGTGTATAAAATAATGTGCCTCAATCTCAAAGTTGGATTACCAGTACAGGTAATAGCAGAAGCTCTAGTTTAACCCACTTCTGGGCTCTAACTCACTTCTTTTCACGTGTGTAGGAATCCTTTGTGTTCACCAGACTCTGGTGATAGAGTGAGAGGTCCTGTCCCATCCAATTCTACCTCGGTGTTAGGAGGGCTTGGCCTCTGGGCAGAAGCTGGCCTTAGCCAGTGAGGTTAAAGCATAGTAGTTGGGGTGCACTTCTCCAGTAGCTAGAGTGGCATCTTGTCCTGGCTGTACTGAGGTGGGTGGCATTCCTTATTGATACATTCAGTGAAAAGTACTTCCATTCAAACTGGCAGAGCTCCATGGCTGTACTCATCTGTTGCTTCATTCATGACTTCCATGTGGCATGAGGTTGGTGCCACAGCTCAAATGCTGTTGGTAAGTCCTGCCTCTCCTTTTGGTTGGCTGGGCTATGTCTTATGGATGGTATTTTTAAAAAATCTCATGCAGATCTGAGAACATGTTTCAGGTGCAAAGAATTTATTTATATTGGTTGCATACAAAATTCTTGGGTCACAGCTTTTCTCCACTCAAAACCCAAAGGACTATGCATCTTTGTCATCTGGTATTGAATGCTGCAGAGTCATTGAAGACCACACTTGTTTTTATTGCATTTTCAATAAATATTTTTCCTGCCTGGGTGCTTATAAGAATTTTTTCTTAATTCACTGGGCTAGAGATTTCAATAATTTCCTCCAATCCCATAACCCCTTCATAAAGAACTTAGTCCAGATGGAACAGCTCTAATTATGATATCACCTTGTTCTTTGGGGCACAGCTCATTGGGCCACGGGTGACAACTCTCCAGAGCTGCCGTGGTTATAGCTTGACTGTCGTTGGTATTGTTGTTTGGCTTGCCTGACTCTCAGTAAAATCTTATCCAGAAATTTGTAAGTGGGGAGCAGAGACTGAGTTTGTCACCTGTAGGCAGTTAAGCTCAAAGAAAATGCAGACTCCAGTTCTGATGTTTCATTTGAAGGAAGCCATTATGAGCCATGTATAAGCAAATAAATAAGCCGAGAAGCCAGTTTGTAGAGAAATTTGGATGAAGCAGTCATGGGGTAAAAGTGAGATGGGGCTGGAGGGGGAGAGCAGGAGGAGAGCGGGGAGAGAACAACAGTTATTTTTTCCCATTAAGCCCAGCTCTACTTGCATTGGTTGACTTCTCTGAGATTCTCCTGCATCCTCCCCACAGCTACGCGGTTAACCGATTTGTAGAGGTTATTGTTCCTGTCAAAGCACTGACTTGAGACATTCTCATAATCCACTTTTTTCCCCCAGAAGGATATCTAATTGTGGATTTGTTTTAAGTGATTTTGTTTGGAGGGTTCTTTTGATCCACAGGCTTGATTCTTTGCCCTAGTTCAGGGAAATGTGCTTAAGTTATTGCTTCTATCTCAAATATTATGGTTTCTTTCTCAAAAACGACTGTCATTCTGAGGTTGGAACACTGTCACATCTGTCATTTATCTCTTTCTTTTCAACTTGACTCTGCATTCTGTGAGATTAATTTTCTTCATTTACTATATTATTTTTTGAGATGTTCTTTCTGAAACAATTCCCATTCTCTTGTTCTACTGACTTTCTGGCCTTCTTTTGCCTTTTCCTTGTTTTCTAGTCTAGAACAATAGCTATAGAGAGCGAAGATTGCTCTTGGCTACATTTACTGTCCACTCAAATGCTGGTTATGGCACATCCTGAGGTTTACAGCCAAAGGACTGCTTAATGTGTATAACTCCCAGCTCAGTTTCCAGGGTCAAGTAGACATCTGTTCATTTATTAGTTTATATATATGTGTGTGTGTGTATATATATATATGTGTGTGTGTGTATAGACAGATAGATAGATAGATATAGGGAGAGAGAGAGGTAAAATTCACACAGCATAGACTTTTAAAGTATGTTTCAGGAATTTACGTGTCATCTTTGCACAGGGGCTTTGCTAGTTTTCTCTATCGTTCAAATTTTGAACTGAGTGTGGCACACACTTGCTGTGATCCTGATGAGCTGAGGTGAAGTTATTTCCTACTCTACTCACTGCCCCGTCCTCTGAAAAACAAACCCAGGGGAGATTGTGCACTGCAGCACCTTCCTTGCATTCACTGTGATCTGTAGGAGGACCACGTCTTCTCCCCACTTCCTGCCCCACTGTTTCTGGGAATTCTGTCTGACATCTGAATGGACAGAAAGATTGGGAGGCTATAAGTTAGGGAGAAAATGGGGAGGAATAAAGGGGGAAGGGAGAATTTATGACAGCTCACTGCCCCCAAAGCAGAATCTACATGTGTAAGAAATGATTGTTCCAGATGTTACAGACCCTGAGTCTCTGAGTCCAGAGGCAGATAGAATGAGTTCAAGCTCTTTTCTCCTGGTAGGTCTAGATGACTCTCTATCTGTGGCACATGTGAGCAGCTGATTGTTTTTCTTCATTCAGTTCTGTATGACTTACACTTAGTGTAAATTACTCCCAGGTTCTGGCATTTGGCTGTTGTCTGTCTTAGTTTTTCTTTTTTTCCTTTTCTTTTCTTTTCTTTTCTTTTCTCTTCTCTTCTTTTCTTTCTTTCTTTCTTTCTTTCTTCTTTCTTTCTCTCTTTCTCTCTCTCTCTCTCTTTCTCTCTTTCTCTCTTTTGTTCTTTCTTTCAGTTTTCTTTTAGAGGTAATTTGGGAGGGGATATAGCTTGGCTTTCATTGGTATTGTTGTTCGGTTCATTCACTAAAAATTATTCATTCAACACTAGATATGGCAGATACTTGCTGGATTCTAGAGATACAAAGATATAAAGATGAATAATCTTTGCCTGCAAAATTAGAGTCTGATGGGGAAATGTATATAAAAACAGATGATTATAAAACCAAATAGAAATATATCATTAGGTATATATGCAAGATATGCAAGTTGCAGAGTCTGTAGGGCCTGCAAAGCCTAAAATATTTATATTTGAACCTTTACAGATAAAATCTTTGGACTCCTGGCCTAGTATACAAGGAACTGCAAAGAGTACAGAGTTTCCAGAGCAAGAAGCTTGTGAGCCCAGGCTGGAGAGTGAGGCTGGGACCAGATGACTGGGCCATGCTTGTCAAGGTAAGGAGCCACTGAGTGGTTCAAAGCAACCTGCCCAGGTAAGGAACCAGAATGTGAGACTAGTTCCTTGGTGTGTACTCATTACTTCTGAGGAATCTTCCAGCATTAAGTACCAACCGGACAATTCAGAAACACTTGACTATAATCCTCTTGGGGCACTGCTGTAGGACACACAGAAAGGCATCTTGGGGGCAGGAAGTATTCTTCTCTGAAGCTCCCTTCCTATCAGCTCCAGCAGTTCCAGCCAGGCCGGGTGCCCCATCCCACTGTGCACAGCTCCCAGGGGTGCAGGCCTGCTGCTTCCTCTCAGGTGAATCCAAGGCCGTCAGCCTCTCTCAGCACAGGGAGCTTTATTTTTTATTTTTTTATAAATTTATTTATTTATTTTTGGCTGCGTTGGGTCTTTGTTGCGGTGCGCGGGCTTCTCATCGTGGTGGCTTCTCGTTGTGTAGCGTGGGCTCTAGGTGCACGGGCTCAGTAGTTGTGGCTTGCGGGCTCTAGAGCGCAGGCTCAGTAGTTGTGGCGCACAGGCTTAGCTGCTCCGCGGCACATGGGATCTTCCCAGACCAGGGGTCGAACCTGTATCCCTTGCATCGGCAGGTGGCTTCTTAACCACTGCGCCAACAGGGAAGCCCAGCATGGGAAGCTTTAGAGAGTGAAAAGGTGAGCTGGTCATTCTTCCCGGATAAGGGCTCCTGACCCTTGAGGCAAGAGAGGGCCCAGCCTTTGCAGCCTCTGCAGAAGAGAGAAGGGCTGGTGTGCAGAATTTGGGTAAAAATGCCTCTTAGGTCAAGAGGGTCTGGGGGTAGCAGGTGAAATTCGAGGTGAGCCTGGGGCTGTTGGGCAAAGGATGGAAGGTGAGGCTCTTGTGCACCTTTTAGATAGTGTCTTTGCCTACATCCTGCCCCCAGCTTTGCTCCCTCTTAAAAGCCTGTGACTGTGAGAGGTAACTGATCCGTGGGAGCTGGGACAGCAAAGCCAGTGGCTGATGTTGGCAGGTAGGAGCGCAGCGTGCAAAGGGAACCAGGGCTCAGAGGACCCCGTCCAGCTACCGAGGGTCCGAGCTCTCACCCACCCCTTCCAGTCCTTTCACCCTCCTCACCACACTAAACAGAAAATAGGATATGTGATGACCTGTGCTAAAAGGTTTGAGGAAAGGATGAGGCTCAGTGAAACTGGAGCCAAGGGATCATTCCCTTCTCACCACAGCTGATCAGCAGACCCGGAGGAACAAAGTCTCCTTGCAGACCGCATTGTCTCCTGGAGTGAGTTAATAAGATGGCACCGTGGAAGTCTGTTCCACTGACGTCCAGCCAGGACCAGAAGCTCAGCTGGAGTTTCTAACTGAGCCTGAGAAACACCAGGTATAAGATTCGGGTCATTGCTGGTAGATATCCCACCTCCACAGAAAGATGCCCTAACCGCTCCGGAGAGTGTTTGAAATAATTGCAACTAGAATAAAAAAAGTAAACAGCGGGGATTGGACAATGCCTCTCCTGTTACTGTGAAACACTAAGAACGTAGATGGGAGCTATCTGGCTGGTTATTAAACTTATTATAAAAAATGACCTCACAGACTGAAGAATCCCAAAGTCTCGATAACTATTAACTCTTTATCCCAAATGACTGGCATATTTCTAACTGAGAGGAGACTGAAAAAGCTTTCACTGCCTTGGAAAATTCAATCAGAGTTAAAAATTAAGCCCAGAAGAGGCTTTCAGCAACAATGGAAATTATGTTTCTAAATTGTGTTTACTATGGAGAATACTGCTTGGGTTAACTGCCGATTAGGCTACTGTCCAAGTGATACACGAACTATTCAAGTTATCTAGACATTGCTTTGGTTTCTTGTCAAGTCACAGAAAATCTATGATGTGATTTTTCTTGCTTTAATAAAACGGGAAGAGGATCAATGGATTAGTATTTAAGCTACACCGATAACTTGCATTAATGTTGCAGTAGTGTTGATTTTTTACCCCAAAGAGTTGGATCAGATAGCTTTTGCCTGTATGGTTTTCGTTATTTAAGACTAACATGAGAATAAAGTCACTTCTGAACAGTAAGGCCAGATCTGAGAACAAAATATCCTTAGCTATTTAAAATCATGATCATCATCTCTTCCACCTCTGGGTAAAGGGTGGTAGGGAAAAAGCAAGTTAAATACAAACTGAAAGTGTTTAGTACAGCATGTGAGGAGACATTGTAATACACTGCATGACCTTAGAACTGCATGTTCGTTTAGTTAAAAAATGTATTGTGCACACCTATCATGCGTCAGGCACACAGCATGTGTGTTCCCCACTGGGTGAGGGATAAAATAGGGAACAAATCTAAGTTTCTGACCTCCTGAAACTTACATGGAATGACACTAACAAAGAACTGATGTAAAATTAAATCTCACCAAGGCCAGTGTGAGCTGGTGGACACAGCCTTGGGTGGGAAATTAAGGAACTTATGCCTTAAGTGTTACTGTACCACCACCATAGCTATGTGTCCTCAGAAAGTCACTGATACTTTCCTTCCTGCTGTTCTGTAACCTTCTGAAGGGCAGAGCCAGCCAGCATTGATTGCCTGAGTCTCCTAAACTGTCTAACAGATTCCTGAGCCTTTTAACAGATGTTCCATAAATATTTGTTAAATGAACAGACCTCATATTCTCTTACATTTCTAGTATTCTGTTCAATGATTATGGTATTACAGATGACTTTAGTCCCTGAGAGTCAAGCTTTATGTCTCTTGTGTGCTCATTTTTAGACAAATCCCTCCAAAAAGGAATGCAGAGAGATGTCTTCCTTCCCCCATCCACACACACGCTCAAGTAGCCAAAGAATCATCCACCGTGGCCCAGACACCCCTTGACCTGGCATCCTATTCTGCTGGCTCTTCTGTTTGAGTCTCTATCCAAGACGACCTTGGATAAAGGTGGTCATCCAGCACCTTTACTTATTGGTCCACTGACTAGGGTCATCCAGCACCCCTCTGCTTGGCACTCTGATCCCAGTAGCGCAGCTTACCTCCCTGAGACAAAGGGCCCCTGGAGACCATGAGTGAGTCCACTGCAAAGTTCAAATCCCATATTAGAAGTTAAAAAAAAGGATTTTTCATGGATGACAGTAAGCTGAAACAGGTAGGTGATGGGTAGTCCCGAGCCAAGGAAGGGATCCTCCTCACGGGGCAGCCGTTTCTCCTGCCCTCCTCCTGTACTGACCCAGCTGACCCCCAGATCACAGGGTAGTGCGGTTTGCACATCACCCCATGTCCAAGGGCAAGCCTACTGGCTGAATAGATGAATGAATACATTCAGCCTCTGTCTCAGTCAGCTTGGGCTGCTGTAACAAATGATCACAGACTGAGTGGATTAAATGGCAAACTTTTCTTTCTCACAGTTCTGGAGGCTGAAGTTCAAGGTGCTGGCAGATCTGGTATTTGGTGAGGGCCCGATTTCTGGTTTATAGTTGGTTGATTTCTTGCTGTATCCTCACATGTCTGGGGAGAGACAGAGAGACAGAGAGACAGAGACAGAGAGAGAGAGGGAAAGATAGAGAAAGGAAACAAGCTCCCTCAGTGTTTTAACATTAATTTTTATTGGAATCTAGTTGCTTTACAATGTTGTGGTAGTTTCTGCTGTACAGCAAAGTAAATCAGTTATACGTATACATATATCCCCTCTTTTTCAGATTTCAGGCTCTCTCATTTTTTTTAAAGGTACGAATTATATCACGAGGGCTCCATTCCCATATCTAATTATCTCCCAAAGCCTCCGCTCCCTAATTACTTCACATTAGGGGTTAGGATTTCAAGATACAAATTTTGGAGAGACACAAACATTCAGTTTACAAGCGACTCAGTCTCTTTTTCTGGGGTCCCTCCTTCCCGTTCTCACATTTTCCGTGAACTGTTTATTAGTCATAACTATTGGGTTTGTAATCATCACCATATTAAGCTTTGGTGTGATTCATATTAGATTTTGGTGTAATTTCAGTGTTAGTATCTACATGTGTATTTAAAACCAAATGGAGCTCAAATCTCTACCCAAACAAGGCAAGCATATTGCAATCTTCCCCTAAAGAAGTAATTAAAAGACACCTTTGGAACAACTGCGGAAACTTGAATAGGAAGTAGATATTATCAGATAATAGAAAATAATCAATAATTTCCTTGGGGTGGTATATTGTGATTATGTAAGAAAATGGCTTTATTTTTAAGAGATACATGATTATATATTTAGGGGTAATTTAGGGGTAAATTACATGATATCTGTAATTTACTTTCAAATGACTTGCAATATTTATTATCTCTTCATCTGTATAGATAAAACAAATATGGCAAAATGTTAAAAATTTTGGATTCTACATGATAGGTCTATGTATGATCATCCTCCTATTCTTCTGTATGTCTGAGGATTTTCATAAAAAGCGTTGGAAAAAGTGATACAGCAGATGTTTATGATCTTGGGAATAACTGTGACCCCAAAGTATCGTCTGTTTCAGGCTTACCTCCCACCAAAACCGCACTTGAACCATGAGTGTTGGAGAATAATCTTCCCTTCAGGAAAGAGTTCCTCTGTCTTCTTTGGCAGCCTCTTCTGTATTTTCATAATCTTTGCTGTTAAGAAGTTCTTCCTGATGTCTGTCACAAATGGTCTCCGTGAAATCACTGAGGCTCTTGGCTATTTGGGGATCTGCTGATTTCAGACCTTGGAGGTTTGGAGCAGGTACTAGATTTCTGCTTTTCTTCAGGATTCAAATTCCCATAGGCATTCTGGAATGGCTGGTGAGACAAGTGTCTTCCCAGTGTGGTCTGATATCTACCTGGAAACTCGGAAGGGAACCGGGATGCAGGGCTGTGATGCGGAGCCAGCGGTGCTGTCCCAGCCTCTCACTCCATTCACTGCTCGAAAGGGAGGTCTTCCTTCCGTGACTGCCCAACTGAAATAGCATCCCATCACTCTACCCCTGTTTTCTTGATTTCCTTTTTTTGAGGAGCACCGATAATTGCCTGACATTACATCACACGTAGTCATTTACGGCTCTCCTCTAGGAGAAAGCACGCTCTGAGCAAGTGGGGTCTCGTCTACACCAGTGGTTCTCCAACTTGATGTGCATCAGCGTCTGCTGGAGGGCTTGTTAAAACTCAGAGTTCTGGGGCCACGCCGAGAGCCTGTAGTTCAGTAGGTCTGACACGGAGCCTTGGTGAATTTGCATTTCTAACAAGTTCCCAGGTGAACCTGATGCCCCTGGTCCCGGCGTCTCATCCTGAGAACCATGAGGCTGCTTTTCGCCAAGGTACCCCCACACGTGGGATAGTAAATGCCCCGTGAGTACTTGTTGGATGAATGAACGAATGAGTGAGTGAATGAGTGGAAGCTGGCTGGCTGATAGGATTAGTGGTCTCTGGAAATGGGAGAACTTTGAAAACCAAATAACTAGCAGCTGAGGAAACCATTGTGGTTCCCACGCTGAAGGCCTCTGACTTGGGGCCCGTGTCCAGGCACAGTTTGCTAAGAAGACCTTGGGCACACAAAATCACTTTTTAAAAAAATTAATTTATTCATTTTTGGCTGCGTTGGGTCTTCGTTGTTGTGCGTGGGCTTTCTCTAGTTGCGGCGAGTGGGGGCTACTCTTTGTTGTGGTGCTCGGGCTTCTCATTGCGGTGGCTTCTCTTGTTGCGGAGCACGGGCTCTAGGCGTGCGGGCTTCAGTAGTTGCAGCACGTGGGCTCAGTAGTTGTGGCTCATGGACTTAGTTGCTCCATGGCATGTGAGATCTTCGCATGGGACCACGGATTGAATCCATGTCCCCTGCATTGGCAGGTGGATTCTCAACCACTGTGCCACCAGGGAAGCCCCAAAATCATTGTTATAAGTCATTCTTCCAACCCTTGACAGGGAATTTAGGGATGTTTAGGAATATTTTAAGATTTTTGAGGATTACATCATAGAGGATAAATTCTATCTACTTCCCTTTAGTACCTTTATCAGAAAGAGACGGTGGAAGGAGACAATCCAGTGGTCTGAATTTGCAGGACCTCTCTTCTTTTTTGGCTTTGGTGCCTTCCTAGGCTGCTTTTCCTTTGTTAGGGATATTTCCTTCTAGTCAGTTTCATTCTGGAGGACGTACCATTATAAGAGATACTTCCTTTGGAGTTGCAAGCTTAGGGCTACCTGGATGGCCACCAAGAGGCCACTCTCCAGTTGGATTTGATCTCTAGAATCTCACAGAGACAGAAGAGTTTAGCTAAGTGCCCCAAAGACCCTTCCTCAAGATATATTTGACTGTTATTTTTCTACTGTTAGAAACAAAATACGCCGTCAGCCACGTAGAGAACCGGGTTAGTGAGCTAAGTGCTAGAGAGTAAGAACAGAACAGTCTTAGGTAATGGAATTAGCAATGTGTTCTATTTGCATAAAATGATTGTTTCCCAATGACACAGATGATCTCATCTCCCTTGGCATTATTCTATAGTGGACAGTTTGGTGTTTAAGGAACTCTGGGCCAGTGGAGTACTTTTTGCTTCAAGATGTATGTTTGTTGGCAAGACTGTGTACACGTGCCCTACGGTGAAGATAAGCTCTGGTCTGAAAATGCATGTGTATACATATGCACACACACACACGCCAACTAAATACATAAGTTTGCGCACAGGAATCCAGGCTGAAGAAGGAGGGCTGCCCTGGGTGTGCTCAGATGGTTGGGGGAGTGGCGGTCTGGTACATTTTCAAGGCTCTGTTTTGGTGTCAGATTGAGTGCAGATAGAGCATCCATTAATTTAGCAGAGCATCTGGGATCTTTAAAGCCAGAAACAGCCATACAATTTATCCATCTTAATTTGCTCATGCTGCAGTTGGACAGAGGAGATCTCTGGGAAACTCTGACAGGACCCAGATGTTCCCCATTCAGCTGCCATCACACTCACCAGCAGAGACGCCCAGCTCCCCCCCGACTTCCTCTCCCCTGAGCCGTCCCGTGCATTTGGCCTGCTGAGCTAATGCCTACACAGTATTTAGTCACAGAAACACACCGAGTCCGTTAGGTATCCTGTAGGCGACCCCTCCTTGCACTAGGAAACTACCCTATTGTCAGCTGTTGGCCCTGGGACCAGGGTGAAACTTTCAATCTAATAAACATTTGAGTTCTTAGGGGATTGAGAGGGAATTGGCCAACCCACATAGACAGGATATTCTCAGATCTCAGAAACGCTCTCCCACGTCAGCCATGTTTGAAGGCCAGTGAAAGAGTATGATGACCACTTCATTATCTTATGTTCCTCGAAGGTAGGAGTTGAATCTTATACGTCGTTTGTTTTCCTGCAGTTTCTCCTATAACGGCGTATATAGCTATGCTCAGTTAATATTGTGCACAGCTGAATGGGACCACTGGACTTTCACCAACTTATCCATTTTCACATATTCATCTTCTCCTTTTAAATTTCTTCTTGAAAATGGGTTTTTTTGTTCCATAGGGTTAAAAACAACCAAACTTCTCTACACTTTAGGTTTTTGATTTTCTATGGACCCTATCCTGGACCAGGCTCTGGGCATATAGAAGGAGATAAGAGAGGTAACATTTTTGCCTCCACACACTTTAAAATCTGGTGGTTGAGGCAGAGGAGTAAGCAGCTCTTGCACACAGTGAATCAGGAGAAGGAGTGAGCCAGGTAAAGATGAGGGGTGAGTCACACGGTTCACAAAGGAGCGGGGTGTGCTATTTTGTTGTCGCCGCAGTTGCTTTGATGGCAGGGAGAGAGGGAATAATTTCCCTGCACTTTTGCTGTAGGGACCCCGCTCATGGAACGAACAGGTGACTTGTCTTCTGCGACATACAGGCGCAAGATTTTTGGCATTTGCACTGTTCTTCTTATCTTTCAGAAGGCCTCAGTAAAAATGTAAATACTCCCAGGGAGAGGTAATTAAAAAGTCATTACCCATTAGCAACTTTAGGTGAAATAAATCCTCTCTTCATGTTTTCTCGTCAGCTCTCTGGGCTCTGAGGAAATGAGCAGCAAGGCTGTTGAATTTTCAGGGGAGGAGGTAAGGTTTAGAAGAAGGAGGGAAAACCAGAGATGGGAAGGTCTTGAGGTTCCCAGTTGGGTTTGGGGACATTATTTCCAGCTGGGGTTACTAGGTCTTACTTTTACTCCACTCAGAAGGTCCCAGGACCAAGTAAGTTGGGAAGACACATACATAAAGGGTGCGAAAGTTTCTTTATAGTAGGACTTTTCAGGGCCTCCGTGATGCCAAGATGCACTGTGATTCTCTGAGAGATGTTATAACGTTAAACATTTCACAAATGTATCTGACCGTGGCACCCCCTTGGTGGAAAATTTTCTGGTATTAGTGTTCCAGGCAACACACTTTGGGAAATTCTGATTTAGAGGATGGAGTCACCAGTGAAAGGAAAAGCAACTCCAGGAGGGACCTCATTGTGTCATTGTGATGACCAAAGCATGACATGGTGGAGCGTGTTGGACTGATTCCTTTTTACGAAGGATCAGCTTTATTTCTTGCATGAATATCTGTTTATGCCTCACCTATGGAATATTTTAGTCCTGTAGACAATCCTCCATTCATTTGTTCATTCATTCATTTATCTATAATTTATTTTTGAGATTAAAGTTTTGCACTGTGCTCTCCAAAATGAGGCAGATTCATAGGGTGTCTTTTCTTGTTCACTTGCTTTCCAGCAAAATGAGCAAACTTTGTCTATAAATGTCCCATGCAATCCATCTTGTCCCCTTGACCTCTTTTATCTTGTGTCGTTTATCAGTTCATCTTGGAAACACACACTTTCACCAAGTTGACCATGACTATTTATATACATTTGGAAGACATTCCATTGGAAATTACTCTGCAAATCTTCTGTTCAGTAAAGCAAGGAAGTGGTAATAGGACCCTCCTGTTTCATCACTGTGTGTGTTTTCCTTAAGATAGTTTCCTGCGGTGTTATCAGCCAGTTAACGATTAAGAAAATCTCCTGCAGGCATTCCAAAACTGCCTTCCAACTCTTTCGGTTTCTTCTGGAGCAAGAAAGAAGCTCTTTCTTTGCTAAAAGCTGAGAAGGCAAAATCTAGGAGAGGAAAGAGGGGGAGAGCTATTTGTTTTCTTCATTTCAACCATTTAAATGTCTGCCATGCAGAAGTGATTCTGCTGTGCTCTGCAAAATCTGTGGAAGGGGGCAGATCATGTGGCCATGTGGCCCTTGCCATCAGGAGGCTGATACGAGAGGAGAAAGAGAAACATGCGTCATTGATTAACTATCGGGCAGATAAAGGCAAATAGGAGAGAACAACAAAATGCCCCAAAACTCACACTCTGGGTGGGGTGAAGGGAGAGTTTTCTGTGATGATTTCATGAGAAAGGAGGTAGCCTTGGAGACAGGCTTTGAGGGACGGTTGGGATTTCACCTTGAAGACAGTCAGGGATGATGTTTCGTGAGGAGAGAAGAATGAGAGCACAGGTGTGAACATAAGGTGTGTTCAAGATGCAATAGGCAAGGGCTTCCCTGGTGGCACAGTGGTTAAGAATCCGCCTGCCAATGCAGGGGACACGGGTTCGAGCCCAGGTCTGGGAAGATCCCACATGCCATGGGGCAACTAAGCCCGTGCGCCACAACTACTGAGCCTGCGCTCTAGGGCCCGTGAGCCACAACTACTGAAAACTACTGAAGCCCGCACACCTAGAGACCGCGCACCACAACCAAGAGTAGCCCCTGTTTGCCACAACTAGAGAAAACCCGCACACAGCAATGAAGACCCAACGCAAATAAATTTATTTTTTAAAAAAAGATGCGATAGGCAATTGTCTGGATGTTTGCACTCATTCACCTGTATTGTCAGGTAGAAATCAGGAGTCATTCTTGACTCCTGCTCTGCCTGTCCCCACCTTTCACTCGACTGGTCCGCAGTTGTGGATTTTATCTCCTGAGTATCTTCTAACACCCCACCCGCATTCCCACCCCACCTTTCCCAGCAGTGGAGCCCTGTGTGATTTCTCTTTTTCCTCCTGGGCTGCCTCCCATCTCTCTCCAGAGCAAACTTCCCGAAGGGCAGACCTAACTTTTCGCCCGCCTTCCACAGTGGCGCAGGGCCATCGAGATAGAGTCCAAATTCCTGACCGTGGTCTGGGCTCCAAGGTCAGAAAAACGTGGGCTCAAATTCTTGCTCTGTCTTTACGACTTATGTGACCAGCTGTGTTCACCCCTGCTGTGTAACCATACCTCAGTTTCCTCCTCCAGAAAGCGGGCACCGTTAGCAGCCGTCCTTCGTATGCTTGTTGCAGGTCCCTCCTACTCTTTCCCTGCCTGGTTCCCACCTGCATCCTGAGCCTGGCTTCCAGGCACTGCTGTGTCCCCAACCACACAGTGTTCTCGCTCGACCTTACCTGTGTCCTCCCATCCTCTTTTGTTCCCCCTTCCACCTGTCCTTCAAGACTCGCCTCCAGCCTCCCCTCCTCTTGGAAACTGCCTGAATCCTCCCTGGTCCCCAGGCCTATTTTGCATCCCTTTTCTGTGTTCCCATTCCTCCCAATACTTACCTTACAGTGCGTGTGCCTTCCTCTCCCCATACCTGGCTGACTGTTTCTCAGGATAGATTTTCAAAAGTGGGATCACGGGTCAAATGATATTCGTATTTTGAATTTAGATAGATACCAAGGGCCAGATTGCGCTCGTGAGAGGAGTGTCAATTTCCACTCCCATAAGCATTGGATAAAACGGTCTTATTTCCCTCAGCCTTGCTAACCCAGGGTAGGATCACTCTTTTTAGTCTTTGCCAATCTGATAGGTGACATTTGATATATCATTGTTGTTTAATAAGACTTTCTTTGATCTCTAACATTTCCTGGTATCTGTAGTTCTACCTTTGTGAATTGCTTCTTTGTTTTTTGCCCATTCTTCTGGTGGAGAATTCCCTTTTCCCTTGTTTATTTGTAAAATGGCTTCCTATATTCACCTTTAAAAAGATGCATTGCAAATATTTCCCCTCATTTGTTATATAAACTAGCATCATATGTCTTTTTTTTTTTTTTTTTACCACAGGAAAGTTTAAAACCTATCAAGCTTTTCCTTTGCAATTTCCGAGTTCTTTGTTTTTTTCTGTGTTTTTTGTTGTTGTTGTTGTTGTTTTGTTTTGTTTTGTTTTTTTGGTACATAGAAAGACATCCCTCATGGTAGGATTATAAAAAATGTAAAATAGGGATCGATCTTAATTTTTCCGCAAAACTCGTAGTCTGTTGTTTCAACAGCATTGGATCTTTTCTCGATGAATTACCAATTTAAGATATTTACATCGTAACAAATTTGTGTGCATGCGTGCGTGCATGTGTGTGTGTGTATTTGCATTTAGTTCCTGGACTCTTCATCCTGTTCTATTGGTCTATATCTCTGTTCTTGTATGACATCTATACTCTTTCAGTTAATGTGGCATGATAGTATATGTTGATATCTGGCAAGTCTACCTTCAACCAGCTTATTTTCTGTAATTTTCCTATGGCCTTGTCACCTTGGAATGAGGAAAGGAATCATAACCATCTTTAGTCTCAGAAGATGTTTGGGATGCCAGCAACCTGAGTAGATCCCATACCCTGGATCAGTGAGTTCTCTTAGAAATTCTCATGGATGGGGGCTGGCCTCAGATCTGAGGATGCTTGCAGAGCCTCTGGGTCTCCATTCTTCATTCATGCTGGCCCGAACCTCTGGGAGGGCCTGTGCAAGTTTAGACTATTTCTGTAACATTGGTGGTTCTAGAAACTAGGTGTGTACCTTCTGGAGACTGACAATGGTGGTGGGTAAGGATAGAGGTGAAGGAGGGCCAGAAAAAGAATGATACGACTTTGAACTCTGTTGTCATTCTGATTTATACTTAGTACCAATGTGATCTCTGCACGAGGTTAACTTCCGCATTCATAAAATTGGGACACTGAAGCAGATCTGTTACTCTTAAAATAAGAATGTGGGAAGGGACAGCCTGCAAGCATGAACAATGGGAACTGGAACACTGTGTGAAATATTCATCTACGGAAGGAATGAGGTGTTGTTTATTCATACCATGAAGTCCTTTTAGTGTTTTTAGGGCCAAGAGGAGAGAGATTTTACCCCACTGCCTTATGTGGGTCCTGTTCTGTCGTTTCCTGAAAGAGTGCGCTGGAACTCACCTGGCCTTCGTTCATGCACATGTGTTTCTAGCCACCGAAACGTGCTGTCAACCCAGTCCTGCAAAATGCCATCTGCCAGAAACAGAGCAGGGAAAGTTTGGTTAAGCCTGCAGAGAAGCTCTGCTGTAGAACAGTTATAGATGAGGAAGGGAAAGTGTTACACAGGTCACATTCCACTGAAGCAAGACTTGGGTTAAATCTTCTGGGGTCTGCACTCTCCCCGTGATCAGTAATTTTCCTTTAAGTAGGTTATCACCTTGGGGGTAAAAATCTTTTGTTATCTTGCATTTTTGTGGTGACTAGATTTCACCTGTAAATAGGAATTGCATGAATATGTTCTGGAAATGAGGAGCAGATCAGCCCTAAACTCGGCCTTCAGAGGTGACTTGTCAGATTATGGACGGACTATGGTTTCTCTTTCGTTAGAAAAGGACACATTTCGTAGATGTGGTGTCAGCAGGCAATGTACAGTATGTGAGATTCCAAAATGCTGCTCTGGGGTCAGGACGTCTTCAAGCATCTTATTTCTGCTCTGAGTTTGCAAAATGAAACCCATGTTTTCTTTCTAGAGACACAGAACTATTCCCATGCATAAAAATGACTACTTCATTAACTCTCAGTTGTGTCTTATTATCTTCCTTTGTCTGCATTCTTGAATCCAATCAGCCCTCAGAGACCAAAAAAAGAAAAAGGAAAAAAGAGATACTTGCAGTTTAAAGCTCCTATATAGGAGAATATTTTGCTTGACCATCAGTGGTCCAAAAACCATTCTTCCCAAATCGCAATGCAATTGAACATGCAACGAAGGCATCAATGTATATCTGGGGTTTGCTTGTTTGGTTTTGTTTTGATTTTTGACCGGCAGCTTGTTTTTATTAAATATCTCCGGAATTAAGGGTACCCACTTCACGGTGACCACAAGACATTGTTGAGGGTTTAGACCTGCCAGACACAGAAATGGGCTCTGGTGGCCCACAGGCAAAGGCAGAGTTCCTGACCTAAGTGGGTAGATGGAGAGATAACACAGAATGACCATCTGGGATGCTGTGAGAAAACACAGGATTAGGGATGGGGATGGGGTGTCACCGAAGGCTTTCCGGAGGTGGTGATGTCTGAGCTGACTCGACAGAGAAGTGGGATTGGGCCAAGAGAAGGAGGGGCTGAGAAAGGGGCTCTGGGCAGGGGGAATAGCATGACAAAATCTGGGAAGCATGGTAAGTAACCCAGAGTGGGGAGAAAGTCAGGCACCTGTGGGAAATGGGATGGGCGGCAGGAAAATGGGCAGTGCTGGTGTCGTGAAGGACCTCATGTACCATCATCCTGAGGATGAATCAGAGCCTCTGAGAAGTGGGCAGTGAAGTTGGGGCGATGGGCACGAGACACATGATCAGACTCATACCTTGGAACAAGCAGTTTGGCAAAAGTGTGGAAGAAGTGCAGAGAGAGGTGGAAGATGGTGAAGGTGATTAGCAAGTTGTGGTAGTGATGAATGTGAAAACTAAAGCAGCCCGGACTGGACACTGACCTGAGGACGGAGAGGATGCTTCTGATTTAACAGACATCTTTGTTGGTGGGGTTGGAGAGAGAGAGGAGTGTAGAATGATTTCTTGGTTGTTCGGGCAGCTGGAAGCATAACTGCTGGCTGAGATAGAGAAGGGGATGTAGGGGAGAGTGGGTCTGCACTGGATGCATGGGGTCTAAGTGTAAACAGCTTTTTTTGTATTCGTGTCTGTAGCTCAGGAGTGAATTCTCACCTAGAGACATCCCCCCCTCCCTCCAGCCCCCGGTAACCACTACTCCACTTTCTATCTATGGATTTGACTACTCCAGATATTTCCTATTAGTGGAGTTGTACAGTATTTGTCCTTTTGTGACGTGGCACGTATCAGAATTTCCTTCCTTTTTAAGGCAGAGTAGTATTTCATTGTATGGATGTAACACTGTGTTTCTCCATCCTTTTGTGGATGGACATTTGGGTTTTCACCTTTTGGCGGTTGTGAATACTGCTGCTACGAACATTCATGTGCAAGTATCTGTTTGATTCCCTGCTTTCAGTTCTTCTGGGTCTATGTTTAATTTTTTGTGGAACTGCCATTCTGTTTTCCACAGTGACTGTACCATTTTACATTCCAGTCAACAATGCATGAAGATTCCATTTTTTCCATAGTCTCACCAATACTTATTTTCTGATTTTTGATTTGATAATAGTTTGGCAACTGTTCTTTTAACTTTTCTCTCTTTGAGGCTTGTGGCAGAGGCTGCTCTGTGTTCATTAAACTACATTTTTCTTTGCCTTTTTCTTTGGGTACATAGGTAGATGACATTTCCAAGCATCCCTTTTTGTAAGCAGGGCTGACTTCTGGCCAGTAAAGTATATCTGCTGCTCCCCAGCCTGGCTCATAAAAACTTCTGTTTCATATCCCATCTACTGGCTAAATGGAAAAGATTCCAGGGACCTAGGGGAGGGCAGAGCCACAAGACAGAAGGAACCTGGTACTGAACGAGCAAGAAAGAAAATTCTCTCAAGTCACTAAAATTGGGGGATATTTGTTATCGCTGTTACTGTACCCTAATGCAGGGCTGCTTGATCTCTCACTTTTGTTTTTCTCAGCTCGGCCGCTTCATTTCCTTGAAGGATTAGCTTTCTTTGCTTCTGCATACCTGAGGCAGAAGATAGCCACCCTGAAGTTTGCATGTCCCTTCATTGCTTCCAGTTTTGTAATTAGTGGAAATTATTAGTATTGCTGAATTCCAAGTTCCCATGATAGAGAATCTGAGAGGTCCCACTTGAGGCAGATACCCTCCCCTGTGCCAGTTTGCTAGGACCACTCATCAGCACCACTGTCTACAAGCTGGGGACTGCTATAGGCTCATCCAGAAGAGAAGGTCGTTGTCACCTAATGGGCACCTTCAACAGTATTGACCACAACATTGTTTCTTAAAATGTGGTCTAAGGATTCCCTGATTTAGTATCACCTAAGGAATCAGAGTCTCAGGGCTGGAGGGCATGGAGTGGCTCCAGAAATCTGCATGTTTGACAAGCACCCCAGTTGATGCTGTTGCTCTCTGAAATTGGAGAACTAGTACTGTATTCTAGGGCTCTCAGTGGTATTTTAATGCCTGATCTTGATGAGAGTTTATACAAAGATCACCTGAGACAGAGAGTTAAAAATCCTCCTGTGAAAGGTCACCAGAAACGGGCCTGCAAAAGCTCTCTTTGATTTAAAACTGTATACTATTTCTTCATATTTAACCAAAGTCTCTTGAAGTGCTTTCAGTTCCTTTGTGGTTATGTATTAAGGGTTTAGTTGGGCATTGCAAGCTCCAACGCTTTCAGGGACTGGACAGGTATCGTAAATAAAAGTTGCAGAAAGATTTAAGTCAATTAGAAATGATGGGACCCATGAGAAAATGGGGCGGGGGTGTGTGTGTGTGCCCAGCAAAGGCTTCCATACTGAAACAGCTGTGTTCACTGCCATGGCCAGACAAAAGACATGTCTCAAGGCCAGATTTAACAAGAGAGCCTGTGAGTTTGGAACCTTTGCTAAGAAATCTCTTCTTCCATCCAAATCAAATGATTCCAAATCCTTTCATCTTTATTCACATGACCTCTTCACCAGGAGTTGTTTTTGCTACTTGTTTTCAGACCCTCCTGCCTCTTCTTAAAAAAGGTGGAGAAGGAAGTTCTCCCGAAGTTCATCATATAACATGAAAACCATTAGTGCTGAGAAAAGGTCTTTATTTTATTTTTCTTTCCTTCTTTTTTTTATTGAAGTAGAGTTGATTAAGGTCTTTATGTTTAAATGTCATCATTTCCATTAATATAGGTTATCAATGTGTTTGTTTAGAACCATGGTTGGTTAAGTATTTTGATTAAGGTAATATATAAGCCTGAAGGAAAATTTGGGAAAGAAATAGAAAAAATAAGCAAACTGAATAAATCATTTCTCCATCCAAAAGTTATCACTGTGAACATTTGGATGTATTTTCTTCCAGTTTTTTTTCCATGGAGAGTTTGAAAAATAATTTTTTTTTGAACTCCACCTTCTTCCAAAATGGATTAAAGACAACTATAAAATCACTTATAAGTGATTGCTTTTGTTCATCTCTATGCAAATATATATGTGTGTATATCTATATCTATATCTATATATATATATATATAATTGCAATCATATTGTGTGTGTATGAGTGCATGTGTGTGCAGTTTCTAAAAGTCACATGTCTAAGAGACTTTTCCATGTTGTTACTTGTAACAGCAACGGGAACATGTATAGAACACTCAGTATGTATCAGATGCTGCCGTTCTGAGAACTTTGCATGGACTGCCGTATTCAATCCTCACAATGAAGTGAGTGTTGTTATTAGGTCCCATTTTCAGATCAAGACCTTGGGGCACAGAGAGGTTCAGGGCTTGCTGTTCACACAAAGAGGAAGTGGTGCGCTCAGAACCAGGTATTTGCTGGCCTGAAACCAGAGTCTGTAAGCTTCACACCATGCGGTTCTGCCTCTCAGGCTTCTAAACTCTTGGGGAGAGTTACATAGCCTGTACTACAGTTTTTTTTTTTTTTCTTTCTTTTAAGCTAACAATACTAATTGATATTTAGGTACTTTCCAAAATTTTACTATTACAGATAATATTACAGTGATATCTTGGTACACACAAGCACGTATTTCTCTAAAAATGATATCAAGCCACGGGCATTGCTGAGTCATCAATTAATGGATCTTTAGCATTTTATTCTATACTGCCAACAAAAGCTCTACCAATTTGTATTCCAAACTGGCCTCTGAGAATACCTGTTTCCTTGCCAATATATGACAACATCCTTTTAATTTTTGCTAATGTAATGGGTGAAAAAATATCTCATTAAAAATTTGCATTTCCCTTATGACCAGCAAAGAGCTATGTTTATCGGTCATTTTTCCCTTCTGTGAATTGCCTATTAAGAGCCTTTTCTTGGGATTCCTTTATATATTTTGGATAAAAATTCAGTGTTCATTTCAGGGAGCATTAAAAAGAAGAAGCTAGGGTACAAGTTAAGAGCATGGCCTCTGAAGCCAGGCTGCCTGGATTCAAATCTTGGGTGTGGCACTTATTACTAGCTGTGTGGTGTGATGGTGGCCAAGTTACTTGACCTCTCTATGGCTCAGTTTCCTTGTCTGAAAAATGGGAAAGATAATAATAGTCCCTATCTCACATTGTCATAGGATTCAACGAATTAGGACACAGTAGAGTACTAGCACCTAGCACATAACAATAAGCACCATATGAAGCAGTTGTTATTATTATCATTTGCTGCAAATATTTTCCTACCTGCTGCTCTTCAACTTTGTGATGTTTTTCGCAAGGAGCAAATTGAACATTATTGAATAAAACTCATCCATCTCTGCAGAGCTTGCATTTCATGTCTTTTCTGAAGGAGGCCTTCTCTATCCTAAGGTTATTAACAAATTCTGTTTATTTTAGCATTGATATAGCATTTATTTTCTCACGAATCCATTTGGAGTTTATTTTTGTGTCAAGTGTGGGATAGAAATTTACCCACTGCATGGAAGAGGCAGCTAATGTTGGATCACCCTACGGATCCCAAGGCTGGTCCCCCTCAGTAATGTTGCCATCTCACGAGCTCAGCTTGGTCTCTGCTGTTGGTGGGGTGGGCACCCTGAGTGGCAGGGGAGGGAAAATCAATGTTGTTGGGCCATGGATTGGCCTCCATCTCAGGGCCCACAGTCCATGGCACGTATTCTGCCTGCCCTCTGGCATCTGTCTGGGGCTGGCCAATGAGAGAGATTGGTGGGAGATCAGAAGTCAGGATGAAAGAGAGATTGGAGTATTTATTTATTCCTGTTACTCGTTCCCTGTCCAGCCACAGATTTGCTCTCTGTAAATAATTCTTCTTTTAACATTCTTCAGTTCAATCCGTTGAATGTTCTATAAGTGTCCTGCTGAAACTTTAATTACTATAGCAATGGAAATGAAATGAGAGAAAATGTGAAACCACAAAGGAGGAAGATGTTTAAGGCTGACACGTGGTAGAATTGGTTAGAAATCCCCTCAAAAATCTGAGCACTATCAATGAGTCCAAAGCCATCTGGCTAGTAAATTGCCAAGCCTTGATATAAAGTGTCCACCCAGCCTCCAAATGATGTTCTTTTTTCTCTACATGGTTGTCTCATTTCTGTACCTGATCCCACATATTCACTTGAAAATGGGCCATGTCTTTGTGGGAAAAGAGGTTACAGAAGAGAAGGTATTGTATGAGGATTATTATATATATATTATATATAATGTGTGTCTGTACATATGCATAGATACCCATTCATATCTGGAAAGTTATTTATCTAAATATTAAAGGGGATTATTTTTGGCTGATGGAATTTTTACTCCCTTATAATTCTGTGTATTATTTGAATTATTTTACCAAAAATGCACCGTTTTGTAATATTAAAAATAAAAGTAAAATGCGGATCCCTGTTGGGGGGAAAATCTGAACACTATAAGGAACTATACTGAATGAAGTCTATAGTTGATGGCCATCTTATGATGGTGCTCACATTGGGCAAAGCTAACTAATTGTTTCAGCAGTATGAGGTGCTCAGTTGAGATTTAAAGTTTGTGGTCTTCTGTCCTAACATAAAACTATCTTCCAGGGTGCATATTTCTGTTATTTTTGTTGGGGGAGGAAAGTGAACTGAAAAGGGAGGGAGTAGATAACGCTGCTGTCAACACATAATTAAAAGGATTTTTTCAGGGTCATGTTTTTTAGGGACCTATGATTCTCATGAGATAACAAGGATGAAATACAGCTTGAGCTACAGAGGCACTGAAAGAATTTTTAGTGATTGTATATAAAACCCTTTGACCTGGAGACTAAGACTTTTTCCATGCTTTAAAACTCCTTTAAAAATAACCTCATTACAGTCTCAGAGACCTCGAGGACAACATTAAACATACCAACATTCGAATTATAGGGGTCCCAGAAGAAGAAGAGACAAAGAAAGGGACTGAGAAAATATTTGAAAAGATTATAGTTGAAAATTGCTCTAATATGGGAAAGGAAATAGTCAATCAAGTCCAGGAAGCACAGGGAGTCCCATACAGAATAAATCCAAGGAGAAACACACCAAGACACATATTAAACTATCAAAAATTAAATACAAAGAAAAAATATTAAAAGCAGCAAGGGAAAAACAACAAATAATATACAAGGGAATTCCCATAAGGTTAACAGCTGATCTTTCAGCAAAAACTCTGCAAGCCAGAAGGGAGTGGCAGGACATATTTAAAGTGATGAAAGGGAAAAACCTACAACCAACATTACTCTACCCAGCAAGGATCCCATTCAGATTCGATGGAGAAATTAAAACCTTTACAGACAAGCAAAAGTTAAGAGAATTCAGCACCAGCAAACCAGCTTTACAACAAACGCTAAAGGAACTCCTCTAGGCAGGAAACACAAGAGAAGGAAAAGACCTACAAAAACAAACCCAAAACAATTAAGAAATGGTAATAGGAACATACATATTGATAATTACCTTAAATGTAAATGGATTAAACGCTCCAACCAAAAGACACAGACTGGCTGAATGGATACAAAAACAAGACCCATATATATGCTGTCTACAAGAGACCCACTTCAGACCTAGGGACACATACAGACTGAAAGTGAGGGGATGGAAAAAGATATTCCATGCAAATGGAAATCAAAAGAGAGCTGGAATAACAATTCTCATGTCAGACAAAATAGACTTTAAAATAAAGGCTCACAAGAGACAAAGAAGGACATTACATAATGCTCAAGGGATCAATCCAAGAAGAAGATATAGCAATTGTAAATATTTATGCACCCAATATAAGAGCACCTCAATACAATAAGGCAAATGCTAACAGCCATAAAAGGGGAAATTGACAGTAACACAATCATAGTAGGGGATTTTAACACCCCACTTTCACCAATGGACAGATCAACCAAAATGAAAATAAATAAGGAAACACAAGCTTTAAATGATACATTAAACAAGATGGACTTAATTGATATTTATAGGACATTCCATCCAAAAACAACAGAATACAGTTTCTTCTCAAGTGCTGATGGAACATTCTCCAGGATAGATCATATTTGGGTCAGAAATCAAGCCTTGGTAAATTTAGGAATACTGAAATCATATCAAGTATCTTTTCTGACCACAACACTATGAGACTAGATATCAATTACAGGAAAAAAAAAACTGTAAAAATTACAAACACATGGAGGCTAAGCAATACGCTACTAAGTAACTGAGAGATCACTGAAGATATCAAAGAGGAAATCAAAAAATACCTAGAAACAAATGACAATGAAAACATGATGACCCAAAACCTATGGGATGCAGCAAAAGCAGTTCTAAGAGGGAAGGTTTTAGCAATACAATCCTACAAGAAACATCTCAAATAAACAACCTAACCTTACACCTAAAGCAATTAAAGAAAGAAGAACAAAAAACCCCCAAAATTAGCAGAGGAAAGAAATCATAAAGATCAGATCAGAAGTAAACGAAAAATAAATGAAGAAAACAATAGCAAAGATCAATACAACTAATAGCTGTTTCTTTGAGAAAGTAAACAAAATTGATAAACCACTAGCCAGACTCATAAATAAAAAAAGGGAGAAGACTCAAATCAACAGAATTAGAAATAAAAAAGGAGAAGTAGCAACTGACACTGCAGAAAAGCAAACAATCATGAGAGATTACTACAAGCAACTCTATGGCAATAAAATGGACAACCTGGAAGAAATGGACAGTTTCTTAGAAAAGCACAACCTTCTGAGACTGAACCAGGAAGAAATAGAAAATATAAACAGACCAATCACAAGCACTGAAATTGAGACTATGATTAAAAATCTTCCAACAAACAAAAGCCCAGGACCAGCGGGCTTCACAGGTGAATTCTATGAAACATTTAGAGAAGAGCTAACACCTATCCTTCTCCATCTCTTCCAAAATATAGCAGAGGGAGGAACACTCCCAAACTCATTCTACGAGGCCACCATCACCCTGATACTAAAACCAGACAAAGATGTCACAAAGAAAGAAAACTACAGGCTAATATCACTGGTGAACATAGATGCAAAAATCCTCCACAAAATACTAGAAAACAGAATCCAGCAGCAAATTAATCCAAATAGTCAAACACCGTGATTAAGTGGGGTTTATCCCAGGAATGGAAGGATTCTTCAATATACACAAATCAATGTGATACACCATATTAACAAACAGAAGAATAAAAACCAAATGATAATCTCAATAGATGCAGAAAAACTTTCAACGGAATTCAACACCCATTTATGCTAAAAAAAAAAAAAACCTCTCCAGAAAGTAGGCAAAGAGGGAACCTACCTTAACATAATAAAAGCTGTGTAATACAAACCCACAGCCAACATCATTCTCAAATGTGTAAAAGTGAAACCTTTTCCACTAAGATCAGGAACAAGACAAGGTTGCCCACTCTCACCACTATTATTCAACATAGTTTTGGAAGTTTTAGCCACGGCTCTCAGAGAAGAAAAAAAAAATAAAAGGAATCAAAATGAGAAAAGAAGTAAAACTGTCACTGTTTGTAGATGACATGATACTATACATAGAGAATCCTAAAGATGCTACCAGAAAACTATGAGAGGTAATCAATGAATTTGGTAAAGTAGCAGGATACAAAATTAATGCACAGAAATCTCTTGCGTTCCTATACACTAATGATGAAAAATCTGAAAGAGAAATTAAGAAAACACTCCCATTTACCAATGCAACAAAAAGAATAAAATACCTAGGAATAAACCTACCTAAGGAGACAAAAGACCTGTATGCAGAAAACTATAAGACACTGATGAAAGAAATTAAAGATGATACAAACAGATGGAGAGATATACCATGTTCTTGGATTGGAAGAATCAACGTTGTGAAAATGACTATACTACCCAAAGCGATCTAAAGATTCAATGCCATCCCTGTCAAACTACCAATGGCGTTTTTCACAGAACTAGAACAAAAAATTTCACAATTTGTATGGAAACACAAAAGACTCCAAATAGCCAAAGCAATATTGAAAAAGAAAAACAGAGTTGGAGGAATCAGGCTCTCGGACTTCAGGCTATACTATAAAACTACAGTAATCAAGACAGTATGGTACTGGCACAAAAAACAGACATATAGATCAATGCGACAGGATAGAAAGCCCAGAGATAAACCCGCGCACATATGGTCACCTTATTTTGGATAAAGGAGGCAAGAATATACAATGGAGAAAAGACAGCCTCTTCAATAACTGGGGCTGGGAAAACTGGACAGCTACATGTAAAAGAATGAAATTAGAACACTCTGTAACACCATACACAAAAATAAACTCAAAATAGATCAAAGACCTAAATGTAAGGCTAGACACTATCAAACTCTTAGAGGAAAATATAGGCTGAACACTCTATGACATAAATCACAGCAAGATCCTTTGTGACCCACCTCTTAGAAGAATGGAAATAAAAACAAAAATAAACAAATGGGACCTAATGAAATGTAAAAGCTTTTGCACAGAAAGGAAACCATAAACAAGACGAAAAGACAACACTCAGAATGGGAGAAAATATTTGCAAACGAAGCAACTGACAAAGGATTAATCTCCAAAATTTACAGCGCATGCAGCTCAATATCAAAAAACAAACAACCCGATCCATATATGGGCAGAAGACCTAGATAGACATTTCTCCAAAGAAGACATACAGATTGCCAACAAACACATGAAAGGATGCTCAACATCACTAATCATTAGAGAAATGCAAATCAAAACTACAATGAAGTATCACCTCACAGCAGTCAGAATGGCCATCATCAAAAAATCTACAAACAATAAATGCTGGAGAGGGTATGGAGAAAAGGGAATCCTCTTGCACTATTGGTGGGAATGTAAATTGATACAGCCACTATGGAGAACAGTATCGAGGTTCCTTAAAAAACTACAAATAGAACTACCATACGACCCAGCCTTCCCACTCCTGGGCATATACCATGAGAAAACTGTAATTCAATAAGAGTTATATACCATAATGTTCATTGCAATGCTGTTTACAATAGCCAGGACAGGGAACCAACCTAAGTGTCCATCGACAGATGAATGGGTAAAGGAGATGTGGCACATATATACAATGGAATATTACTCAACCATAAAAAGAAATGAAATTGAGTTATTTGTAGTGAGGTGGATGGACCTAGAGTCTGTCATACAGAGTGAAGTAAGTCAGAAAGAGAAAAGCAAATACTGTATGCTAACACATATATATGTAATCTAAAAAAAAAATTGTTCTGAAGAACCTAGGGGCAGAACAGGAGTAAAGACACAGATGTAGAGAATGGACTTGATGACATGGGGAGGGGGAATGGGAAGCTGGGACGAAGTGAGAGAGTGGCATGGACATATATACACTACCAAACGTAAAACAGATAGCTAGTGGGAAGCAGGCACATAGCACCGGGAGATCAGCTTGGTGCTTTGTGACCACTAGAGGGATGGGATAAGGAGGGTGGGAGGGAGATGCAAGAGGGAGGAGATATGGGGATATATGTATACATATAGCTGATTCACTTTGTTATACAGCAGAAACTAATACACCATTGTAGAGTAATTATACTCCAATAAAGATGTTAAAAAAATAACCGTATTATAGCTGTGTTAAGGATTGCCCATCTTTACCCACTTCTTATAAATAAGGACACTATGGCATGGACTTGGTCATGATGATAGAACAAAAAGATCAAGTTACAGACTTAAAGCTCCTACATAATGGTATATTAAGTATAGACAGATAATATTTAAGGAGTGGGCATCCATCCTGCATAATTCTATCTCCTTCTTATCACTCATTCACTTGACTTATGGAAACTGTTCCCTTTCTCCCCTTTAATTTGTTCTAGGTAGTTTCGTACTTCCTACTTACTTAACTAACATGATGTCAGACGTGAAGTGATTAACATGTAAATAACCCTTGAACTGCTGGTCTGGCAGAGATGAAGATCATGGGTTGGGGAAGTGTTGTCATTTAAAGATGTTATATGGAAACCCACACACCTATGGTCAATTAATCTATGACAAAGGACGCTAGAATATACAATGGAGGAAAGACAGTTTCTTCAATAAGTGATGTTGGGAAAACTGGACAGCTACATGTAAAAGAATAAAATTAAAACACCCCCTAACACCATACACAAAAATAACTCAAAATAGATTAAAGACCTAAGTGTAAGACCCAAAACCGTAAAATTCCTAGAAGAGAACATAGGCAAGAACACTCTGTGACATAAATCATAGCAATAATTTTTGGATCTGTCTCTTAAGACAAAAGAAGTAAAAGCAAAAATAAACAAATGGGACTTAAAAGCTTTTTGCACAACAAAGGAAACCACTGACAAAACGAGAAGACAACCTACCGAATGGGAGAAAATATTTGCAAATGATATGACGAGTAAGGGGCTAATCTCCAAAATATATAAGCAGCTCATACAAGTCAAAAAGACAAAAAAACAAAAAACAAACATGCCAATTGAAAAATTGGCAGAAGACCTGAATAGACGTTTTTCCAAAGAAGACATACAGGCACATGAAAAGATGCTCCACATCACTAATCATCAGAGAAATGAATCAAAACCACAATGAGGTATCACCTCACATCTGTCAGAATGGCTGTCATCAAAAAGTCTAGGGCTTCCCTGGTGGCGCAGTGGTTGAGAGTCCGCCTTCCGATGCAGGGGACGCGGGTTCGTGCCCTGGTCTGGGAGGATCCCACATGCCGCGAAGCGGCTGGGCCCGTGAGCCATGGCCGCTGAGCCTGCGCGTCCGGAGCCTGTGCTCCGCAACGGGAGAGGCCACAACAGTGAGAGGCCCGCGTACCGCAAAAAAAAAAAAAAAAAAGGGCCTCCCTGGTGGCGCAGTGGTTGAGAGTCCGCCTGCCGATGCAGGGGATACGGGTTCGTGCCCCGGTCTGGGAGGATCCCACATGCCGCGGAGCGGCTGGGCCCGTGAGCCATGGCCGCTGAGCCTGCGCATCCGGAGCCTGTGCTCCGCAGCAGGAGAGGCCACGACAGTGAGAGGCCCGCATACCGCAAAAAAAAAAAAAAAAAAAAAAAAAAAGTCTACAAATAACAAGTGCTGGAGAGGATGTGGAGGAAAGGGAACGCTAGTACACTGTTGGTGGGAATGTGAATTGCTGCAGCCACTATGGAAAGCAGTATGGAGGTTTTTCAAAAAACCTTAAATAGAAGTACCATAAGATCAGCAATTCCAACTCCTGGGTATATATGTGAAGAAAATGAAAACTCTAATTTGAAAAGATAAATGTACCCCAGTGTTTATAGCAGCATAATTTACAATAGCCAAGACACAGAAGCAACCTAAGTGTCCATTGACAGATGAATGGATAAAGAAGATGTACTGGAATATTACTCAGCCACAAAAAGAATGAAATTCTGTCATTTGCAACAACATAGATATACCTACAGAGTAGTATACTTAGTGAAATAAGTTGGACAGAGAAAGACAAATACTCTATGTTTTTGCTTATGTGTGGAATGTAAAAAATAAAACGAATGTATATAACAAAACAGAAACAGATGCACAGATATAGAGAACAAACTAGTAGATACCAATGAGAAGAAGCAGGGGCAAGATGGGGTATAGGATTAAGAGATACAAACTATTATGTATAAAATAGATAACCAGCAAGGATATATTGTATTGCACAGGGATATATTGTATAGCCATTGTTTTGTAATAACTTTAAATGGAATATAATCTATAAAAATATTGAATCAATATGTTGTACACCTGAAACTAATATAATATTATAAATCAACTATACTTCAATTAAAAAAGATGTTGTATGGAGGGTCATGGTCGCCCTGTTTCTGTGCCATGGGCATCTGCTTTGGCTGGGACTTTCTTCATTGACCTTAACCACTTAGAGGGAGTGTAGACACAGAGTCTAGGTAGAAAAACAGAGAGCAGTAGAATCTCTGACACAGCCAATATTTAATCTCCCACTCTGGAGATTAAAAAAGCCCCCATAGAAATAGATGTATAATAACTATTTAAATATTACTTATTTGTTAGCTTATGTGTGGTCTGCTCGTCCATGAGACTCTGTACTCTATGAGGGAGGGGAACATCTTGTTTACCGTTGTATATTCAGTGCCTAAACTGTGCTTTGCCTATAGTAGCTACTCAGTGCCTGTTTATTAAATGAATGAGTGAATGAATTAATTCCCAAGCAGTGGCTTAGCAGAAAGGACTCTGAAGAATGAAGAAACCCTGAGCAGATAGTGTAAAATTAGATCACCTTGAGGTCACAGAAGATAATTCAGCTTGGACTTGCGGTAGGATAGAATACCCCCATCCCCCCAAAATGTCCTTGCTCGACTCATGGCATCTGTGAATATGCCACGTGATATGTCAAGGGGGAGTTAAGGATGCAGGTGGAGCAAAGGATGCTAATTAAGTAATCTTGAAGTAAGGAGATTATCCTGGGTTTTCTGGATGGGCCCAATGTAATCACAAGGGTCCTTTAAAGTGACAAAGGGAAGCAGGAGAGAAGGTCCAAGTCAGAGAGAGATTTGAAGATGCTGTGCTGCTGACTTTGAGGATGAAGGAAGGGGCTGTGATCCAAAGAATACAGGCGACCTCCAGCAGCTGGAAAAAGCAAGGTAACAGATTCTCCTGTGGAGCTTCCAGAGGGAACATAGCCCTCCTGACACTGATTTTAGCCCAGTGAAACCCATTTCAGACTTCTGACCTGCAGAATAGGGAGATTTCCTCTTTCATATCAGATGTGAGTGTGTGATTCAGACCTGGCCAACTAGAACGTTGCATTTGCCTGGTCGTCGTTATTAGGTAAGGGTTGGACTTCTCTGAGTCAGCTAAAAGACTTTTTCTGGTCCTTTGGGAGAGAGGCTTACGGGCTTGAACCCTGGAGATGTGGGGAGCCATCTTATTACCATGTAGAGCCAAAAACAGAAGGCAACATGGGGAGCTCAGAGCCAAGAAAGGGAGACGGACTGGATATTCAGGTCAAGCTGCTCCTGAGCTTTTCCATGACATGAGCCAAGAAATTTATTTTTTGCAGAAGCCAGTTTAACTTGGGTTTTCCAATTCTGTTAGCGAGTTTTTAGTGAGGAGGCATACCAAAGTGATAGAAACAACTCTGTGTCTTTTATAGTTTTTATTTATATATATATATATGTGCATATATTCTCACTGCATATATTCTCTCATAGAGAGTGTACTCAGCCATTCCCAACCAGCCACTTTTTTATTTTTATAAAGATCTGAGTCAAAACACCCCAACTCCCAGCACCACCGACTGTTGGTCTGTGTGGACAGGTGGTCAGCCTGAATCTATGTGACCCTTAGTGTCAAGACTACATCAGGAAGACAGGACCTTATCATGGAATTTTGCTGTAATGAGTCTTCCTTCTGTCTTTGTGTGTTCCACGTGATACTATCATTTAGCATAATGAAACTCTTCATCATTTGAAAACATTAGCTAATAAACATTTTAAATATTACCAGGAGGTCACTTTTAAAGTGCAATACTTTAAAAAAATGATTTGTCTTCACTAAGTAATTTTGCTTGGTTTTCCTATGGTTTATCCATGTTTAACTAATGTATTCCTTAAAAACTCATGAACATGGTCTTACACACATGAGTGGCTTTATTGGTTGAGGCATGTTTGTCACTGGGGTATTCAACGTTGAAGAGCAAAATTTTCTCCCTGTGTGGAAGCCTCTCTTATGAGGCTTCATCTTAGATGGAAAGCTGCCCCTCCTTCCAATTGAAGTGCTTGTTGGGACCAGGTGGGTCACGAGTGAAGAGGGCTGGGTGGGGATTGTAGTCGGTGAGGAGACCTTGTTGTCTGAAGGGACCCTGCTGCCAAAGACCAGCTGCTTGTTACTGTAGGATGTAGGCCCACTTGCTGATCTTCTAGCTTTTCAGGAGGTCATAAATCTGGATATTTATGTGCAGCTCCAAAGCTTTGCATATAGAAATCAAATTAAAGTTTAAAAAGTACTTTATGCCATGTGGCTTCTTTGTGACCACCTAGAGGGGTGGGATAGGAAGGGTGGGAGGGAGATACAAAGGGAAGGAGATATGGGGATAGATGTATACATATAGCTGATTCACTTTGTTATACAGCAGAAACTAACACACCATTGTAAAGCAATTATACTCCAATAAAGATGTTAAAAAAAATAGAAACCATGAAATTAACAAAAACAAAAAAAGTACTTTATGGGCCAAATAAATCCCCAACAACGGAAGTCATGTCCACAGGCTGCACTGTGGCTCCCAGGCCACAAGGTCGTCCTTCTAGAATACATTGATTCATCTCCTGCATAAGAGATGGCATTGATGTCCCTTTGATCATCAATCCAGTTGTATTTATTGTGCTTGTGCTTCATTTTCAGGTACTTTAGGGTACTATTAACCCTGACGTGCCCAATAAGTGCGAAAGCTATGACACTGTTAAAACGCCAGTAACTGTGAAGCCCTCGGTAATCATTAGTCAAATCCATTTCACCTGACTCCACTAATCAAGGTCATTTTAAGACTCTCGTGTCCTTCAAGGAGCACATAGCCTGAACAATAAGGTGTTTGCCCGAGGTGTTTTCAGAAACTTGGAGTCAGCTGCGTCTAGCTGGAGCTGAGCTGGTTAAGACTGACTAGGACCACTGACCCGCCACCTGGGCATGCGTGAGGTCCTTCTGACGTCAGAGGGCTGAAAACTCCACCCTCAGATGTGCTAAGCGCCTCCATTTTTTAAAATTGAAGTATAATTGCTTTACCATGTTGTGTTAATTTCTTCTGTACAGCAAAGTGATTCAGTTATGCATATATATACATTCTTTTTTATATTCCTTTCTATTATGCTTTGTCACAGGATATTGAATATAGTTCCCTGTGCTATACAGTAGGACCTTGTTTATCCATCCTATATATACCAGTTTGCATCTGCTAATCCCAAACTCCATTTTTGAACACATAGAGGCCGGTAGCTTAGTTACACCTACACAGAATCAGGATGATGACCACACCTTTTCCCAGTCATGTTTCCCCACACTCTCCATGCCTCAGACTGCTCTGCTGCCTTATCCCATAAATTCCCCGAGCCTCTTGTCTTCAGGGAGGTGGATCTGAGATCTGTTCTCTCTTGGCTACCTTGTGAATAAACCCTCGCTGCAGACCTCGGCATCTCAATGTTTTGCTTGTGGCACATCTGGCAGAACAAACCTGGTCCGGTAATGCTGTGATGGGAGGGTGTTAGAGAAAAGAGAACACAAGAAAACGGTGAGAAAAGGACAGAAGTTGCGCCTATGTTGTGGATGAATTCTTTGGGAGTAGGTGTGATTCTGAGGGAGAAAGAATCCTCCAGTATATGCAGACTTCAACATTAGCAAAAAAAAGAAAAAAGAAAAAATGATAAAATAGAAAAAATTGAGTGTTGGCTGTAGGATTCAGCCTACAAAATAGATGTCTATTAACCTAAAACTTTTCAGGAGAAGACTATCAATTTGTTAAAGATTATATACAGTGAAAGTCCATTTTTTCCCTTCTAAGCAACTTGGGGCAGCAATTTGCACAGTAGGTCATGCTTTTAGCCCAGATGAGATATTGTTTTATACTCCAGTGGAAACTTTTCCATTTCAAAACGATTTTGTATGCCAGAATTATTCTTTATCATTAATCAAACGGTGCAGGTAGACACATAAGAGAGGAAGAGAAGGGATGACAAATCCTCAGATGATTCCAGCAAAGGTATGGCTATTTGAGGAACATTAATGCTGGCAACCCTCAAGGCCATGAGTCACCATCCCTGGATGACTTCAGCTTGGATTATCAGGCTGCTGGTCCCTGAAGTGAGTAAAGCAAGAGCAGCACAGTCATCAAAGAGGAACAGATAAGAAGACCTTAAGTTTTGGAACCGTTTTAAAAAGGCACTCCACAAAAATCTTATCAGAATCTCTAATAGTGCCCAGCGGTCAACTGCTCTGCAAGATTTAGTTTCCCCAAGATCCTCCAGTTTGAGTTAACAATATCTTTCTGGTCAATAAATGTAGGGCAAAAAGTTTAAGAGCATGAATCAGTTGTTGAATTTCCTCTCTGAAAACACCCAGTATTCTTTCTCTCCAAATAAAACCCACACCATCTGAAAACCCACGCGATTTCAAACTACAGCAAAAAGGCTGCGTGAGGGAAGCTGCTATGTTGCATGTTCCCAGTTGCTTCTCCAGCCACGGAACTTAACTCTCTCCAGATGTAACCCTTCACTCCTTCTCCCTCCTCATAATTTTTGTCTTGACTAAAACACAGCTAAGAATTTTTTTTTCCTCATGTGACCTCGAAAGCAGGAGACACTGAATTACAACTTCAGTGATAACATACTTGGTATAGTGTGGTTTCTCTCCTGTCTCATAAAGGAAAAAAGAATAGAGTTGGGTCAAAAGGACTAGATCAAAAAAATTTATGATAACTCATATCACAGGAAAATCTTGGTTCTGAACTCAAAAGGGTGATTTACTTGTAACAATTCTCTCACAGATTATAGGATTGAGGATGGAGAGAGATATGTGTGTGTTTGCATATGGGAATCAAATTAAAATTTAAAAAGTACTTTAAGGGTCAAATAAGTGTGTGTATGTGTGAGAAGGAGTGAGAGAGAGGGAGGGAGAGAGAGGGAGAGAGAAAGTGTGTCAGTCCTTGGTTAGGCAGCTAAGGTGATAATTTTTGCAGAGTGTCATTGGGGGTGGTGATAACAGGATGAATCCAAAAAGCAGAAGCTTTGGTGGGATGTAGCTAATGGAATGTGAGGAAAAGAGAGGAATCCACAGAGACACAAAGGACTCGGCTCTGGTTTTGTGTAGAATAACAGAGGAACTGATGACAAGGTTTCATGGGTCCTTTTCTCTGATACTCAATGCCTTGATGAGTGGAATGGTTGTGACTACGGTGAGAGAAGTGCCTGGTCACCAGCAGTGACGGGAATGTTGAATTTGACTTTGGTTAAAATTTCGGACTTACGAACTATCAAGCACAAAATGGACTCTAATTTTACATGTAAGCTATTTGTGGGCACAATCTGAATAGCTGGAACCTACCTTCTACCTTTGGGTGAGGAGCCCAGCAGCACGTCTGTGTGTGATCCAGAGAATGTTATTTCAATTAATCAGCACGTGCTTGCGTTTAGCCGGAAGAGGTAAAAACTAAACACAAAGTGTCACTGTCTGTTTGTGGTACATATCTTGTAAGTAGGTATGTTTATTTGACTGGAGAAGGGTCTGAAGTCTACAGGAGGAGTTTTTAACAATTAATTGAGCAATTTCAGCCTTGTAATATTGTCATTACAGTAACAGTTCTCAAAGAAGGGTCCTCTGAAGATGACAGCACTTCAAAGGATGTGAGGGGTTGCTAATATACTAGCTACCTTGTTTATAGCCCTATTCATATGTACCTATGATACTTGCCTGTACAAATTTTAAAAATGCTCAATGCACATATAATGTGTGTGTGTGTGTGTACATATATATATATGTCTACGTTATATATAATGCTTCATTATACTTCCATCATGTTGTAGAGCCCAAGAGGTATTTTTCCCTCTTCTGCAGGGAACCCTCCTCTAGTGTATATTGGGGAGAATTGTCCTAGGACGATCTCCAGACCTGGCATATGACTGGGTGGGGTGAGGAGAAGCTCTTCCCTGCTCCCAAGTTACCACGGTCCCTCCCACCCCTGGTGACCCCGTGGGATGCTGCCCCTTCCACACAAGCTGCAGTAGGCGTGAGAGTTAGGGTGTGCCACGCCTCCCTTTATTCTCCCTGCACCTTCCTCCTCCAGAGGAACTGCATAGCATCGCGGTTGAGAGTGGACTCTGGTTTCCTGCAAGCTTGTCCTGATCTCAGATGAGCTACTTCCGTTATTACATATGTTATTTCTCTCGAGTCTGCAGGTTGGCAGGAGGTCAGCTGACCCACACTGGGCTTGGATGGGGGCGGTTCTGCTCCTCGTGTCTCTTGCCCTCCGCCTGGGACGGGGAGGTTAACCCCGGCGTGTCCTTCTCGTGGGAAGGTTGAGTTAACGGAGTGCAAGCTGTATCATGCACAGGTTTTTTCAGGCCTCTGCCAGCTGCCCATCTGGTAACATATCAGGGGCCAAGCATCACAGGGTGAACTCAGAATCACAGGTGGAGAAGGATAGGGGGCCTTGAAGCCGTGTGGCAAGGAGCACAGCTAGAGGGCAGAGTGAACTGGGACCATTAATGCAGTCTGCCATCGAAGGGCGGGTCAAATCCCACTGAGATGGAGTCCCTGAAAGGCACTGCCTGGAGGAGGAAAGCAAGTGATCAACTTCACGTTGATCATTACTTCCCCATTGTCCACGAGAAGAGCACCTGTGATGTGAAGTTCCTTATAGGGATTCCTGTTTCCTTCCCTGCTCCCCTGTCCGCAGTTCCGTCCCTAAACAAAGCTCCCCTGTTCTCCACGTTGCCAGTCTCAGTCTGCCTCACTGGAACTTCCCTTTCTCACTTGCTGGACCTCCGCATGGTGCCCATCCCGCTTCACAGCCCTATGTTTCTCCACATCTGAGCATCCAGACTGGAGGAATGATCCTCAGGATGCTTTACGGTAGCTTCTGGGTCTCCGGGTGTAGCTACCTTCCAGGTTGTCCACCAGCGTGCCTTGTAGACTGTCCTGTCTACACACACACACTCACTCACACATCCCTTACTACTCCTAAGGATAAATATGAATTCTTGAAAACAGTGTGACCCCAGCACTCAAAGAGAAAGTAAAACACCTTCTGTATCAGTCTCTTCCCACCCACCCCAAATGAAGTGCTGTCTGTCCCACAACATTGGCCAACATGTTGTCATTACGCTTCCTTGATACAAAGTCCAAGCCACAAAAGACCATGGTCTTTCCCCCCACTCTCTGTTTAACTGGAGGTGAGTTAGGACAGATTCAGTCTTCTAATTGTGCAGATAGCATCTTGGATAAAAAATAATGTACAGTCTTTCAATGTCATATAACTTGAGTTACACATGAACAAACCTTGCTGCTTATGCAGTTAGCAGATCTCCTAGGTTGAGGATGAAATTGGAAATATGTTTGCTAGGGGTTAATCCTTCATTACCTCTGGTTTCCAAAAGATGAAGTCAAAATATGAGAGTAGTCTCCTAAGCAGTGAGATCGGTGGACAGCAATTGTTTGAAGTCTTGGCAGAATATTATATGAGGCCACAGTTTCCTGAAATAAAACTGAAGAAGTCTAGATTTTTTGATCTGGAAAATTAAATTTATTCTGTCATTTAGGTTTCTAACCAGTAGCTTTTTGGTGTGAAGAAAACTATTTAAAATACACTGTTCTCAAACTCTGAAATCCCTGTGGTTTGGGAGTTAGCTTAAATCTTGGTAAATGACCTAAAAAAGGAGTTTCTCTATCCATATATCCTGAGAATTAAAATAGCATATATCTAGCTTTAGGGGTTGAAACATGTTAAGAATATTTCATCATGTGCATGAATCTAAATAGAGTTCAGAAAGTAGAAGGGGACAAAAGTTCTGTGCTTCTGATTCCCAACTCTCTGTAAACTAGGTGGAGTCAGCTTTGTACTTTTATGCCTAGAAGCCCTCATTTTTTAATTCTCTGGTTCTGGGAGAATTTGAAAAGGATCCCCAAGGTCATGAAAAACATATTTTAACCCCATTTTCTTAAATGGTTTCTTCTCTGCTTTCAGCATGGAATAGTTACTCTCAACTTGTTGATAATGGCAGGTTGTATGGTCCTGGCCTCTGGAGTTGGGCAGACCTGGCTTTGAATGTCAGTTCTGCCACCAGCTATGATGTAAACTGTCAAGCTACTTACCCCTCAACCTCAGTTCATCACAAAACAGGAATAACCCTAGAATCTGCCTCATAAGGTGGCTGTGAGGATTAAATGAAAAAGAAATGCATGTAAAGCACTTGGCTGACAACTTGACACAGACTAAATGCTTAATGCATTCCAATGTTTATTGTTATGATTACTTTTATTATTCCATCCTCAACTCCTTCCTACTTCTACTTCCTCATAATAATCCTTCAGATACTTACAGTCAGGTAATAGTTTCCCCCAGACATTGTCTTCTCCAGGTTAAACAACCCCAAGCCCCTCAACTGTTCCTCACATGGAAAGCTTGAGATGCCTGTTCCTCTAGGTGTTCTCTCAGTAATGAGATACAGAGACTGCAGCTGATGCCTGGAGCTTGTCGGCTAGGATAAACTCCTTGAGCTGAGTGGGGTGAAGGGCCACTGGCCAAAAGGAAATAGTCAGTGTCTTTCACCTGGTGTGGAAGGCATTCCACGTGTCAGCGGGTGGGAGTTCCCAGGTAAGGACCGGGAAAGATGATGGTGGGAAGATCAGATAAGGTGGAGGCAGAAGAAGGAGAAGGTTTGCTTCCTGGGCTGTGACTCTGCCTGTTGGCCAGCCTGTGAGACCAGACCAGTGTCCAGAAGTGGACACATCATCTGTCTGTGGCACTGAGGGACCTGCCTTTTTTGTGGGGGGGCAGGGGTAAACTCCTTCCTACCATCAAGTGTGTGGCCCCAGGAATGCTAGTTACCCTTGTTTCATTTTCTTGGTTCTGTTCATCCATTACGGTAGCTGTTTTTCTCAGCTCTGGGTCCTTGCAGCTCTAAGCCATGCTCTCCCTGTGCTGAAGAGTGGGGGTGGTGAGCAAGCCCTACAGCCCCAAGACAGGGACTTCCTTCAGCTCCCCACTGACTCGGTGACCTCTAGTTTCCAACTGGTGAGGAATCTCCTCTCATATCACAAAATGCACATTTATCCATCGAGTCCACGAGAATAAGATGATTATTTCAAGGGAGAAGAAGAGAGAATGAGAATGTGGGTGGTGGTAAGAAATCGAAGAGCAGAACAGATGAGTAAATTATATAAAAATGCAGTTGTCTTAATCTTCTAATATGTGCGTGAAGGCAGTAAGCGAGGGGAAGGCATCCAAACGTTTATGAGTCGTCTTATGTACTCAGCAACACTCGTGTATTATTACCTGAGTGAAGAGAAATCAAAAGACTGATAGAAAGATACTCTCTTTAAACTCCTCAGCCCTTTCCTTGATTCAAATGTGCTGCGTCATCTTGGGTTCACTTGTCGAACAGTTCTACGCAATAGAAACTTACGAAGGGGGATGTGATGAATTGAAGTGTATCCTCCCCCAAAGATACAGTGAAGTCCTAACCGGACTCAGAGTGTGACCAGATTTGGAGATAGGGTCTTTACAGAGGTAATCAAGTTAAATGAGGTCATTAGGTTGGAGCCTAAGCCAATATGCCTGGTGTCCTTATAAAAAGGGGAAACACGGACACAGACACAGAGAGGAGATGATGTGAGACAGGCAGGGAGGATGCCATGTGAGGTGCGAGGAGTGGAGTGATGCCTTTACAAACCAAGGAATGCTTGAGATGACCAGAAGCTACAGGAGAGGCATGGAAGCAGCCCCTTTCTAGTGCCTTCGGAGGAACATGGCCCTGCTGACACCTTGGTTTGGACTTCTGGCCTGGAGAACTCTGTGACAATAAATTTCTGTTGTTTTAAGCCACCCAGTTTGTGGTACTTTGTGATGGAAGCCCTAGGAAACTAATATAGAGGAGATACACGGAGTTTTCAAAAATTAAAAATTTTTATAGAAATAAAAATTGTTCAATTTGCTTATACACTAAAGTCGATTCAGTGACTGAAAGTTGAAATCTCAAAATTAAAAACCAGGGCGGTCCATTGTTACTGCATTAAAAAATTCCAACCTAAAAGTTGGACAGCAGGACAATCTTCTGATGACTTTGTTTTTCCTACAAAACAGTGCACAATCAGAATGAGCAATAGCACAGATATATTAAGAACATCCCTACTATGTCATATCATGGCACACATAGAAGTTAAACTCAAGACATTTTATTGTCAAGAGGCGCTAGTCTCAGGCTACGTTTCCATATGGATTTTGGTCCATGACCCTAAATAACAGAGAACTTATAAACAATTCCAAAAGACAGTGGGTCAGGCAGATGGTTTCTGGGGTCAAGGTGGGGGAGAGTTTAACATGGCAAGCAGCGTGGTGCCATATGTACTCTGGCTGTTCTGGACTAGCAATTGACTTAAGCATCACTGGGGAGGGGGGGCATTCTTTGGATTTTACTTAGATCTAAAATGAGTTTAAAATTTCAATGCTTTAAATTTTGCATGCTAAAGAAATCAACCTTCTACTTAAAAAAATTTTTTTAACATCTTTATTGGGGTATAATTGCTTTACAATGATGTGTTAGTTTCTGCTGTGTAACAAAGTGAAACAGCTATATGTATAAATATATCCCCATATCCCCTCCCTCTTGTGTCTCCCTCCCACCCTCCCTATCCCACCCCTCTAGGTGGACACAAAGCACCAAGCTGATCTCCCAGTGCTATGCGGCTGCTTCCCACTAGCTATCTATTTTACATTTGGTAGTGTATATATGTCCATGCCACTCTCCCACTTCGTCGCAGCTTACCCTTCCCCCTCCCCTTGTCCTCAAGTCCATTCTCTACGTCTATGTCTTTATTCCTGTCCTGCCCCTAGGTTCTTCAGACCATTTTTTTTAAGATTCCATATATATGTGTTAGCATATGGTATTTGTTTTTCTCTTTCTGACTTACTTCACTCTGTATGACAGACTCTAGGTCCATCCACCTCACTACAAATAACTCAATTTCGTTTCTTTTTATGGCTGAGTGAGATTCCATTGTTTATATGTACCACATCTTCTTTATCCATTCGTCTGTCAGTGGACACCTAGGTTGCTTCCTAGTCCTGGCTATTGTAAATAGAGCTGCAATGAATATTGTGGTACATATCTCTTTTTGAATTATGTTTTTCTCAGGGTATATGCCCAGTAGTGGGATTGCTGGGTCATATGGTAGTTCTATTTTTAGCTTTTTAAGGAATCTCCATATTGTTCTCCATAGTGGTTGTATCAATTTACATTCCCACCAACAGTGCAAGAGGGTTCTCTTTTCTCCACACCCTCTCCAGCATTTATTGTTTGTAGATTTTTTTTAAAATTTTTTTTATTAGTTTCTGCTTTATAACAAAGTGAATCAGTCATACATATACATCTGTTCCCACATCCCTTCCCTCATGCATCTCCCTCCCTCCCACCCTCCCCATCCCACCCCTCCAGGCGGTCACAAAGCACCGAGCTGATCTCCCTGTGCTCTGCGGCTGCTTCCCACTATCTATCTACCTTACGTTTGGTAGTGTATATATGTCCATGCCTCTCTTTCGCTTTGTCACAGCTTACCCTTCCCCCTCCCCATATCCTCAAGTCCATTCTCAAGTAGGTCTGTGTCTTTATTCCCGTTTTACCCCTAGGTTCTTCATGACATTTTTTTTTTTAAATTCCGTATATATGTGTTAGCATACGGTATTTGTCTTTCTCTTTCTGACTTACTTCACTCTGTATGACAGACTCTAGGTCCATCCACCTCATCACAAATAGCTCAATTTCATTTCTTTTTATGGCTGAGTAATATTCCATTGTATTTATGTGCCACATCTTCTTTATTCATCCGATGACGGACACTTAGGTTGTTTCCATCTCCGGGCTATTGTGAATAGAGCTGCGATGAACATTTTGGTACATGTCTCTTTTTGAATTATGGTTTTCTCAGGGTATATGCCCAGTAGTGGGATTGCTGGGTCATATGGTAGTTCTATTTGTAGTTTTTTAAGGAACCTCCATACCGTTTGTAGATTTTTTGATGATGGCCATTCTGACCGGTGTGAGGTGATACCTCATTGTAGTTTTGATTTGCATTTCTCTAATGATTAGTGATGTTGAGCATTCTTTCATGTGTTTATTGGCAGTCTGTATATCTTCTTTGGAGAAATGTCTATTTAGGTCTTCTGTCCATTTTTGTATTGGGTTGTTTGGTTTTTTGATACTGAGCTGCATGAGCTGCTTGTATATTTTGGAGATTAATGCTTTGTCAGTTGCTTCGTTTGCAAATATTTTCTCCCATTCTGAGGGTTGTCTTTTTGTCTTCTTTATGGTTTCCTTTGTTGTGCAAAAGCTTTTAAGTTTCATTAGGTCCCATTTGTTTATTTTTGACCCACCTACATTTCTCTAGGAGGTGGGCCAAAAAGGATCTTGCTGTGATTTATGTCATAGAGTGTTCTGCCTGTGTTTTCCTCTAAGAGTTTGACGGTGTCTGGCCTTACGTTTAGGTCTTTAATCCATTTTGAGTTTATTTTTGTGTTTGGTGTTAGGGAGTGTTCTAATTTCATTCTGTTACATGCAGCTGTCCAGTTTTCCCAGCACCACTTATTGAAGAGGCTGTCTTTTCTCCACTGTATATTCTTGCCTCCTTTATCAAAGATAAGGTGACCATATGTGCGTGGGTTTATCTCTGGGCTTTCTATCCTGTTCCATTGATCTCTTTTTCTGTTTTTGTGCCAGTACCATACTATCTTGATTACTGTAGCTTTGTAGTATAGTCTGAGGTCAGGGAGCCTGATTCCTCCAGCTCTGTTTTTCTTTCTCAAGATTGCTTTGGCTATTTGGAGTCTTTTGTGTTTCCATACAAATTGTGAAATGTTTTGTTCTAGTTCTGTGAAAAATGCCATTGGTAGTTTGATAGGGATGGCATTGAATCTTTAGATTGCTTTGGGTAGTATAGTCATTTTCACAATGTTGATTCTTCCAATCCAAGAACATGGTATATCTCTCCATCTGTTTGTATCATCTTTAATTTCTTTCATCAGTGTCTTATAGTTTTCTGCATACAGGTCTTTTGTCTCCTTAGGTAGGTTTATTCCTAGGTATTTTATTCTTTTTGTTGCATTGGTAAATGGGAGTGTTTCCTTAATTTTTCTTTCAGATTTTTCGTCATTAGTGTATAGGAATGCAAGAGCTTTCTGTGCATTAATTTTGTGTCCTGCTACTTTACCAAATTCATTGATTAGCTCTAGTTGTTTTCTGGTAGACTCTTTAGGATTTTCTATGTATAGTATCATGTCATCTGCAAACAGTGACAGTTTTACTTCTTTTCCGATTAGGATTCCTTTTATTTCTTTTTCTTCTCTGAGAGCTGTGGCTAAAACTTCCAAAGCTATGTTGAATAATAGTGGTGAGGGTGGGCAACCTTGTCTTGTTCCTGATCTTAGTGGAAATGGTTTCACTTTTTCACCTTTGAGAACGATGTTGGCTGTGGGTTTGTATTATATGGCCTTTACTATGTTGAGGTCGGTTCCCTCTGTGCCTACTTTCTGGAGTTTTTTTTTTTTTAGCATAAATGAGTGTTGAATTTTGTTGAAAGTTTTTCTGCATCTATTGAGATGATCATTTGGTTTTCTCCTTCAGTTTGTTAATATGGTGTATCACATTGATAGATTTGCATATATTGAAGAATCCTTGCATTCCTAGGATAAGCCCCACTTGATCGTGGTGTACGACTGTTTGGATTAATGTGCTGTTGGATTCTGTTTGCTAGTATTTTGTTGAGGATTTTTGCATCTATGTTCATCAGTGATACTGGCCTGTAGTTTTCTTTCTTTGTGACATCTTTGTCTGGTTTTAGTATCAGGGTGATGGAGGCCTTGTAGAATGAGTTTGGGAGTTTTCCTACCTCTGCTATATTTTGGAAGAGTTTGAGAAGGATAGGTGTTAGCTCTTCTCTAAATGTTTGATAGAGTTTGCCTGTGAAGCCCGCTGGTCCTGGGCTTTTGTTTGTTGGAAGATTTTTAATCATAGTCTCAATTTCAATGCTTGTGATTGGTCTGTTTATATTTTCTATTTCTTCCTGGTTCAGTCTCAGAAGGTTGTGCTTTTCTAAGAAACTGTCCATTTCTTCCAGGTTGTCCATTTTATTGGCATAGAGTTGCTTGTAGTAATCTCCCCTGCTCATTTGCATTTCTGCAGTGTCAGTTGCTACTTCTCCTTTTTCATTTCTAATTCTGTTGATTTGAGTCTTCTCCCTTTTTTTCTTGATGAGTCTGGCTAATGGTTTATCAATTTTGTTTATCTTCTCAAAGAAATAGCTATTGGTTTTATTGATCTTTGCTATTGTTTCCTTCATTTCTTTTTCATTCACTTCTGATCCGATCTTTATGATTTCTTTCCTTCTGCTAATTTTGGGGGTTTTTCGTTCTTCTTTCTGTAATTGCTTTAGGTGTAAGGTTATGTTGTTTATTTGAGATGTTTCTTGTTTCTTGAGGTAGGATTGTATGCTAAAACCTTCCCTCTTAGAACTGCTTTTGCTGCATCCCATAGGTTTTGGGTCATCGTGTTTTCATTGTCATTTGTTTCTAGGTATTTTTTTATTTCCTCTTTGATTTCTTCAGTGATCTCTTGGTTATTTAGTAGCGTACTGTTTAGCCTCCATGTGTTTGTATTTTTTACAGTTTTTTTCCTGTAATTGATATCTAGTCTCATAGCGTTGTGGTCGGAAAAGATACTTGATATGATTTCAGTATTCTTAAATTTACCAAGGCTTGATTTCTGACCCAAATATGATCTATCCTGGAGAATGTTCCATCAGCACTTGAGAAGAAAGTGTATTCTGTTGTTTTTGGATGGAATGTCCTATAAATATCAATTAAGTCCATCTTGTTTAATGTATCATTTAAAGCTTGTGTTTCCTTATTTATTTTCATTTTGGTTGATCTGTCTATTGGTAAAAGTGGGGTGTTAAAAGTCCCCTACTATGATTGTGTTACTGTCAATTTCCCCTTTTATGGCTGTTAGCATTTGCCTTATTGTATTGAGGTGCTCTTATGTTGGGTGCATAAATATTTACAATTGCTATATCTTGTTCTTGGATTGATCCCTTGAGCATTATGTAGTGTTCTTCTTTGTCTCTTGTGAGCCTTTATTTTAAAGTCTATTTTGTCTGATATGAGAATTGTTATTCCAGCTTTCTTTTGATTTCCATTTGCATGGAATATCTTTTTCCATCCCCTCACTTTCAGTCTGTATGTGTCCCTAGGTCTGAAGTGGGTCTCTTGTGGACAGCATATATATGGGTCTTGTTTTTGTATCCATTCAGCCAGCCTATGTCTTTTGGTTGGAGCATTTAATCCACTTACATTTAAGGTAATTATCAATATGTATATTCCTATTACCATTTTCTTAATTGTTTTGGGGGTTTGTTTTTGTAGGTCTTTTCCTTCTCTTGTGTTTCCTGCCTAGAGAAGTTCCTTTAGCATTTGTTGTAAAGCTGGTTTGGTGATGCTGAATTCTCTTAACTTTTGCTTGTCTGTAAAGGTTTTAATTTCTCCATCGAATCTGAATGAGATCCTTGCTGGGTAGAGTAATCTTGGTTGCAGGTTTTTCTCCTTCATCACTTTAAATATGTCCCGCCACTCCCTTCTGGCTTGCAGAGTTTCTGCTGAAAGATCAGCTGTTAATCTTATGGGGATTCCCTTGTGTTTTATTTGTTGCTTTTCCCTTGTTGCTTTCAATATTTTTTCTTTGTATATAATTTTTGATAGTCTGTTTAATATGTATCTTGGCCTGTTTCTCCTTTGATTTATCCTGTATGGATTCCCTGTGCTTCCTGGACTTGACTCACTATTTCCTTTCCCATGTTAGGGAAGTTTTCAACTATAATCTCTTCAAATATTTTCTCAGTCCCTTTCTTTTTCTCTTCTTCTGGGACCCCTATAATTCGAATGATATTGTGTTTAATGTTGTCCCAGAGGTCTCTGAGAGTGTCCTCAATTCTTTTCATTCTTTTTTCTTTATTCTGTTCTGTGGCAGTTATTTCCACTATTTTATCTTCCATGTCACTTACCCGTTTTTTGCCTCAGTTATTCTGCTATTGATTCCCTCTAGAGAATTTTTAATTTCATTTATTGTGTTGTTCATCATTGCTTGCTTGCTCTTTAGTTCTTCTAGGTCCTTGTTAAACGTTTCTTACATTTTCTCCATTCTGTTTCCAAGATTTTGGATCATCTTTACTATCATTACTCTGAATTCTTTTTCAGGTAGACTGCCTATCTCCTCTTCATTTGTTTGGTCTGGTGGGTGTTTACCTTGCTCCTTCATCTGCTGTGTGTTTCTCTGTCTTCTCATTTTGCTTAACTTACTGTGTTTGGGGTCTCCTTTTCACAGGCTGCAGGTTTGTAGTTCCTGTTGTTTTTGGTGTCTGCCCCCATTGGGTGAGGTTGGTTGTATGGCTTGTGTAGGTTCCTGGTGAATGGGACTAGTGCCTGTGTTCTGGTGGCTGGGGATGGATCTTGTCTTTCTGGTGGGCAGGGCCATGTCCAGTGGTGTGTTTTGGGCTGTCTGTGACCTCAGTATGATTTTGGGCAGACTCTCTGCTAATGGGTGCGGTTGTGTTCCTGTCTTGCTAGTTGTTTGGCATGTGGCCTCCAGCACTCGAGCTTGCTAGTTGTTGAGTGGAGCTGGGTCTTAATGTTGAGATGGAGCTCTCTGGGAGAGCTCTTGTTGATTGATATTTCATGGGGCCGGGAGGTCTCTGGTGGACCAATGTCCTGAACTTGGCCCTCCCACTTCAGAGGCTCAGGCCTGATACCCGGCTGGAGCACCAAGACCCTGTCAGCCACACAGCTCAAAAATGAAAGGAGAGCTCCCCTGCTGCCCCGCGTCCAGTGGGTGGGCCCAGGTGAGGCAAGAGGCGGCCCAGGCCCGGTGCTCGGGATGCCTGGTCCCACACCACCGTATCCACATGTTGTTTGGCAGCAATAGACTGAGCCAGCTCCTCCAGAGCAGGTGGTGGGTGGCGAGAAGGGAGAGGACAGCGAGGAAGGATGCAAGCTTAGAAGGCCAGAAATCAACTTTTAATGTCATCACAGTTCTGAAGGAGAAAATCTGCTGTATGTGGGGAAAAGAACATTAGGCCCTAGAGAGGTACTGTGTTGGCATTCATGGATAGCAACCAAAGGTGTTCATGTTTTGGTTCTTCCTGAGGTCACCAGGGTGCTGAGTCTTATAAACGTAACCTGTGAGATGGTCACCTTTCACAGAGGAAGTGTGCAACTCTGGGGGGAATTCTGCCTTTTCTCAGAATTCTCCAAGGAGTGATCCTTATCTTATTTTGCCCACTCTAGGCACCCAGATCTCAACTCAACCTTTAGAAAGTTTTGATGCTGTACAGTATCTGTATATAAAATGGCTGGAAGTGACAAAGGTATCAACAGAATTTGGTGAGAAGGCTGAGCTGTTGTTGCATGCATACAACTAGAAAGCACTTTACTACTCTCAAGACACGACAAGACTTCTTTCATTTCCCCCACCATGAGCATGCGTGGCCTCTAACCGATGGGGCTAGCCCATTATAGATTATTCTGGGTGTGCTGAGGGGAAGTCTTGCCCCACTCAGCTAGTTTGTACTGGCATGGCACATTGATTTTCAGCACCAATATTCCTGAATCTTATTTCCTTTTACATTTTTTCATCTGGGATACATAGGCACCTCTGGACCACCCTGAATTTTTAGATATGTCTAGGCTTTATACTGTGAGTGAATATACAGTATGAAGTGAAGGATTCATCCTACTGCTTGCTTTCGGCTATAAGAAAAGCATCCAGGCACTGGGTTCTTTTCACTCGAATTCATGAATACCAGAGAAGTGGCAACTATTTAAATACCTTTATGAGCAATAAATTGGTCTATATTAAATGGTTGATAAATATTAGAACTCAAATGTGTACATTAAATGTACCAAATTCCAGTGAAATACAAATTGAAATAAAGTAATATTTGAAAGCAATTACCAAAATATTTTAAAATGCTGACAGAATTATGAAGGAAATGGTATTTTAGGTTAATGCAAATTGATCTAGTCCTCTTAAGAAACATATATTATCAAGAACTACAAAAATCTTCATATACTTTAACCAAACCACCTCACTCTTTTGAAGTTCACTCATTGAAATAACCAAAATAACCAAAAAGAAGCCTCAGGTATGAAAGTATTCAATTTCATGCTATTCTTAATATATGAATCTGTGAACAAATATTTCCAGTAAGAGGGTTGGTTAAACAAATGATGATCTGCTAATTGGATCAAACATTGTGTAACTATTATAACAACACTGTGTGAACCCTATAAATAGGATAAAAAATGTGTGTATCTCCAAGCTTTATAATGGGAGCAGATTACAGAAGTACATATTTCCCATGATTATTACTGTGCACGTATGTATATTCATTCATTCACTTTAGAACGGTTTTTGAGCACTGACTATATAACAGATGTTGGTGCTAGGTGTAGGAAACACAAAGGTGAAAGATATTCCTGCTCACACAGAGGGTTGGCCCAGCTGGAAAACAGTCATGAGAACAAACGGAAAAGTGTAGTCATTCACAAAATGCCACTGGAGAACAGGAGGAGCCTTTAAGTTGGCTGAAGACTCAAAGAAGGCTTCATAAAAAAGCAAGATTTTTATATGGACAAAATTTGACAGCAGTTAGAGAAAAGAAATCAGTTGTATGAAAGTGTAAGTATTAGAAATGACTCACACCTTTTTAAACATATGTATTGAGATTTAATTCACATACCGTAAAATGCACCGATTTAAAGCGTACAGTCCAGTCCTCCTTAGTTTATTCATGCAAACGTCACCACAATCTAAGTTTAGAACATGTTCATCATCCCAAAGAAGTGTCGTGTTCTCGCTCTTTCTAATCTCTTCCAATGTTAAATGATTTTGCAGTAAAGAATCAAGGTGTGGGCTTCCCTGGCGGCACAGTTGTTAGGAGTCCACCTGCCAATGCAGGGGACACGGATTTGAGCTCTGGTCTGGGAAGATCCCACATGCCGCAGAGCAACTACTGAGCCCGTGCACCACAACTACTAAGCCTGCACTCTAGAGCCCACAAGCCACAACTTCTGAGCCTGCGTGCCACAACTACTGAGCTCATGTACCACAACTACTGAAGCCTGTGTCCCTGGAGCCCGTGCTCTGCCACAGAAGAGGCCACTACCATGAGAAGCCCGTGCACTGCAATGGGGAGTAGACCCTGCTCGCCTCAACTAGAGAAAGCCCACACAGCAACGAAGACCCAACACAGCCATAAATAAATAAATAAATAAATAAATAAATTTTAAAAAATGAAGGCCTTAAGACAGAAACCTTTGGTGTCTGCCATTGTGGGAAACCTTTATGTTGCTTGCGAAACAAACCACAAATAGTCATCATGTCTTTAATTTTTAATTTTATTAGTGACAAGGTAAATAGGTACATGAAAATCTTCACAGATATCTACACATGTATTTAAATAAAGCAAGAGTTGAGTTCAAAGAGTGGGGCTTCAGTGGCGACTGGTCCATGTTGTTTACTTAGTGTATAAAAATCTCCAAGTTTATAAAACTTGATTTGCCCATTTTTTCCCATTCTTAAAAGCTAGCTGCAAGTATTTCAAAAGGCATATCTAAAATATAGATAGATTCTAAGAGAAGCACGGCACATTACGAATGACGAAAGTGATTGGCTTTACATGATGAGAAGCAGATTCACGCAGTGCACTGGTAGAATATTCTCCATGCGGGGGATGCTCAAGAACACACCCGACCTCAGTGTGCGTTGATGGCCGTCTGTGAACTGCCTGCAGGTGGCAGCGCCTGTCCTTCTAGACGGGGACCACTCTTGGCTGAGACTGTGAGCCTGGAGCTTGCCTCTGAAGTCCTCATACCTGCTCTGTTCTGGATCCAGCCTTGCCCCTGGCACCTCGAGTCTCCTCCAGGTGTCTGTACGCCCTGGCTTATAGGGTCCCAGACCTAAGAGTTCCTTCGCAAAGGGTAGCTTAAAAGGCAATAGGTGTGTTTTCTCAGGGATCTTTTATTCTCTCTTGGCCAGAAGTCAGGCATGATGAGAAGAGTTGGGGCTTTATTTGGGGGAAGAGAGACCCATCTCTGTGATATGATTGGAGAGACATCCCTCCAATCATCTTACAGAAACGGCCACCTCCCTGTACGACCAATTCTACCCAGACAACTAACACCTAAGACCCCCTGAGGCTGGTGTGGGACCCTCCAACTCTTTGAAACATGCAGTTCTCACCCAGTGAGCCACACACACTGGGAGCCAGACTTTGGTTCCTGACAGCTTGAAACCACTACCGTGACAGAATTTAACCACAAGCAGGCAGAATATGAACTGTTCAGTGTATTCGTCCATGTGCCTTTCGTTTGGTTTCCAAGGAAGTTGTGCAGCTGTAACCAAATGGCTCCTCTCCAGGTTAAGGCATGACCGAAAATTTAGTGTCTGTGAGTCTGGCTCATCTTTCAAATCAAGTGTGATTGTTGAAATAGGGATATAAATTTTCCAACTGCTTCATAAACTTAAGGATTTGGGTCTGCTGGTTCTATCATACTTAATATTCAGGATATTAATTTAAAAAGTAACTAATGCCAGTGTAAACATGCTTTTGATACATAGGTCTATAAAATATTGCACATAAATATAAAATTTGTTCAGCATCTCTTCATAATAGTTTTTCATTATCATAAAAAGGATACAAACTTGGGCAGACTATATAAATTTGGCTGGTCAATTTTACTTGAAAAATGATACTGTTACACATGATTATGGATTATTTACAAGAGTTTTAAACATAAAGTTTCTGTGATGGTTAAATTAAAGATAATGGGAAAATAGCTTAAGTAAAAATTATTTTCCAAAGTCAGGTACTATAAAGATTAGCAGTAAAAATGAATAGTAAAGTGGGAATAGGCAATTCTAAATAAAATCCCTAGGAACATGTTTTCTAGGTTCATCTCACATGTGCCTAACTTCATGTTTCCTCCTATTTATGTTTAACATGTCTTTTCTGTGAATATAAGTTTGAGGTGTAGTAGAAAAAAATAGGTGTTTAATACCAAGCTAAATGTTGGCATTGCCTCTTGTAGATATTAAAAATAATGTTTACCCAAATTATTAAATTGCTTTTTTATTAATGGACTCTAGAAATTTTACCATTACTTTTAAGCACCACCTAGGGTCAAGAGTCCCTGGAAATTTGTATATTGCTAATTAAGTCAACGGAAAGATGATTGTTTTTTTTTTTTTTGTAAAAGGAAGTACAAATGCAACTTTTTGCAAAGCTAAATTAAGCAGATGTGAGTCCCTGGAAAGTGTGAATGAAAGTAATTTCAGGTAGAAGGCAGCAAGGTGTTAAGTGAAACGGTCTTCGAATACCAATTTGCTTTTCTTTAACGCTGTCTAAATCCTGACTAAGTTCTGTTAAATGATATATTCTGCACAAACTGGATATCTCGGAAGGAAATCTAGTGAGTGATTTTGAAAACCAGCGAACCAAATCTTAATTTCCAAATCCTCTAGAGTATCAGCCTAGAGCCATGGAAAATAAATAAATAAATCGTTATCCTCACTTACAAAGATGATCTTTGCCGTTTCCAAAGTACTTTCACAGTCCCAACAGCATAGGCTGGTCTCCCTGAGCAGTAACGTCATTAGAAATGTTTCTCTTCCAGAGGGAGGTGTCAAATATTCCGTTGGATACAGTAGTGTCGGAAGGTTTGGTCCTAGTTCACCTTCTAAAGTCTATCCTAATTCAGACATTGCATCTTTGAGACCTCAGTTGGATTTATCTGGAAAGCAACCTCACGTTCCCATACCCATTTCAGAGTGTCTGCCAAATACGGAAGGACTCAAAGCCAAAGACATCTTCCACGATTGTCCATTGTTTCTGCAGCGTCGAGGATGCTTCCTTCCCCAAAAGGGTCACTGGGATCCGAGGCAACTTTTCCAAAGCACAGTGTAGACAAGGTGATACCATGGCCTTTCCATTTCTTAGGACAGTGGCAGGTAGAGGAAAACTTGGGTTGAACCTTCCTGATCCTTCTTTTCTTTGAACTGGACCAGTGTCGGAGTTTGTTTGGTCTTTGGTTTTCCTTTTCACGCCTCAGGGGTTTTCTCATTGGTCAGCTGTTCCCTGTCATTCATATCATCCTGGGGGGGTCTTGCTCGGTCAAAGAATCCGCACTACAAAGAGAGAAACGGGCTAGCAAGTCAGGTCATCCTGAGAATTTGTGAAAGTCCTCATTCTAAGAGTTTTTCCTTTATTTGTTGTCTAAGGAATTTGGTGCTCTGAGAATATAATCTGCCCAATTCTCCAAATTAGGAGGTGAAAGCAGTGTGTTCTTTACCTGCAGAGAGGAGTTCATTGCCTACGCAGAGCGTCTGTATCCTTCCTGCCATGTCCATGGTGGTGGGAGAATGTTCATTTTATATAAACCGCTTATGGACCTTGTATATTTTTCTGGGGTTACAGCAACCTGGCCCAAGGAGTCCCTCTCTGCTTTCGACATGTTTTCTGGAGCCAGCAACAATGTGAACTGCCAGCCAGGGATGGCAGATTCCTGAAGTGGACTGTGGGCTACCTTGGGATGGACTGAAGGAAGAAGTGAGGAGATGCTTATCTATCTCTCTGCACTTGGTGGAACATACAGTATATGGAGGAAAATTAGATGGGTCCTTTATTTCAATCCCAGAACATCTTCGGGACTCCGAAGATCAATCAGCAACTCGGGGAAGAGGTGATTATAGAATTTTCATTCTCCTGAATTTCAAAGGAATACTTGGTCTAGGAGAATATAACTTTTCCTAGAAACCTAGAACCTTAATTCTTATTGTTTCTTAGGTTGGAAGCCCCATTTGTTGGGTTTGACTTACAACCATTGAGTCATCTTTCCTTTGTAGGACTAGTGCAATATTCTATCAATTGCTGTGTATCGTTGCATCATTTATGGACATAAAGTTTCTATAAATAACAGACTAACATGAAAGTCTATTTGTAAAGGTAGACTGTGCAGTAGACCTTTGTGGGCTCAGGATGGCACAAAACAGCTGATAATGTTCAGGAAAGCCATTATTTAACTCAAAAGGCAAGGTTTTATCAGTTTATTAAGCATGCCTCATGTTGTTTCAAAATAAAAATACACTATGATTTTGGAGAATGACAACAATAGTGATTAACCAAGATGTGACTGGATTAATTACTTGCACAGTCATGTCATTGTGACATTGTTTCTATTTTGGAATGGAAAGCTCTGTGAAACTTGGCAGTACTGTGGTTTGGGGACCAGAAATTAATTCACATTGTAGACTTTTAGCAGAAACTTCAGCAAAACACATGAAAGAGTAAGTTAAGGCTTCTTAATGGAGATGGAGTAGTTGGCAAGATCAAAAAAGCAAGTCTGAGAATATTAGAACATGCATGATCTATGTGGTGTCATTGAAAGCCCATGTAATAATTAATTACTATATTAATTGCATCCGTGTAGTGCTTATAAAGAAAACTCTCAAAGTATTGCTGATAGGATTGTGTCAACAAAAAGATGTCGATTAATTAAATAAGAAAAAGAAGTCTTCATCATAACATGATCACTCCAAGATATTGGAAAGAAGATCACAGGCCTTAGTTAATAAGGTCCAACTCTCTTTACATTTATTTACAAGAAATTACAAGATAAAAACGTCAGTAAACACCCTCAATCTTCTTAAATGTCAGTTCCACAAGCATACTAAGTTTGCCAAAGCAAACAAGACCATTTTCCCTTCATGTCCCTATGTTGGAAATCCCCAAATCATGCCTCTAGCCTTGTCTTTTAAAATCCTAGGTATATCCTTCTAAATCCTCTCAGTGGCCTCTCTACTGAAAAAGGAAAAGAAAGCAAATAAACTTACCTTCCATAAAGCCAAGGTTAAAATGGCCAGAACCAATAATCCAAGAAGTATTGCTAGTATTATTACCCATAACGGGATCGAGAAGGAAACATTTGGGGTTGCCCAAATAACCGATGTTTTAATCTGGAATGGAACATAAAAGAAATGAGCTCTAACTTGAAAACTATTGGGTGAAATAGAGCAGTAATTACCAATATAATACTGGGGGGAGTACTTCTGAAAGGATCCATGCAATAATTGATATCACCCCAGTGGAGATTTGATGGTTTACAGCACTTGAACATGGCATCTTAAAAATTGGCACATTCTCAAGCCTCCCAGGTTAGGTGCAAGTCCAATTACAGACATTTGGTGGGTGTTTGGCTTATACCAACCCAGAAACCCTAGAATAGAATTGAGGTGGAAAGGAGTTACCTTAAATTGGGTTGGACCTTTTACGGCCAAAAATGGCTAAAAGTAGACCCTACAAAAAGCCAAGTCTGCCCACACGTTTCTCCACAGAACTGGGCTCACCTCACTGAGAGGTGAGCTTGCAAACAACCATGGATTGCTGGAGTGCAAGAAGGATAGACATCACCGAATTCCCCATTTTACAGATGAGAAAATTGAGTCCCAGGGGGCTAAGTGATCCACAGATCTAATTAGTGTCACTGCCTCTTTAGCCCTAGGCTCTGTGCTCTATCAAGAAAGAGCCATCATTGCTCTAGTAGTCACAGTCATGTAAGGCCATGATGCATTTTATGAAAGTAACTGTAGTCAGCCACATGAACGCTAATTGTCCCGATGTATTGGAGCTGCCTTCGGTCTTAAATCCAATTTTCAGTTGCTATTGGGCCTCACTGAATTCCCCACTGTTGCAAGGGAACTTAGAGGAAAAATGAGACCTTCCCAGCAGGACTGCACACTCCATGTGTGTGACCCACCCTTGCCTCCCCACGTGGGAAGAAGCTCTCCTATAGCCCATGTGCTGGGGACCTCTGCCTCTGGAGACCCCCAAACAAACCAAGGAGAGACCCAGCCCTGCCGTGCACAATTGCTGTCAAAGAAAAGAGAAAGAAAAACATTCTTGAATCTAAAATGTTATTCACCAAAGCAGGCCTATCTGGTTTTAGAGAGAAGTGAGCATCGCCTCAGTTGAACTGGTTCATGTGCTTCTCGTTTTAACTGTGTTGGTTGGAAGGATCCTGAGTCTCATCCTGACCCACATGCAGAAACTCTAGGCCACACTCCCCTACCCCACCAGGAGGTGAGAGTGAACTCAGGGCAGGTTGGTGGTTCTGGTGCTTCCCCTGGCTGGAAACATGGGTGTTTTCATAGCCTGTGCCCTAGCGCTGGGTCCTGCCTCTGCTCACGTCTTTTTTTTTTTTTTTAATATTTATTGATTTGTTTTATTATTTATTTATTTATTTAGGCTGTGCCTGGTCTTAGTTGCGGCATGTGGGATCCAGTTCCCCACCCAGGGATCGAACCCGGGCCCCCTGCACTGGGAGCGCAGAGTCTTACCCACGGGACCACCAGGGAAGTCCCTCTGCTCACATCTTTGCTTTCATCTTCTTAACTAGATTTGAGCATTCTGCCTGTGCTCTTCTTAGCCTGTCAAGGTTTTTATTGCTCCTTCATCCTGGTCCACGTCCCTTGTGCCACACACGTACTGGTGACTTAATTCACTTGATTCTCCAGCCCCAAGTGTCATTTACATCCAGGCTGAACAACGACACTGATGGTGGTGAAACCGCTAGAGATTCCACGTGGTGAGGAATGCCGGGACTTGACAGATGCTCTCAATGAGAGAAAGGCTGGTGTAACCTACTCACCTTTGTACCTTCCTCCTTTGCCCGTTAGCTTCCCTGGCCGGTGTTGCCCCTATTCATCCAGAGCATCGATAGGAAGTTTCATGATAGCAACGTTCCATGACCACAGTGGGATCACACTCACCCTACTTGACACGGTTTGAGGACGGGACACATGGTACCAATTTTGAAGAAATGCATTGCAAGGACTCAAACATCTCCATGCCACCTGGAATCTGCAGCCTAAGTAATTTACTCTGAAGTGATCCTCTGCATGGATATGGCTCCACAAGCCAGTTGGGGACCAGACCATTTCTCTTCATATCCCTTTTCCTTGGTGAATTACATCTGATAATGTATGAAATCAGTGCTCAATCCTGCATCTTAAGGTGCTCAGAGAAAGGGCATGAAATGATAACTTAAAATGACCCTAATATTACTGGAGGCACACTGATACAGTTGTTTTTTTTAAACATCTTTATTACAGTATAATTGCTTTACAATGATGTGTTAGTTTCTGCTGTGTAACAAAGTGAATCAGCTATATGTATACATATATCCCCATATCCCCTCCCTCTTGTGTCTCCCTCCCACCCTTCCTATCCCACCCCTATAGGGGGTCACAAAGCACTGAGCTGATCTCCCTGTACTATGCAGCTGCTTTGCACTAGCTATCTATTTTACATTTGGTAGTGTATATATGTCCATGCCACTCTCTCACTTTGTCCAACCTTACCCTTCCCCCTCCCCGTGTCCGCAAGTCCATTCTCTGTGTCTGCATCTTTATTCCTGTCCTGCCCCTAGGTTCTTCAGAACCATTTTTTACTTTTTTTTTAGGTTCCATATATATGTGTTAGCATACGGTATTTGTTTTTCTCTTTCTGACTTACTTCACTCTGTATGACAGATTATAGGTCCATCCACCTCACTACAAACAACTCAGTTTCATTTCTTTTTATGGCTGAGTAATATTCCATTGTATATGTGTACCACATCTTCTTTATCCATGCATCTGTCGATGGACACTTAGGTTGCTTCCATGTCCTGGCTATTGTAAATAGAGCTGCAATGAACATTGTGGTACATGACTCATTTTTAATTATTGTTTTCTCAGGGTATATGCCCAGTAGTGGGATTGCTGGGTCATATGGTAGTTCTATTTTTAGTTTTTTAAAGGAACCTCCATAGTGGCTGTAGCAATTTAAATTCCCACCAACAGTGCAAGAGGGTTCCCTTTTCTCCATACCCTCCCCAGCATTTATTGTTTGTAGATGTTTTGATGATGGCCATTCTGACTGGTGTGAGGTGATACCTCATTGTAGTTTTTTTTTTTTTTTTTTTTTTGTGGTACGCAGGCCTCTCACTGTTGTGGCCTCTCCTGTTGCGGAGCACAGGCTCCGGACGCGCAGGCTCAGTGGCCATGGCTCACGGGCCCAGCCGCTCCGCGGCATGTGGGATCCTCCCGGACTGGGGCACGAACCCCTGTCCCCTGCATCGGCAGGCGGACTCCCAACCACTGCACCACCCCTCATTGTAGTTTTGATTTGCATTTCTCTAATGATTAGTGATGTTGAGCATCCTTTCATGTGTTTGTTGGCAATCTGTATATCTTCTTTGGAGAAATGTCTATTTAGGTCTTCTGCCCATTTTTGGATTGGGTTGTTTGTTTTTTTTTTTTGATATTGATCTGCATGAGCTGCTTGTATATTTTGGAGATTAATCCTTTGTCACTTGCTTCATTTGCAAATATTTTCTCCCATTCTGAGGGTTGTCTTTTCGTCTTGTTTATGGTTTCCTTTGTTGTGCAAAAGCTTTTAAGTTTCATTAAGCCCCATTTCTTTATTTTTGTTTTCATTTCCTTTTCTCTAGGAGGTGGGTCAAAAAGGATCTTACTGTGATTTACGTCATAGAGTGTTCTGCCTGTGTTTTCCTCTAAGAATTTGATAGTGTCTGGCATTACATTTAGGTCTTTAATCCATTTTGAGTTTATTTTTGTGTATGGTGTTAGGGAGTGTTCTAATTTCATTCTTTTACATGTAGCTGTCCCATTTTCCCAGCACTACGTATTGAAGATGCTGTCTTTTCTCCATTGTATATTCTTGCCTCCTTTATCAAAGATAAGGTGACTGTATGTGCATGGGTTTATCTCTGGGCTTTTTATCCTGTTCCATTGATCTATGTTTCTGTTTTTGTGCCAGTACCATACTGTCTTGACTACTGTATCTTTGTAGTATAGTGTGAGGTCAGGGAGTCTGAACCTCCAGCTCCATTTTTCTTTTTCAGTATTGCTTTGGCTATTTGGAGTCTTTTGTGTTTCCATACAAATTGTGAAATGTTTTGTTCTAGTTCTGTGAAAAATGCCATTGGTAGTTTGATAGGGATGGCATTGAATCTGTAGATTGCTTTGGGTAGTATAGTCATTTTCACAATATTGATTCTTCCAATCCAAGAACATGGTGTATCTCTCCATCTGTTTGTATCATCTTTAACTTCTTTCATCAGTGTCTTATAGTTTTCTGCATACAGGTCTTTTGTCTCCTTAGGTAGGTTTATTCCTAGGTATTTTATTCTTTTTGTTGCAGTGGTAAATGGGAGTGTTTCCTTAATTTTTTTTTTAATTTTTTGCTTTATAACAAATTTAATCAGTTATACATATACATATGTTCCCATATCCCTTCCCTTTTGCGTCTCCCTCCCACCCTCCCTATCCCACCCCTCCAGGCGGTCACAAAGCACCGAGCTGATCTCCCTGTGCTATGCGGCTGCTTCCCACTAGCTATCTACCTTACGTTTGGTAGTGTATATATGTCCATGCCGCTCTTTCACTTTGTCACAGCTTACCCTTATTTTTACCCTTACCCTTAGTTTTTCTTTCAGATTTTTCATCATTAGTGTATAGGAATGCAAGAGCTTTCTGTGCATTAATTTTGTGTCCTTCTACTTTACCAAATTCATTGACTAGCTCTGGCAGTTTTCTGGTAGACTCTTCAGGATTCTCTATGTATAGTATCATGTCATCTGCAAACAGTGACAGTTTTACTTCTTTTCCAATTTGTATTCCTTTTATTTCTTTTTCTTCTCTGATGGCTGTGGCTAAAACTTCCAAAACTATGTTGAATAATGATGGTGAGAGTGAGCAACCTTGTCTTGTTCCTGATCTTAGTGGAAATGGTTTCACTTTTTCACCATTGAGAATGACTTTTGCTGTGGGTTGGTCATATATGGCCTTTATCATGTTGAGGTAGGTTCCCTCTATGCCTGCTTTCTGGAGAGTTTTCTTTTATCATAAATGGGTGCTGAATTTTGTCGAAAGATTTTTCTGCATCTATTGACATGATCATATGTTGTTTATCCTTCAATTTGTTAATATGGTGTATCACATTGGTTTGCGTATACTGAAGAATCCTTGCATTCCTGGGATAAACCCCACTTGATCATGGTGTATGATCCTTTTAATCTGCTGTTGGATTCTGTTTGGTAGTATTTTGTGGAGGATTTTTGCATGTATGTTCATCAGTGATATTGGCCTTTAGCTTTCTTTTTATGTGACATCTTTGGTTTTGGTATCAAGGTGATGGTGGCTTCGTAGAATGAGTTTGGGAGTGTTCTTCCCTCTGCTATATTTTGGAAGAGTTGGAGAAGGATAGGTGTTAGGTCTTCTCTAAATGTTTGATAGAATTTGCCTGTGAACCCATCTGGCCCTGGGCTTTTGTTAGTTGGAAGATTTTTTTTTTTTTTTGCGGTACGTGGGCCTCTCGCTGTTGTGGCCTCTCCCATTGCAGAGCACAGGCTCCGGACGCGCAGGCTCAGCAGCCATGGCTTACGGGCATAGCCTCTCTGTGGCATGTGGGATCTTCCTGGACTGGGGCACGAACCCATGTCCCCTGCATCGGCAGGCAGACTCTCAACCACTGCGCCACCAGGGAAGCCCAGTTGGAAGGTTTTTAATCACAGTTTCATTTTTAGTGCTTGTGATTGGTCTGTTTACATTTTCTATTTCTTCCTGGTTCAGTCTCAGAAGGTTGTGCTTTCCTAAGAAATTGTCCATTTCGTCCAGGTTGTCCATTTTATTGGCATAGAGTTGCTTGTAGTAATCTCTCATGATCCTTTGTATTTCTGCAGTATCAGTTGTTACTTCTGCTTTTTCATTTCTAATTCTGTTGATTTGAGTCTTCTCCATTTTTTTCTTGATGAGTCTGGCTAATGGTTTATCAGCTTTGTTTATCGTCTCAAATAAATAGCTATTAGTTTTACTGATCTTTGTTACTGTTTCCTCATTTGTTTTTCATTTACTTCTGATCCGATCTTTATGATTTCTTTCCTTCTGCTAATTTTGGGGGTTTTTTTGTTCTTTTTTCTCTAAATGTGTTAGATGTAAGGTTAGGTTGTTTATTTGAGATGTTTCTTGAGGTAGGATTGCATTGCTACAAACTTCCCTCTTAGAACTGCTTTTGCTGCATCCCAGTGGTTTTGGGTCATCATGTTTTCATTGTCATTTGTTTCTAGGTATTTTATTATTTCCTCTTTGATTTCTTCAGTGATCTCTTGGTTATTTAGTAGCATACTGTTTAGCCTCTATGTGTTTGTTTTTTTTCTTGTAATTGATATCTAGGCTCATAGCATTGTGGTCGGAAAAGATACTTGATACGGTTTCAACTTTCTTAAATTTACTAACGCTTGATTTGTGATGTAAGATATGTTCCATCCTGGAGAATGTTTCATGAGCACTTGAGAGGAAAGTGTATTCTGTTGTTTTTGGTTGGAATGTCCTATAAATATCAATTAAGTCCATCTTGTTTAATGTATCATTTAAAGCTTGTGTTTCCTTATTTACTTTCATTTTGGATGATCTGTCCATTGGTGAAATTGGGCTGTTGAAGTCCCCTACCATGATTGTGTTACTGTCGATTTCACATTTTATGACTGTAAGCATTTGCCTTATTGTATTGAGGTGCTGTTATGTTGGGTGCATAAATATTTACAATTGCCCTATCTTCTTCTTGGATTGATCCCTTGATCATTATGTAGTGTCCTTCTTTGTCTCTTGTGATAGCTGTTACTTTAAAGTATTTTGTCTGATATGAGAATTGCTTCTCCAACTTTCTTTTGATTTCCATTTGCATGGAGTATCTTTTTCCATCCCCTCACTTTCGGTCTGTATGTGTCCCTAGGTCTGAAGTGGGTCTCTTTTAGACAGCATATATATGGGTCTTTTTTTTTTATCCATTCAGCCAGTCTGTGTCTTTTGGTTGAGTGTTTAATCCATTTACCTTTAAGGTAATTATCAATATGTATATTCCTGTTACCATTTTCTTACTTGTTTTGGGTTTGTTTTTATAAGTCTTTTCCTTCTCTTGTGTTTCCTGCCTAGAGAAGTTCCTCTAACATTTGTTGTAATCGTGGTTTGGTGGTGCTGAATTCTCTTAGCTTTTGCTTGTCTGTAAAGGTTCTAATTTCTCCGTTGAATCTGAATGACATCCTTGTTGGGTAGAGTAATCTTGGTAGAGTAACCCTAACCCTAAGCCTAACCCTTTTATCACTTTGAATATGTCCTGCCACTCCCTTCTGCTTGCAGAGTTTTTGCTGAAAGATCAGCTGTTAATCTTATGGGGATTCCCTTGTATATTATTTGTTGCTTTTCCCTTAATTTTCCCTTAATTTTTGAGAGCTTGATTAATATGTGTCTTGGCGTGTTTCTCCTTGTATTTATCTTGTATGGGACTCTCTGTGCTTCCTGGACTTGATGATTTCTTTTCCCTTATTAGGGAAGTTTTTTGAACTATAATCTCTTCAAATATTTCCTCAGCCCCTTTCTTTTTCTCTTGTTCTTCTGGGACCCCTATAATTCGAATGTTGGTGTGCTTAATGTTGTCCCAGAGGTCTCTGAGACTGTCCTCAATTCTTTTCATTCTTTTTTCTTTATTCTGCTCTGTGGTAGTCATTTCCACTATTTTATCTTCCAGGTCACTCATCTGTTCTTCTTCCTCAATTATTCTGCTATTGATTCCTTCTAGAGAATCTTTAATTTCATTTATTGTGCTTTTCATCATTGTTTGTTTGCTGTTTAGTTCTTCTAGGTCCTTGTTAAACATTTATTGCATTTTCTCCATTCTATTTCCAAGATTTTGGGTCATCTTTACTATCATTACTCTGAATTCTTTTTCAGGTAGACTGCCTATTTCCTCTTCATGTTTTTGGTCTGGTGGGTTTTTACCTTGCTCCTTCATCTGCTACGTATTTCTCTGTCTTCTCATTTTGCTTAACTTACTGTGTTTGGGGTCTCCTTTTCACAGGCTGCCAGTTTGTAGTTCCCGTTGTTTTTGGTGTCTGCCCCAGGTGGGTAAGGTTGGTTCAGTGGGTTTTGTAGGCTTCTGGTTGGAGGGGTGTGGTGCCTGTGTTTTGGTGGATGAGGCTGGATCGTGTCTTTCTGGTGGGCCGGACTGTGCCTGATGGTATGTTTTGGGCTGCCTGTGAACTTTTAGTATGATTTTAGGCAGCCTCTCTGCTAATGGATGGGGTTGTGTTCCTGTCTTGCTAGTTGTTTGGAATGGGGTGTCCAGCACTGGAGTTTGCTGGTTGTTGAATGGAGTTGGGTCTTAGCGTTGAGATGGAGATCTCTGGGAGAGCTCTCGCCAATTGATATTACGTGGGGCCAGGAGGTCTCTAGTGGACCAGTGTCCTGAACTCAGCTCTCCCACCTCAGAGGCTCAGGCCTGATACCCGGCTGGAGCACCAAGACCCTGTCAGCCACACGGCTGCAGCATCCATCTGCCATTATTGTTGCTTTCTTTCTCTCTCAACAACTGAGCACGATAACATACACCCTCTTTCTCCTGAACTGGAAGAAGCTGAAGGAGAGCTGGTGGGAGCAGGAGGGGCCACAGTCACCGTTGAGGCTTGACTCCATGGAAGTCAAAACAGCGCGAACCCCCTTCTTCCAGCGCCCTGCACCAACTTTCCCAGCATGTGAGCTGCTGCATCACTTTCACCTTGTGATACAGTTTCAGAATAAGAATTTCAGAATTTTGGAGCTATAAAGGGTAGTAGTGGTCATGCACTCATAAGCCAGTTACAGTGACCTAGGAGAGAGAAAATCTGGTGCCATGGAGAATTCTGAGGTTTCTTGTAAATGTTTCTTCCCCCTAAGGTCTAAGTCCACTAAGGAAACAACATAGTTTTGGTCTGTATTTTGTGCATGTGTTAGAGATCACCAAAATTTACTAATAGATAATTTACAGGAACACAGGCAACAGTACTTTTCCATGTTCCCTCTTCTGATTTACCTAATTAATATCTGAAGTCACCTCCCAATATTTCATTATAACATAGGAAACAGTTCTAATTTTTTAAGTTAAAAAAAAAACTAAGCTAAAGGAGTTGAAATAAGGGCTGATGGTCTCTTCAAATTGTTGGTTTAATAAAAAGAAATGGAATGAGAGAATAGCTGCTGAGTTTTTGCTGAGTTTCTTTGCCACTTGGCTATTGCAGGCTTCAATGTCTTATCTATAAAACTAGTCTGTCGGCATACAGATGGCCAAAAGGCACATGAAAAGATGTTCAACATCACTAATTATTAGAGAAATGCAAATCAAAACTACAATGAGGTATCACCTCACACTGGTCAGAATGGCAGTCATCAAAAAATCTACAAAAAATAAATGCTGGAAAGGGTGTGGAGAAAAGAGAACCCTTTTACAGTGTTGGTGGGAATGTAAATTGGTACAGCCACTATGGATCACAGTATGGAGGTTCCTTAAAAAACTAAAAATAGAGCTACTGTATGATCCAGCAATCCCACTCCTGGGCATGTATTCAGAGAAAACCATAATTCAAAAAGATACATGCACCCCAATGTTCACTGCAGCACTATGTATTTACAATCAATAGCCAGGACATGGAAGCAACCTAAATGTCCATCGAGAGATGAATGGATAAAGAAGATATGGTACATATATACAATGAAATATTACTCACCCATAAAAGAGAACGAAATAATGCCATTTGCAGCAACATGGATGGACCTGGAGATTGTCATACTCAGTGAAATAAGTCAGACACAGAAAGAGAAATATCATATGATATCACTTATATGTAGAATCTTAAAAAATGATACAAATGAACTTATTTACAAAACAGAAATAGAGTCACAGATGTAAAAAAACAATCTTATGGTTACCAGGGTGGAAAGGGGGGAGGGATAAATTGGGAGACTGGGGTTGAAATATACATACTACTATATATAAAATAGATAACTAATAAGGACCTATTGTATAGCACAGGGAACTCTACTCAGTACTCTTGTAATGGCCTATATGGGAAAAGAATCTAAAAAAAGAGTGGATATATGTATATATATAACTGATTCACTTTGCTATACAGCAGAAACTAACGTTGTAAATCACCTATGATCCAGTAAAAATTAAAAGAAAAAACCAAACCCCGCCCCCCGCCATGGTCTACCTGTGGAAACAAGCAGGAGAGGTCACTCACAAAGATCTAATAATGAGATTTGAAGGTTTTTTTGCACAAGTGATGGAAAAGTACAAATAAAATACCCCATTTCATACCCCATTAAATTGAACAGGGTATGCTTAGTAGGGTGTCTAGAAGCAGAAAACAGCTTTACAAAGTGTAATTACAAAATCTACTGGCTTTCTGTTTGCATTTGCTTCCAAAGAGTCTGACAACAGTCTTAAAACAGTCTCAGAGAAGATGATCACTGATGTCCTTATCCATTCCAAAATCTGAAATTCTCATCACCAAAACTTTTGCCAGTCTGCTCCTGGTAACATTATGTTCATTTGAAAAGTACCATTTCATACCCTTTCTCTGAGCACTTTGAGTGGAAGGATTATGCATGTCATATACGTTCACCATCTGTAATTAACTAAGGGGAAAGGACATAGAGATTTAAAGGAAGGCAAACTTAGTGACTTTGCCCCCAAGCCTGCATTCTGCTGTCCTCGCCTGCTGCCTTTAGGACTTCTGTGTGGCACGGAGGCTGCCCGATCTCGATCTAAACCGGGTGCAGGTGCAGAGACCTTCCGTCGCCCCTGGTGGTTCCCTAAGCTTATCTAGGTTTTTCACTGCCTAGTCGAGAAGTTGTTACACTAGAGACAGTAGAAATACAGAACAACAGTAGTGCCCCAGAGCACTTCTTCAGATTTCCAGGGCTGAGGATTTAGATGGCTGCTGCTAGAAAAGGGTGGATGAGTCAAAGGTAACACATCATTGGGAGAGTCATCCAGGTCTTGGAAGGAGAGGACTTTCTGAGAACACATTGATTAGGGAGTCAGGTGACATATACAGGTCTGTAAATGGCAACGGGGCATTTCATCTGCAAGTGGAAACAGGTAAAGCCAAGCTTTCCTGAGACTCAATACTCTGTACAGACGAGAAACTTGAACTCTACAGGCAAGCTTAAGAGAAAAGACTTAATTGATCACTTTTATGGGACCAGCGTTTATTTAAATTTGTCATAGTCCTGTGGAAACCCTAGGATGGTTTGGAAGAAGCTTGGCCACGAAATAAAATGTTGAAAAATACCCAAACTTTGTTATTTCTAATATTTATATTTGGCAGCTCATTTTGACAAGCTCACAAGAAGCTTAGATTATCCATTGGATAATAAATAAGAAAAGTAGGTCTTAATTTCTAGAGTTCCTAATGACTTAACACCAATTTATAGTAAGAATTTTTCATTCATTTTGAATAAGATTTATTAAACACCCTATGTTCTCTGAAGCTCTGTTGGTAGTATCAACAGCTCCAAGCTGGAACACTCTATAACTCTGCTGTAGATCAGTGCTCTCCAATAGAAATATAATGCAAGCCACGTATGTCATTTAAAATTTTATAGTCATCACATTTAAAAAGAGTAAAAAGAAACATGGGGCATTAATTTTAATAATATATTTAATTTGACCCTAAATATCAAAATTATCATGTAATCGATATAAATTATATCAACATGTAATTGATATAAAAATATTCTTCCTTTTTTCTTCTTTTTTTTCCTAAGTCTCCAAAATCCAGTGTTTATTTTACACTTGCAGCAAGTGACAACTGTTGGATTTTTATTGGTTAAAGTAAAATGTAGTCTTACCCAAAAAATAAAGCTGCGTTTAATGGAAAAAATATCTTATACTGCTACAGTTTTAAAGTTTACAGTTAAGTGAGTTAAAATGAAGTAAAACTACTAGTTCAGTTCTTCAGTTACTCCACCCACATCTGGGGTCCTCACCATCCATGGTAATGTGGTGAGTGGCTACCATATTGAACTGCACAGCTCGAGAACTTTTGTATAATCTCACACAATGGTGTGTTGAGCCAAATTACCCAAGTCCCTCTTTATTAGATTCATTTTTCAAGAAGGTGGTCCCAAGGTGGACAATGGGGTGTATTTAGGGCTAAAGCTTTACTTTAAGAACATGGGTTTTGGACTACATATTTCAACTGCTTTAAGAAAGTCACATTGAGTAACTTGAGTACTTAAAACGTAGGGAGAAAAATTCAATTACATGCCAACTAATTAACAAACTGTTTTCTTTTTTTTACTGTATCAAGAACCTATGGCTATTTAAAGAAATAGTATAAAATTTTAACAATTCACTTAATATAACTATCTGCAGTTTTAGGAAGGGGGATCCATGAATTGTAAGTGGTTTAGATGTTCTTAAAGCAATGCTAAGTAGGGAACATTTAATCTTACCTTCATCATGTTGTAAATCTTGTTGTTCTTTATTATGGTGGAAAGACCATAAATAAGTCTTTAATATGCCTACATTTTATCATTGACATTTATGATATGTTTTTGTATATTTTGACAAAATACCAAGGTAGAAGGAAAAAGCTCTGTTGTATTTGCAGTGGTAATTAATGTTGATGTCTGTATTTATGTATCACAAAATCTTGTGTAAACATACTTCAGTGGGGTCACAAGAATGTTTTATATAAATGTACCAAGACACCCTACCTAGAGTGCCATTTAGAACAAAATAATAACATGAAGTGGACTAGCTGAACATACCTTTTAAAAACATTCAAATAGCCCCTATGAGAAAAGAAGTCCTGTGATAAGTTTGAACTCCAGACAACTGTTTCATGTAAGAGATTCATTTTAAGGTTCTGAAGTTTTGCTAACAACTCAAAAAGTCAAACGGACTCATAGTTTATGTGTGAGTTCTTAATTAAGGATTTTACTGAAATATTTTATAATAACTGCCTTTGGAGTTACACCAGAAAATAATATCCTCTTCTAGATGTAAATTATTCAGCTTTAGTCACATGACACACAAATGCCAAAGTTTATGAATAGGCAAAAAAAGTGTTCAAATAACGGAATGATTTTTTTTCTTCTGGGCTGTAGTGATTCAGCATTTAGTCATATCCCCTTTACATCATGCAACCTTTTCCTTGCCTCTGAACACGACAAGTGTCACCTGGCACGGAGAGTTCATTTGTTACAAACACAGACACTGTGCCAGTAGCAAGTGGGGATTACTATTTTCTTCAATATGGAAAGTTTATCTAGGGTTCAAGAAATAGTTGCATTATGACCATGTTGAAAAGGAAGCACAGATAGACTCCTCATGGCACACAAGGGCCTAGTAAAACAAGCAGATATTTTTGTCTTATTACCAAAGAAGGAACCGAGATGCTTTCCCCAGTGGCAGAGTATGGATTGGAGCTCTGATGATCCTCCAACCACCTAGTCCTAGTCCAACTGATTCTACCACCAGGAAGCAATTCCCTTCTGCTGGGTCCTTTTCAAGGTAAGGATGACAGGATTTTTGAGAACACGCTCCAAGAAACATCTGCCAGCTCCAAGCACAGTCCTCTCAAATCAAGCCTGTAGGGCACAGCTAACTTCCTACTGGCAACTTCTCCTTCAGTCAGTCAGGGGTTGGGAGACCTAAACAGTTTTCCCATAACCTTTACATAAATGGTGCAGTAAATCATCTACATCAGATAATAAGACTTTTTAAAAGATGGCAGGAACAAGGGTGGTACAGACGGGGGAAGCATGTATCTGATCATTTTGTGGATCTTTTGAGATGAGTTGAGAACAGCAGGCTGGCACCTGTGGCCAGGACAGAAAGATGCAATCCTGTTGATGGAATTGACTGTCACATATGTTTCTGTTATGGAGCATGTGCTCAGAGAAAACAAAGGACCCAGATTTATCTCCCTTAGAGTTACAAGCCTTTGAACCTCCTTGGATGAGCATTCTATATTAAAAACCCAAAGCCTCTGTTTTCTAGGTTGAACATAAATCCAAACTCCAGTAGACATCTCGTAAGAGAAACAGAGGCAAGCTAAGTGAAGAAAGATGTGGCAGTATTTGCTTTAAATGCCACCAAAGTTTACTGAACTATTTTGACTGTGTGAATCCATGGATGTTTCCAATTGGACTTCCTGGACTTTGCTGGAGAAAGTAAGACATTTTGGGAGGGTTACTGTTATTGAGACCTGAGACTTAACTCGTTTTAGGTACAAAGCTAGAGGTTTTTATACATAATTTTAATAATCTTCTTAACAATACTTTCAGGTCATTGTGGTTAACAGCCTCAGCAAAGTACATAGAGTGATTTCCAGAAGGTTTCCACTTAGAGCAGGGTGGATCCAGGGTGAAGGCCAGGAGAAGCTGTTTTGAAATCTGTGGATTTTCTTCGATGCTGCCTGCCTGCGTTAGAGGTTCCCAATCCTAGCTTCACTGCAGAATCATCACTTGTAGAGCTTTCAAAGCACAGTGGCAGAGCTCCACCCGACTCACTCAATCCTGATGTTTCAGATGGGGTCTGAGCATGTATAAACCTTAAAAGTCACGTGGATGGTGATTCTTTGCATACTCAGGGTTGAAAATCACCAATCAAAGGATGAATTTAAATTACAAAAAGTAGATTAGACTAGAAAGAGTAAATATTAGTTACCTTTTAAAGACCTAGGCTGAAGAGAAATTACGAGAGTATTGACTCTTACACCGTCCGAAGCAATGCTTCTCAAACGTGACAGGGTACCTGCTGCCTGATGATTTTGATAAAAGGCAGATTCTGACTCAGCAGGTCTGGAGTGAGGCCTGTTTCTGAATTTCTAACGGTTTCTTAGGTACTGCTGATACTGTTGGTCTGCAGAACACATTTGAGTAACAAGGACCTGGGGACCAGAATCCAAGTCGAGGTTGCAAGTTTCTATGGCGTGACCAAGAGATGAGGTTTACATGTTAACGTTGTTTCCCGGAGCCCTGACTGTGGTCACTGTCACCGTTAAAGTCAGGGTTTTGGTGACTGTGCCTGTTCATCCCCCGTCATCTGTTCTCCCCTCTGCTCTGCGTGGCCTTGCCAGGTTGCTACCAGTTGTGCTGAGACAGGTATGTGGGTGTCAGTAATGTTTAATAGCCTCAGTTGAAAACCTGTTTCATTCAAATGAAGCTCAGAGTGTACTTCTTTCTTCCCCCAGGTATTACTGGTCTTTGCTTAGAAAGGAAAGATGACTGTCCCTGTAGCTGGTCTGTGGCAACTGTCCCTAAGGAAGAGTCTCCCTCGTCCCTCACTCACCAGGCTGTCTTTAAAATTACAGTCGGAATGACTTCATTCTGATGATCATGACTATCTGGACGTCTTTCAAACAAAAGAGCCTCATTAAAAAAATGGTATTGGTCCTGAATTTTATGGGGGAGGGGTAGAAATTTACAGTGAAGGTTTAAAAATGTGATCAAATAACACTAAGGAATTTCCAGACTGAAATAAGAAAATAGTGATCTGAAGCGGGAAACTTTTCTCAAGCCACTGTAATAAGCATGTAAACCTACCACAAGCAAAACAGTGATTTAAAAAATAATTTCAATAAAATTATTTGGACCCATATATTTTAAGATACTCACTGCTATGCTGCCTTCAGGGAGTTTGGCTGGCTGATCTTTATAAGGCATCTTCTTAACTTCAAAGGACACCAGGGATGCAAGAGAATAGGGATCATTTTTCCTCTGAAATTAAAAACATTTAGTTAAGTATAGTCCATGTAAAGCTTTTAAAAGTTATATTGGCAGCCAACCGGTTGTTTTTCATGTTGTCCATTTCCAAAGCAAAATTTCCTGCTTCCTTCTCTCTTCCTTTTCTCTCTTTACTTTTTCCACATCCATCTATCCATTCATGATCCATTCATCATCTCCCCGTCCATCTTCCGTCCATCATCCACCCATCCGTCACCCATTCACTATCCATCCAACCAACCATTCATCTTCTTCTTATTTCTAAAGATAATTCATCTTATGAACAAAAGACTTGGCATAATAAGGTTAAAATAAAAATAGAAAAGCAGAGTTCCTAAAAGGAGTAATAAGCACAAGTGCCATTAGAAGAACATAACAGGGAGACATCGTGGGTTACAAATTCTTGTTATCTGAGAGAAGGAAATATTTTAGGAGAGAGACTGCTGCTAAGTTACAAAGAAATTAATCACATTTCATCTTATACAGAAGACCCAGAACAGATCCCTCAGTCATGGCACTATTAGGATTTTGGGTTGGTTAAGGAACTGTCCTGTGCATTGTAGGATGTTTAGCAGCATCCATGGCCTCTACCCACTAGATGCCAGTAGCACCCCTCACCCAGTTGTAACAATTGAAAGTGTCTCTAATTACTGCCAGTGTCCTCTGGGGAGCAGAATCCCCCTGGTTAAGAACCACTGACCTAGAGCTATACAGTGTTTTTGACAGAACTCTTCAGCAAGTTCTTTTTGTTTAATCGGTTCTCATATTAACTGCTGATTAAGGTCAAGGGAAAGTATTTAAGAGTAACTCATGGAAAACCATTCTGAGAACTTAAGTTCCTGTGGTTCCCCTCCATTTAGCTTGAGACAGTGATGAGATCTATCCAGGGGTGGGCTGTAACTGGCTCATAATGGCGCTGGAGAGCAGAAGGTTAAAATTTCAAGAATTTTGAGTACCTGTTGTCAAATAGAGCCATTATTAAAACAAGTTATATATACATAAACGTTAGTAAGTTATATTTTTTAAAAGGTAGTAAACACTCTAAACTCAGTACTTAGTAATAATTTTATTGCATTTTACTATTAGCTATGCTCTTGATATTATTTAAGCCTATTGTATCTGTAGGGGAAACACTATATGGTGGTGTGCTGCTCTGCATCTCTTCCCAACTCTGTATTCAGTGATGTCATGTTGGCAGCTTGAAATTGACCATGGCGGGAACAGTTACACCATGGGAATCAGCAAATGTTACATTTCAGAGTTTTTTTCCCCTCCAGAAAGTGGTTTATTAAACATTTACTAGCACTTCACCATCTATAATCCAATGTTGGGTTTCTTGAGGCCAATCCAACAGGTTGCATTGTAATAATTTCAATATTTTTACAAATTTATTTTTCCCCTGTGGTTCAATTTTTTCTCCCTTCAATAAACCCCATTTCTTCTACATGATGAGGACAGGCTAGAGTATACAAAACTTTTATATATACTTAACGTCACTACTTCTTTTTTTCTTTTTTTAATAATTTTTTTTGTTAGTTTCTGCTTTATAACAAAGTTAATCAGTCATACATATACATCTGTTCCCACATCCCTTCCCTCATGCATCTCCCTCCCTCCCACCCTCCCCATCCCACCCCTCCAGGCGGTCACAAAGCACCGAGCTGATCTCCCTGTGCTCTGCGGCTGCTTCCCACTATCTATCTACCTTACGTTTGGTAGTGTATATATGTCCATGCCTCTCTTTCGCTTTGTCACAGCTTACCCTTCCCCCTCCCCATATCCTCAAGTCCATTCTCAAGTAGGTCCGTGTCTTTATTCCCGTTTTACCCCTAGGTTCCACTACTTCTTTGGCTTTTTTGTTTTTTCTATCCTGACATTATAGGGTAAGCAACTTTGTTCATTTGGAAAAATTCTTTTTTGGTCATTATTCTTCCTATGTTCTCTTGTCTCCTGGCGTTTCCATTTTAACTGAAAGCTGGATTTTTGTTTGTGTGAGAAGTGTTTTTTATTTATTTATTTATTTGTTTATTTTTTAGATTAGTTTCTGCTTTATAACAAAGTGAATCAGTCATACATATACATCTGTTCCCACATCCCTTCCCTCATGCATCTCCCTCCCTCCCACCCTCCCCATCCCACCCCCTCCAGGCGTTTTTTAAAATGTGGAAATCTTTGCTCATAAAATCTTGTGTGTACTTGGTGATTTAAATCTACTTTCCTTAATACCATGGCTGATAGAAGAAACATGACAAATTCTGGTAATGAGATTCTGTGCATAAGGGTTATAATAGCATATTCACATGTGTGTCCAGGCTCCCAAACCTTCAAATAACAAGTTTTCTTTAGTCTCCAAGTTCAATAAAAAAAGCGCTGATAGAAAATAATTCCCTTGCTCTTGAAGTCACATCTTTGGGAAACAAATCATGAGAGAACTCTATCTCCGAATCAACTCTAGATGGAAAGTTTTTGTCCTACATGATTCTGCATTTATGAACATGGAAGTTTCTTAATGAATAACAAATGAACTTAATTACAAAGCAGGAATAGAGTCACAGATGTAGAAAACAAACTACGGTTACCAGGGAGTAAAGGCGTGGGGGAAGGATAAATTGGGAGATTGGGATTGACATATATACACCACTATATATAAAATAGATAACTAATAAGAACCTACTGTATAGCACAGGGAACTCTACTCAATACTCTGTAATGATGTATATGGGAAAAGACTCTTAAAGAGTGAATATATGCATATGTATAACCGATTCACTTTGCTGTATACCCAAAACTAACACAACATTGTAAATCAGCTATACTCTAATAAAAATTAAAAAAAAAGAGAGAGATGGGATTTGAAGTCTGGAATGTGGAGAAACATGTTTCTCGGAGGGGATTTTCTCTCACCTTCCTTTAATCCCTCTACTCTTGGCCATTTTGAATCTTCCTCACATTTTCCATTCATCAGCCATCTTTACCGTCATTTCCCTTGGTTCACAAAACACTGTGCTTTGCTGAACCTCATAAACACCTGGGATCAGGTTCACAGATTGTGATTCACTAAGTCTGGGATGAAACTATAGTTGCCCTGTATTGTTTGGAATTTCCACATTGTTGTTTAGTTTTTTATCTTTCTTGATTATTTTCTTCCCCGACAAGATTACCCAAAACTGGAAGGCATAGAGCATGGCATATAATAAGGCTTATACCTTCCATAGCACCTGGAACAGTATGCCCGGAAGGGCTTCATCAATCCTGCTTGACTGACAGCATGAACGGATGGTGAACGAACACATCAGATGGCTGGGTTATCCGAAGACCCTCCTATCCCATATCCACCCATTTGATAGCACCTTATAAAAGGTTTAATTCTGTCAATTATTAAATTGGACCTCCTGCCCCATCAATGAGATTAGGAAGTTCAGGAAGTTGTAAGAGAAGGTAGTGACATAAAATGAGGGCTGCCGATCATGATAAGGGGCTACGGACACACTCTCTCCTCCGTTACCTAATTCGGTGATGCAAATGGACACAGTCTAGGACCTGAACAAATCTGGTGGTAGGCAAATAGACTGTAAACAATACAACTCATAGACTGATCTGTTCTTTTTTTTTTTTTTTTAAGAAGATGTTGGGGGTAGGAGTTTATTAATTAATTAATTAATTTTTGCTGTGTTGGGTCTTCCTTTCTGTATGAGGGCTTTCTCTAGTTGTGGCAAGCGGGGTCCACTCTTCATCGCAGTGCGCGGGCCTCTCACTATCGCGGCCTCTCTTGTTGCGGAGCACAGGCTCCAGACGTGCAGGCTCAGTAGTTGTGGCTCACGGGCCTAGTTGCTCCGCGGCATGTGGATCCTCCCAGACCAGGGCTCGAACCCGTGTCCCCTGCATTAGCAGGCAGATTCTCAACCACTGCGCCACCAGGGAAGCCCTTGATCTGTTCTTTATTTTAAATTATTCTCCAAAAGCAATGTTTCTTCCACCCTTTTCAGTAAAAAAATGCATTTTTTTTTTCATTTTTCTAAGATGCTCTGAAGCTCCACGGAATGGGAAATATGAGCTATTAGGCTCTGATCTACGTCAGTATCAAAGATACACGAGGCCTGTGTCTGTAAGTCAAAATCCTGGTACAGGTAAGCGTTTAATTCATGAAAAACAATCATGAGCACAGTCCTTTTATTGATTCCATGTTCAAAGTTGAATGCTTTCAGCAGTGCTCTTTACATAACTATGATATTATTCTTATGTTAAAAAATTATCTCTTCTGCGTGGCAATCTACTGCTGTAATAGCCATCACTGCCATATTCTAGGCAATTTAGGATTAAAAAAGCAGCTGGAGTTAATATCCCTTGACAATATCTTGAACCCTCCACATGCCCCAGCTAGCTGTTAATCCTCAGAAAATGCCCTATCCCTCTGTCATTGCCACATCATTTAAACTGTGGCTTGCAGCCCACCACCTGCCTCTGTTATGTACTAGTGCACACAGATTGGCTTATGGTCATGGTACTAATAAAAGTTACAGAGCTGGGAACAAATGGAGTGGAGAGTGAGGCTTTTAAGTTGGTTAAAGACCTAGTGACGGTGGCTGAGACCATGAAGAGCTCCCCCGCTGCTAAATTCCTTCTCAAGAATTACTTTTAAACCACACATCCATTTTATAAAGCCTGTGTTTAAATACTCAGTATCTCCCAGAAACAAAGCCTTGTGGGACAACAAAACTTAAAACAGTTACTGGTCAAACTTTAAGCTGTTAAAGAGGTTGCTCTTTCAAGCAACAATCACAGCACAGATCATCGCTTAGAATTAAAGACCAGTATATGCATGTTTACCATGTGGGCAAAACCAAACATGATACCGCAAATCACGTCAGCCTAGAATCATGAACTTTCTCTCCTGGATTAGGAAGGCAGAAAATGTTTGCCTCCTGCTGGGTTGTGTGACAGAACTATTAAAGACTTCCAGGATGTAGAATATTCTTTGAGCGGCAGGCCGGCGGCAGTTTGCAGTAATGCTCTCTCTCCTCTTTAGCCATCAGCTTCTGAGACTGGTATAAGCAGAAACAGTGGAAGTACAGAAGTTTGGGCTATGGCTGTGGGTAAACATGAAGTGACATGTGCCAGTCTCTCCTGAATCTTTGGAAGCGTCACTTTGCTCTGGTAGAACCTCAGAATGTCCCTGTAGGTTGTTCTGGTCTGACTCTACTTGTGCTAAATAGTTATTGTTTAGAAAATCCTAGTGGGAAGCAGCCGCATAGCACAGGGAGATCAGCTTGGTGCTTTGTGATCACCTAGAGGGGTGGGATAGGGAGGTTGGGAGGGAGACGCAAGAGGGAGGAGATGTGGGGATATATGTATACATAGAACTGATTCACTTTGTTATACAGCAGAAACTAACACAACATTGTAAAGCAGTTATACTCCAATAAAGATGTTTAAAAAAAGAAAATCCCTCAATTGGTATTGACTTCTTCCATATCCACTGGGTCTTCAACAGGTATATGAAGATGCAATTTTCTTTTCTGTCTTTTTTTTTTTTACTTCTACATGGTGAAAGTGCTTTATTTTTTAAACTTTTTAAAAGATTTATTTTATTGAAGTATAGTTGATTTACAATGTTGTGTTAATTTCTGCAAATTGATTGCAAAGTGATTCAGTTACACATACATATATACATTCTTTTTCATATTCTTTTCCATTATGGTTTATTACAGGATATTGGATATAGTTCCCTGTGTTATACAGTAGGACCTTGTTTTTATCCATTCTATATATGATAGCTTGCATCTGCTAATCCCAAACTCCCAATCCATCCCTCCTCCACCCCCCTTCCCCCTTGGCAACCACAAGTCTGTTCTCTATGTCTGTGGTTCTGTTTCTGTTTCATAGATAGGTTCATTTGTGTCATATTTTACATTCCACATATAAATGATATCATATGGTATTTGTCTTTCTTAAAGGTGCAATTTTCGCTCCATAGGTCTTCTATTGGAACAGTATGTTATGCACAGACAGACGTATGTCATCTGAAATAGTCATTTCCCCCTTGACTATAATGTCATAATTATTTTAGTCCTGCTTCACTGAAAGGCTGTGCTTCCTCTTTTCAGTAGGATGTGATGCCCAAAGTAATAGGAGGGGTGGATGGTTATCATTTAGACTGTGTGGGCTTGGGAATTCATTAAAACTCATCTCCCCTGACTCTTAGAGAAAAAGTAACAGCCAAAAAACAGAATGGCTGTGAGCAAATTGATGGCATGTAAGTGGTACCTGAAGCAGTGCCTGGCACATAGTTGGCAGTTGGTACTTCATAAATATTTATTGAGTGAATGAATAAATCATGGTTTAACAACAACGACAAAAAGAAATTGTGCACTGCCCTTCTCCTTAGGTCAGTTGTTCAAAGCCAGGAATGATTTTGCCCCCAGGGGACACTGGCGATGTTTGGAGACATTTTTGGTTGTCACAGCTGAGGTGAGAGTTGTTACTGGCATCTAGTGGGCAGGGGCCAGGGATGCTGCTAAGCATCCTATCATGCACAGGACCACCCCACAACAAAGAATTCTCTGCACCAGAATATTAATAGGGCTGAGGTTGAAGAATCCTGCCTCAGGTTAAAAAAAAAAAAAAAAAAGAATGCTTCACAAAAACCTTTTTAAAAATACTTTAAATTTTCCTCCTCTTTATTGTAGAAACAAAATTATATAAGATTTGTGAGACTACCGCAAGTATTCTGACTCATAGAAAACGTGAGACTCTAGAGCTACAAAATTCTGTATTATTAGCTGGACTCAGAAGGATTTTATCATTGGATTTTCTATGGTATAATGAAACAAATGAGTTTTCTGGTAGTTAAAATATGGGCAAGAATGCATAGACTTGAGTTTTAATTTAGCTTTTCCCCCCCAAATCCTCCCCAAACAACAAGGTCACAACACAGCAGTCTCATTTAAATAAATAGCAATTTCCACATGGAAAAATTCATCTGCTTAGTATAAAGGAGATTTTAAACCTTTAAAATACACACAATCAATATAATCATCCTGAGAAGTATGGGATGCCACAGTCCAGACAAGCCAAAGCAGCAAGGAATCTACAAATCAACGTGCCTGGCACTTTACTGAGAAGCTGTTCTGGCCGAAGCCCAGGCTGTGGTATCACCAGACAAGAAGAACTTTCTAGGACACTATCTCTTCCCCTGCTAAACTTTATATTTGAATTGTTCTGGGCATATGGCTTGAATTATGTTCTTGTACTCACCATCACTTCATCAACTACTGTTTACCAAGGAACTGCTAGATAGTGTTGAGACAAACAGATTTGTTCAAATCTCAGTTACTGTCTGACGGTCTTAGGGACTGAGGATATTTAAATTGTGTTCACCTAACATATCTCACACACACACACACACACACACACACACACACAGACAATGGAATATCATTCAGCCATAAAAAAGAAAGAAATCTTGCTTTTTGCAACACCATGGATGGACCTTGAGAGCATTATGCTAAGTGAGATAAGTCAAACAGAGAAAGAAAAATAGGGTATGAACCCACTTATGCATGGGATCCAAAAAAAGCCAGATTCATAGAAACAGAGAACTGATGGTTACCAGGGGTTGTGTGTGGGGGAAATGGATACATGATGTTAAAGGAACAAACTTGCAGCTAGTACATCAATAAGTCCTGGAGACCTAATGTACAGCATAGTGATTATAGTCAACAATACTATAGTATAAACTTCAAAGTTGTAAAGAGCCCGTATCTTTTTTTCTCACTGCTGTGGCCTCTCCCGTTGCGGAGCACAGGCTCCGGACGCGCAGGCTCAGCGGCCATGGCTCACGGGCCCAGCCACTCCGCGGCATGTGGGATCTTCCCAGACTGGGGCACGAACCCACGTCCCCTGCATCAGCAGGCAGACTCTCAACCACTGCACCACCAGGGAAGCCCAAGAGCCCATATCTTAAAAGTTCTCAACACACACACACACACAAAGGTAATTATGTGAGGGGATAGAGGTATTAACTAAGCTTATTGTGATAATCATGTCACTATATAGTATCACATTGTCATGTTGTACACCTTAAGCTTACATAGGTCATATGTGAATAAGATCTCAATAAACCTAGAAAAATATCAACTTCACCTGATGGGAAAGATGACCAGCTGATCTAGGCTCCATTCCTTCCAGACAGTTCTTCAAAATTTTTTTAAAATTAAAAAATTAAATGTAAAAAATTTGAAAATCTAAAAATATAAAAAATTTTAATGGAAAAAATAGAAAATCAAAACATTAAAAAAGTTAAAACATCTAAAAATCCTTTTCAAAAAAGCTTCCATCTGAGCTTTTGAGAAGAGGTTTCCTGTGAGTGGCACGTCAGTGCTGCACTGTTTCTCTTACCTGGAGAAATGTCTTGGCCCATAACCGTGACCTGACTTTCAGGACAGCGCTTTCTCCTCCCCCTAGTTGTCCCACTGCACAGGAGATTTGTAAGCACTCGATATTTGTACAGTTCTGCAAAAAACAACAGCAGTGGTGACGAACCAGTGTCTTTAAATTGTGGTAGAGAATCAACACCGAAGTCAGTTTATTTACATTTTGTTTCCTCAGAAGTCATCCCTTAATCCATAAACTTTAAATAAAGAACAAGTACACTGAAATGATCAAGAAAGAACACAGTTCAGTAGGAAAGATGCACCAACATTAATGGTAATGTAGAGCTAAAACGGAACATAAAATACAACATAAAATTTAAGCTCTGTTCTAAGGACTTTAAAACAGTCTTCCCACATCAGTGACTGAACTGCTGTTTCATATTCTCAGAACTTGGGAAGATATTTCTTATAGACAGTCACAACACCTGACCCTGGACTAAGTAAATCCTGAAAAAGCTTCGGAGGAAGGTCCATGAATCCATTATCTCAGAGACCAAATGATGTTAAGCCATTGACAGGTATTTGTTCCATAACATTATTCTATCTAAGTTACTTACTGGTTATAAGGCAGAATCTCCTGCAAGTTCCATCCATTAAGCTGCATTTATTTACTTATTTATTTGTAATTTTTATTGGAATATGGTTGATTTACAATGATGTGTTAGTTTCAGGTGTACAGCAAAGTGAATCAGCTATATACATACATATATCCACTCTGTTTTAGATTCTTTTCCCATATAGGTCACCGCAGAGTACTGAGTAGAGTTCCCTGTGCTATACAGTAGGTTCTTATTAGTTATTTATTTTATATATAGTAGTGTGTATATGTCAGTCCCAATCTCCCAGTTTATCCCTTGCCCACCTCTTTCCCCCCTAGTAACCATAAGTTTGTTTTCTACATCTGTGACTCTGTTTCTCTTTTGTAAATAAGTTCATTTGTACCATTTTTTTAGATTCCACATACATTAAGCTGTTTTTAAACTAGTCTGTAGGGTTGCCTAACTTATAATGGGTAACTTTTAATATATGAAATGCATATTCCTAGAAAGTGTTCATTATGATGACATTCTATCGAATTGTATTTTTCTGATTGGATCCCAATATGTAAATCAATGGACACCTCACAATTCATTTTCTGTGTGCCCATGGATAGGATGATACTTCTCGAATTGTACCCCCTCACTGATCTGAATTTATCTTGTGGATTGTGCTTTATTCATTTTCCACCTCTCAAGCACTGATGCTCAATAAGCATCAGTTTATTGGATATTATGTGAAGTAGTGGACTGAGGCATCTCACTTTAATGACATTGATAAACCACAGAGTAACCTGAGGAATGTACTATTGATACAATTAAAAACTGTTTTTGGACTTCCCTGGTGGTCCAGTGGTTAAGACTCTGCCCTTCCACTGCAAAGGGCACAGGTTTGATCCCTGGTCAGGGAAGTTTCCGCATGCGGTGTGGCCAAAAAATATAACATAAAACATAATTCTCAACTTAAAAAAATGGTTTAAAAAAAAAAAAACCTTTTCTGAGAACCTCAGAATTCTCCAGAAACAAAGCAGTCAGGATTGTGTATCTGATAAAGTCCAGTAAGGCCAGATTTCTCTAAGATGTTTCCAAATACAGGTGGGCTGGGCTGTTCTGGTTCCACTAGCTGGGCACTGAGAGGTTTGGGGCCTTGTGCCCTGAGCAGGAGCAGGAATCTCAAAGTTCTACAGTTCGTGCCCCTTGTGAGGACTCTCATGTTTACCTGTGCTCCGTTACTGACATGCTGTGTATCACCAATCCCACCCTCTGGAGGCAAAAGAGGGGAGTCAGAAGGAGGTAATTCTTATAAACTCCCTGGGATTGTGGTCCCTGTTAGCTAGCTCTGTTGGAGGATTTTTGGAGACGGTGATGCTCAGGATGAATCTTGAAGGGCGAGGAAGAGTTACTTAGCAGTATGAGGTGATGAGGGCATGGTTCTCCTGTATAAGACCAGGGCATGTTCAGAAGAGAGGAGAAAAGGGTATTTGGGGGGTGGGGTGGGCAGGTGGAAATGAGATAGGAATGAGGGAAAGTCTAGGTGGTAAAGAATCTTCCTATTTGCTAAGAAGTTTCAATTTGATTCAGAAAGTCCCAGGAAGCCCATGAAGCATTTTAAGCCAGGAATCTAATCATGCTTGTATTTTAGGGGACGGGTGGTAGGTGAGGAAGAATGGAGGGAGAAGAGTGGGAGGCAAGGAGGTTGATAAAGGCCAAGTGAGAAATGGCCAGAGTCCAAGTGAGAAATGGGGGGCCCTGAACTGATGCAGTGGGACTGGAGAGAGGAAGATAACTTCTAGAGAAGTTTAGGAAGTAGAATAGATCCTTGGTGACTAATCAAAGGTTGGGATGAAGGAGAGAGAGGGATGGGGGAGCTCTTTTGTTTGGGGGATTGAGTGAATGGGTACTGGCTTTCCTGAGATTGGGAATGCTAGAGAAGAGGCACATTTCGGGGGGGGTCATGGAGACAGTTTTGCACATGTTGGGGCTGGGGTCGATCAGACATCCAGATGGACGTATACAGTCTAGAGTGTAGTCAGGAGGGGCTAAGATGGCAGAAGGCGCACCTAGGCATGACTGGAGTCACACAAGGGTCACACAAGAAATTTCTCTAAAAGAGTAAAATCGATGGGAGAGAAGAGGAGGGGGCCGAGGATGGAATCCTGAGGCACAGGAGCATTTAGGGATGGGCAGAAGAGAAGTCAGTGAAAAATTCCAAGAAGGGGCGGGCCAGAAGGCAGGAAGAGAACCAGAAGAGAATGTTGTGGGGATGGCAAGAGATGAGATGATTTCAAGAAGTGGTCAAGAGTATCATATGCTGAGGAGGGTCAGAAAGATAATGTTTCTGTATGCTGAGTAGTGAAAGGGAGCAAAAGAAAGCTTGGAGAGGAGGAGATGGGATGAAAAGTACAAAAGCAGCGGGGACCCAAGATGAGAAAGGCAAGGATATTCTTAGGCGGAGGAGAAATTATAGTTCCATGTTAACAGATACAGATTTTTCCTATGCAAATTGGAAATTATGATCCCAACACAGGATGCTGGCATTTTGCACTTTCAAATTCCTAATCAGAAATGGGATTCAGTAAGTTGTTTTTAACTAAACAAAAACTGTATGAGGTCTTATTTAGCTTTTGATTTAAAAATAAACTTTGCATAATCACTCTCTATCCAGAAGTGTTTTGACTTGAGGACATGGGGAGGTGGATGATTTGCAATTTTTGAACCAATAAGAGAGAAAGGGAATAAAACATGAGTTAGCAAAATCAGATATGGAAATAAAGGATCGCCTTGCTCGCATCTGTAAATAATACGTTTCTACGATATTCAGAAGTTAAAAATAGTCTTGTATTAAAAAGCTTTAATGAGACAGAGAAGGAGGGAAAAAATCTGACCTAACAACAGAAGTGAATAAAATATTCAAAGGAATTTTAGTTATTGAACTCCATTGCCTCAGTGTATGCATGAGAAATACACCAAAGTGGAAAATCGAAAATATATTCAAATCTTGATTTTCCAAATTGTTGGTTCCCATAGGTTTGGACATTGGTTTGCCAGAGGGCTTTCTCATTGGCACTGAATATGAGAATTCTATAGCTGTTAGTCATTGTTTTCTTTTTTTAAAAAAATCAAGAAGAAGAGGGAGAGCACTCAAATCAATAAAATTAGAAATGAAAAAGGAGAAGTTACAACAGACACCGCAGAAATACAAAGCATCCTAAGAGACTACTACAAGCAACTCTATGCCAATAAAATGGACAACCAGGAAGAAATGGAAAAATACTTAGAAAGGTATAACCTTCCAAGACAGAACCAGGAAGAAACAGAAAATATGAACAGACCAGTCACAAGTAATGAAATTGAAACTGTGATTAAAAATCTTCCAACAAACAAAAGTCCAGGACCAGACGGTTTCACAGGTGAATTCTATCAAACATTTAGAGAAGAGCTAACACCAATCCTTCTCAAACTTTTCCAAAAAATTGCAGAGGAAGGAACACTCCCAAACTCATTCTATGAGGCCACCATCACCCTGATACCAAAACCAAAGATACTACAAAAAAAAAAAATTATAGACCAACATCACTGATGAATATAGATGCAAAAATCCTCAACAAAATACTAGCAAACAGAATCCAACAACACATTAAAAGGATCATATACCACGATCAAGTGGGATTTATCCCAGGGATGCAAGGATTCTTCAATATACACAAATCAATCAATGTGATACACCATATTAACAAATTGAAGAATAAAAACCATATGATCATCTCAATAGATGCAGAAAAAGCTTTTGACAAAATTCAACACCAATTTATGATAAAAGCTCTCTCTCCAGAAAGTGGGCATAGAGGGAACCTACCTCAACATAATAAAGGCCATATATGACAAACCCACAGCAAAAGTCATTCTCAATGGTGAAGAACTGAAAGCATTTCCTCTAAGATCAGGAACAAGACAAGGATGTCCACTCTCACCACTATCATTCAACATAGTTTTGGAAGTCCTAGCCACGGCGATCAGAGAAGAAAAAGAAATAAAAGGAATACAAATTGGAAAAGAGGTAAAACTGTCCCTGTTTGCAGATGACATGATACTATACATAGAGAATCCTAAAGATGCCACCAGAAAACTACTAGAGCTAATCAGTGAATTTGGTAAAGTTGCAGGATACAAAATTAATGCACAGAAATCTCTTGCATTCCTATACACTAATGATGAAAAATCTGAAAGAGAAATTAAGGAAACACTCCCATTTACTAATGCAACAAAAAGAATAAAATACCTAGGAATAAACCTACCTAGGGAGACAAAAGACCTTTATGCAGAAAACTATAAGACACTGATGAAAGAAATGAAAGATGATACAAACAAATGGAGAGATATACCATGTTCTTGGATTGGAAGAATCAACATTGTGAAAATGACTATACTACCCAAAGCAATCTACAGATTCAATGCAATCCCTATCAAATTACCAATGGAATTTTTTTACAGAACTAGAACAGAAAAATCTTAAAATTTGTATGGAGACAGAAAAGACCCTGAATAGCCAAAGCATTCCTGAGGGGAAAAAAATGGAGCTGGAGGAATCAGACTCCCTTACTTCAGACTATACTACAAAGCTACAGTAATCAAGAGAATATGGTACTGACAGAAAAACAGAAATATAGATCAATGGAACAGGCTAGAAAGCCCAGAGATAAACCCATGCACCTATGGTCAACTAATCTATGACAAAGGAGGCAAGGATATACAATGGAGAAAAGACAGTCTCTTCAATAAGTGGTGCTGGGAAAACTGGACAGCTACATGTAAAAGAATGAAATCAGAACACTCCCTAACACCATACACAAAAATAAACTCAAAATGGATTAGAGACCGAAATGTAAGACTGGACACTATAAAACTCTTAGAGGAAAACATAGGAAGAACACTCTTTGACATAAATCACAGCAAGATCTTTTTTGATCCACCTCCTAGAGTAATGGAAATAAAAACAGAAATAAATGAATGGGACCTGATGAAACTTAAAAGCTTTTGCAAAGCAAAGGAAACTACAAACAAGACAAAAAGACAACCCTCAGAATGGGAGAAAATATTTGCAAATGAATCAACAAAGGATTAATCTCTCCAAAATATATAAACAGCTCATGCAGCTCAATATCAAAAAAACAAACAACCCAATCCAAAGATGGGCCGAGAATCTATATAGACATTTCTCCAAAGAAGACATACAGATGGCCAAGAAGCACATGAAAAACTGCTCAACATCACTAATTATTAGAGAAATGCAAATCAAAACTACAATGAGGTATCACCTCACACCAGTTAGAATGGGCATCATCAGAAAATCTACAAACAACAAATGCTGGAGAGGGTGTGGAGAAAAGGGAACCCTCTTGCACTGTTGGTAGGAATGTAAATTGATACAGTGACTGTGGAGAACAGTATGGAGGTTCCTTAAAAAACTAAAAATAGAATTACCACCTGACCCAGCAATCTCACTACTGGGCATATACCCAGAGAAAAGCATAATTCAAAAAGATACATGCACCCCAGTGTTCATTGCAGCACTATTCACAATAGCCAGGTCATGGAGGCAACCTAAATGCCCATCAACAGACGAATGGATAAAGAAGATGTGGTACATTTATACAATGGAATATTACTCAGCCATAAAAAGGAACAAAATTGGGTCATTTGTAGAGACATGGATGAATCTAGAGGCTGTCATATAGAGTGAGGTAAGTCAGAAAGAGAAAAACAAATACCGTATATTAACGCATACATGTGGAACCTAGAAAAATGGTACCGATAACCGGTTTGCAGGGTAGAAATTGAGACACAGATGTAGAGAACAAATGTATGGACACCAAGGGGGTAAAGCGGTGGGGGGGGGGTGTGATGAATTGGGCGATTGGGATTGACCTTTATACACTAATATGTATAAAATAGATAACTAATGAGAACCTGATGTATAAAAAAAATAAAATTAAAAAAAAGAATTGAGGTATAATTGACATAGAACACGATTAGTTTCAGGTATACAATGAAATGATTCAATATTTGTACATATTGTTAAATGAGCACCACAATAAGTCTACTTAACACCCATCACCACACATAGTTAAATAATTTTTTTTTCTTGTGATGAGCACTTTTAAGCTCTACTCACTCAGCAACTTTCAAATATGCAGTATGGTATTATTAATTGTAGTCACCATGCTGTACCTTACAACCTCATAACTTAAATCATTGTTTTCTGTTCTATCATTCTTCCTGGAAACTTTTAAAAAATAATAATATTAGTTTTATTAATTTATCCTAAACTGCATAGCATATAGATTTCCTACTCTTATGTTTTGAAAAATATTACAGTGCCATAAAAATTTACAGGAACTTGAGTCGTATCTGCCAACTGCCATAGCTTTTTGCCATGTAATTGCAGGTAATTCTATCAATACTATAATAAATGTTCCTCTCTTGATATAAGTTTAACTGATTATGTTAGACTTGCTCCTTGCACTTTGTGGCCATTTCCGTGTTTGAAACTGTTTGTATGGTCCAGATGAATTAAATACATGTCAGAGCATGTTCAAGACATACATTTTCACTAATTAAATTTTTATTGTCTTTTCGGTGGGATCTGGGGAAGAAAACTAGGCAAATACATGTGTTCAGTCTGTCATCCTGACTTGAAAAATTCTGTTCTATACTGCTGTTTTTCTATATATTTGGTTACTTTTTGCCCTACCCATCCCTATGTGTCTCTACTTGTGAAGTGCTGGGAGATTATGTAGGTTTTATTATCGTTTGTTACAGTGATCAAAGATTCTTGAGACAGTACACTCATTATATAATGTCAGGTCTGGCATAGCTTTTTTAAAAAGACATACATTGAAAAAAACCACAACATTTTAACCTTTTTTACACATAAAACCAATGGCATTAACATTCACATTGGGATGAGTGGGAAAACTGAATCTAAAATGCTGAGTCATGGGACTTCCCTCTCAGTCCACTGAGTAAGACTCCATACTTCCACTGCAGGGCGCAGGGGGTTGATCCTTGGTCCGGGAACTAAGATAAAATCGTGCATGACACGCAGTGTGGCCAAAAAAAAAAAAAAAAAAAAAGCTGAGTCATGAATGCCGTCCACAGTTTTACGAAGGGCTGACTAAGCTCAGGCTAGATCCACCACAGACCCCACTGCTTTGGGCCCAGGAAATCTGCAAATACCATTCTTGATTCTTCCACTGGAGCAGAGAATTGTGAGATTCAGGAATGGAGTGTGACACCCCAAGGACCCACTGCATGGGCAGTGTTCCAGGCTCACTTCAAACTCTCACCAGTTCAGTGTCTGGGGACCCGCTGATGACTGAATCTTTGTCTTCTTGAAATGCATGAAGAGTCACCTTTTATGTTTTCTTTGTTATTTCTCTCATGTGGCCCCCAGGGCAGGTTCAGAAGAGTGAAAAGGTTATATCACACACACACAAAAAAGTAGTTGCTTTCACATCTACAATACGTACTGCCAAAAATTGGGGCATATCTGAGCCTGGGAGGGGACTGAAAAGCAGTACTTTAAGTTAAAACCACGTGCATTTGGGAATTCTGTCCAATCCAAAATCCGCGCACTGAGACAACTCACCAGGATCTTTGCGGGGCTCTGTCTGTGAGGCTCCAGCACAGGCACATCTCTCTTCCTGACCAGATGAGGGATAGTGGAGTTTCGCAAAAAGGCGCTCAGCTCGGGGGTGTCTTCGGGCGGGGCAGCGGGCTGCAAAGAGCGAGCCAGAAACAGCACATCAGGTACATGAGCACTCGGTACCTTTTCATTAGCCTTGAGTGCTAGGCAATTTTTTTTTCTTGACTGTGATTCACCTGAGAATTCAGACCCCGTTCTCATTCACCACAAGCATACGCATCAGCAAGATGAACCCCACGGGCGGCAAACAAGCCTTTCCATTCTCCAATTATAGGAATTTCTGAAGCCCGGGGAATGCACTCCTGGAAAGTTTATCTTTGTAAGCATAAGATTTTAAGCAAAAGTGATTTCTCCATAAGGGCAGAGAAGGTGGAAGTGACTTTCTAAGCGTGAGCTGTCATTTTCCCATCACTTTGCTCTCACTGTCGAGCAGGGAACCGAGGAACGGTCTGTGTGGTGAGATGCATCCTGAGGTGGCAGAAAGGTGAGGTGCTGATGGTAGGGAAACAGCCAGATGTGGTCAAGGACTTGGGCGTGTCTGAGCCCCAAACCCTGTAGCTGTTAAGTAGCGCTCCCTCAGGAGAGAACTGTGTTGTAATGAAAATGACTCTTCCCTAGCACACCACGTGAGCACTGTGCCATGATGGAGCTTGTTTTCAGCCCTGAGTTTGTTTTGCAAGTGTTCCAGAACGTACGATGTTATCTCAGGCTCCGTGCTGGCCATATCTGATCACCAAATAAATATTTTGAGAATTCCAATAAATCACACAGAGTATCCCATCAAAATTCTTTATTTTAGACCGACTGAATATAAAACCTAATTTTTTGCTCCCCACTGCCCGTCCCTGACAGCACATCTTCTTTTACCCAGTCTTTTTTTTGTAGTCCCAGGAAGAATCCTAGTATGCCCGTCTCCGTGGAATGAAAAAAGATATTCCTACACTGCAGCTGAAATGACAGTGCTCATTATGTCCTAAGAACCTAGAGAAATCTACTGGATCAACAGAAAGATAGAGTCCAGGCTTCTTGGTATGACACAGCCCTCTATATGCTGACCTCTGCCTGCTGCCCCAGCCTCCCCTTTTCATCAAGAAACCCGGGCATCCTGCTTCCCAGCGAGCAGAACCACGCTCCGCTCCTGCCCTGCACCAGGCTGATTCCCTGAGGCCTGTCTGACGTTCCAGATGATGGCTCTGCTCTCCATCAGCACCTATCAAGCTGTACAGTCACTGTCTGCCAACTGGTCTGAGTTGCCCCATGAGAAAATGTCAAATGAGAAGCATAGAGTCATATATAACATCCCAATAAATATCAGAAAAAAAAAAATAAAAAGAGAGAGGAAGGAGACCCAGCCGGGAAAAGTCACAGGGGGGAAATCAGATGTAGGAGACAACCCAGGAAAGTGTGACTCTACAGGAGCCTCAGGAAAAGAAAGTTGCAAAAATAGTGACTAATGGGCTAGATTCTTCGCTGTTCCTCCCATGGACAGGTTAGGGTCTAATCCCCCCCTTAAGCCTGGGCTGGCTTCAGGGACTTGCTTGACCAAAAGAATGTAGCAGAAAAGAAAAATAAGTGAAAAATAAGTGACTAAGAATGTTAAATCCTGCAGAGGAATAAAGAAAGGTTAGGATTAAAAGGATTCACTGAATTTGTCACTTGAAATTATGGACATACGATCCAGCAACTCCACTTCTGGATAGTTACCCGAAGAAAACAAAAACACTAACTGGAAAAGCTATCTGCACTCATGTTCAGTGCAACACTGTTTCCAATAGCCAAACCTGGAAGCAACCTAAGTGTCCAACAACGGATGAATGGACAAAGAAATCGTGATGAACATATACAACAATATACAATGCAGAATTATTCAGCCATAAAAAAGAAGGAAATTCTGCCATTTGTGGCAACACGGATGGACCTTGAGGGCAATATGCTCAGTGAAATAAGACACAGAAAGACCTTATGATCTTACTTACAAGTGAAATCTAAAAAAACAAAAATAAAAACAAAATCAGGAAACAAACATCAGATAATAGATTGGTGGTTGTGAGAGGTGAGGGTCAGTGGTGGGTGAAATGGGTGAAGGGGATCAAAAAGTACAAATCTCAGTTATAAAGGATGGAATGTATAGCATGGTGACTATAAGCAACAATACTGTAGTGTATATATGAAAGCTGCTGAGAGAGTACATCTTCGAAGTTCTCATCCCAAGGGAAAAAAATTTGTAAATATATAAAGTGATGGATGTTAACCAGACATCGTGATCATTTTGCAATAGATACAAATACCAAATCATTATGTTGTACATCTGAATACAATAAAATGTTATATGTCAATTATATCTCAATTTTAAAAAAAGAAAAAAAGAAGAAAAAAAGAAGTTATGGATGCCCTTTCCTGAGCAGGGGATTGGTATAGGTGGAAACTGAACCACAGAAGCTAAAGAATGAATGGGTTTAGAGGAATGGATAATTATTTGAAGAAGTATGAAATTAAATCTCGATCTTATTCTCATATTAACTAATTCCTAACGGCTAAGAGATGAGGTGCAGCTTCATCCTCCAAATAAGAAAGCACTAAAACAAAGCAAAATAAAACATGAATATTCTTAGCAGCTATTTATAACAGAGACAAAAGATAGTAACGTAAAGCTTTAAGGGCATAAAGAGGATGCTGGTTTAAAAGTTATGACATTTATATACAAGACTACTGGACAGTTTTTTAAAAATGATGTAGAGCTATGTAGTAATTTAGAAAGATATAAGATCTTAGTAAGAGGAAAAGGCAGGTTACAAAATTACACACATAATATGATTTTTTTAAATGGCTGTTTATTTACATTGTGTGTCAGAAATAGGGCTATTTAGAATAGCCATCTAATTGTTAGGCAGTGGTGGAGTTTTAATGATATTAAGGAAGTTTTGCTAATTACTTTTTAGGTATGATAATGGAATTATGGATTTCTAAAGAGTGTCCTTAATTATTGACAATATACAATGAAATGTTTATGGGTGAAGTGAAAAAATAATGCATAAATAAATAGAAAATATAACAGTAAATGGGTGGTGACATTACTAGAAATTAAATATTTTCTTCTTTATGTTTTTACATCTTGCCTGATATATTCCTATGATGGACGTTTAGTACCTCTTAAGATGAAAACCAAAAAAATTATAATAAGAGTAAAAGAGAAATAAGGAGGTAGGGGTAGCAAGCTTGGCTAACGATGGAAGGGAAAAGAAATCTGTTCTTGGAAGAGGACACAGAGGCAAGTTATTTGCTGATTGTTTGTTTTGAAGGTGGAGGAAATTTAAGCAACTTCTTAGGCTCCAAGGAAGGAGCTAGTAGAGAGGAGGTTGCTGATACAGGAAACGGGGAATAGTCGATGCAGCAAAGTTAAAGTTGGAACTGGGAGAAGAACGTTCCTCTGAAAGTGCTGAGAGGAGCTAAGGATGCGGGAGCGACGATTGGAAGGTGTACGTGTGGGCGGGCGGCGGGCGGCGAGGAGGGCTGTGGGTGGGAAAGGGGTCACTTGAAGACTGTCTCGCTTTAAGGTCACCTGCTAATAGTAGTGACGTTCGAGAGACTGGACAGGAGGTACGGGGAGAGGAGTGAACGTCTGGAGACGCCGGTGAGGAGAGCCGGAGGGAGAGACCATCGGATGGCAGAGGGGAGTCTGCAGATGCTGCGGCCCAGTGAGCGCGAGCCGCCCCCGGTCTGCAACGAGCCCGCAGGCTAAGTGGGAGAGAAGCCAAAACCTGGGAGGGTGCAGGGACTCGGAAAGGACAGAGGACAGGGGAGGCAAAGGAAGGGAGCTTGTACAGGAACGTTTTAACCAGCTCCTCGTGGATTCCAGGCTTGGCAGGAAAGAAAGCATGGCCAAAGGCAGCCTTGGGAGTCGGGTGGGTGAACTGACTCAGAGAAGGTTTTCATATCAAGGAAGAAAAGGGCTAGTGGAGAAAGGAAGTGAGCAAAATAGAAAAGCAGGAGATTGATTTAGAGTCTTGGATGCTGAACGGAATATTTCAGAGGTCAGGTAGCTAGAGGTGATATTCAGAGCACTGGGATGATGAGGGGCCTGGGAATGGGCTGCGGGTCAGCCCCACGGCCTTTGCAGTATTCCAGGACAATGGCAGGAGAGCCGTGAGTTAGCTCAGGGATACTCAACGGTGGAGAATCTGACGGAGGAATCTTTACAGCGTAAGAGCTTAGACAGAAAATTCAGAATTGTGGAAACCTTTAAGATTCCCTTATACGTTTTCCATCATACACTCGTGTGTGTGTGTGTGTAATTTTTGCTTTGAGATTTGTTATGTCCAATTTCTTCTTTTTTTAATAGGTCACTGGGAGACATGTTAACTTTGTAAGTAACCAAACTATAGAGCAGAGACGCTGGAAAGAACTAGGGAATATTTTTTATTCCCAAGGTATAGCCCAGTAGTAGTAGTGGTCGTAGCTGTAGTAAAATAATAGCCCAAAGAGAAGAAAACTCTTCAACTTCCTGTGTGTTCATATCAGATGCAGCTTGTGTACAGATAAAGTTATGACACAACCTATTGTGGCGGTCCCTGGTGTACCATTTCTCACAAATATTTCTCAGTGGTCTCTCAGTAAAACAAAGGACTTTCTCTGAGCTACAGAATGAACGTATGACACAGCAGGAATTGGTTGATAAAATGTGTTTCTTTCTTTTAGTGACATTGTTTTACAAACGAAGGAATGCCACGCTTAAACGCCATCATCAGAAAGTCTTCCAATGGCTCACAACACAGTTTTCTCAGATGGCATTCCAGAAATTATTTCAAAGGACAAAACAAAATACAACCCAAAAAACAAGGTAGAAGTTATCCAAGAAATGTAAACAGTTAGTTAAAGGCTATTTTCCAGATGAATTTTCAGAGCCTGTTTCACAATGGATCATGAACCCATAAGTCAAGTTTTTCCTTAATCTGAAACCCTTAGGGGTGAGGGAGGCTGGCCCCTTAGCGCCTATGTTAGGCGGACTTTCAGTTCAGGGTAATGTTTGCTAAGTGCTATGGAAGCTGGTGGTAAACACTCATGTATCTTCTTTAGAACAAATTGAAAATTGTTGAAAATTGCTTGAAAATTGCTTCTTTCTGCAATAAGGAAACAATTGTTAGCAATATGGCTCTCTCCCCAGCTGCTAGTCAGAATCTGACCCCAACAAGAGTTTTCTATTTTCATAAATCTTCACAAACTCTTACTCTAGTATAGGTTTAAATTTACAGATTAAAGGGATACTGTGTGGCTGGAATGTGCAATGCAGTTGGAAATGCAGCTTTGGAAGAAAAGAGTTGGGTGACATGAGATTAAGGGCTCTGTGAATCCAAACAAACGCAACACATACTATTTTTTCAAATTGTTTGTCATTTGCCTTTGGATTTCAGATACTCCTAGTCCACAAGAGGTGGTGCCCTTCTCTCCTGTGACACTTTGTAATTAAATCGAAACAGAGACAAGTCCAAGGGGTCGGTCCACCATGCCATTTTCTTTCAGACATAAATGTTCAGGACTTGTTGGGAGAGAAAAAAACCACAACTGTTTTTTAACCTTCTGAACAGTTCATGCAAAGCATAACTGAAGGAATCAATTCACTCCTTTGGTGATTTTGAAGCTTAGTTGTTGGACATGTGTTTTTACATTCTGAAATATACGTGAGAACTTGAAGACCATCTTAAAGAGAAGATAAGGCAAAGAGAAATAGACCTCAGAAAGTATATTGTCTTTGGTGGCTGAAAACTGGTAGTGTGATATGTAACACCACTACAGGTAGTTACAAATAACAGGTGGATGGAATTCCTCTATCAGGAGCAGGAGAGAGAGGAGAGAGAGAGGAGAGAGGGAGGGGAGAGAGGGAGGGGGAGGGGAGGGTGGGGGAGAGAGGGAGGGGGAGGGGAGGGTGGGGGAGAGAGGGAGGGGAGAGAGGGAGGGGAGGGAAGGGTGGGGGAGAGAGGGAGGGGGAGGGGAGGGTGGGGGAGGGATGGGCGGGGGAGAGAGGGAGGGGAGAGGGAGGGTGGGGGAGAGAGGGAGGGGAGAGAGGGAGGGGGAGGGGAGGGTGGGGGAGAGAGGGAGGGGAGAGGGAGGGGGAGGGACGGGGAGGGGAGAGAGGGAGGGGGAGGGAAGAGTGGGGGAGAGAGGGAGGGGAGAGAGGGAGGGGGAGGGGAGGGTGGGGGAGAGGGAGGGGGAGGGATGGGGAGGGGAGAGAGGGAGGGGGAGCGGAGGGTGGGGGAGAGAGGGAGGGGAGAGAGGGAGGGGGAGGGGGGTGGGGGAGAGAGGGAGGGGGAGAGGGAGGGGGAGGGACGGGGAGGGGAGAGAGGGAGGGGGAGGGGAGGGTGGGGGAGAGGGAGGGGAGGGAGGGTGGGGGAGAGAGGGAGGGGGAGGGGAGGGTGGGGGAGAGAGGGAGGGGACGGAAGGGTGGGGGAGAGAGGGAGGGGAGTGAGGGAGGGGGAGGGGAGGGTGGGGGAGAGAGGGAGGGGAGAGAGGGAGGGGGAGGGGAGGGTGGGGGAAAGAGGGAGGGGAGAGGGAGGGGGAGGGGAGGGTGGGGGAGAGAGGGAGGGGAGAGAGGGAGGGGGAGGGAAGGGCGGGGGAGAGAGAGGGAAAGAGAGACACAGAGAGAGGGAGAGTTGGGCTGGGAGCTGCGGACCTACGAAGTACCAAGTGTCCTGCACTCTGAATTAACAAAAAGCAGTAGCAGAGGGAGGCAGTTATGAAGGAAGAAAATTCTCTTAAGGATAAGACAAAACTATGCAAGTTTGCCAAGCCACTGTCTGATTTAAAAAAGCAATTTGCAGGGCTATAATCCCTGATGAACAGTTTCTGTGTTTCTGCTCTCCATGTCTGCACTCTCCGGTTGTAATTTGGACTTCCTGTGGGAATGGTCTTGTTCAAGAGATCAGTTCTCAGTGGTAACTTCCAGCTTTCCACGGCTCCAAAGACAGTTGTTCATACCTTGGCTTTCTCTCTTGCTATCAGTTGTCCTAGTCCAGTTCCCCGTCAGATCATTTTTACCTCAGGATTCTCCTTTCTTGAACTCAGCCCCAGAACATTCTCCTGTGATCTTAACGCAGGTTGGACTTGACCACCATGTTTGTCTTCCTCTCTGGGCGCAGTCTAACAATCTGTAGCTCTGTGTCCCAGCATCTCATACTTGGCTGTTCCTGACAAAATCTTGCCAATTAAAAAAATTCTTCACTCTCTATGCAAATTTGGTTCCTTAATCGTGTTTACTTTTTCAACTTCATCTTATTGAGAGATCGTAGCCTGTTGGAAGGACTCTCCCAACCCTAGGATAGAGTCCACCAAAATAAGAAAATTGGTAGTTTGAAATCATTATTTTACTGCCTTTAGAATAGTTGAGAAATACTTTACCCAATTCTAAAATTTTATTCCAAGAAGGATCTGGAACCAATTAGATTTAATGGATTGGTCGGAGTGCGGCAGACAGTTGAAGGTTTCAGAATACTTCAGATGGTAGGATGTGGGGAAATGGCCACCTCCAAACCCTTTGTCCCTGTCCTAGACCATGGAGTCTGGAAGTAGAAACTTCACGGCCACCTGCTTCTGCCCCCGGGCTTGTGAAGACAGAGAAATGAAGTGGAACAGAAAACCAGAGACCACAGCCTTTTCATTGGAGTTGGGAGTGAAAGCTGGGGTGACAGTGACACTCCCAAGTGCCACCCCTCATGCTTGCTTGAGCTGCACTCCGCAAGGGGCTGTGCACCTCACTCAAGCTTTTCCTGAAGCCCATCATCTCCCTGGGCTTCTTTCTACCCCCATGCTCAGACGTTTGAACAGTGTCAGAAAGCAGGCTGAGTGGGTCCCCGCTCAGGCTAACGTGAAGCAAGCAAGCACTTACAGATAAAAACCTCACGCCCTTCTGAATGTGTCCTCCCTGCCCACAACCCTAATTTAGTTGTCGATGCTCCGTACTTGGGTAACAAATGAGTGGGATGTGGGTGAGATCTTGTGCCCACTTTCTCCTAAGACAGCCACAGGTCTTAGGAGAACACGGACATGGTGGTTGGTGGCTTTCCAACGTGGTCAGTGTCTCCTCTTCAAACCTTGTGGACATTCGGGTAACTGATGGGATAACCAAACGGTACACTTCCTGTTTGAACTGAACCCGGTCAGGCCTACTTGCACTTGGAGGCTGAAGTGAGGAGAGTGCGTTTGGAAGGCATACTTAATTTATAGGTGGGTTGTATTTCAGAAGGTTTTTCAGCTAGATGTTTGGCACTCAAAATGCCTTTCTCTTTAGAAATGATGTTTTAAATGGTGATTTAGTTCTCAGGCCAGCCCGCAAGAAAATCTGCTTTATCCACAGTATGGCTTTGTTGCATACAACGAAGTATTTGCGATAAAAAATAAAGCCAGGGCAGTTGCTACATGAGTAATTTTTAAAAATAGGAAAAAAACGGTTGTGTTAAGTACATTACATTAAATGCTGATAGACTTAATTAGAGTGAAGCCTTGTGGAGATTCTGCGGAGGATATCTGGGGAATTTCAAAGGTTTTAGAGTTGCGGGCACTGGTTCCTTAAAGTGGGTGGCCTAGAAAATGTTTCAGAGGAAATCCGATGGTTTCTGATTCATAAGCCAATCTCCTGAGAACTTGTGAGAGTTGGAAAGAGTCAGTGAAGGAGAGAGCTATTTTCTGTGGTAAGTGGGTAAAAGTGAGAATATACATGGGAGGAGAAGTGGACTACAAAATTGTATGTGAACACAAGAGGAAGGGATTTTTTGTGAAAGGAAGTCAGCTGAATGTCTGAAGAGGAAAACATGGTGGAGAACTCTGGAAATCCTCTGGAAGAAATTTCAGAAAGTTGAGGTGGTGGTTCCTTCTCTGATAGGTCCATGGTTGGGACATTTTGGTGGCTGATTGGAGCATCCTCAGAAAAGACTTGTAGATGCAGAGGTTTTAGAGACACTCACCACCTGTCCCTCTACTCATAAAGAAATTGTAGAACCATATAGTAAGGAACTGTACATTCATCCACCCATAGGTAAGATTTAATACTGTGGTTTGATTCTGCCTGTGCGAATATATGTCTGTGGTTTGATTCTGCCTATGTGAATATATGTCTGTGGTTTGATCCTGCCTATACAAATATATTTCTGTGGTTTGACCCTGCCTATGCGAATATATTTCCGTGGTTTGACCCTACCTCTGCAAATACATTTCTGTGGTTTGACCCTGCCTATGCGAGTATATTTCTGTGGTTTGATGCTGCCTGTGCGAATATATTTGTCTCCTTTTTCCTTATACCATATCCACCCCCTCTCTGCTCCCCAGTTAAAGAACTAAGTTTCTAAAAAAATTAGATAGTTTAAAATAAAACTATCTATATTCCAATTAAAAAAAAAAACCCTGGCAATTAGCTTTGATGCAAGACTCTGGAATCGATATGAGATTTAAAAGTTTACCCGGCCTATTCTTTTGACAACAACAAGATATAATAAATAATTTGCTAATTTCCAATTCATATTTAAGACAAAGAATAGACTGTTTAGCTTTGCATTGTCCAGAAAGAAAGAAATTGCCAAGTAAATTAATAGTGACTTCACCAAGAAACTATTTAATAGCTTAAGAGGAAAGTAATTTCCAAGTACTCTCAACTGTTTATAGCCACTCATATAAAAATTGATTATCACGTTTTAAAATCTATTTATTGATAAAAGCTCATTTAGACTCTTTGGGTCATTCTTGTTAAATACAGGTAAAAGTACTTTGAGAACCTGAAAGTAGTAACATTTCAAGTTTTCCATGAATTCAGAATTTCAAGAATTCACGACTTGTTATACTTAGTTATTTTAGCATGCTCTTACTTTCTGTTGTAATCAAATCTTATATTCAGTTTCTACAGATGGAGTTTTATAAAATAAGCATAACTGAGTCACAATTTAAAAAGTACTAGCCTCAAAAATAGTCTATACTTTAAGAAATAACTGGCTAGCAGGGAATGCAGGTAATGGGGACATACTCCCACCCAGTTTGCACGAATCTGTCAATGTTTAAGGCTAGTTATCTGTTGGTACCATTCCAGCCATTGTAAATGTTTGTTAAATTGCAACAAAGAAAAAAATAACTCACCACCAACACACTGCACCAAGTTACATAATATATACAAACATATATAAATAGTGTCAGATACACACTAAGCATTACACTCAAAGAGAGTTAGAAACCTGCATAATCATGTGCTCCAAGAATCTCAGGACTGAAATAGGGTCTCAGGTAACTGCAGAACAAGAGATGTGAACGTTTTCATTACTTAGATGTTATCCACTAACATTTAAAGATACTATTTTCTAATAAGCTACTGTCCTTGAAGATGTTAAAATTATCTCAGTGAAGAACAAAGAGAGAGGAGATGGGGTGGGGCGGGGGAAGGATGCCAAGGAGGAAGTATTTTAAATAATTTTGGGGAATACAAGTGGCCTTATTTATTAGTTCCCCATGAAGATTGAGGCTTGTTGCCCCACAAATCCGTGAATACTGGACCTCCTTTTAATCTTCCTCTCTTTGAATAAAAGGCATGTTGGGTTGAAGAAGAAATCCTTTCATAATGTCAGTGCCCCTGTGCCACTGGTTGAGAACAGAGGCGGACCTGCGTTCCGGATGATTGAATTAGTATTTCCCAAAGCCCGCCCTCTGCTCCATTGATAATGGAGACATCATGTCCCTGCCAGTACTAGAGAGTGTTAATGAAGTTCTCTTTTGAGGACAACATCTCATTAACAGGGATTTTTTTTTTCATTCAAGTGTGACATTTTCAAGAGCTTACACTCATTAATTTCTTTCCTTCCCAGAAGGAACCCAAAGCCAGATTTGGGTTTTAATCTGGACAGAATCAGCTCTGTGGATGCTTGAGGTCCTGGGTAGTGCAAGTGTGACTCACAAACCAGCAGATGGTGATCGGGTTGGGGGTCTGCAGAGAGGCAGAATCTCAGACCCCCTCCAGACCCTGTGTCTTACAGAGACCTCCAGGTGATTCGGATGCGCTTAGAGTTTGAGAAGCCCTGACCTAGGCACCTCTATAAGCTGGGGGTTCTCAGGGCATTAAGATGGCCTTTGGCAAATTATCGCATTTCACTACTTGCTATTGGCAACATCTGGAAAAGCCCATTTTGGCAAAAATCCTTTATGTTTTTTGGCAATATACCAAAAAGACTTTATAAACAGCATTTTGTACAAATTCTCCAAAACATGACATGGGGTCTATTTCTGATTTGGGTTTAGTCATGCTGCTAGTCAAACCATATGTAAGAGGTGATATTGAAAGAGGCTAAATGAATGACAGATTACCATGAGCAATAAAACCAGGAGAAACTGAAGTTTTCTAGGAGTGATACTTTAAGTTAGATCTGGTATTTTACCTATAAAAGTAAAAGCAAAGATCTGATCAATTATCACTGAAGTAACAATTACTTTGCTTTTTATTTTTAGTAAGCCACTCTTTGTATTTTCTCCTTACCATGAAAAATAGAGCAAAGCTGCTGGTTAGACAAGGCTCCTTACCTTTATATCCTGTGGGTTGATATCAGGATTTGTTTGACATTGCAGAGGTCCCAGAGTTTGAATATGAAAAATGTAGAGGAGAAATTCGTCCCGGGCAGAGAAGGGCCAGCCCACCTCTAGAAGGGTATCCCTGATGGTGCTTGGTCCAATATTGTGCAGCTACAAGCAAGGAACACATCATGGAATAGTTAGCATAAGGCAGCAAGATGAAATCAAACTCCATAGACTCTGGACCTTTTCTAAAGAAGCATTTATTTTGGCTTTAAGTCAAAGCCAAAATATGGACTTTGACCAGGAAAATAGGAAGACAGAGTCTCTATAAGCAAGAAGGGTTCTGAAAGCAAGATGAGCTGATGCTGAGAGAAGACGATTCAATCTGTGAAGCTCTAAGGGTAGAGTTCCTTTGCAAAGACCAGATTCACCATGTCTGATAATTGTGCAGTTTACCTTACATTTATATTAATCTAATCACAGTGCTAGGAATGCCATTTTAATTATATGCTTTCTAAACTTGGTTATTCTTTCTTTACATTGAAATCTGCCCCTTTCCTGACTACTGATTTGTCAATTGCAACCATATGCGATGCACTTTCTCTCACCCTCTGGAAAAATGGCTATCCATCAAATTCCAGAGATGGTCCGGGCTCACCACAGTTCACTTCAAGTGTGCATTTCAAAACTGAGCCCCTGTTTTAATCAACGAATCTCAAGGAAAGAAAGGCCACAGTGCATAAGGAGATGAACATTTCGAACACAAGAATCCTATTCTTGCAGGACACAAAACAGCTTGCAGGACACAAAACATTAAGTGGATTTAAATTTACTGTGGTTTTCAAAAATTCACTTCAAAGTTAGCTGGGACTTTTTGTCCTTTTTTTTCACAGTTCTGACAACTGTAATGATCCATAAAACAATTTATAATTGGTTTTGCTTATTAGGTGGCTTGTTTAATTCATATTATCAAAGTAACATGCCATCCTTTGATAAAAGTATATTTTGAGACAAGAGATTAGCCTGTAAGAAATGTTCAATGATTACTTTTGGCACTACTGGTTATTACCCTAAAATGTTATGATCCATTTTGCTCAGATTAGAAACAGGGCTGCCCTGAGAATGATTGAGATTGAATGTTTTCAGACTTTAAAATTTCACCATTCTTAAGGAGAAACTAGTGTCCACAGGTTTAATAAATTATTTGACAATAATTTTTCTTCCAGCTAGGTTCTTAATCTGAATGGCCTTGGGGACTGTGTTATCCTTTTGCTATCAAGAGAGCTTAAGCCAAAGCTTTGATCCAGCTTTGGACAGGGCTTCTGATTCTGGACCACAGGTTGGGCAGATGGCAGGCTTTCATGTTGACACTGCACAGGAGCTGATGCTTCTTCCCCATATATGTAAACAGCTCATCAGTTTTGAAATGGCTTTATTGTTATCCTTAGAGAATGCTATTCATGTCCCTTGTAGCTTGAGATGAAAGTCACAGAATTATTGGGTCAGCGGCATGCATGACGCAAGAAAGGGATAGGGAGTGTTAACCAAGAAGGAACCTCAAACAGAAAATGGCTTGGAACATCATTTTCACCAGATTCCCATTCCTGGCCCCTTGAAGATGAACAGGAAAAACTGTTCTTTACTGTATGTATGTATGTATGTATGTATGTATGTATGTATGTATGTATGTATGTATGTATTTATTTATTTATTTATTTTGCGGTACACGGGCCTTTCACTGCTGTGGCCTCTCCCATTGCGGAGCAAGGCTCCGGACGCGCAGGCTCAGCGGCCATGGCTCACGGGCCCAACCGCTCCGCGGCATGTGGGATCTTCCTGGACCGGGGCATGAACCCGTGTCCCCTGCATCGGCAGGCGGACTCCCAACCACTGCGCCACCAGGGAAGCCCAGCATTTACTTTATTTAAAAAAAAAAAAAAAAGAACAACTATTAAACTAACCCTTTACTATATCTTGGTTTCTAACTATGAAAAAATTTTAATGTTTCATATAATGTGTTCACAAAGCTCTTCCCTATAAACAATTTAACACTTGAAGTGGGATCAGATGATCAAGGCTTTATCAGGAGCTCCTGGTTTGCTTCTGAAAAATCAATGGACTATTTTAAATCTCAGAATAAGATACATGTCTGGTTGGGGTTAGTCGAATGAACAGTAAAATTATTCTTACCTATCTACCATCCACCCACATTATATACGCATTTTGGGGGGTACAGTTGTGAATAATCCATACAGTTTTCTCTGTCTGGTAACTTCTGGTTGGTGACCCTTTAGTTTAAGAGGTGGGTGGGTTTTAAAAATAGCTGAAAATGTAGGAAGAAGTGAAAGTCTAGGGAGCTAGTCATTTTTAGACGTAGGCTGCCCAAACATTAAAAGAGAGGAAATAAAGAGCATTTAAAAGTGAACAGGAGCAAGATAAAATGTTTCTCACTGTATAATGGCTCTCGCCACTAAAAAGCAAGTGACCGTAGAGTGGTTACTTAACAGGACACTCCCAGCACCCACTGCAACATGAGAGCAAACGAGGACAAATCTAGGCAGGCTATAAACAGCTCCGACCTCAGATTGGGGTCTTTTATTATTACTAAAGAGCATAAGAACAAACCCTGAACACAGTTTCAACAGAGACAACGGCTACCTCATAAATATGTTCCACCAGTGGTCCAACTCCCTCCTCCTTGCGGGGCTCCTCTTCCGGTTCCCAGTTACGAATGGGCAGAACGATCTGCGGAGGGTGGGATACCCTGAAACGTGGAATGTGACGTCAGTGGCTGGTGTTGGCACGTGTAAAGAACGCTTCACTTGTGTGGAGTACGTTAACAGCGGCGGCAAAGAGTGACTGTCATTTTATTTGAATAGATATTTCCCGCAAGGAAAAAAGTAGTGAAAGTTTTGTTCAGCAAAATCACTAATAGGTAAGGGTCTGAAACATCTCTTAATTAACTGGTCTCTAGCTCAGAGATTGACTCTTTTATAGCATCTCCTCTCTTGGGCACTAGGGGGCAGAGCAGAGCGCATGCCTGAGCTGAGATGGATAATTTTACATATACATAAATACATAAATACGTAAATACATACATCTATCTATAGATCCTGTGTAAGTGTGTGTGTGCGTGTCCGCGTGCACATGTGTGTGTGTACAGGATCTGTAATCCATGCTTTATGCCATATCAAGAAATGGGACATTTTTGTGGATAAAAATCTAGAATTCTATGTGGTGTGTGAAATGTCCAGTTGTAACGAAATACCGTTTCTAGTTAAGTACTTCAGAGTGGAAAAGTGGCCACTTGTATATTTCTCCTTCTTAGATTTCTCTGGCTTTCCATGAACTCAGGCATACCTCTCACAAGGCCAGGCCCAGAGCCAAACTAAAGCCTGATCAAGGTCTAGAGTTATTTTATAGGTAACTGAAGGCGTGAGACACAGTGAGGGAATGTGAGAGTTACGTGGTAGAATCATGTAAGTAGGATAGTAACTTGTTACATAGACATTGTTGCCTGCTACTTATACCTAGAAAGGGAGCACGTGGCATTATTCCATATTAAACATTGATTGCAAACTAACTTGTTACTGTTATATAATCTTAAAAAGGATAATTCCCCCAAAACAATGCTTTCTAGCAGTTTTTAGGTAAAAGGTCTCTTTAAAAGAATTCTCAGGCCTTCAGCTAACTTCAACAGAAAACATCTCTTGGCAATCCGAAGTCTTAAATGCCCTTTTCAGAGTACCCAGTAAGTAGCACAGCCTTTAGCAACTTCAAATGTTATCTTTTGGGTAATGTCTTTCTAAAGCAGAAAGCAAAATGCATTGGGTTAAATTCTGACCCTAGGGCAAAGAATTTAATTTCTGTGTGTCTCTGTTTCCTAATCTGGAAAATTTTGATAAAACCCTGGGTTGTACACCGCAGATGATTGGAAAACATGTCAAATGCTTTTGGTCAAAGTTAATTTGGCTTCACTGTCTCCTAGGGGTGGATGGGAGACGTCCATTTTTTTAAACTGACAACCCACAGAAATGTTTCTAAATTGTAAAGCCCTTTGCCTTCATCCTTCATATACCACTAGTCAGAGCACAGCCTTCTGGACTGATGCTTTACCGTTTTCTACTTGTAGATCAGTTTGTGATCATGCCACGCTCCCCTTTCTGACTTGATTTGATTAAACCAAGTTTGGATCACTCACAGGGGACGTGGTGAGGAGAAGAGAAGATGGCAGGGTGATTTCATCAGAAGGATGCCCAGAGAGCTTGGGCTTCCATTCCCAAAGGATCTTGACAACCTCACCACCCAAAGCTTTACTTTGCTCTCAGTTTAGCCACAGAGAGTTGGTTCCATGCTCTACATCTGTTGTGAGGCTCTAGGGAAACTTTATTTTGGTATAGAGAAGAAGAAAAATACAGAATAGAAGCTGAGCCCATTTTCTCTGAAAATGCTTATTCCTATGGTCATCAATTCTGTAGCACTGGTCATAAATTTCCTAGGACCAGAGAGTCATACATTTAGACCTTGGTAGGTACTGTGGAGACAGTGTGCTCAAACCTCCTCATTTTATACATGAAAATAAAACCGATGACCAAAAGTGTAGGGGGTTGGTTGCACGGGAAGACGAGGGCTCAGGTTTACTAAGCACTATTCACTCTATTTCCAATTTACAGTGCTCTATAGAGGCCTTTAGGTTGCAGTGGTTCTAGTAAAGCCAACTTAAAGAAACTTCCTGGCCCATTTGCGTAGCAAAATCAAGTAGAAATCTATAAAGAAATACACAGTCTATCACAGGGCATGGGAAAAATTCAGAAAGTATGGCTCACAAAAATCAGTTATATATCCTCTAAGACCTTTTCAAATCTGGGGAAACCACAAAGAATGGCTCCCTAAAGATTCCCAACTATATAAGTGAAACATTGTTTATTGTTTTCAAAGTTATTAAGAAAGAAGATAGCAAGTGAGGAAGAAAAAACGAGAATGTGAACAACTAATTAGCCTAAGAGGTACAGCCAGTGTAGTAACCTAACAACCTGTACTGAATGATCTTCACATTCTGAGACAGAGCGTTATTCCACGGAGACCCTCGAGTAATAAGACTGGGGTACTCAGTGGTAACACTGGACGTGAGGAGGGGATTTAAGGGAAAGCAAGGAATTCGGATTTTTACAAGTTAAAGTCTGTATGTTATCAGGGAGTTCAAATCTAATGATTTGGTTGTGTGGTGTGAGCCCTATTTTCATAATCCCATTTCCAATCCCTCTTAGTCCCAAATAGCAAAGACTATCATTTATTGTATGGAACAATAATGTATAGGTTGGCTATACCTGCTATAGACAGTATCTATGTAAATCATGGTTATCCATGATTGCAGTCTCTCTTAACACAAACCCACTCAGTCCTGATTATTTTGCCAAGGATACAATTTTATTTTTATTTTGTTAAGAATTTTTTTTTATTGAAGTATACCTGATCTACAATGTTGTGTTAGTTTCTGGTGCACAGCAAAGTGACTCAGTTACACATATATGTGTGTGTGTGTATATATATATATATTTTCTTACTCTTCCATTATAGTTTATATCGAATATAGTTCTGTGTGCTATACAGTAGGACCTTGTTGTTTATCAAGGACACAATTTTATTACTGTTTGTGAGCTCAGTACTATGTGTGCTGCCTCTTATAGCCCAATTTACTTCTCTGCAGGTGTATGCTAAATTAATCCTTTGTACCAACAAATGACGTGTAAATCTGCTTAAAGACAGTGTTGACATTATCTGGCTTTGAAACAAATGGGACAATTCGCAATACTTTTCTTTTCCCCATTCGAAGAAATAAATCCATTTGAGTTTATTTTTTAAATTATAAAAACAACAGTAAATTTTAGAAAAGGATTATTAGATAGAAATATGTTGGAATAAACACCATTGGCCAAGAAGAAAATTAGATTTTCCTGAAGACTGAACATGGAAGAGTTTCAACACACTAGCTGTTTTCTCCTTGAAGAATTAAACATTGGAACAAATATTTTTGCTGAGTACTTGGAGGAAAGAGCTTTACTTTGCAAAATGGTTTAAAAAAACCCTTTATCTTAGAGAATAAACTGTGGAAAATTGTTGGATATTAATCTAGCAATGAAAATAACTGCACCTACATGAGAAACCCAATTTTAATTACCTGTTTTGATCATTGGTAAAACAAATAGAAAGTTTCCTTCTTTTTTTACTTAGAAACAGTGGTGTCATTAGTGATGGCAGAAATATAATTAAAATATTAATCTTTTAAAATGGATATGTGAGAATAAATACAGTTAAATTAAGCACTTAGATGACTTGGACTAAAATTTGTTTTGGAATTAAGAAACAGTTTCAATTTATTTTTGGTAAGCTAAACAAAGATAAGCTAAGCTTGAAGAAAAAGACAAAATTTCATATACACTAGTTGTAAATTTTCAAAAGATATCAAAATAAGATAGTAAAAATAAGAAAGTAAATTTTTTAAATATATCAAAATAAGATGGTAAAAATATAATGCTTGTATTTTATTCTCTGATTTTTTTATATAGTGTTTTTCTCATCAAGAGGGACAGCAGAATTAAATTAGAAATGCACAAAAGTGAAACATCTAAATTAGCTCCAAATATCTCTAAATCAAACAAGTCACTTCCTATGAGTCAGCTCATGAGTTGAAGAAGAAATTACAAAGCAAACTGGGAAACATTTTGAGCTGAGTTGTTATAATGAAAACCCAACATTATGCTGCTAAAATAATATTACAGGGAAATTTATAGCATGAAATGCTTATGTAAGAAAAGAAGAAAGTCTCTAATTGTACATAGAGGAACTAGAATAAGAAGAGAAAATCCAACCCAAAATGAACAGAAGGAAAAAAATAATAATGACAAAAGTAGAAACCAATGGAATAGAAAACAAAAACAAAAGTAAAACAAACAAACAAATAAAAAGGAAAAAAAAGAAAGAAAAATCCATGAAACAAAAACTGGTTCTTTGAAAAGGTCACTGGACACTAGCCAGATTGACTAAGGAAAATTAAAGGGAATAGAAGTTACAAGTTGCCAATATCAGGAATGATGAGGGGAAACCACTAGAGGTCCTACAGACGTTAAAAGGAAAATGAGAGAAAATTATGCCAAAACATGTAACAACTTAGATGATTCTTGAAAGATGGTTCCTTGAAAGACAGACTACCAAACCCCATTCAAGTAGAAATATGAATAGCCTTATATCTAAGAATGCAATGGAATTGTTAAAAACCTTCCTACAAAAACAAAAAGGACCCCCCCCAAAAAAAAAACCCCAAAACTCCAGGCTCAGATGACTTCACTGGTGAATTTTACCATATATTTAAGTTAGAAATAATACCAATTCTACACAGACTCTTCCAGAAAATAGACAAGATGGGTGAATACTTCCCTCTCATTTTAAGGAGCTAGCATCCTCCTGACCCCAAAATCAGAACAACATTGTAAGAAAAGAAAACGACAGATCAATATTTCCCATCATGTATGCAAAAGTCACTAACAAACTTTTAGGAAGTTGAATCCTACAATATATAAAAAGGCTAATCATCATGACTAAGTGTGCTTCTTGCCCAGAATGCAATTTTGGTTTAAAATTAAGAAACAAAAATTAACCGAGTCGCCACTTCAGTGGGCAAAAAGGGGAAATCATTTAATCCTCTTCATAGACACAGAAAACACATTTGACAAAACTGAATACACATTCGTGTCAGAAATTGTTAAGAAAACTAGGGAAAAGGGAACATTCTCAACTTAATAAAGGCATCTATAAAAACCCTGCAGCTAACATTAGACTTAATGGTAAAAGACTGAATGTTTTCTCCTTAAGGTCAAGCTAGGGTCTATCAACAAGGCAAGGCTTTACCTTTTACTTTTACCACTTCTATTCAGTCTTGCACTGGCAGTCGTAGTCTATGCAGTAAGAAAAGAAAAAGAAAAAGAAATAAAAGGCAAAACTAGGTAGTAAACAGTTTAACCTTGCCTTCAAAGAGGCCTGGCCTTTGCCCTCAGCTTCTGAGAGGTAACCTCTATGCTCTCAAAATTTTATGCTTGAGAGGAAGGAGTATCTTTGGTTTTTTGGGGTGGGAGTGGCTCACACCAGGAAGACCAACAGAGTGATTCAGGATGGGGTGTTTGGTCACATCATCTCAGTCATCCTGGAGACTGAGATCAATTAAGTGGTCAGTCAATCAATCATACCTATGGTATGGAAGGCACCCTCCTCCCCCGCCAAAAAGAACCCCCCCAAAACCCACAACTGAACACTGACGCTTAAGTGAGCTTCCCTGGTAGCAGCATACTGTTACACATCAGTACTAGGAAAGTAATCCATCCTGCCTCTGCAGAAGAGAATAATGGGAGCCTTGTGTCTGGTACTTCCCCAGACTCCAATTTATGCACTTTTGCCCCTGGCTGATTGTAATCTGTATCTTCTCCCTGTGATAAATTGTACCCATGAGTATAATAACTTTCAGAGTTTGGTGTGTCCTTCTAAGTGAATTATTGAACCTGTGGGTGGATGGGAACCACCCAAATCTGTAGTTTGTGTCAGAAGTGAAGGTGATCTCTTGCAGGGACTGTTCCCTGTAACTTTGTAGCTGGTTAAACTTTTGAGCATACAGATTAGAAAGAAAGAAGTAAAGCTGTCTTTATTCACAGATAACATGATAATTTTTTAGAAAATCATCACACAAAATGCTACTAAATTGGTAAGGGGGTTTACCAAGATCTCAGAATACAGACTGCATTTCAAGACTTATTGTGTATGTATACATGTAGCTCCATGAAACAATAGGAGGTACAGAAATAGACTCTCACAGATGAACAACTGATATTTCAACAAAGGTGCCAAGTAATTCAATGGGGAAACAATAGTCTTTTGAACAAATGGCACAGAAACAAGTGGATATTCACATGCAAAAATGAACCTTGGCCTTTACCTCACACCAGATACAAAAATTACCTTAAAACTAATCATAGACCAAAATGTAAAACTATGAAACTTGTAGAAGAAAATATAGGAGAAAATATTGTGGCTCCGGATAAAGCAAAGATTTAGACAGGACACAAAGACCACAAACTATAAAATATTTAGAAGTTGGATTTCATCAAAATTTAAAACATTTGCTCTTTGAACACCACTATTAAGAAAATAACAAGCCAAACCATAAACTGGGAGAGAATATTTTCAGGACACTTATCTGATAAATGATTTTGTATCCAGAATGTGTAAGGAACTTTTACAACTTGATAATAGGACAGACAGCTCAGCAATAAATCAATAAAAATTTTAAGAGACACTTTAACAAAAAAGGGATACGGATGGCAAATAAGCAGTGAAAAGATGTTCAATATCACTAGTCATGAGAAAATGCTAATTAAAACCTCAGTGAGATACTTCTCACTGACACACTTACCAAAATGGCTAAAAACAAATAAACAAATCTCAAGCACATTCTGGCAAACACACTGCTCAGCTGGAACTCCCATGCTTTGCCGGTGGGAATGCAAAATGGAAATGGTACAGCCCCTTTGAAAAACAGCTCAGCAGTTTCTTATAAAGCTAAACATACACTTGCCATATGACTCAGTAACTCCACTTGTGAAAACAAATGTCCCAACAAAGACCTGTGTGTGAATTCCTATAGCAGACTTATTATTAATAGCCCCAAACGGGAAATAACCCAATGTTCACCAACTTGTGAATGGATGAATTATGCATGGGACATCCATACAGTGGAATACCTCTCAGCAATTAAAACAACAGCAACAACAAAAAAAAACCCCAAAATACTGATACATGTAAGAACATGGATTTTTTTCAAATGCATTATGCTAAGTGAAAGAAGCCAGATTCAAAAGGTTACATTCTATATGAGTATATTTATATGATTTTCTGGAAACAGAGCGACAGAAAATAGATCAAGGTTGCCAGAGCGTGGGAGTGAGGGTAGGATTGACTACAAGGCACAAGAAGAAACTATTTGGGGTTTTGGAACTGTTTTGTAGTGAATGTTCTTGTGGTGTCATAACTCTTCAAACTGGACACCTAAAAAACCGTCAGTTTTACTTTATATAATTTATACCTCAATAAACTTGACTTAAAAACAAAACCCAAACCCTGTGAAAAGATATTTGCAATATGCGTGACTGATAAAGGATTAGTGTCTCAACTCTAGAATATGAAAGAATTCTTATGAACTAATAAGAAAAATTCAAGTCACTTAGTAGAAATAGGTGCAAAAGAACGAACAGAAATTGCCCCAAATAGGATGAATAAAAAATTAACAAACACTTAAAACCGCTTAATCTCATTTAGGAATCAAGGAACAGCCAATTAAACCTTCAGTTGGATATTATTTCCTATCCATCAGATTGGCTCAAAATGAAAAACTAGACCATTTTGAAAGTTAGTTAATAATGTGGAGCAATGGAAACTTTCATCCACTTCTTGTGGGGCAGTAATTTGGTAGAACTATTTTGGAAAACAGTTCGGTATTATTTAGTAAAGTTAAATAGTGTATACTTCCTGATCCTGAAATTCCACCTCTAAGCACATAACCCTTCTGACATTCTGCCACGTGTGTAGCAGGAGATAGTATAAGAAAGCTTGTAAAAAAGAAAAAATACAACCCCCAGTATTCATCAAAAGTAGAATAGATACATAAGTTACTTTATAGCTTTACAATGTTATGTTCTTCCACAATTCAAATGAATGAACTACAGGCACAGGCATTAAAGTGAATGAATGTCAAAAACATTCATCTTCATGAAAAAAAAACCACAGAAGTACACACAAAATTTGTGTAGACAAGGTTCAAAAGCCTCTCTCTCATAGGCTGTAGAGCATGATCATTTATAAACATGTAGCTGGAGACAAGTTGCCTGTATTTACATTCTAGCTCCCCAGTTCTTAGCTGTGTAGCCTTCAACTCCTTGCACCACAATTTTCTCACTTGTACAGCGAGGGTGCAAGCACTTATTAAGAGATGCTAACATGCTGGTGTAGCACATGAAGAGATCATAAATGTTAGGCATTATTATTATTCCCTAGCCCACTAGGTGGAAACTCAGTGGTGCCAGGATGGCATACGGGGGGGGGCACCCACCCCACTGCCATTGAGCACACGGGGCAGCAGTTAAGACAATGCACAATGACAATAGCTCTGAGTGCAGAAATCTACAGCTGGCATCATGGAGGAGTGTGAACCACCAGGACTCAGGACCTACAGAAAAGGAAAGGGAACTGGGATTTCTGGAGCCCCAGGGACAATTCAGCCTAAAATACCAGTTGACATTTGTAGCCAGGTCCTTAACTGTTCTGATGAAACAAGAATTAGAATAAAATCAATGAAGTCCACACTTGGTGCAAGATAAGAACTGCATGCAGTCCATTTCCAATTTCTTTTTTCCCTCCTGGCACAGATTTCCCAGATGGTATTTATTCCAAGCCTTTTACTTGACCACATTCTTCCTGTCTCTCAATTGATTGCTTATTGGCAACTTCTTCAAAGAATAGGACAGAAGGGAAAAGACACAAAGTGTAGAGCCCATCAGACCTCACATCTAAGACTTAGCCCTTTCTTAAACTCAAGATGTGGTACGGTGAGGCGGAATTTTCATTACGTGAAAATAATTTTGGGGGGAAGTGAGACTTTGGGGCAATCACATGGTTGCCTATTTTATCTGGCTTCTTATCACTAGTTTTTTATAGATTGATTACTGAACTGTCAGTTTGGAGAATAAAGTGATCTCCTGTTTTGATAGCCTTAGCATTATCATACAGGGTCGACTCTACTTACCAGTGGAAAGCTAATGATGGGTTGAAAAGAATGAAACTTTATAACCAAAGGGAACTGTGATCTCTAATACATTAGGAAAATTCCATATAGTTTTTACTAGTATTTTATCATAACTCCTATACAGAAAGCTATTATTAAAGTATAATTACTCTAATGCCTTGTTTATTACTTACCCTCTTATTTCTACTTGAGCTACAGCAGTGATGTTGATTTGCAGGCTCACAAAATTGCTGTCTGGGTTGTCCTTGTTGGAACTAAAACACAGTTGACATATGATTTAAATTTATTTTCTCAGACATGTTACTACCATAGACGATCATAAAAAACCTTCTATATATCAGAGGAGCAACATGCATTACCAATATGATCATTTAGAAAACAAAAGTGTATCCATTCTACAAAATTGTAACCATTTGTAAATGGAAATGCTAAGATCCTCTGTGAGCAAAAGAAATGTAATAACTTTCCATGAGGAGACACCTTATCTGAAAACATAATATATTTCTAGAGAAGCCAACATGTCTTTGTTGCAGTGACTAAGCCCAAAAGGCAGTAAGCTGAGTTCTTGTCCAGCTTCTACAAGGAACACATTCCTTAACTTCTCTGTGCATCAAGTTCATTGCCCATCTCATGGGAAAGGACAGCACAGTCAACTCCTGATTTTCCATACTAATAAAAGGAGAACTGGCATGAATAATCCAAGAGCAGCACATAATGGGAAAAGTGTTTGTGTTTGGCTCTGGAATGCATCATACCATACATTGTTCTGGCAGCAAACTTATCTTCCTTATGGTTTATTTCTTAAGTAATATTAAAATAAGTGTACTTTACTGCATAGTCACTGGCTGACCAGGATGAGGGGTGAGGAGTGAGGAGTGAATTAGAAGCATGGCCAGTGGAGAGAAGAAATAAGACCCCAGGAAGAGATTGACACAGGAGATTACATATATGTTCATCAGGCACCTCAAGAATCTCAAGATAGAAGGTGCATGTTTAATAATATTTCTTTGAACAGTGGCAAAATTATTTTTAAGTTTGCTGTTTCTTTCTCTCAAATATAATTAGATATAAAAATTTAACTTTAAAAATGCATGTATTAAGCAACCAGTGCTGTAAGGAAAATAAAATAAAATACAATATCCAAGAGGCTGGACCAGTAGCTGGGCTTTGGATGCAGCTGCCATTTGCACTCATTATCTTACTGGGCTGTCATCGAAATCACCCTAGTATTCCAAAGGATAATGCAGCTTTTAGCAAACTGGGATATGACACCGCCACTAACAGGTCATGTTTATATTCAGGTCTCATTAAGGAGGGAAAGCCTCCTCTTTGTTCATCGTCAAGTCTCATGCAGAGGCAGTGGACAAGCTCTCGCACTGATGATGGTCATGGGGCATGTCCTGACTACCTTTTGAAGCTTTCCAAATGTGGGAGCTGGAAAAGATATGATAAAGGTCTGCTTTCAAGGCAGGAGACAGAAGTGTTCCCACAGTGCTTTTGAAAAGTGCTGTTCGATTGTATATACTGATAAGGCAACTTAAACGGCAAACACACATAAAAGACATAAACAGGCAAATGTCAGGCTCATTTCCTGCAAAGGGGTATCACTGCTAAGCTTGTGATGAGCCTAGAGGGACTTGTTCACCAAAGTTTGAACCCCAGTTTCCAGGCCACTTTATTATTATCACATCTGGGGAGGATCAGTCAACTAAAAAGTTTTGTTGTTTTTTTTTTTTTAAAGCAGGATTCTGACTTACCAACTACTAAGAAGTCATTAAGTAATTAATTCCACTTGTTACAGACTTCATGGTTCCCAGTGCATTACAGGGAACTCTTTAGTTTGGAAGCTTAAGTCTAATTGTTGCACATTTTTACCCAGACCTTGTTCTAGTTTCTAGGTCACTACTGTTTTGCAACAGTGGAAATTAGAAGTATAGAAAAAAAGTTTTATTTAAGTTATCCTATAATTCTATTGCATTTTGCCTCCAAGTGGTTTAAATAATACAATTTTCGTGACAACATCCTGAAAATATAAACAGATGTCAAGCATCGAAATTGTCTTGGGAGAGGAGTCTAATATGAGGCTTGTAGAGGCTGTTCTGAAAAGTCACAAAAGCAGTGGCAGAATCCAAGGCTGGACCTGGATGGCCAACTGAAATCACCCTCTGCCGTACCGGCTTGCCGGGGCGCTTGGTACTGCAACCAGTGGCGTCAGCAAAATCTCCGGGTAAGAAAGACACCAGGCTGCATATATAACTTAGATGCATCTTTCACCTCTTTCCTGGAGGGAAACCTCCCTCACTAATACCACTGCTCCATTCAAACAAACAATTCATCACTGCCCTGGATGCTCGGCTATTCATACTGTCGGTGCTAGTTCTTCTCAAGAAATGACGAACTTCCTCTCCGTGACGATAGCTTATGTCGCGTACCAAGGATAAACATGTTATTCACTTATTACTCCGATGCTATTTTCTTTCTCCTTATTGTTTCCTATTTTCTATTTTCTAACATTGCCTCTATGCTTTCTGCAGTCTCTGGAATGTCAGCAAAACAATACAATGTTCATTTCACCATTACTGAGGAAGCAGCTTCAAGGATGATCATAAAGATCCGTTTGTACATGGGAATCGCAAACTGAGACCGGCTCCAAGCAGGGAGGAAGATGTTTACATGTGACATAGAGCCGGGGCATGGAGAGACCAGTTAATTTTCTCTTTTGGGTTCTATTTGTGGAAAAGGATATTAAATGTGGGTACCAGTGGTCAGTGTGCTCAAAAGCTTGAGTTCAGACTTGAGGGCATTTAGTTTAATTTATTGTTGGTTTAAGCACATTTAAACTGAACACAAACCATCCATTAAACACTTATGTACATCTTTGGAGCCCACCAGCAAAGCATGCAGATAAATGCTCACCACTGTATTTGAATATTAAAAGTATTCTCAAATACTTTTATCTCTAGAACTTATGTTTTGGGAATTTGATGTTTAGTATGTTGCTGTTGCCTCTCCAGTTCTTTCTACATTTCTGCATTTTTGTACTTTTCAGGATAATGTTAAAATAGTCATGAGTTTCTATAGTGTCTGAGGATGGAATATAATCATGGACCATTTTAAATGAAGAGGGATGTTTAAAATGCGACCATTTCTATTTTCCATCAAATTCAGCACTTCCTCTCCAAATTCATTATTTGAATGATGATCTACAGGATGGTTTTGGGCAAGGCATTTACAACATTATTTACTGTCCTTTGCTCCTTGATTCAGCTACTAGTTACATCCATTCTGTTATTCAAAACTGCAATTAAGGGTAAGAAGCAAACATCAGGAATTTGCTTTGTATCTTTGTACCAGACTTTCTATCTAAAGGCTGCAACTTTTATGAGATAGGTATCTTTTTCTGAAGTGATGCAAAGCTTCATGCTACTTGCAGGATCAATGTTACAGACAGTGACGGTGAAAAACAGAAACTTCAGGTTACTGAAGTATCTGGAGAGATGGTGGTCCTTCCCTATGGAGTGCTTTTTCTTTTCTCTTTTTTTCTCTGAAAACTTAGAAATATAAACAGGAGATTTTCCAAATGAAAATATTTAGGACTACCTGAACTTTCTGGAAAATATACATTTATATAGATACAAAGAAATGATTTAATAAGCTTTTGGTAAAATGAAGGGATATGATAGATGAATTCATTCCATCTGTATCCCATCACTAATTTGGGTAAAATTTTTAAAATCTCTAAGATTCAGCAGAAAATATTTAAGTTAAATTAGAAAAAGGACTGACTAAGGTCAGACAAGAACACCTAAGTTAGAAAGCCTTCCTTCCTAGAAATCTATCACAAAGTTGAGGGGATATGGTTTGTGACACAGGTTGCAGATTTTAAAAATCTACTACATTCTTATAGAGATTATATATATATATATTTTTAAGATTTTAAAAGATTTTATTTATTTATTTATTTTTGGCTGTGATGGGTCTTCGTTGCTGCCCGCACGGGCTTTCTCTAGTTGCGGCGAGCAGAGGCTACTCTTTGTTGAGGTGTGCGGGCTTCTTCTCATTGCAGTGGCTTCTCTTGTTGAAGAGCACAGGCTCTAGGCACGCAGGCTTCAGTAGTTGTGGCTCATGGGCTCTAGAGCACAGGCTCAGGAGTTGTGGTGCACGGGCGCAGTTGCTCTGCGGCACGTGGGATCTTCATGGACCAGGGATGGCACCTGTGTCCCCTGCATTGGCAGGCGGATTCTTATCCACTGTGCCACCAAGGAAGTCCGGGATTATATATTTTTTTAAAAAAATATTGTAAACCTCTAATGAAGTAGCTATTAGAAAGTAATCCATTGTGTAAAGTAATTACTCTAAAAGTCATCACACTCTAATGACTTCACTTCTTGCAGGACAGAAGGTAAGTTTAGAGATTGGTCATCTTGCACACCAGTATTTGAGAACCAAATTGTAGTTACTGACTTCAGAGTCATTGTTATATTAGAACGAGGGTTGAACACACTGAGCATGTGCTGTCTATATCAGTGTTTTTCAGACTTTTAAAATTGCAGACCACAAATATATATGTGTGCGTGTATATGTATACACGCACACATATATATTTATATACATCCTACAGGATGTCTTATGACACACATTTACATGTATGTGAAAGGAATTTTTCATGAACTCTGATATAGTCCATTCAATATCCTTTTCTTTTCATCCAGGTCTAGAGCCATTACATTGATTCCCTTACTGGCTAAAGGGTTTAAGTCTACACTTGGGAATCCCTGGCCCTCATGACACATTGCTCTCTGTAGGTCTTTTAACTCATGAAATATTATTTTCAGCCATGAAGGAGCAAACAGAATAGACAGAGACAAGGTAAAGTCACACTTGAATCCTGGGGCAGAGTCAGCCTTAGAAAAAAGGGGCAGCTCCCTTCAGGGTTTGGCTTAGAGTTGCCAGAGAAGGCCCTGCCTTCTGAATATATGATCTTACCTGCATCCTGCCTTGCTGCTCACAGTTAAACCATCAGAGACTCATTCATCCTTGAAAAGTTAGATTTCAAAGTCACAAGCTCAAAATCTATGCTTTTTTTTTTTGCAGAAATTTTGTTCTCAGGGATCAGCTGACCCCCAGCAGAGAGAATGGCAGGATGTGGTAGGGGTACTGGTGCGGGGTGGGAAAAGCCATGTGCATCAGAAAGAGGAAAGATGGAGGAGCGGGTGGGGTTGGGTGGGAGCGTGCTCAGGACAAAATTTTACTCTCACACCTTGGCCTGGCCTGCAGAATGCAGAATGGATCTCTTCTTCAAAAGCCAAAAAAAAAAAAAAAGAAAAAAGAAAAGAAAAAGAAAAAAAACTGAAATAACGAATAACTGAGAAACAAAGGAAAAATAGTCTGTGAACATCTGGGTTCTAATTTCAGAAGAATGTTTAAGGTGAAGGAGCTTGATGAGGGCATTCATTTCACCATGGATTCTCTTTACTACTGAATGCTGATGATATTTCAGGCATGTAAAGGTCTAACCTTCTGATTTGGAGATCGAAGTTAATGCTTGTATTTGTTTTCTCAAGTCGTGGAACTGCAAATCGGAGGCCCAGAGAAGACTAAAAAAAAAAAAAAAATCACAAGACACTAAGTTTATGACATGGGAGGAACCTTATACACAGCATAGAAATCTTTTAAAGTCATCCCTGCAAATCCCCACCCTAGACTGCTGTCCCTTTTTCTGCTTCTGCCTTGGGGTAGCTGAGACTTCGGGGCCCAGGCAATGTGAGTCCCTACACATTGTGGTTCCCTCTCTTCATTTATCCTCCTATCAACTCTTTTCCTGCCACCTTCTTTATGTGCTAAATTAAAAACAACCTAAATATACGAGAAGAGATTGATTTAGAAAACTGTGATAATTCTGTTTGATGGACATTTATGTCATCATTGAAGTTACATCTGTGAAGCCTATGCCATGTGGAAAATGCTTCTAATGTAACTATGGTGAAAAAAGGTTGCAAAGTTGTATGTGCCATGGTTTCACCTATGGTTTTAAGAGGCTACCAGTGGAAAAATTACTGTACAGGAGTGAGGGTGTCTTGTAAGAAAATACACCAGGATAATATGCTGCAGTTAAGGTTGTGAGTGTATGGATTATTTTTTCCACCTTTCTTTCTTTTCCAAAGTTTTAAAACTGTTCTTAATATTTTTACAGTTTGAAAACAGCTTTTTAAAAACCTGGAGAAAAGTGAATCCAATGATAATATAAATAAGGAAGTAAAAATAATAGCTAAGACATGTAATTATATTACTTAGGCTCTCATGCACTGTACTAAGCCTTATATGCAATGTCTCACGTAATCACGACATCCACACTACGAGGTATACTGTGAATGCTGACATTTTACAGTCCAGCAGCATTCTGAGGATTAGGGAGATGAAGTGCCTTGTTCCAGGTGCAGAGCAAATGAACTCTAGATTTGGAACTGAAATCGCTACAAGCCAACTCCAGAACCTGGAACTCACAGCCACTACACTATGAGAATCAAACCAGCAATCAAACTCGTGTTATTATGAACCAGTAATAATATGAACTAATAATAAACCATCATTTTTATCATAAATCATCATTTCACTAGCCCTTGCCGAAGGAGCTGCAAGCCAGGTACTGCCCTGGTGGCTTTACATATACCATATCATTGCATTGCTCCAAACGTTCCTACAAACAGGTATTCTCCCATCTCAGTGTGACTTGCCCAAGGTATCACTGCTGATCAATGGAGAAATTGGGATAATAATTAGGGTGTGCCTAATTATTAAGCCTATACATCCTTATGCCCCAGCCAGGATGAATTCCTTTATAATTCCAAATGTGCAATTTTCTGTCAGACCTCTGGGGCTTTGCACATGCTCTTCTCTCTTCTTTAGAAACTTTTAAAGTCTTTCCCTGCTTTTTCTACTTGCAGGACTTCTCATGCGTCAAAACTCAGGGCAAGGGATCCTCCTGCAATACACCCTCCAAGCCCACAGGCCAGGTCAGGCAGAAATGTTCTCTTTATTCTTTGTCTCCTTCTTTGCTACTCACCCATGACTCAACCTATGATGTTGCTAAATTTTAAGTTTCTTATGGAATGGGGATTGTACATTTTCATCTCAATATTATCAGACTCTAGTTTAGTACCAGGCATATAGAAGGGGTGTAATTAAAAATGGTGAAAAAGAGTGTGCCCTTGTTTGCACACTTCCAGTGATGGGGAGCTTACTATATTGTGGGGAGGCCTGTTTAATGTTGGTCTTTTATTATTCAGCACGAGATGAGGATACCCTAAAGGTGTGACAATTTCATACTGATAAGAGACATATGTTCTTAACTAGAACCAAAAGCCAGATCTCTGGGCATTGATTCTAAAGAGCCTTTGTTGAGCCACTATTTTTTTTTTTTATCCTTCTAGAGAGACTTTGTGAGTTTTTACAAATCTTATCGGCATATAAATATTTTACATTACTAAAGCTATTATATGAAAATGATGTTACTACTTACAAATCAGAAGTAAACTTCTGAATACAACCTTGAATGCTTTGTTAAAATAAAAAGTCACTTGAAAACTACTTTTTAAAAAATATCAGGACTGGGATAATTAATCCTGGCAATTTGTGATGCTTTTTAATAGTTAGGACTACTTTTACATTTGGAATTTTACTACAACCCATTAAGAGTATTCTTTTAGAAGTACAAAATGAAGAAGTAAATAAATCAAAGCGTTTTATAACAAAACAGAATACAATAAAATTTGATGTGTTTAAGGGCATTCAAGGGCGAGATAAGAAAGCTATTAGGTTTCTTCTACTATAGACCTCAGAGATAAACGAATACAAACAATTTACTTCCTTGACTTCTAAAGATTATTTGCTGGTAAAATGGATTGACATCTTTTCACAAAAACACATTTGTGGCTAAGACCACACTGCCATTTTTACCCTCCACTTTGAACAACACTGGTGTCCAGTTTTTGTTCCAAGATTATCCTTAGTTATTGATGACCTTAGATGATTTCTGGTCTGGATTTAACCCTTTTAATACTGAAAAAGGAATGAGTGCCCAGTCACCTATAGATGCTAACACCATTACCACCATGTCAATTCATTTCTGTCTGGCCTTAGGTAGACCTTTTCCTATCAAATTGGGTGGCTGAATTTTTCTTGAAAACTAGCCAAAGGATTTATTAGCTTCTAGATAAAAGGATTCCAATGAAAAATATTCTAATATCTCAGCTTAGACATCCCATTCTATCTTCATGGCTTTGTTGAAAAATCTCATCTGTTATTCATTAGTTTTTATCCAATTTTTGCAGACCTGCTAGAACGTGGGCTTTTTGTTGAGGCCTGGTTCGAATCCTGGTTCTGTTCTTCATTATGTGAGACTTTGGGTAACTCATTTGATTTCTCTGAGTCTCAGTTTCCTCATCCATAACACAGGAGAAATACCTGACTCATAGGATTGTTGGTAGTTGTGAAAATTAAATGAGATAACACACACAAAACACCCAGTGATGGAATTATAACACAGAGGGCAATCAATACATGTTAGTTAATAAAAATCTATTATAAACATTTACTTTTCATTTAAATATTTACTTTTTTGACCCAAGAAGTGAGTTTACTAGACTACAGTTGGCATATCTTTTAAATACTCAGGATGAACGGAATGATAATCAATTTAGAATATAAAAAGGCAAACATATTATTTTAGCGCAATATCCTAGATTATAAACTGGGAATAGGTGTTACTGGATAGAAAGTTTCAAAAGCTCAAATAAATATGAGAAACACTGGGCTAGAAGGTTTCCTTACTGCAGAACTTCTCAGCACCTTTAAAATGAAATAGGCACCTGAATGTCCCAGGGGAGGATATGATTCTCAGCAGTGACTATAGGGCTCCCTTTTAAAGGCTTGCCTCAAAGGATTAACACTCTTTGGAAGACGCTTTGGGAAGCTGTTCTAATACAAACCTACACACTTACATATTTCCAGGAAGGTTTTTTCAAACAGGCCATTTCATTATCAATGAATCATAAGCATCTAATTTAAAACAGAGGAATACATATGTTTAATTTGTAACACTTAATTACGTAGTATTTGCAGATTTCAGGGTTATTTTTTCCTGATTTATGACTCCATAAAATAATGATTTCTCCTGTGATATTTATTACAAGGAGTTACTCTGTGTATACTTAAACTGCAATGGCATAAAATGAATTTATTGACCACAAGTAATTCTGAATGGGAAGTTCCTAAATCTGGAAACAAAGAAAGGAAAAAAAGACTCCTTATTCTTTCATAAGCCTGTTACAGATCATGATTGATCCTTTCTTTTTTCTTGCTATAAACAATTTTATGCATTATTCTTTATCAAGTAAGATGCATGGAAAATACAGACCTGGTAAAGCTGTTTTAAAACCTGGATTATGGTAATATTTTAACAGGAAAACACTGTGAATGATATTCACATGGGAGGTATATCTAAAGTAAAAGTTGAATCATCTTTGCTAAAATTCTTAATTCTGTTATTTCCTTTTTTTTTTTTTTTTTTTTGCGGTACGTGGGCCTCTTACTGTTGTGGCCTCTCCCGTCATGGAGCACAGGCTCCGGACGCGCAGGCTCAGCGGCCATGGCTCACAGGCCCAGCCACTCCGCGGCATGTGGGATCTTCCCGGACCGGGGCACGAACCCGTGTCCCCTGCATCGGCAGGCAGACTCTCAACCACTGTGCCACCAGGGAAGCCCCTTAATTCTGTTATTTCTTAAATCCTTTACATCGTAGTTCTTCTTGGATTCAAAGAAAACATTTGTAGTGAAATTCAAAGAAAAAATACTCGAGAAAAAAATCTGTAGTAAAAAAAATAGTTTTTAGAGATTTGTTGAGACTGAAGACATGTAAGACTGATGTCAAAAGAAAAGGCATATGAAAGTATTCATCATTTTGTGTATTTTAGCTCAGATTGTCCACTCAGTGTGGGTTGTGATGCAAAATCCCACCACCCTGGGAATTTCCTGCCTAATTGGTTTTAGTTGCCAGGTGCTAAATTGCTGAGTGCTAATTGGGGGGGGGCTTTCCACTAGTTCTCTTTAAAATTCAATTAGACAGAAATCAGTTAAGTGCATCTGGTTTTCTCTTACATTTGTTCCAGCCACCATAGGGTTCCCAAGGTCACACACCACCATTCGGGTGACGTTGTCCATCTTGTACTCACAGCTCAGTGGTCGCAATGCCTGCAACAGGAAAGAATACCAGTGTGGAGTCAGGGGCAGAATAAACGACATCCTGTCGCAAAAGCAATGCTGTGGGCCAGTCAGCTTCTCTTGATTTCAAACACCTGTATGAGTGCCTGAGCCCAAGGGTTCATGTGTGACCATCAACTCAGAAGAGAAGCTTGTGAGAAAAGACCGAAGTTTAATTTTAAGAAGAAACCTGTTGGATGGGTAAACACATTTGTTGTGTTTCATTGAGGAAAAAAATGCTTAGTAGAATATATATGTGTGTGTGTGTGTGTGTGTGTGTATATATATATATATATATATACACACACACACACATATATTTTTTTTTCTTTCTTTTTTTTTGGCTGCTCCACGTGGCATGTGGAATCTTAGTTCCCTGACCAGGGATTGAACCTGCACCCCCTGCAGTGGAAGCGCTGAGTCTTAACCACTGCACCGCCAGGGAAGTCCCTGAAAATGCTTAGTAGACTATTTATATGAACATTTTTGAAATGATTTGCATTACTGTTCATGTTCAGTTTGGGCCATGAAGATCATGGATAATTAAACATAACTAAACAAATTAATTTTTGCAAACATGAAATGACAGCAAGATGTATATTATAGATTATCCTACAGCCCACTGACATTTGCAAGAGAATTGCTTTGGACACAAATTTCCCCATACCATGGTTCCATTTTGAGATTACACACCCAATCTTAGTTCAATCCTATAAATACTTAAGATGGGAAGAGAACACTTTTTTATGTTTACCCACTGCTTTTCATCTCCCATCTTGCCCCATATCCTGTTCTGATTAGAATGTATAAAAACTCAAGTTTGAAGAGGCACTTAGAACTATGTGCTGGAGAAGGTCTCAAGGTTACAGCCGACGGGCTTATTCTACTTAGCCTAATGTCCTTAAGGGTCATCCATGTTGTAGTATGTGGCAGAATTTCCTTCCTTAAGGCTGAATAATATTCCATTGTATGTGTGTACTGTATATTCATCTGTTCACCCATTGATGGCCATTTGGGTTGTTTCCACATCTTGGCTATTGTGAATAGTGCTGCTATGAAAATGGATGTGCAGATATCAGTTGAGATACTGATTTTATTTCCTTTGTATATATACACAGAAGTGGCATTGCTGGATCATATGATAGTTCTTTTTTGAAGTTTTTGAGGATGATGTAATTTTTAAGGGGAAAATTTGGGGAGACTGTTGTTTTGCTGATTGTATGAGGTGGTGTTAGTGTATTTCTTAATGGGCCCCAGTTCTTGAAAACTGCTTTGTTTAACTGGGCACCAGGAGCATCTGATAGCTCAGGAATAATTTTTTGATTATTGTTCATTCATTTTGGAGATTTCTTTGAGGTTCAAAGAATTATTTTAGGAGATGATCTGGATCTTTAACTGCATTTTTGAGTCCATTGCCAAAGCCTGTTATTTGTACCATAATGGCAGTTTAGTACACAAGGGAAAATAAGGGTTATATTTATTGCAGCATTTGTGTTTGTGTTTAAAATATTGTTTATTTTAGAAAGAACAAGATTGTGATTCAACACTGGTTTCAGTTTAGTGGAAAAAACTGAGATTGTGCTTTCTAGTCTTCTGTCCTATGTTTATGTGAAAAACAAATGAAAGGAAAACAGTGAAATCTAGTGGAAAAGGAGTTATTAACCTATGTTTGTGTTATTATAAATGTTCCTGTGTTTAAATTAATGGATCTTTACAGTGGAATATTATGCCAGAATTACAAAGGATGTGTTATATCTGTGAGTGTTGATCTGGAAAGATAGTCTATGAAACGTAGACGTAGAGATGGAGGTGTGTATGTGTGGGTAGAGAAAATAGTCTGCAAGGATATATAAACTGAGCGGAAAGAATTAAAAGTAATTTCTATGTGGTAGCATTAAAAAAAAAAAAAGTTACACCCGACGGAGGGGAGAGTAAAGGAGGTTTATCTTTGGACTCCTGTCCTCTGCTCACAGCTCTCCCTTGTGTCTTCAGGCTAGAAATCCACATCTGGATCTCCGCCCTGAGCCCCTTTCCATCTTTCAAAACTTCATGTCCCTATGGCCCTGCTCTTGCCTTTGGTAATAGCTACATATGTTCATCCATTATTTCACTCTAACTTGTTAAGTGCTACTGATATATTACCTGTCAGCCTCATTCCCAAAGATAAGCTTGCAAACTGAGGACTTTCACAAAGGACCCCATGAGAGGACCATGGAAAAGGGTTCCAAATACGAGGACCACTTATCCGTCTGTCAGCTGTATCGAAATTTCATTTAAGGAAGTAATGAGAATTTTCAAGGATAAGTTTCAGAAACCACCTCCTTTCCATTCTTTCCACATGGCTGAGAAAAACCAAGAGCCAAAACCAAAACAAAGAAAAGGCAAACAAACCCCAGATACCGAAGTCAAGAGCTCTGTGGGTAAATCATACGCTTTAAGAAAATAAGCTTAAGCAGGCAGGGGTTTTTTTGTATCTGTTCTCTTCCCAGTGCCCAGAAAAATGTCCAGCACAAAGTAGTAGACGGTGTCAGGAGATACACAGCAAATGTAGCTCCCAATCTTTCCTACAAGGAGTCTGAAGTGAAATGGACTAGCACACAGCTGAGTATAAAGCCCTCTTCCTGCCATCAGCCATTGAAAGGTCTGTTTTAACTCATGAGAAAGAAATGAAATCTCTGATATTCAGAGGCAGCATTTAATACCTGCTCTTTCCAAAGAACCCGAGTGACATGTTAGTATCCTGAGGAGGTAAGAAACATATTTTCCAAAAGCTGATAATATTTTTGCTTCTCAAAGGTAGCTTTAGCATGTATTCAAGTTCTGAAGGATCCATAACTAACCCTAAGTGTACAGAGATGTTTTGTGTTGGGATTACTAACTCAATCCTGAAAACAGGAAAAAAAAAAAAAAAGAACTCAGCAAAAGCTTTCCAAAATACCCACGTGTCCCTTGAATATAATTCAAGGATTTGGTTTCTATAGTAAATATTTTTATCTTATCTGAAGGTTGAAAGTCATATGTACATTTTTTCCCCAGCTTTCTAGAAATAGCTTTTTCACATCAATCAGAGATCTCTTCTCTCCCCAGATTCCCCACCCTTTTTCTTTTTTTAACCTTTATTTCCTCTCTCTGAGTGGGAGAAACAATGATTGTTTATCTAGATATTTCTAGATTATTTTCCTCAGCTGTTCCTGGGACTATCTTGTTCTCATCCATTTATAGCTCTTAGAGTATTATTCATTCACTGAAAATATTTACTGTGTACCTACCACTTACTAGGCACTGATCAAAAAAAAAAAAAAAAAAGAAAATAACACCCTTGTCCTCCTTAAATGTCCTATTATTATAAGAATCCTAATAAGGAATCACAAGCAATTATAACAAGCAGTGGAAACATACAAGTACAGTTTGTTAAGTTTCATGAGAGCAGAAATTCACAGTGATGGAGGAGGACAGGCACAAAGAAGTAAGCAATCAGAGAAGACATCCTGGAGGAAGTGACATAACCTCATAGGGGGCCTGGCAGCTCAGTGGTTAAGAAGACGGGCCTGGACCTGACAGCTGAGGTGTCAATCTTGGTTCTGCTACGTAATAGCTGTGTAACTTTGGGCATGTTTCTGAATTTCTCCTTATCTATACAACAGGGATAATGATAGCCTTACCGTTTCTCTGTCAGGCTGTTATGAGGTCTAAGAAAATTGAATACTTGCAAGAGCACAGAGCAGAGCCCAGCTCACAGCAATTGCTTGGTGAATTTCAGCAGCCTCAGTCGTTATTAGGCCGAGGCCTGAAGGGTGAGTAGTAAGAAGTAAGCTGGGGAAAGGGGATGAGAGAGTAGAGTTACAGAGGGAACAGCAGGTGCGAGCTCTCTGTGGCGGGAGGGCCACAGGTATTACAGGTATTACAGAAACAGAAAAGAAATTCCATCCCTCTAGGACTAGGGTGGGAGGTAAAGGAAAGAAGCAAAGACTCGTGACGAAGCTGAGGAGGTCAGCAGGGGTGATGTAATTAAGGGCCTCATAAGTCATCTCAGGGCTTTGTAGGACTCTATCCTATAAGCAGTGGGGAGCTAGTGAGGGTTTTCAGCCAGAGAGTGACAGGGTCAGATTTGCATTTTAGAAAGAGGGCTTCCCAGGGCTTTCCTGGTGGCACAGTGGTTAAGAATCCGCCTGCCAATGCAGGGGACACAGATTTGATCCCTGGTCCGGGAAGATCCCACATGCCGTGGAGCAACTAAGCCTGTGAGCCACAACTGCTGAGCTCGCGTGCCACAACTACTGAAGCCCATGCGCCTAGAGCCCGTGCTCCGCAACAAGAGAAGCCACTGCAACGAGAAGCCCGTGCACCACAATGAAGAGTAGCCCCTGCTCACCGCAACTAGAGAAAGCCCAGCAACGAAGACCCAACACAGCAAAAAAAGAAAGAAAGAAAGAGGGCTTCCCATGCAGGGAAGGGGCTGGAGGCTGGGAGATGGGGAGATGAGTTAGGAGACTGGTGTAGCCATCTCGGGAGAAGATTGTGCCAGCCTGGAGGAAGGCAGTGACCGTGGCAGTGAGATGGAGAGAGGATAGGATTGGACAGGTATAGGACTGACTTAGGCTTTAGAAACTGGGTGGAGACTGGCGTGATTCTCTGAGATAGGCTAGAGACAGGAGGAGGAGTGTGGGAAGATGGCGCCTAGTTCCGGATGCACTGAGTGTGAGGTAGTTTGAGGTAGAGGAGTGGAGCATGTATGAGGTCCCTTGAATAGACACATTCATAGTGACAGAATGTGGAATGCTGGGTACCAGCGGCTGGGGAAAGAGGGTAAGAGGGAGTTGGTGTTTCATGGGTACAGAGTTTCAGTCTGGGGTGATGAAAGTGTTCTGGGGATGGATGGCAGTGATGGTTACACAACAAAGTGATTATACTTCATGGCGCTGAACTGTACACCTCAAAAGGGTTAAAATGGTACATTTTATGTTGCATATAGTTTACAACAATAATAATAAAAAGATAGAGCACATGGGCCTTTATTCCTAGAAAAATTTAGAAGGTCACCGAAAAGAATTGCAAAGGCTGGCTCCGTTAAGGTCTCCAGAGAAAGAGATGATCAGCTTCTGCATTTTTGAAAAGATGAATGTTTTTAGCCAAAGAACAACAAAACTGACAATCAGATAATCCCTCATACTTTTCTTTCCCCTTGAGAGAAAATTGTTTAAAAAAAAAAAAACTTGAACCAAGTATAAATAAAAAGAGACACAAACTTCAAACTGCTTAACAACAAAGAAGGAATTAGAATGTGGCTTAGTCATGTCAAATCAAATTCTGCCCAAGGGAAACTGATGGAGGAAAAACAGTTAAAGACTCATTGGCGATTATAGATAATGCCTGTTATAATGCTTAAAGCCAAAGATAGAAATGATAAATGTTTCCTGTGTTTTCCACCCAACAGTGAACAGTAAACTAGATGTTTTGCTAAAAGAAGAATATTTTGAATAGATGCTTTGTTTAACAAAGTCAGGGGTGCAGTGACAGAAAGGGAGTTGAAATAAAAATATAGGCAGAGCCCTGGAACATTTTTTAAAATAACATACTTGAGCTTCATTGTTTGTTTGTTTATGTATTATTTACATGTAATTATTCTTAAGTGATATGTTCCTACAAATTTCTTCAACAGAAACTCATGATGATTTTACAACTGTCAAAGATACTTGATTATTGCTCCTCTGGGTTATTTTTTCACTGAGAAGATAATTCAGTCAAAACATAAGTCATGAGACTAGAGGTGTGCACAGAGAATTTTGTATTCCCCACATTTGTAAATGCCTTTCAAATACTGACATCACAACCGTTGTTAGCATTTCTTTAGAGGAATTATTTTTCATTAAATTATTTGATCATTAGAATGTGCACGTTCCCAAGAGGATGCAGTTTTTGGAAAGTAGCAGAACTTTAATAAACTTCAGTTAAATGAACATATCCATCAGCAAGAATTTAAATAACACTGATCATGCCGACTTCTACGTGAAGCGCCAGGATGACTATGAAAGTGTGAAACTTGGTCTCTGCCCTTAATTGTGAGTCTGGGTACCTCTGAAACCAAGGGACTCTCTCTGTTATCCTTCAGTGTATTTACAATGGTTTTAGAGCAGAACCTGAGGATATTCTGAGTGGGAAGATCCATATTGTGATAAGGAAAGGAAATCTATAAAAAGCATTGTCGTCAGTTTAACAAATAGTGGCATTGCAGGACTGGCAAATGACAAAAACCTGGCTTTTTCTTGGTCCTGGTCCCGAAAAGGTGGACCAAGAAAAAAGAAAACATGAAACGTGTTTCCTTTCCAGTGCCTGTCTAGGCTGTTTTCGGTGCTCAGCTGGGATTGGTCAGACCTTCCTCCATAAGCAGTAATGAAAACCAGACCTCCTGGGACCTGCTTGAAGCATAAAGGAACTCAAAGACCAGAAAACAGCCAGGGAGGGTGGGAGTTAGCTTGGGAGTGTAGCGGATGGATCACATTGATGAGCTGCTGCTTTCAGACAGCTGTCTTCCGTGTTTCAGCTCCCAATCTTGGGCCAGTTTATCTTTGCACCGTGGCCAAGAAAGATATTAATACTACTTAAGACCATCTTCCTTTCTGGGCCGTTGCTATTCTGCTTAACAAAATAAGGTGACATTTTGTTTTCTTTTATTGAGGAAGAAATCCTCAGCTAAGATGACTTAACATGGATTTGTCTTCAAAAATATACCGAGCTCTTTCCTCCTCCAGATCACCTACAGGCATTACCTTGTTGCTGCGTTCAATCCCAACATAATCAGCCTCTTCTGGAATTATCACAAAGAGCTCGGCTTCGTAGGCACCTTCCCCTTCATTTCTCGCGTTGATTATGAGCATAAGGTGGTTTTCATCTCCAACGATGACCTGATGCTTATCTCTAAAAATGCAGTTTAAAAAGAATCATTAGGTACTATATGCGTCTCTGGATTCATGGATATTTTATTTAAGGACTTACAGGAAGATGTAAACATGCAAGACGGGGAAAAAAAAACAAGATGGATCGTCATGAGGGGGTGGTGAGAAGAATCAAAACTATGTCTAGATGAGAAGGACAGGAAAACATCTAGCGGTGTTCTGGTCAATGTTTAACAACCAGCGCTTCAAACTAGTGGTTACCAGTGGAGGAGGGGGCAACATGGGTGGGGGAGGGGGAGGTACAAACCACTGGGTCTGAGACAGGCTCACGGATGTATGTACAACTCAGGGAATAGAGCCCCTACTTTGGAGTAACTGTAAATGGGAAGTAACGTTTAAAAACTGTATAATAGGCCTTCCCTGGTGGTGCAGCGGTTAAGAATCCGCCTGCTAATGCAGGGGACACGGGTTCGAGCCCTGGTCCGGGAAGATCCCACATGCCGTGGAGCAGCTAAGCCCGTGCGCCACAACTACTGAGCCTGCGCTCTAGAGCCCGTGAGCTACAACCACTGAGCCCGTGTGCCACAACTACTGAAGCCCGTGCACCTAGAGCCTGTGCTCCGCAACAAGAGAAGCCACCGCAATGAGAAGCCCACACACCCCAACGAAGAGTAGTCCCCGCTCGCCGCAACTCGAGAAAACCCATGCACAGCAACGAAGACCCAACGCAGCCCAAAATAAATAAATAAATTTATTTATTTATTAAAAAAAAACCTGTATAATAAATAAGGTAACAACCAGTTCTCAGAAACAAAGAAAACCAGGATGTGTAGCATTTGCCGATTCCAGTGGTGTAAATCCTCCCACTGTGGTCAGTTTCAAGCTCCCAACATCCTTAATGATCTGCCAGCAAAAATTCCCAAAAAGTTGACAATTGGCTCACAAGCCAGGAGGAGACGGCTTCAGCACATCCCTGAAAACATCCCATAGGAGGAAGATGGGCAATGGGAAGAGGGGGAGGGAGGTGGTTTAGAAAGTAGGAGAGGAGCTGAGTGTGACGCAAAGAGGGAAGAAAGAGGCAGATGAAGGAAGATCTCAAATAGCTGATGGTGAGGTATTCTGAGGACATTTAATTCACTCCAAACTCCAAATTGAAACAGCATATGGAAATGCCTACTCGTGACCCTTAATCAAAGCTATTGCTTCGGACACTGGCTAGATTATGAAGTTTGGAAAAAGTCCCCTTGAGAGGTTACCAAGAAGCTTCCAAACCCTGGCGGCGAGATAGTTCCTGGGGTGGGGATGGGTTGAGGCAGCTAGAGAGGAGGGCAACCGGAACCACCAGAGATGAGTTAACTTCAGACAGAAACATTTCCCCCCACTTTTGGTGAAGGATGGAACGGCTCAGGCAAAGTCTTGGGGTGTGTCACTTAACACCAATGACAAAGGCCTAAACCACAGGCTAACCCAAAGTGTAGCCAAGCGCAGAAATTTCACGCAGTGCACTTATTTTGGTAGTGGCTGGAAGTGTATACTTTCTCCAGAGAAGCTTTAAGTGAACACCTGTATGCCATTAGATAAAATGGACAAGTTTATTTATTTAAACTTACGGTCTAGCTGACAGCTTCAAGTCAGGAATGCACATGTTATCTTCTCCACAGTCGACCAGGATGTGAGCCTGTGTTGTGGAAAAACATGTATCAGGAAGAATCTGGGAAAACCTGAATCCCGTCCTTTCTCTTGAAAATTATGAATGATCCCATAAGTTAAACCAAAGCTTTCCTTTCACTCTGCATGAGTCTACCTAGCTAGAAACTCTGTTCGGCAGTGACCTCCCCTTATAGGCTAGTTTACTTAGGAGCCCGATTCCAATTCATTCTGAAATGTCTGTAAAGAATGCTACTCTGGCCGATGTTTTGAGGATTACAAGCTGTACTGCTTCTATTACAGCCACATTTTGAACAAATTAAATCTTGGTTCCACAAGGGGAAGGGCTTCTGAAAACACAGGGATGCAGTGTTTCAAGAAACATGTTCAGAAAATCTCCCAAATGGTACAAGTGTGTATGCAGGAATGAAAACAAAAGGGCCTGGATTTCGTCTTAAGGTCACAGGAGCAATGCCCAGGGCCTGATTGAGAATATACCATCAAAGACGGGCCAGGACCTACCTGTTTGGTAACAGTGTTTTCCCTGTAGTAATTCAATATTGGTTTCACCTCCAGACCTTCTTTAAAGGTGGATTCATCCAAACTGTAATTCAAACTAATGTTGATTGGAGACAGTTTATCTCGGAATTCAGTTTCATCCTAGGGAAAATAATCACAAACTCAAGAAAGGCCCTGTAAAATGGCTGCAAGATGTTAGTTGGTGAAAGGCAGGCAGCATTTGACTCTGGCCATTAAAAGTGAACGATGAAGTAATTACCACCCCAGCGGGCCTAGGCACATGCTGTGGACGTGGCATAGAGAAGCCAGTTTAATGAACGTATGTTCAGAGTTGGAATCATTTAGGCTTCGTTGAAATACATGCTTCTAGAAGCAATCTTCAGGTTCTCCAGATCTTCAGCAACTCACATGGATTGGTCAAATTGCACAGTTAAAAATCAGATGCACAGTAAATGTCACTGAAAGTTGCGTGAACTGGGATTTTTATTTTAATGAGGTTGGCAGAATTTGTAAGTCCCCTTGGGCTCAGAGGAAGAAGACCTCTCGATTCTCTTCCTTTCTTATCATCTCTTTAAGTCCTTGTTTGCATGAACTTCAAAACACCTTCAGCACATCTGAAGTTCCCTTAGAAAAAGCACCAGAACCTTCCTGGGGAGGGAGCGGGTAGCACCAGCAGCAAGACCTGGACACACAGGAACTCCCAAACCATGGAGTGGGCATGCCACCCTTCAGCTGGGTGCCAGTATCAGTCATAATGAGACACGAGGGTCGTGCACCAGCTTTTCATTCTAGCATGTGTTTGTAAACGCTGCCTTCTACAGGTTTTCCCTTACTATATCCCCTCAAAGAGGAGACCAAATGAAAAGAGGCTTCACCACCTCATCACTGGTAAGAAGATGAAATAACTGTATCATAACACATTTTGGCTTTTCATTTCATAGTAGGTTTAGGAGTTATTGTAAAAATACATTGCTTTAAAAATGTAATTATAATTTACTTTTAATAAAGCCTTTGAATGCCTCACCCTTTTCCTAAGTTGGCTCAGAAATGCACATTGATACAATCTGGCCAAACGTCCTCACGTAGGATAAAAATTCAAATAAATTGTGTCTAACTTTTATGTTTTTTGCGGGGAGGCAGTTAGAAATGAAAACCACCTGAGTTAGTACTAGTACTAAAGAGTGTATTCAAAACAAGAAGAAGCTTAGGAGCAGAAACTCACACAACATTGTAAATCAACTATACTCTAATAATTAAAAGAAAACAAAGCAGCAGCTTAGGAATTAAAAGCAATACATAATTAGGTTGGCTGAAGTCAGGCTCAACAGAGGAGTGTGTGGCCTTAAAGATTTCTCCTATAAAGTGAAAATAGATGTGGGTCTATGTGAACCACTGTGATGTTTAAATGGAGAAAAATGGTTGGAATTTGGACTTCAATGTTAGAGGCCAGAAAGGTGATTCTGGAACACTTACTCGAAGGTAAACGATGAAATCCTGGCATTGGAGGGATTTCTGCCCCTTTATCAGGAGAGGGAAGACGAGATGTGACTGATGATTATCAAGGAAGAGCGTGCGTTTAACGGCTCCTTTTTGTTTCAGGGAATCTAATTGCACCTCGGCAGTCAGGCCTAAAGGACAGACAGAAAGCAAATATAATCCAGAAAGGAAAAGTATTCAGTGAATGTAGCGCTTTATCAGAGATATGAATTCCTATTTCAACTTGCTTATTCAGGAAACATTTTTTCCATAGTTGGGATCAGAAACAATACATGAGCTGCAAAGATTTGATAAAATACTCCCCAAGCTAAAAAACTTGTTCTATAATGGTTTTACACAAAAAGTCATTTCCCCCATAATTAGGTCTGTTCTTACAGACAGTACCAATTATTCAAGGACTATTTATGTAGAAGTTCCCATATTTATAATAGAAATCTTGGTGCTAATGAAGAGCTCTTTGAAAGCTTTATATGGTCTGTGCAATGCTTACTGTTGACTTTTCCTGATGTGGTATAGGAGTGGAAAAATGAAAATATGCTCACCTATTGTGTTTGAAATGCTCTGGCCCGCCACAGATGCACACACTCTTAAAGAAAAGCTAGGGAAAATAATAATCAATAATTTATTGGTTAATAAACTTTTTCAAATGAAGTAGCAAACTTCCTTTACCTTACCCCAGATAAAACGAATGCTTTATTTTTCCTCTATACTTCTCTTAGTGTACACACACACACACACACAACCAAACAAATAAATATGCATATATTTATTGATTGATATATATACTTATCAAAAATATATTTATATACATATATATATCCGACAATTCTAATACGATTAAGAAAGGTGACATTATTACATAGGAAGGTAATACTTAAAATATTACTAGAGGTCGATTGATTTAATCAGTGGATTAATTGATCAGTTACTTGCTGCCTTTTTTCAAGAAATGCATGTGAATATCTTCCATGTGCCAGGGAGTGAAGAATTGGACAGAACAGCAGGGGGACAGCGAGTGGCAGAGCCTGGAGGTGAGCAAGCATGGGACCCCAATTGGAGGAACCTGAAGAAATCGGGTGCCTTAGAGAAGGATGGGGAAAACTGTAGGAAGCCGAGGCTGGCTGGGTCAGTAGGTAGGGAACAGGGCTTTGAAAATCACGTTAAAGAATCTGGATCAAGAGGTGCAAACTATTAGGTATAAAATAAACTACAAGGACATATTGTACAACATGGGGAATATAGCCGATATTTTATAATAAGTATAAATGGAGTATAATCTTTACAAATTGTAAATCACTATACTGTATCCCTGTAATTTATATAATATTATACATCAACTACACTTCAATTAAAAGTATTTGGATTTAATTCTGAGAGGCATGGAGCATCACGGTACGATTCACCCATAATCCACTCTCCGTGGAAGGAGATAAGAACTCAGGCAGGTACTTGCCAGGAGTGGGATATAATTTGAGGCAGAAACACCAGAAGAGGGAAAGGAAAAAGAAAGAAAATGGGGAGCGTAGAGTGACCATCTCAGGCTTCGTAAGCACAACAATACAGTGTATAAGGTCAATAATAAAAGGATGGGGCTTCCCTGGTGGCGCAGTGGTTGAGAGTCTGCCTGCTGATGCAGGGGACACGGGTTCGTGCCCCAGTCTGGGAAGATCCCACATACTGCGTAGCGGCTGGGCCCGTGAGCCATGGCTGCTGAGCCTGCGCGTCCAGAGCCTGTGCTCCGCAACGGGAGAGGCCACAACGGTGAGAGGCCCGCATACCGCAAAAAAAAAAAAAAAAAAAAAAGGATGGATATGTAGGAGAGACCCTTATAGTTTTGCCTTGAACATGCCCTAAACTCAATCCAGGGAGGTGCCTGCTGTGGCTTGTAGGATGGCCTGCACTTGGGTCTATCCTGTGGCCTTGGAGGGAATGAGGACTGGCCAGTGGTCTCTGCCTGACTGTTGCATGTGCTGACCTCCCTATGGAAAAATGTCAAGCTCTAAGCGCCAGCATTCAAGATGGGGCCTTTTCACATTTCTAAGAAAGTAAAAATGTAAGAAAATACTTAAGTATGATTTAATGACAGCCTTAACGTTTTTACTAGTAAATACTCTAGTATGATTTGAATATTTCCACAGAATCCAAAAGGAGTAAATAATCTCTAGTCGTGCTTTAATTATGTGTCAGCTTCCTGTGTCAGATATAATGAAGATGTGTCACATCTGGGATTCATCTAGCTCCCGTGACCTCAGTCAATGTCTCCCTTCAGGGTAAGTAATTTGTCACATACCATTAAGCCAAACGTTTTCCGAGATGTCTTTGCTATTTCAAGTGTTTGTACCACTTCCCCTGAGAAATCATGAATTCCAACCCACTTCCACTTCAATTGGAATAATTCAAGAAAGATGAATAGTTAATCACATCTTTAAATTTTGTAGCAGGTCTGGCTTTCAAAATTGGAATTTTTTCTGTGTCTGACTTTTTTGGAGGTACTTGGGTACATGTTAAAATTGTTGACCATTTTTCTATTCATCCTTATACTGAATAGACAAAACTCATTAGCTTGTATATGATAAATTCCTATTTGTAATAAAATTATCAATATATCTATAGATAAAAATAATTTTACATACAGTATTTTGTCTAACACAATTGAGAAGCAATAAAAAATTTTTGCAAACGAGATAAAGTTATGAATGTGAACATTATCTCCTCCTTTTGAGAAGAATTTGATTGAAAAACGATGTCATCAGCTGAAGGGTAACTCGGTTTATAAATTATATGTCAGTGTTATTCTATACTTCTTAGTTCCCCCTTTCTGTTACCTTTATATCATTAAGTGGACGATTTTAACTTTTTTCATACAAGTTTAAATAACTGCTACGACTTACTGAATTATTGATAATAGCACTCCAACCTAAACTTTTTGGCTTATAGATGTCTTTAGCAGAAAAGAGTTGCCAAATTATAACTTTCAAAGCACTGTCTTCTGATCTAAAAAGAAAACCTCACTGAAGTATTCATTCTGAATTTAGAACATTTATATTATGTTATATATAAACACACACATATACATCATATGTTTTATATAACAGATACTTAGGTGCACTCACAGGTCTATACCTAATTATAACACACACTTGTTGTCAGAGAAAGCTGTGAATTATTATTAAATTAGAATTTAAATTTCAAACTAGCATTTATGATCATAGTCAATATGAATAGGTCTGACTGGAGTGAAAAAACTCCATTAAACCAGCCCAGATCCCTCATCACATAATTTCTAAATGAAACTGTTGGGCTATACTTCTGGTGCTTCAGAAGGCAGGACAGTACCTTACAAATCCTCTAATACTAGTCCTAACCCAATGCAAGAAGGGTTAGAATAATGACCTGGTGATGTAATGGTGCTCATAGCCACATATGGGAGAGGAGGAATGAGATAAATGTGAAACAGGACTTAAAAGTACAAAGCAATTCATTTTTCAATCTAACCAATTCAGTACTCGTTCAGTGATGGCAAATATCAGGTTTTACATAAAGTTAGGCATATCTGAAAAGTTTTTCCAAATTTGAAAAGGGGATAGTTATTAACTTTTATATTTATAAAATAATTTTTTTTACCAAATAGTTTTAATCTTTCTCATTAGATAACAATTATGTGAATATTTATGGGTTGGCTTTATTTTATTTTTTTTTCTAGTTTAGAAATGCAAGTAGCAGAAACTTTATAAAATTACACAACTGGGCTTCCCTGGTGGCGCAGTGGTTGAGAGTCCGCCTGCTGATGCAGGGGACATGGGTTCGTGCCCCGGTCTGGGAAAATCCCACATGCTGCGAAGCGGCTGGGCCCGTGAGCCATGGCCGCTGAGCCTGCGCGTCCGGAGCCTGTGCTCCGCAACGGGAGAGGCCACAACAGTGAGAGGCCTGCGTACCGCAAAAAAAAAAAAAAAATTACACAGCTGTTTGAAAGGCAGAGAAATTCACATTGAGGGAAATGGAGAACTATTTCCCAGTTAGAGGTTTACTTAATAGTTTTCAGATGTACAATACAAGATTATACCAAATACAGACAAAAATTACAGAAAAGAAAATCAACAAACGCTTTTCAATCATTTTGAAAAAAATGAGCTAAATTCCTGTAATAAATTTAAAAAAGTATCCGAGAAACACATTCGAGACTGAACCTGCTGTTAATTTTCCATCTTCTAATACTCTGAGTTACCCATTCAAAATTTTTGCATGTGGAAATAAAACATCTTTCAGGAAGGAAATGGATGCAATAGAATCAAATAAATAATTGTAATTGTAATTTGCCCACATAACAAATTGTATTTTATCTAAGCAATCTGATTTAATGCAACAAGAGTTCGTGAAAAGAAGGAAATTTTCTTGTTAAAAAGTAATATTCATGTCGATCCCAAACTCCCAATCTGCTATATTTAAAATAAAATGCCTTTCCATGAAAAAAACAATTAAAAAATAATTTTTTTAAATAAAAAGGAATATTCTTTCCATAAAACCAAACATCCCACAATCTGTTAAAAAACAGTTAAATTTTTTAAAAAAATTCAAAAACTGAAAAATCCTGAGAAAAGATGATCTAGTTCGTAGCAACATTTCACACCAGAGTGTGCCACACACATATGCTTTAAAGACTTCAGTCTAGAAGTCCATTCAGTGATGAATGTGCGGGCAGAGGACTATTGGGCGAAATACCAAAGTTTTAATACTTGTGCCCAAGTAGCACTCCTTGTTCATTTCATGTTCATTTCATCCAGGGTTAGGAGAGATGCTAGCTAGCTCTTTCACATATTTTCTCAGATCAGGTTTTCATTATAATATTTTATGGTTTCATACCATTTTAAAATGTGCTCAGGGCATTTCCCAGCTACTTTCAGAAGCTGCTTAAGGGGAAGACAGGCCTCCCTGAACCGAGAGCCCCCAGCAAAGGATGTTTTTCAAAGAATTCTTCAGGGTCCTCCACACCCCCATCCACCACCCTCAAAGGCTTTGACTCCAGTCTGAACCCGTGTCCAAGGCCATGAGCAACGTGCTGAAACTGGCTTCTATGGGTCTAGACTGGTGTGTTCTGCATTCTGACTTTCTCAGGAACTGACCATATCATCTGAAAATGGAGGTAAATCTCAAATGCTTCAAATGTTTGTTGATTTTTCAGAGAACATACAGTAAGGCATTACCCAATATGACAGACTTCTGACCCTGGAGGACCTACATATTGAGAAACAAAGTGGCATTTTCTTGAGCTGTGCTACAGCCAAGTTCCATTTCTTACTGCCTTCGGGTGACTGGCCAGATTCACAAGGAACATTCTCAGAAGGTGTATGAGCCTGTTTGCCTACAGGCCAGGCAGAGGACTATTCCTGATGATGAGATCATGGCCACAAAAATATAGTTGAGGACACAAAAATCTCTATTTTTATAATGTTTACCTTCTGTCTCATTGTATACAGATGTGAGGTTATAAAACTGACATCTATTTTCAGCACAGGAAACCATTTAACCCAAGCCTGACTATTTAAGAAAAAAAAAAAAAAAGGACAATACATATGTCTGAAAAGTGGTTTCCATATGCATATGCAAATACAAGAATCAAGGTATTTTATTATATTTTCAGTTTGGTTAATGTTTATTTTAGTACGCCAAGATTCTAAGAGATCTCCAAGATTTGCTTTGTCAGGAATTTTCTCAAGTGTTTTCGTTTCTCATCACACGTGGAGGCTGTAGATTGGAGAAATGGCCTTCCCGTGACAGCACGAGATCAGCATCGTGTTAGAGATCCTTTGATTTTTCTTTTGAAAGACTAACAACTGGCTGCTCAGATTTGTTGCACAGACCCACAGCATTAGCACACCCTTGGAGCCTCTTAAGAAATGTAAAGTCTCAGCACCCATCCCAGGCCTACGGCCCCCATAGCTGCATGTTCACCAGATCCCCAGGTGATCTGAGTCCACCTAAGAGGGCTAGAAGCACCGCACTGACTCACCAGGCCACAGATGCCATCGATTCTGGAATCTGGCAGGTTTTATTTTCCAGATTGATGATCCCCGGGTGCAGAAGAAGCTGGGCTCCCACCGTCACAACCGGCCTCGCTCTGCAGGGAGAAGACACACGGTTTTAACCAGCCCCGGGAGGGGCAGGCAGAAGCCCACTACTACAATTCTAGAGGCCACGGCCAACATTCCCGGCCCTGGTGCCAAGAATTCCCCTCACTGAGTGAGCAGGTGGGCTCCAGACTCAACCAACGACCTCCAAACACATCTGGTAGCTCATGAATACAAATAAAGGAGCCACGGGCCCATCAAGCACAGCCGCATTCACGGACCTTCTCTGTCTGTGGAGGGGCTCACGGTATTTTGGCGACATGGCTGTGAAAGATTTCTCCTCTGGGACCTGCTAGTCTGTCCATATTCCCATCTGAATATGAGGAAATACATCATCCTACAGTCACTCACGTTGCATCTGTAAGTACTCGAGTTTTGCTAATTTTGTCACCATGTTGGCTGGTGATTTTTAACTGCTGATTGATCATTTTCTAGACAAGCTTTGCAGATTGAGCTAAACACATGAGGGTGAGTTGACTCATTCTGTGCTTCACGTGGAGCAATGGTTCCCAACCCTGACTGCACAACAGAAGCACCCCGGGAGCTTTAAAACAGAAGCCAGTCTCCCGGGGTCAAGGCCAGGCACTGGAATGTCAAAAAACAAAAACAAACAAACAACAAAACCCTCTCGGGGCTTCCCTGGTGGTGCAGTGGTTGGGAGTCCGCCTGCCGATGTAGGGAACACGGGTTCGTGCCCCGGTCCGGGAAGATCCCACATGCCGCGGAGTGGCTGGGCCCATGAGCCATGGCCGCTGAGCCTGCGCGTCCGGAGCCTGTGCTCCGCAACGGGAGAGGCCACAACGGTGAGAGGCCCGCGTACCAAAAAAAAAAACAAAACCCTCCAGGTGATTCTATTGTGCGGCCAAGTTTGAGGAGAGGGTCTAATACTGAGTAAACTCCATTCCAACCACCCAGTGAGGATAAATCAGACAAGAAAGTAAGTCACTGGGAAAAGGAATGGGGCAATATTTATAAAGCTTGGTGCCAAGATAGGAGAACTGGGAGCAAAATCTCCAGGTGACAGTGTGAAATGATGCCGTGTTGCTTAAGTTTTCCTCTGACAGGAGGGAGGGCTGGGCCTTGGGGCAGTGTGTTGTTTAGGGCACTGGTTTAAACAATTCCATGATTACCGTAGTGGCACCCAATGGGAATTTTCCTGAACTCCTGTGCACTATTATCTGTACTCTGTTACGTGATTTTTCTTTTCAATATTGTGTTAGCTCCAGCCCTTGGAAAAGCAGTTGATAAGACAGGATTAGACACACAAGACACTTATAAGGGCAAATACTGATGAGGGAAAAAGGGGAGGGAGGGAGGAGGCTGGGACCAGCAGTCAGAGTGTGATGTACGTCTGATTTCTGTGAAGAAGTAAGGAAACGAAAGAGGATCTGGGAAAGAAGCTCCAGCCAGGGCACTGGGGAGTCCTTGAGCCAAATCTGCCTGCTAGTGGAGCTCCAGGTGGGCCTGTATTTGTATCCCTGTTGTGTCCAGTAATCGGCTGGGAGCAGCTCATGGGAAATAGGGCCTTGTTGCAAATGTAGACTTAGAGCACAGTGGAGGGACCATGAGTCATTTCACTCCATCAGCTCTGAGTGGTGCATCTTCATGGCCACCACAAACACAGCCCCACCCTTCAGGTACTTTGAGAGTTTCAGTCACCTGATTCTCTACCCCCTGAAGTGGAGAGTGGCTGGTGTAAATCAGCCCTCTGAGTATGTCTTGGGACTGCTGAAGAAGACAATCTTGCCTACTTGAGGAGACCTACTTTAGAATCCCTCAGGGAGTTGACCTAGGTTCGAACTATGTGCCCAGAACACCTGGGTTGGCCCTCTGCCTTTTGTCTTGATATCCTGACCTAGTGTCTTGCATTCCTATAAAACGTTTTTTTAAGAATAAAAAAGAATCTAAATTTTTTTTAAGAAGAAAAAAGAATCTAGTAAGTAACTGGTAGCACTGTCTACCAGTTACTTATTATTCCATGTACCTTACATGCAGATTCTTACTTAATCCTTTCAACAAAAATAAACTTGTAATGTAAATATTATGCCTATTTTACAATGAAAAAAATCTGAGGCTCAGAAAGTTATAGAAACTCGCCCAAGATTACAAATGGGTGAGTGTGTGGAGTGGCCAGGTTTTTAAAATCCAGACCTGTCACATTTGAACAGTTGTTCAATTCTTGCTTTTGGAGACCACCAATTCTTGGTATTTCTATTTCTTAATTTAGTGTCCACACTTGATGATAGAGGCCAGGGTGCATAGCAACACTCCCCCACCCTGCATTCCTTATCTATAGGCACATTTTAAAGCAAAAGTATTCAAATGTAATAACTTTAAAAAGTGTGTCATTTTAGAAGTTCTGCTAAGATTCATATCTTATTTAATGTTATGTTAGTAGAAGCTGGAAGTTTGGTCATGAGGTATGAGAACAAAAAGACAGAAGGGCTGAAAGAAAGGGGAAAATATTGAGAGCAAATACTCCTCCAAACTTTACAAAGAGCATCTAAATGCTCTCCAGAATAAATAGTTGGGATTTACTCTTTAAGGCAAAACTAACAACGAAAAAGAAATGCATTTGAGACGGTTAGAAGAACATGTCCACGGATGGAGGAATAAAGAAAACGTGGCATTCAGCCATAAAAAGGAAATCTTGCCATTTATGACAACACAGAAGTACCTTGAGAGCATTACGCTAAGTGAAAAAAGTCAGACAGAAAAAGATCAATACCATATGATCTCACCTACATGTAGAATCTAGAGACAAAAATCAAAACCAAAAAATGAACATATAGATACAGAAAACAGATTGGTGGTTGCCAGAGGTGGAGATGAGATGGAGGTGGAAATGGATGAAAGTGGCCAAAAATATAGACTTCTATTTATAAGATACATAAGTTTGGGGGATGAAATATATAGCATTAATAGAGTTAATAATACTGTGTTGTATATTTGAAAGTTGCTAAGAGGGTAGATTTTAAAAGTTCTCATCTCACACACACAAAAACTGTAACTATGTGTGGTGATGGATGTTACCAACTAGACATTGTGATGATCATTTTGCAATATATACAAATATTGAATCATTATGTTGTATGCCTGAAACTAATATAATGTTACATGTCAATAAAAGAAAAGTGCATTTGCATAACACCAACCACATACCTGTAAACAGCTACTTTTCCTGTTCCAAATGCACCCACAATTAAATCTAAAAAAGACAAAAGCACACAACACGTGCACAAAATTTTATACAAACGATCCAAACTCATAATTATAAATAGCACATGAAGCATCCTGAAATGCTGATTGCAGAGTGAGAGTCATAAAAGTAAGAACAGCAAATCACACCGTTCTTAAGACGTTTTGGAAAGGATACTGGAACTTCACTCTAGCTCCATATGACACATACATCAATAGATCTCAAACCCTTCCGGACTCAGGAAGGCCAGCCTTCTAGAAATGCTTCAGATGCTCATCGTAACACCATTTCTCCTATCCTCCAGACTCAAGGCACACATCTTAAATCAAAAGGAAAAGCAGGGGCTAAGGGCCTACTAAGTGCCAGGCTCGTAGCACATTGTATTTTATCATCCCACTACCAGAACAACCCTATAAGGAAAGTATTTTACCAACGAAGTGAGACATTTTGGCTGTCATCTCGCCACAGCCATTTGCTCTTGACAAATATGCGGATGGCGAGTATGGTTTTGGCAGAGTGATCAGTAGCGTATGAAATAACTGACATAGCATTACAGCAGTCTCTCCTCATTTGCGGTTTTGCTTCTTCAGTTTCAGTTACCTGTGGTCAACCACGGTCTGAAAATATTAAGTGGAAAATTCCAGAAATCAACAACTCATCAGTTTTAAATTGCACGCCTTTCTGAGCAACGTGATGAAATCTCATGCCGTCCTGCCCCATCCTGCCCGGGATGTGAATGATCCCTTGGTCCAGCGTGTCCTGTCCGTAGTCACTTAGCCAACTTGGTGTCTCAGTGCTTGTTCTAGTGACCCTTACTTTACTTAATAATGGCTCCAAAGTGCAAGAGGAGTGAGACCAGGGACTTCCCTGGTGGTCCAGTGGTTAAGACTCCATGCTTCCACTGCAGGGGACAGTGGTTCGATCCCTGGTCGGGGAACTAATATCCCACACGCCGCGTGGCACGGCCAAAAAAAAAATTAAAATTAAAATTAAAAAAATTTTTTAAAAGGAGTGATGCTGGCAATTAAGATGTGCCAAAGAGAAGCCATAAAGTGCTTCCTTTAAGTGAAAAGGTGAACGTTCTCCACTTAATAAGGAAACAAAATCCTATGCCGAGGTTGCTAAGATCTGTGGTAAGAAGGAATCTTCTCTCTGTGAAATTGTGAAGGAAAAAGAAAGCCGTGCGAGTTTTGCTGTCACATCTCAAACTGCAAAAGTGAAAGCCACGGTGGGTGAGAAGTGCCTAGTTAAGATGGAAAAGGCATTAAATTCGTAACAATAAGGTATTTTGAGAGAGAGAGAAACCACATTCACATAACTTTTATTATAGTATATGGTTATAATTGTTCTATTTTATTATTAGTTATTGCTGTTAATCTCTGACTGTGCCTAACTTATAAATCCAGCTTTATGTATAGGAAAAAACATAGTATGTATAGGGTTCAGTACTCTCCGGGGTTTCAGGCATCCACTGGAGGGTCATGGAGCGTATGCCCCCCTGGGTAAGCAGGGAAACCACTATACAAAAATATTAAATAACCACAACAATGATAATAATAAACAGCACATATTGAACGCTTATTCTAGGCCAGGAATGCTTTTAATGGATTTACTTTAACTTATTCTTAACAAGTTAAGAAGTCTCTATCATATTATTAGCACAATTTTACAGAAGAGTAATTTGAGACTTAGGAGGCTCACTGATACATTCATTGAAGTTCACACAAGTACATAAGAGGTGAAGCTGGGTCACAGTGGTGCTGGGCAACAGAGCAATCTTAGACTATTTGAGGGGGAATGTTCACAGTGACCTCAGTGACCGGCTGATATATAGGCAGAGCTCTCTGTTTTTCTTAATCTCATTTATAATGGTTATTCTTTCTCGGTGGATGCAATCAAACAAAAATTAAAATGACCATGGTGATATCTGCAGAGTAACATTTAGAAGCAAAGATGGGAAAACTGGATTCAGAAGAAATAACGGCCACACAAGAAAACTTACAATAGCTGAAACTGTAATCAGTTAATTCTAGTAGGACAGAAGTGAAAATGAAAAAAAAAAAAACAAAAGAAAAAGAGAGGGGGGAACTCCTTTGTCAGTGCCATATGGAAAGCCAATCAAGAACTTAAACTGGTTCAATGGAATTCGTACAGGAAAATGATTTGTAACCACATGCCCTTGGCATTCACCTTTCCAGAACAAAGGAACTGGCCAGGCTGCAAGCAACTATGGTTCTTCTCTAGGGGCCTCTCTTGGCTGGGCCAGGGCATTGTCCTCGGTCCATGAATGCATGGGAGTTGGATGGATAAGCAGGTAATGGGCTCAAGCGGCTGCTTTCTTAGGGTGACTCTGAGACATGTACTTCCCTGTCTCCCAGATGTCCCTAGCTAGACAGAGCCCAAGTTGCCCACCCTCTCAGCCTCTTGATAATAATCTTCCCTTCCCACATCTCTCTTCCCTACTCTCTTAGCAATGATTTTCTGGGGATATTTCTCAAACCACTTGCCTTCTTTTTTTTTTTGAACTTTATTTATTTATTTTTTTATACAGCAGGTTCTCATTAGTTATCTATTTTATACATATTAGTGTATACATGTCAATCCCAATCTCCCAATTCATCACACCACCACCACCACCCCCCACCACTTTCCCCCCTTGGTGTCTGTACGTTTGTTCTCTATGTCTGTGTCTCACTCTTTGCCCTGCAAACCGGTTCATCTGTACCATTTTTCTAGATTCCACATATATGCGTTAATATACAATATTTGTTTTTCTCTTTCTGACTTACTTCACTCTGTATGACAGTCTCTAGATTCATCCACGTCTCTACAAATGACCCAATTTCGTTCCTTTTTATGGCTGAGTAATATTCCATTGTATATATGTGCCACATCTTCTTTATCCATTCGTCTGTTGATGGGCATTTAGGTTGCTTCCATGACCTGGCTATTGTAAATAGTGCTGCAGTGAACATTGGGGTGCATGTGTCTTTTTGAATTGTGGTTTTCTCTGGGTATATGCCCAGGAGTGGGATTGCAGGGTCATATGGTAATTCTATTTTTAGTTTTTTAAGGAACCTCCATACTGTTCTCCATAGTGGCTGTATCAGTTTACATTCCCACCAACAGTGCAGGAGGCTTCCCTTTTCTCCACACCCTCTCCAGCATTTGTTCTTTGTAGATTTTCTGGTGATGCCCATTCTAACTGGTGTGAGGTGATACCTCATTGTAGTTTTGATTTTCATTTCTCTAATAATTGGTGATTTTGAGCAGCTTTTCATGTGCTTCTTGGCCATCTGTATGTCTTCTTTGGAGAAATGTCTATTTAGGCTTTCTGCCCATTTTTGGATTGCGTTGTTTGTTGTTTTGATATTGAGCTGCATGAGCTGTTTATATATTTTGGAGAGATTAATCCTTTGTTGATTCATTTGCAAATATTTTCTCCCATTCTGAGGGTTGTCTTTTTGTCTTGTTTGTAGTTTCCTTTGCTTTGCAAAAGCTTTTAAGTTTCACTAGGTCCCATTTGTTTATTTTTGTTTTTATTTCCATTACTCTAGGAGGTGGATCAAAAAAGATCTTGCTGTGATTTATGTCAAAGAGTGTTCTTCCTATGTTTTCCTCTAAGAGTTTTATAGTGTCCAGTCTTACATTTTGGTCTCTAATCCATTTTGAGTTTATTTTTGTGTATGGAGTTAGGGAGTGTTCTAATTTCATTCTTTCACATTAAGCTGTCCAGTTTTCACAGCACCACTTATTGAAGAGACTGTCTTTTCACCATTGTATATCCTTGCCTCCTTTGTCATAGATTAATTGACCATAGGTGCGTGGGTTTATCTCTGGGCTTTCTAGTCTGCTCTGTCGATCTATATTTCTGTTTTTGTGCCAGTACCATATTCTCTTCTTTACTGTAGCTTTGTAGTATGGTCTGGAGTCAGGGAGTTTGATTCCTCCATCTCCGTTTTTTTTCCCTCAAGAATGCTTTGGCTATTCGGTGTCTTTTTTGTCTCCATACAGATTTTAAGATTTTTTGTTCTAGTTCTGTAAAAAATGCCATTGGTAATTTGATAGGGATTGCATTGAATCTGTAGATTGCTTTGGGTAGTATAGTCATTTTCACAATATTGATTCTTCCAATCCAAGTACATGGTATATTTCTCCATCTGTTGGTATCATCTTTAATTTATTTCATCAGTGTCTTATAGTTTTCTACATACAGGTCTTTTGTCTCCCTAGGTAGGTTTATTCCTAGGTATTTTATTCTTTTTGTTGTATTGGTAAATGGGAGTGTTTCCTTAATTTTTCTTTCAGATTTTTCATCATTAGTGTATAGGAATGCAAGAGATTTCTGTGTGTTAATTTTGTATCCTGCAACTTTACCAAATTCATTGATTAGCTCTAGTAGTTTTCTGGTGGCATCTTTAGGATTCTCTATGTATAGTATCATGTCATCTGCAAACAGTGACAGTTTTACTTCTTCTGTTCCAATTTGTATTCCTTTTATTTCTGTTTCTTCTCTGATCGCCATGGCTAGGACTTCCAAAACTATGTTGAATGATAGTGGTGAGAGTGGACATCCTTGTCTTGTTCCTGATCTTAGAGGAAATGCTTTCGGCTTTTCACCATTGAGAATGATGTTTGCTGTGGGTTTGTCATATATGGCCTTTATTATGTTGAGGTACGTTCCCTCTTTGCCCGCTTTCTGGAGAGTTTTTATCATAAATGGGTGTTGAATTTTGTCAGAAGCTTTTTCTGCATCTATTGAGATGATCATATGGTTTTTATTCTTCCATTTGTTAATATGGTGTATCACATTGATTGATTTGCATATATTGACGAATCCTTGCATCCCTGGGATATATCCCACTTGATCATGGTATATGATCCCTTTAATGTGTTGTTGGATTTTGTTTGCTAGTATTTTGTTGAGGATTCTTGCATCTATATTCATCAGTGATATTGGTCTGTAATTTTCTTTTTTTGAAGTATCTTTGTCTGGTTTTGGTATCAGGGTGATGGTGGCCTCATAGAATGAGTTTGAGAATGTTCCTTCCTCTGTAATTTTTTGGAAGAGTTTGAGAAGGATGGATGTTAGCTCTTCTCTGAACGTTGATAGAATTCACCTGTGAAGGCACCTGGTCCTGGACTTCTGTTTGTTGGAAGATTTTTAATCACAGTTTCAATTCATTACTTGTGATTGGTCTGTTCATATTTTCTATTTCTTCCTGGTTCAGTCTTGGAAGGTTATAACTTTCTAAGAACTTGTCCTTTTTTTTCAGGTTGTCCATTTTATTGGCATAGAGTTGCTTGTAGTTGTCTCTTAGGATGCTTTGTATTTCTGTGATGTCTGTTATAACTTCTCCTTTTTCACTTCTAATTCTATTGATTTGAGTCTTCTCCCTTTTTTTCTTGATGAGTCTGGCTAATGGTTTATCAATTTTGTTTATCTTCTCAAAGAAACAGCTTTTAGTTTTATTGATCTTTGCTATTGTTTTCTTTGTTTCTATTTCATTTATTTCTACTCTGATCTTTATGTTATCTTTCCTTCTGCTAACTTTGGGTTTTGTTTGTTCTTCTTTCTCTAGTTCCTGTAGGTGTAAGGTTAGATTGTTTATTTGAGATTTTTCTTGTTTCTTGAGGTAGGCGTTTATTGCTATAAACTTCCCTCTTAGAACTGCTTTTGCTGCATACCATAGGTTTTGGATCATTGTGTTTTCATTGTCATTTGTCTCTAGGTATTTTTTGATTTCCTCTTTGATTTCTTCAGTGATCTCTTGGTTATTTAGTAACATATTGTTTAGCCTCCATGTGTTTGTGTTTTGTACATATTTTCCCCCTGTAATTGATTTCTAATCTCATAGCCTTGTGGTCAGAAAAGATGTTTGATATGATTTCAATTTTCTTAAATTTACTGAGGCTTGGTTTGTGATCCAAGATGTGATCTATCCTGGAGAATGTTCCATACACACTTAAGAAGAAAGTGTAATCTGCTGTTTTTGGATGGGATGTCCTATAAATATCAATTAAATCTATCTGGTCTATTGTGTCATTTAAAGCTTGTGTTTCCTTGTTAATTTTGTTTGGATGATCTGTCTATTGGTGTAAGTGAGGTATTAAAGTCCCCCACTATTATTGTGTTACTGTCGATTTCCTCTTTTATAGCTATTAGCAGCAGTTGCCTTATGTATTGAGGTGCTCCTATGTTGGGTGCATGTATATTTATAATTGTTATATCTTCTTCTTGGATTGATTCCTTGATCATTATGTAGCATCCTTCCTTGTCTCTTGTAACATTCTTTATTTTAAAATCTGTTTTATCTGATATGAGTATTGCTACTCCAGCTTTCCTTTGATTTCCATTTGCATGGAATATCTTTTTACATCCCCTCACTTTCAGTCTGAATGTGTCCCTAGGTCTGAAGTGGATCTCTTGTAGACAGCATATATACGGGTCTTGTTTTTGTATCCATTCAGTGAGCCTGTGTCTTTTGGTTGCAGCATTTAATCCATTCATGTTTAAGGTAATTATCGATATGTATGTTCCTGTTACCATTTTCTTAATTGTTTTGGGTTTGTTTTTTAGGTCCTTTTCTTCTCCTGTGTTTCCCACTTAGAGAAGTTCCTTTAACATTTGTTGTAAAGCTGGTTTGGTGGTGCTGAATTCTCTTAGCTTTTGCTTGTCTGTAAAGCTTTTGATTTCTCCATGGAATCTGAATAAGATCCTTGCCAGGTAGAGTAATCTTGGTTGTAGATTCTTCCCTTTCATCACTTTAAATATGTCATGCCACTACCTTCTGGCTTGTAGAGTTTCTGCTGAGAAATCAGCAGTTAACCTTATGGGAGTTCCCTTGTATGTTATTTGTTGTTTTTCCCTTGCTGCTTTCAGTGATTTTCCTTGTCTTTAATTTTTGCCAATTTGATTGACTATGTGTCTTGGCATGTTTCTCCTTGGGTTTATTCTGTATGGGACTCTCTGCACTTCCTGGAGTTGGGTGGCTATTTCCTTTCCCATGTTAGGGAAGTTTTCGACTATAATCTCTTCAAATATTTTCTCGGCTCCTTTGTCTCTCTCTTCTCCTTCTGGGACCCCTATAATGGAATGTTGCATTTAATGTTGTCTCAGAGGTCTCTTAGGCTGTCTTCATTTCTTTTCATTCTTTTTTCTTTCTTCTGTTCTGCAGCAGTGAATTCCACCATTCTGTCTTCCAGGTCACTTATCCGTTCTTCTGCCTCAGTTATTCTGCTATTGATTCCTTCTAGTGTAGTTTTCATTTCAGTTATTGTATTGCTTATCTCTGTTTGTTTGTTCTTTAATTCTTCTAGGTCTTTGTTAAACATTTCTTGCATCTTCTTGATCTTTGCCTCCATTCTTTTTCTGAGGTCCTGGATCATCTTCAGTATCATTATTCTGAATTTTTTTTCTGGAAGGTTGCCTATCTCCACTTCATTTAGTTGTTTTTCTGGTGTTTTATCTTGTTCCTTCATCTGGTACATAGCCCTCTGCCTTTTCATCTTTTCTATCTTTCTGTGAATGTAGTTATTCCACAGGCTGCAGGATTGTAGTTCTTCTTGCTTCTGCTGTCTTCCCTCTGGTGGATGAGGCCATCTAGTCAAACCACTTGTCTTCTAATCCTTGTCTTAATGTCTGCTCTAAAAGAACCCAACCTAAGATACAATAATTCTTGTTAAAAATGTTTTTTAAAAAATGGACTCAGGGGCTTCCCTGGTGGCGCAGTGGTTGAGAGTCCGCCTGCCGATGCAGGGGACATGGGTTCGTGCCCCAGTCCGGGAGGATCCCACATGCTGCAGAGTGGCTGGTCCCGTGAGCCATGGCCGCTGAGCCTGTGCATCTGGAGCCTGTGCTCCACAATGGGAGAGGCCACAACAGTGAGAGGCCCGTGTACCACAAAAAAATAAAAATAAAAAAAAAAAAAAATAAATAAAAAATAAAAAATAAAAAATGGACTCAAATGGGGCTTCTTTGGTGGTACAGTGGTTGAGAATCTGCCTGCTAATGCAGGGGACACGGGTTCGAGCCCTGGTCTGGGAGGATCCCACATGCTGTGGAGCAACTGGGCCCATGAGCTACAACTACTGGGCCTGCGCGTCTGGAGCCTGTGCTCCACAACAAGAGAGGCCGCGATAGTGAGAGGCCTGTGCACCGCAATGAAGAGTGGCCCCCGCCTGCCACAACTAGAGAAAGCCCTCGCACAGAAACGAAGACCCAATACAGCAAGAATAAATTTATTAATTAATAAACTCCTACCCCCAACATCTTCAAAAAAAAAAATGGACTCAAATGGCTTCAGGATTAAAATCACAGTCAAAATTCAAGCAACCTAAGTGTCCATCAACTGATGAACGGATAAAGAAGAAGTGGTATATGTATATATATGTGTGTGTGTGTGTGTGTGTGTACACACACACACACACACAATGGGATATTACTTTGCCATAAAAAAGAATGAAATACTGCCATTTGCAGCAACGTGGATGGACCTAGAGATTATCATACTGAGTGAAGTCAGACAGAGAAAGACGAATATTATATGATCTCACTTATATATGGAATCTAAAAAATAATACAAATGAATTTATGTATTGAGGCAAATCAGAAACAGGCTCACAGACATAGAAAACAAATGTGTCATTACCAAAGGGGAAAGGGATGGAGGAGGAATAAATTAGGAGCATGGGATTAACAGATACACACCATTATACATAAAATAAACTACAAGGATATACTGTATAGCACAGGGAACTACATTCAACATCTTGTAATAATCTATATTGGAAAAGAATCAGAAAAAGCATATATATATATATATATATATATATATATATATATATATATCCATTTAATTGAGTTACTTTGCTGTACACCTGAAGCTAACAATATTGTAAATCAACTATACTTCAATTTAAAAAGTTCTTTAAAAACTCTCTTGTTTATAGATGCAAAATCAGATTCAGATCATAGGCTCAAGACTGGACTCCAAAACTCCATATTTTAAAAGATGTGCATGCTAATGTTTAATAAGTCAAATGAAGGTCATCTGAGGAGCTCTGTGAGATTAAGGAAGACTGTTAAGTAAAGGGTTACAACTTGACCATCTATGATTCATGGAATAAAATATTCTTTTCCAGGGGTTCAAATCTTTGAAACCAGAAGTCAAAGTTTCTAAGTCTACCAATTTTTAAAATCACATCAGAATTTCAAGTTTTGCAAAGATTTTCACATTTATTTTTTTTCTGTTACATTCGTCTCTCCCAGCACATCAGTGCGTTTTTGCTATGTCAGAGGAAAAAGAGCTACTGATTTGAAGAAACACGAACTCTGTTCTTCCTCTATAATCCTGGACTTAATTATTTAGACAAGTATAACACAGGTGGCACTTGGCCTGATCCGTATCTATTGACATGACACACGGACAGGAAAGTTCCATTATGAAACTGATTCAAGGGAATCATGTGCTTTGTTTTTGTCTCCAAATAAGGTGAAATGTTTGTATCTTGAGATTAAACACTTTATAAATAACAGAAGAATTGTAAGAATTGACTCTTTGGAAATGGTCAAGAAAATGAGACTATAAACTCCTCTAGGGCAGGAATCTTTCCTCAGGTTTGCATATCACAAAGATTTTATGGAGTGGTAGGGGTTGAAATAATGAAGAAAGAAATAATCTTTGCATCCACGGCACCAGACACAGTGCCAGAGACAGGGCAGGGACTTTATAAATACCTGTGAACTAGGAGGATAAGTAATCATGAGATAATATATTAAAGAAGAGAGAGATGAGGAAAATGAAACAGTTTTTAAGATAGGCTAATGTTAACTACAATCAAGTTCTGCTGAATTTTGGCATGTGCACTTGAAGGTGTTGGGAGAGAAACACATACACACACAGAGGCTCCAGATTCAGAAGCTGCATCATGATCAGACTGTCATTACAGAGGAGTTGAGAGCCACGCTCCTGGTGGTCGAGAGCAGCACGCCTTTTTCTTTGGGAACTCTGATTCCTAGGCCTCGGTGGGAATTTTCCTACTCTGGAAAAATCAACTGGCAAAACAGGCCATATTTCCTTTTTTCATGAGAATGTGGCCACAGTTATTCAGAGGCCAAGAAAACAGTTATCTACCACCAAAAGTATGTTTGTCTTTTGAGACACCACCTTGGTATTGTGCCTGCTGGAAAAGGCCAGAAGCATTTATGCTCAGGACCTTAAAGTTATCAGATTTCTCCAGGGGAGGAGAATGGATCTGCTGGTTTGTATTTCTAGCCAATTTGTCCTTCCAGAATATGTGATTTGCTTTGATAAGTGCTATGTGATTTCCATATATATATATATGCTGTTATGTTCCATATATATACATACATATATTTCAGTACATAGATGTATATACACATATGTATCTCTCTATATACACACATATGTATATATGTGTGCATATATATACACATACATATACACACACACACGATTTTTAAAAATCTTGCATAATTCTGCCATGCTTAGGAATTTCTCCCCCCACCCCTGCCTCGGGACTTTTACTGTATTCTTTTTATTTTTATTTTATTGGTGTATAGTTAGTTGATTTACAATGTTGTGTTAGTTTCAAGTGTACAGCAAAGTGATTCAGTTATACATATATTCATTCTTTTTTAGATTTTTTTCTCGTATAGGTTATCACAGAATATTGAGTAGAGTTCCCAGTGCTATACAGCAGGTCCTTGTTGGCTCTTTATCTTAAATACAGTAGTGTGTGTATTTTCACATCAAGGAATTTCAATGATAATCTGATGACAAATTTTGGTGCTAATATTTGGATTCATAACTGAACTTTTTCCCTCACTTTGAGACAACAGGTCTTATACCTTTATCTGATGTTTACTTTCCTTTCTTACAGAAACTTCTTAAAAGCACATTCTGAAAACAAGCAAACAAAAACTTTGCCTTTCTTTATACAAAGACATTTAGCCTTTTAATTTTTCCCTTGAAGAAACATTTGGCCACTAAAATTGGTTCTTTCCCCTTAATCAAAAACTGTTCTAAAAATGCTGGAGTCCTTTGTTATCACCTCACATCGCCCGAGAAACATAGTTTATTTTCCTTTTGGCTTTTGATGGAACTGAGTACTTTTAAGGATACAAAAAGGGGACATTAGCATGAATGCAGGATCAGTTGGCAAGAAAAAATAACCCTAAAAAATGTGAGGTCATAGGAGATGTATTACACCTCTGTTTTGTATTTTATTTCACTAAAACCGTTGTTTTTAAACGAGGAAGAAGTAAAGAGCCAAGTCTCTAAAGTGGTACTTGGACTATAGGGTCTGATTTCATTAATCTCTGAAAGAAATTTTAGAGTTGGAAGAAGTTCAGTGTGAAAACATCAGTTTTGTTCTGAATGTGGATTTGAGGTCGGGGCCTAGGTAGGCAGGGGGGCAGAAAGGAGAGAATGGAAACTTCATGGAAGGGGGCAGATGGGAGGGGAAGACAACAGGAAGAGTAATGACAGGGTTAGATGAAAGAGTCTGCCAGAGGCGTTTCATGGGGGGAAGCCTCCACGGTCACCCAAGCACTGACATTTCATAAGCTGTGAGCCTTCTTACCTGCTACCTTCTTTCTTCCTACTTCTTACTCTCTCATCTTCTTAAGAAATATACGAGTGCTGCTCTCTTGCTCAAAATGCTATCAAACGCCTTTTAAATTTTGGAGTTAAAAGACATTTACTATTTCAGAATAATTCTGGACAGTGAGATATGCTATAAAGAGCTTCCAAATAAATGAGAAACATGGGAATGTGAAACTAAGAGTTGTATGAAAAAATAATGATGACTCAAGGGCCTCCCCGGTGGCGCTGTGGTTAAGAATCCGCCTGCCAATGCAGGGGACACGGGTTCGTGCCCCAGTCCTGGGAAGATCCCACATGCTGCAGAGCAACTCAGCCCGTGCGCCAGAACTACTGAGCCTGCGCTCTAGAGCCCACGAGCCACAACTACTGAGCCTGGGTTCCACAACTACTGAAGCCCGTGCGCCTAGAGCCCGTGCTCCACAACAAGAGAAGCCACCACAATGAGAAGCCCGTGCACCACAACGAAGAGCAGACCCCGCTCGCCACAACTAGAGAAAGCCTGCGTGCAGCAATGAAGACCCAATGCAGCCAAAAATAAATAAATTTATATTTACAAAAAAGATAATGATGACTCAAAAGGAAAGCGCCCCCTTCAACATGACCCCCGAAATGTAGAAATCACAAAGGAATTTTAAGATTGAATCTTCTTTTTAAAAACTGAAGCAAGTTCAAAAGAGAAGTGAAAGAAACAGGAGAAGATGTTTACAATGCAGACCTCTGATCAAATGGGAATATTTTTCAATGCTTTCAAGAATGTCTGGCACCTATGAAAACATAAATGTTAATTATTATTATTAACCCTATTTTATGACAGACTCACACAAATTAATAAAATTATAAATAGTCCAATAAAAAGGTAAAGTTTAGTATTAGGCAGAGAGAAGAGAACCAAGAACTCATACGCTCTGTTTGAGGGAATATAAATCGGCACAGTTTTCTTAGAAGGTGCTTTTTTGGTATGTAGGACAATGCAAACCTTTGGCCCAGAATTTGCACTTCTAGGAATTTATCCTGAGGCTATACTGGACAGCTGTGCAGAGATGTATCAAACAAAAGCTAACCTTCTAAATATTTTAAGTATATGCATTTCATTGCTACAACAATCCCATGTGGTAGATACCTTAATTATCCCCATTTTAAAATGGGGAAAATGAGGTTCTGAAAAATTAAATATAGTAAGTGGCAAGGCCAAATTTTAAACCCAGGCAGTCTGGCTGTTACCTGTTTTTGTCCCAGTGCTTCCCAGGAGCATAACTACAGGCTACCTTTTAAAAAATCTTAAAATTCAGGTGTATTTTACATACAGTAAATTTCATCCTTAAAAAGTATCCTAATATGTGGAATCTACAAAAAGAGTACAAATGAACTTACCTACAAAACAGAAATAGAGTTACAGATGTAGGAAACAAACTTATGGCTGCCAGGGGGTAAGTGGGGGAGGGATAAGTTGGGAGATTGGGATTAACATATACCTGCTACTGTATATAAAACAGATAACTAATAAGGACCTACAGTATAGCACAAGGAACTCTACTCAATACTCTGTAGTGACCTGTATGGGAACAGAGACTAAAAAAGAGTGGATATATGTGTATGTATAACTGAGTCACTTTGCTGTATGGCAGAAACCAACACAATATTGTAAATCAACTATACTCCAATAAAAATTTTTTAAGAAGTATCCTATTCTCAGAGCTTTGATAAAGTCATCTGGTTGTGTAACTACCAACACAACCAAGATATAGAACAACTCCATCATCCCAGAATGTCCCCCATGCACTTTCTAGTCAAGCCCGCTCCCACCCCTAGACCCCTGCATCCTCTAATCTGTTTTCCAGAATGCCTCATAGATGGAGGCATACAGTATGTAGCCTTTTTTTGGGTTTACCTTGTTTGGCCTTTTCTCTTTATTTTTTATTTTTTTAAATTTATTTTATTGGAGTGTAGTTGATTTACAATGTTGTGTTAATTTCTCCTGTAGAGGAAATTGACTCAGTTATACATATATTCATATTCTTTTCCATTATGGTTTACCACAGAATATTGAATGTAGTTCCCTGTGCTCTACAGTAGGACCTTGTTGTTTATCCATCCTGTATATACTAGTTGCATCTGCTAATCCAAAACTCCCAATCCCCTCCTCCCCCACACCTCCCCGGCCACCACAAGTCTGTTCTCTGTGTCTGTGAGTCTGTTTCTGTTTCATGGATAAGTTCGTTTGTGTCACATTTTAGATTCCACATATAAGTGATATCATATGGTATCTGTCTTTCTCTGACTTACTTCCCTTAGTATGATCATCTCTAGGTCCATCCATGTTGCTGCAAATGGCATGATTTCATTCTTTTTTATGGCTGAATATGATTCCATTGTACATATGTGCCACATCTTCTTTACCGTTCATCTGTCAATGGACATTTTGGTGGTTTCCACATCTTAGCTATTGTAAATAGTGCTGCAGTGAACACTGGGGTGCACGTATCTTTTTGAATGATAGTTTTTCCCGATTATGTGCCCTGGAGAGGGATTGCTGGATCCTATGGCAACCCTATTTTTAGTTGTTTTGAGGAACCTCCAGACTGTTTTCCATAATGGCTGCACCAATGGTATGTACCCTTTGGGATCTGGCTTCTTCCACTGAGCTTAGTGCATTTGAGGTTCATCCATGACCTTGCATGTGTCAGCAGTTCATTCCTTTTTAATGCTGAGTCGTACCCCACTGTGCAGACGGCTCATGGTTTGTTTATCCATCCCTGGCTAAGGGGAGCTTGTGTTGTTTCCGGTTTTTGGAAAGTCACTATAAACATTTGTGTACAGGTTTTTGTACCTATAGGCCGATTTTGATTTGTAAATTCTTTCTCATTGAATCTCCGTAATCTCTTTGAAGCCCTCTTTTAAATGCAGTGTTCTATTTCAAGTGGAAAATTCCTGAATAGAGGGTAGAAATTTAGGAGTTCTAACTTCCAGTTTACTTTGCCACTGGCTTCCTAATGACTCTGGACAAGTCGCTCTTGGTTGCCAAATCTCTGGTGAAGTCTTCAAGGTTCTCCAGATGAGAAAGCCAAGAGCTCAGTAGAACTGGTTGGGGTCACATGACTGTACTTTCTCGGCTCTGATTTACAATCCAGGACTGTGCTTTGCCTCTTGAGTCAGCTGGGCTCCTGCAGAATTTGTGTCTCATCTTGCCTCCTTTATGGGACAGTTTCTGGCATTCTCGCTGGCTTAACCAGACCTGGACATCACACTGGCCCACCTCCATGACTCAGCTCCCTGAGCTCAACATCCATAGACTTCTGGCTCCTGTCTTGGCATTGCTCATGCTCACAGCCCACAGCATCTCCTCCAGACACTCCTCATCACTGTCCCAGCTCCATCTCTGCTAAGCCCCTTCCCACAGCATTTTAAAGATGAACCGAGGGTTGGCAAGTATAGCTGTTTACCTAGACCCACCCAGGGTCTGCTCACTTTCATAAAAGGATGATTTTAAGAGAAACAACAGGATTAAAGATAACTGTAAAATGATGGGGTTAAAGATGCTGTGTCAATATGGTAATGCTGACTTGTAAGTGGGTTACGAAATTGGCTTAAGAGTTTGGCACTGGAAAAACAGCTCATGTCTGTGGGAAGCAGGCATTTAGATAAGTCTCCTTGAATTTAGTAAATGTGTTTATCTAAAAATAGACAGAGGCTGCCTTTCCTCCTTGCTTTTTTATTGCAACATGTAAAATATTACTGAGAGGAGGGTTATGAGTTGAGGAAGAAAATGTTTGAAAAAAAAATGCATGATCTTATCCCAGAAAGTAATAATCCTAACAGTCTGTCTGAAATGCTTCCAAATGAACTCTGAAGGAAAACATTTATGAGTTGGATTGTGGTATTAGGTTGCAACATTCTAATTTACTGAGACTTTATTTTCTTTTTTAAAAAAATCCCACAAAAAATAAGAGTGAACTATCAAATGATAAGTCTGCCTTATGAAAATTGTTTTCTATGTGTTATTAGCATCCTGTGGATGTAGGCATCACCCCTTTCCCCCTACCATTGCTTGATGCTTCGCTAGTTGCATTTCATGTCACTGGATCAAAGGCATTTCACTTTATCCTTGTTGTGGCCACACTTACAATATGTGTGCTGTCCAGTCAGTTGCTAAAAGTCTTGGAGAAAAGTTTGTTTCTTTTCGACCAGTCTCATTTATAAGTGGCTGACTACTGGGAATGATTTCACAGTCTCCAAAAGAATCTGGTATTGAGGCCAAAAAGTCGGCCTGTGTATACCAGTGCTGAATCAAATCTCGGAGACAGAGTTTTGGGTGAAGTAGAAGAGAATAACTTTATTGCTTTGACAGGCAAAGGGGGACACAGTAGGCTAGTGCCCCTCAAAACTGTGTGTCCCAATCCAGGGGGATTTGGTGAGGAGTTTTATAGCAATCGTTCAAGGGTGGGGTTGCTGATAAGGATCAGGGCCTGAATTCCTTTAATCTGGCCTCAGGTGGTCTTCTGGTGAGCTTCTGTGATTCTCAAGGTTATCAAACTGTGACCTTCTCTCTGGAACATCTTCCATTTGTTGGGGGTTTTAGTTCTGTGGAAGAGCTCAAAGATATTGTCATGTGTATCCCTTGAGGCGGAACTAGGATCCTGCCCCAAGGCTGCACTATTGTTTCTTGACTGCTCCTCCCTTGTCTCTGCATTCCCTCCCTTCACTGACAAACAATTGTTTGAACCTGCCCTTTGGAACTCAGGGAAGGTCATGGAGGCTGAAGTATATTCCCTACAAACAAGAAACAGGGACACCTAAAGGCTTCTGTGCCCAGGAGCCCCACAGGGTCGTGCTCAGTTTCAGTATCCCACAAGACACTACTCCCACATCCATCCTGATAGGGAAAATCCTATGATTAAAACCTTGAGGGACGGGCTTCCCTGGTGGCGCAGTGGTTGAGAGTCCGCCTGCCGATGCAGGGGACACGGGTTCGTGCCCCAATCCCGGAAGATCCCACATGCCGCGGAGCGGCTGGGCCCGCGAGCCATGGCCGCGGAGCCTGTGTGTCCGGAGCCTGTGCTCCGCAACGGGAGAGGCCACAGCAGTGAGAGGCCCGCGTACAGCAAAAAAAAAAAAAAAAAAAAAAAAAAAAACCTTGAGGGACTTTAAAACTTTGCTAAGTGATATGGACTGAATTGTATCCCCCCATCCCCCCAAATTTGATGTAGAAGTCTTAACCTCTGGTACCTCAGAATGTGACTCTATTTAGAGAAATGGTCTTTAAAGAGGTAAGGTAAATGAGGTCATTAGGGTGGGACCTAATTTCATCTGGCTGGTGTCCTGTAAGAAGAGGAGATTTGGACACAGACACACACAGAAGGAAGACCATGTGCAGACACAGAAAGAAGATGGCCATCTATAAGCCAAGGAGAGAGGCCTCGGAAGAAACCAACCCTGCCCACATCTTGAACTTGAACTGGTAGTCTCCAGTTGTGTGAGGAGATACATTTCTGTTGTTCGGGCCACCCAGTGTGTGGTACTTTGTTATGGCAGCACTGGAAAACTGATACAGTAAGATACAAATTTATAGAGTTGAAAGGGAGGGAGCAGAGGAAGAAAAGAAGGTGTGGGCAGTGGTTCCCTATCCTGGGGACCCTCATTCAGCAACTTGTGATTGAACACCCACGTGAGCCAAGTCCTGTCCCAGCTGCCAAGGACTCAACAGTGAGCAAACCAGCACATTCCCTGCCCTCGAGCACTGATAGCCTATCAGTCAACTCTCCAAGAGGGCTTGTTAAAGATGCAGGCCAGCACCCACTGGATCAGAGTCCCTGGGTGCGACCTACTTTCCCTGCATCATTTATATCTGATGGGAATAAGTATATTAGATCCTTCTCTGCTGCACATTTGAGAAGAGGAAGTAGTATAAGCTTCCGCAGCTGGTATAGAGGAGCTGTCAGGGACAGAAAGAAAAGGAAGCTGGAGATGAGAGGGGCTGAGCATCCCCCCAGATGAGCTTCACCTGCATCACAATTTAGCCTGAAGGCGGGCCAGACCCCACGCTTTGTGTTGTACCCTCACGCGCTCATGAATTTCTATTAGGGCTGGTAGTTTTTTTGTTTTGTTTTGTCTTGTTTTGTTTTTGCTGTACGCGGGCCTCTCACTGTTGTGGCCTCTCCCGTTGCGGAGCACAGCCTCCGGACACACAGGCTCAGTGGCCATGGCTCACAGGCCCAGCCACTCCGCGGCATGTGGGATCTTCCTGGACCGGGGCACGAACCCGTGTCCCCTGCATCGGCAGGCGGACTCTCAATCACTGTGCCACCAGGGAAGCCCAGGGCTGGTAGTTTTTAGGAAACTGGCTATTACTAATATCATCTCAGGAAAATGCCAGCAAGAAAATATAAGATGATGGCCATACATAGAAAGAAGGGCGTCACGTGAACAGTGTTTGCTATTAAGAAGTACTGAAGAGGATTTTGCTGCTGGGTTAGTTATTCTGAAAATCTCTCCCCCTTGACTCTTAGGAAGCTCTAGGCATGTTACCTGAGTCATCGCCTTAAGGCACAGGGCTAGGTCTGGTGCAAAGCATTAGAGCATCTGGATCTCATCATTTGAGTTTCTTTCAGGTCCCTCTCACCTCCATCTAGTGGGTGAGGTTAAGAAATAACATATATTGACTGCTTAGGGTTCTTCACAGTTTGCAAATCGCCTTCATAACAATCCTGAGCAGTGGGAAGCTAAGGTTCAGAGATGTAAGTGGTATATCCAAGATTACAGAGCTGAAAATGATGGGTGAAGAAACGAGAATATGGGCCCCCTGACTCTCAGTTTGGTGCTGTTTCTATCAAGCTGGCTACTGGTTCTCTTAGTCTAGCAGTTTGGCATTTAAATGCCCAGTGAATACAGAACAAAGGTCAAGGGTTCTGCTTGTCAAGAATGAGTGCACCACCTTGAGTGGAGCCTCCCGTGATCCAAGGAGAGGAAGTCCAGGTTTATTTAAAAGAGCCTCATCGTCTCAACTTACATGTCTATTCTTTTTAAAAAATTTATTTTATTGACGTGTAGTTGATTTACAATGTTGTATTAATTTCTACTGTACAAAGTGATTCAGTTATATATATATATATATATATATATATACACACACACATTCTTTTCCATTACAGTTTATCACAGGATATTGAATACAGTTCCCTGTGCTATACAGTAGGACCTTGTTGTTTATCCATCCTCTATATACTAGCTTGCATCTGCTCATCCCAAACTCCCAGTCCATCACTTCCCCACTCCCCACCCACTTGGCAGCCACAAGTCTGTTCTCTATGTCTGTGTTTCTGTTTCTGTTTCATAGACAAGTTCATTTGTGTTGTATTTTAGATTCCACATATAAGTGATACCATACGATACTTGTCTTTCTCTTTCTGTCCAGGTCTATTCTTATTCTACACAAGAATAAGATAATTTGTTGGACTTAAGTAGAGTTCGAAGATAGTGGCCAGGTAAAGAAAGGAGGGAAAGAGTTCGTATGCCAAGGTGTGTGGCTGTGAGGAAATTGGTTTATTCATTCATTTATTCTTATTCATTCATTCAACAAGCATTTACTAGCCACCTCCAGTGCCAGCCGCTGCTTGGGACACTAGAGTTCCATAATGAGCAAAATTAAATCCATTGCTTGCCCTCAACTAATAAAGTGTCCAGTCTCGAGGGGTGAAAGATGCATTTATCAAATAACCGCAAAAAAATGTGTCATTTCAATCTGAGAGAAGTGTTTTTAGAGGAAGGACAACAGTCAGGAAAGGCTTCCTGAGGAAGTGACATTTGAACTGGGCTCCTAAGTGGGAAGCGAACTCCCAGGAAGATGTCCAGGGTGTGCAAAGACAGAAGGGATGCTTCAAGCAAATTATACTCAACTTTTAAATCGTATATTCATCAATTAAAAATGACTTATATGAAGAACACGCCCCGGGAGCTCAGAAGTAAAGGAGAGGTTCTAAGTACAGGGGAACTAACTCCCACTCACCAGCGCCCACCCACCCATAAAAGGAGCCATGGCCAGCCGGAGAGTTTTTATTAACTATACACTTACAACTAAGATCAAGGATAAATGATATCCTGTCATATTTACTGGTGCCTTGGGTTTCAGAAAGAAGCCAGCTTCTACAATTGAATGTTTGGAAGGTAGTTAGTCCGGATTTAAACTGTCAGACTTATGGTTTCTGGCCTAGCATGTAAAAAGCTTGGAAGTCGCCCCTCCGTCCGAGCAAGTAGAGAGCTGGACACACTGAAAAATCAACCACTCTTCTTAGATCCACACGAGCGGTGAGGTCCCAGGGCAATCTGCTGCCTCCACATTGGAGAGACGGACAGGCATACGCAGAGACTCACAGCTTCTCAGAGCAGCAACCTCCACGGGAACCAGAGTGGGGCAGGGAAACCCGGACTCTACTAGTGAATTGCAGGAGGCTCAGTGTGGACAACTCTGAAAGTTAAACTCCTCCAGGGATCCAGTCATGAGGCATGTGGGTAGGGGTACACTTTCATTAGTTTTTTCCTCCTGGATCTCTACCAGGTTCTCCCAGGGAACATCAAAGAACAATTTCCTAGTGCTTCTGGCAAGGGGAGGGGAGAAGAAATCACCTTGAAACACACCAGAGCACTCATTCATCTTCACAAGGTCTACGCTCAGGAGAAGCTAGTCATCCAGAGCCTGACCTGCTGGGATAGGAGAAAGAGTCTAACCTGGGGGAAGGGAAATGCCCAACCTCAACCCACTCTAGCCATCCCATCTCAACAAAGAAGCACGTGTGGTCACAGTCCAGAAGCATAGGCTCGCTAAAAGACTGAGACCTAATCACACCCCATGAAACACTCCTCCCCTCCCAATTCCACACCAACATCTACTGCCATAGTAGCTAAAGGCCTATTTACAGCAGTTCCTTTTACCCAGTATATCATGCCCAGCTATCAAAAAAAAAAAAGACAAAACATACTAAAAAGCAATGTACATAGTTGGAAGAGACAGAGAAAGCATCAGAACCAGTTTAAGATATGGCACATGGGAGTTATCAGACCAGGAATGTAAAACAACTATGATTAATATGCTAAGGCCTCTACTGGATAAAGCATTTAAGAATAGAAGCATGTAAGAAAGGGAGGTCAATGTAAGAGGAGAGATGGAAATTCTAAGAAAGAACCAACAAAGGAATGATAGAGATAAACAGTATTGTAACAGACATGAAGAACTGTCTTTGATAGTTTATTAGTAAACTGGATAAGACTGAGGAAAGCATCTCTGAGCTTGAGGATATCTCAACAGAAACCTCTAAAACTGTCAAACAAAGAGACAAAAAGACTGGAAAAAAAAAGGAATGGAATATTCAAGAATTGTGGGACAACTACAAAAGGTATCACGTATGTGTCATGGGAATACCAGAAGAGGAAGAAAGAAAGAAACAGAAGAAATATTTGAAACAGTAATGACTGAGAATTTCCCCAAATTCATGTCAGTCACCAAACACAGATCTAGGAAGCTCAGAGAACATCAAGAAAGATAAATGCCCCCCAGAACTACACATTGGCATATCACTTTCAAACTACAAAAAAATCTAACATAAAGAAAAAACTCCTGAAAGAAGCCAGAGCAAGAAAGCATCTTATCTATAGAGGAGCAAAGATAAAAATTACATGTGACTTCTCCCCAGAAACCATGCAAGCAAGAAGAGAGTAGAGTGAAATATTTAAAGTGTTGAGAGAAAAAAAACCCACCAACCTAGAATTCTTTACCCTATAAAATTATTCTTCAAAATCGAAGGAGAAACAAACACTTTCTCAAACAAAAATTTAGGAACTTATTGACAACAGGCCTGCCTTGCAAGAAATGTTAAAAAGAAGTTCTTTAGAGAGAAGGAAAATTATATAGGTCAGAAACTCAGATCTACCTAAAGAGAGAAAGAGTACTTAGGAAGGAAAAAGTGAGGGTAAAGTTAAAACTTTTCTTTTTCTTTCTTTTTTTTTTTTTGCAGTACGCGGGCCTCTCACTGCTGTGGCCTCTCCCGTCGCGGAGCACAGGCTCCGGACGCGCAGGCTCAGCGGCCGTGGCTCACGGGCCCAGCCACTCCGCGGCACGTGGGATCTTCCCAGACCGGGGCACGAACCCATGTCCCCTGCATCGGCAGGTGGACTCTCAACCACTGCGCCACCAGGGAAGCCCTAAAACTTTTATTGTCCTTAATCTAACATGTAAGAGTTAGATGGGATCTCTTGAGAAGTGTGTACAGTGGCCCCCAGACTGTCTGCCTGAAAGATGAGAGGCTGGATGCTTACCCAACAGTTCTCATCCCTCAAACAGCAGTTGAAGGTGGCCCTGAGGCTCTTTATCCCCAGACACCTGCAGGCTGCACTGGTATCACTGCTACACTCACCTGGTTCAGTGCATTATTCTTACCTAGGACACTTTAATGGCTTTTAACCTCAAGTTTCTTTTCTATTACAACTCATTCTAGCCATTGCTAAAGACTGAAGTAAAATGTCATTTTGCAGTAGAAGACATACTATCTTTTTCTGTTAGTTCCCTAATAAAGTACCAATTATTTGACATGCTATTCAAGGCCCTTTATTATCTGGCCCAAGTCTTACTTTTGTTGACTCTCTCCATTTATGCTCCCATCACTTTGGACCAAATCACTTCCAAAATTGCCTTTTCTTATTTTTAAGTTTTTGCTCATGCTCCGTTCCTCTTCTGGAATGCCTTCTCCATATCACCACTTAACAGTCATACCTATATCTTAAAACTCTGCTTAACCAATACGTCCCCCATGAAGCTTTGAACACTTTAGCCGGAAGTACTTTCTCTTTTAAACTTGTTCATTATAGTATTTTAACCTTCTTAAAACTCTTCTCACATGCTATCTTGTATTAGTTAATTGTTTCATACTTTGTCTCCATGATTGCATTGTTTCTTAAGGGCACGGATTATGTCAAAATAGTATAAATGTGTCATTTATAACTAATATCTAATGATTGCCACTAGGTGCTATTCACAATGCTAACTGCTTTATATATATTTTCTAACTTAACATCCACAGCACCTCTTTATTATTTATTTATCTAATTTTTATTGGAGTATAGTTGCTTTACAATGTTGTGTTCGTTTCTGCTGTACAGCAAAGTGAATCAGCTATACGAACACATATATCCCCAATTTTTTGGGTTTCCTTCCCAATTTAGGTCACCAGAGAGCATTGAGTAGAGTTCCCTGTGCTATACAGTAGGTTCTCATTAGTTCTCTATTTTTCACGTGGTAGCACAACACCCCTTTAAAGGGGGAACTATTAACAGGCAGTGTTATATCCATTTTACCAATGATGACTAGAGGAAGTTCAGTTACTTGTCAGGGTCACACAGTCAGCCAGTATCACAGCTAGAATTTAAACTCAGGCACATGAGAGCAGGATCTTTGTTTAATTCAGTCAAAACCTAGAAGAGCGCCAGGCACATGAAAGGCACCCGGTAAGTATCTGTTGAGTAAGTTAATAAATTGTATTTCCAAAGCACAGTCTTCTTGAATATCATATAACCAGTAAATATTCTACTATTATCATCTTTAAAAAATGGAGAAAATTGGTAGTTGTTCTCAACATTAGTTGAATAATATTAATGTTGCCCAAATACCTGTTGTTGACAAGTAAAATGCGAAAATGCTAACTTACAAAATATAGGTTGAAAAATAAAAATTAATTTGTTGATTTCAAGTAATAAACATGGTTTGAAATGTAATATAGTGTATGGGAATATGGCAATCTATAGAATTCAGTGCTTTACAAGTCTTATCTTGACAACCTAGCAGCCATGAGTGCACCTAGTGTCCAGATCTTCGTTTCTAAATACAATCCTTCAATAAGAGGAACTAGAGCCCTTTGAAGAATGGTTGATTCCAGGGCTGGGGCAGGGCAGATACAAACTGAGATTGCAGTATCTTGCGGTGTCAGAAAGTAAGGAATATGCTCATAAAAGGATAGGGAATGGTGAAAAAACACAGGAACCAAATGGCAGGAATTCCCAATGGCCAAATGTAGGACAATTTAAGCAACAAAGATAAATAAATACAGTAATGGATTATAGCCCATAAAATAAAACATACACAAGTCCACAAAGATATAAAAAATAGAATAAACAGGTAGAAGAGATGTCTTTTTCTTATTTTAGAACTGAAATTCATAAGTGTAGAAGGAATGTTGGAAATAGAAAATCACAATGACACAGTAATAACGGTTGTAGGCGAGAATCACCAATGGGTGCTAAGATTAGTGGGCAAAAGTATGGTGAGAAATAGGATATTTACATAGTGGTGTGGTATTTCTCCAAAGATAATTATTATGCAAAGCGGAAAGGAGTAACTTTACAGTGGGGAACCTGGCTCATAGACATCACTGCAAGCAAGTGATCAGAGTGTAAAAGGACAACAGACATCATCTTCTGCTGTGATACACTGGGAAGGGCATAGCATTTGTGTGGTACTTTTGCCAAAAACACATAACCTCAATCTAATCATGAACAAACATCAGGCAAACCTAAATTCAGAGACATTCTTCAAAATGTCTCACCGTAGTCTTCCAAAGTGTCAAGTGGTGACAGCACAGAAGGATCGAGTGGTCGCAGGTTGGAGGAGACTGAGGAGATGTGACAGCCCAATGCAGTGTGGGATCCTGGGTGGGATTCTGGACTAGAAAAAGAGCACTAGTGGAACAAATGGGGAGATTCTATTAGAATTCCTAATAGGTCTATAGATTAGTCAATAGCCAGTGTACTATGGCTATACAAGATGTCAATATTAAGAGAGACTGGGTGAAGGGTTTACAGGACCCTCTGTACTAACTTTTCAACTTCTCTGTCAGTTAAAAATTATTTTCAAGAAAAAGGAGAAATCTTTGGTTTTATTAAATCCCGTTTCTTTTTCAAAGATGGAGCCTTAATAACCTACCCAATATTACAGAGAAATCTGGGAGGCAGTAAGTCTAGATCTTGGATTATAGAATCAGAGTTCAGAGTTTTAAAAGCCCTGTGGAGAAGCATTCCGTACATCCACATCACTTTCAGCTGAGGAAAGCAAGGCCCAGGGAGGCTGAGTTACTAAAGTTTTGGTTCTAGAACTCAAGTCTTTAATCTATCCATTCATTTTTACTTCTACTTTACAACACTGCTGGATTCAAGTCCAAGAACTCTTTCAGTTGATTTAATTAATTCAGTTTAATCTAACTTCATAAGGTATTTTTACAAGAAATGTAATATTCTAATGTCTGATGTGTTTATAATGAAATTATGAAAATCTTGCTCAAGAAGAACAATGTTTTGCTTTTCATAAAACCTTGAGTAGCGCTCTGAGAAGGAAAAATAAACTTTGACTGTAAGATTTGAACTTAGTTCAACTAAACTTCAAATCAGTTTCAAGGAGCTCAGGGTTTGATTAAAATGCATTATTCCCTTTGGTTAAAGCCACCCTTTGATTTCTTCTTGCGTGTAGGTTCTCTCTTGCTTGTCGGTTCTCTCTTGCTTGGCTGTTTGCTTATACACACACGTACACACACACACAGTGCATTCATTAAAACATGATAGATCACTTTATGTCATTTGGTATAATTGTCTGAGATGGCTTCATGATATAATCATTGCCTATTAGGGGCCATAGCAAGACAATGGTAGTCTTGGCATTCAGCCCATGTTTTCCTCCAGTTTTTATTGCCTGTTAAGATTTCTATTCCTCAACAAAACCTGCACTTACCCCCTTCCACCCTGCAATGTCTGGGCTATGCATTTAACAGATGGCCTTGTTATACAATCAACTTTAATGGGATTAGACTGGATCATTGCATTTTAGAGATTCTTCCTTATCACAGCTGTTTCTTCTCTGAAATGCTATCACTCAAATAATGTATGCAAGGTACTCTTCTGGTCAACCCTAGTTTTCCAGAAAGCACCGACACAGAAACCTGAACACATCTGTATTTTTTTCTTTTAGAAAAAGAGAATTTGGGTGCCAGAAATGAAAGTACTTGTGACTGCTATTTATGTATGTGTGTGACGACAATACTTATTGGAAAAAGTCTAAAAAACTACTGAGTGGTTAAGCTAGATGTTAGGAAAATTTATTTCCAAATTTATTTCAAATTTATTCCAAATTTATTTCCAAATATTATTTCTAGGGTAGAATCTCTGTGTCTCTAGAGCTGAAACTCCCTGTGTTGGTCCATTAAACTCTACTTTTCTCGGGTATGCGGGACCAAACTTCCAGAGTCATCTTCACCGTCACTGCTCCCCACTCCTACCTCCTCCACGTTCCATTAGAGCCAGTCATTACCAAGCGTTGCCTATTTCCTATTTACATGATTTCCTCAGTTCCTTCCTCTTAGCTGCCATCGTCATCACCCTAGTTTGGCCCCAGTTGATATGAAATGAAATATCCTTAAATGGCTACGGGGCTGAGGGAAAAGAGTATTTTCCATCTTTGGTACCCAGTAGATCACAGTAGTGAGATACGGGAGAAGTCCCTTATGCCTCCTCTCCCACTTAGGGGCAGAAGTAGGATGGGCTGAGTGGTGGAATTACATCATAGCAGGGCAGCAACCTCATCATATGAGCAGAAACTTCTAGTGAGGGTCCAGAAACAGGAATCTGATGAGTGGTTCTCAACCTGGCAGAGTCCCAGTAGTTATGTTCTTATTCTCATATTCCTATTTGTCAGGGGCAGGGGAAGCAAAGGTAGTAGTGTAAATTAAGATTGTGGACCATGGACCTTGAATAAGCAAAAGAAAATAATATCAACTAGTGTAATAATATCAACTAAGAAAAAGAATACCTCCAAAATAGTCTTGTTTTAAGACTTGATTGAAGAGCTACCATTTATTAAACTGTGCTCTATACAATCTCATATTAAACACCTCACCTCCATATTATATAAACAATCTCATTTCATCTTTATACCAACATATTATTATTTGAATTTACTGATAAGGAAATTGCAGTTCAGAAAGGTTAAGGAATTGTCTCACTCTTATACAGCTAGAAAGCAGTGGAGTCAAGTTTTAAACCTGCGCCGTCCAACTCCAGAATCCTAGAATGCAATTTTTCAACATCTTACATGGCCCAGCATGTCTGGAAAGTAAAGTAGCTTTGATTCTGTTTATGTTAGTCAAACAGGTTTTCTTTCCTATTCTAAGCCATTTTACAACATTTTGTAAAAATCCTCTAGTACACACAGTCCAGTGGAGTCAGTATTATTTGCCCCATAATACCAGATAAGGAATTGGAAGCTCAGAGAAATCAATTAACTTGTCCACTGACATATAGCTTATCAGTGACAGATGGGAATCTGCACCCGGGCAGTCTGATTTCCTTTCCCCTTCACAGCCACTCTGCCAACTTTAATATGGTTATATTGATATTGGTTTGATGTTTCCCAAAAAGAAGTAGAGTGTCATCCAGATTTACCCTATATACTCTCCTGCTGTGTGTGTACACACACATACACACACACACACATACATATAAGTGTGAGTGTACATATGTACATAGGAGAGAGATTCAGAAATACTATTCCAAGGAATATGAACTATATTTATCTTCTATGCAGTGGCTGGCATGCTTTGGATTCTTAATGCTCAGGAGTAACACTGGCTATAATTGCAATAATGTTAGCAATATAATTGGCCTCATGCCTGCTTTTTGCCAGCATTCTTTTTTTTTTTTGCTAAGACAAGAAGACTAAGTGTCTGGTCCTGCCCAAATACAGAACATCTGTAACTTGCAGAACAGATCATGTGACAAAGGGTAAATGTCCATCAAACCACCTTTTTTTTTTTTTTTTTTTTTTGTGTGTGGTATGCAGGCCTCTCACTGTTGTGGCCTCTCCCGTTGCGGAGCACAGGCTCCGGACGCGCAGGCTCAGCGGCCATGGCTCACGGGCCCAGCCGCTCCACGGCATATGGGATCCTCCCAGTCTGGGGCACGAACCAGTATCCCCTGCATCGGCAGGCGGACTCTCAACCACTGCGCCACCAGGGAGGCCCCCATCAAACCACCTTTGCATGTCTGTGCTTTTGATTATTTTCAAGGTACTAAGTGATCTGATTTCTAGTCAGTCTGGGGGAATGAAACAGCTGTAATTCACAATTAATATGTATGTCAAACATCACGGTCGACCTTAGTCTCTCCCCGTGAAAGGCAGCGGGCTTGTGTCAAGAACAGGTAAAAGAGTACATGCTGCTCTCTAACGAATGGGGCAATGTGCGTGCCCCGCCATTATCACAGGTAGGTTTCACAGCATCCTGCCCAGAAATGGGTCAGTGGCAGGCAGTGTGGACCAGAGGAAGCACCTAAAATGAGGGAAAATTGTTCACCTCAGGAATGGGAAAAACAACCCCATCAAAAGCCATCACTTTGGATAAGCACACTTTTTCAAGTGTGTTCCACTCCATAACAACTCCGAGTGGTTTGATGCATTTCAGTTCAGAATTTCATATCTGTTACTGGCTTTTGCGTTTGTTTTACCCTGAATTCTGCAGGTGACCAGGTAGATAAAGTGACAAGGTTTGGAATTTTGTTTCTATTCTATTTAGAATGGAGGACCTGGAACAGGGCCACCGAGAGCCCACACCATTCCTGTGTGTGAATTTAAAGGTGCATCTGCTCATCCCAAGGGAAGGAAACCACCTGGTAAGCTAACCTGCCCCCTACCTGCCCCTGGTGGGACACAACCTGTACATCATTGGCTGCAGCCCGGGTCACGAAATTACCTCCGGTTCTGGAAGTGTGTCAGGGGCTATGCAGGTACCTGTACATGGAGCTTACAGAGACTGTGCATTTTCCTCAGCTAATTCATTTAATTAGGGCCAAATAATTACAAAATTTCTGAAGTCCAACAATTTTTTTTCATGATATACTTTTAAAATTTACAAGCATAATGCTCAGCAACCATGCTTGAATTTTTTCAAGCGTTACATTATTATATTCCAAAATAAGTCTTGCATTTAAAGACAAACATTACAATGCTCATACTTTGTTATAATTCTCTGTCTTTCTCACCTAGAATATTAACTCTGGGAAGGCAGTGACTGTGTCTACCTTGTCACAGCACAGTGTCTAGCACATAGTAAATACTACTACATATTTTTTAAATGAAGGAAGGAATTTCTTATTTTTCTTTTAGACCTTGAAACTAAAGGGACAAATATAAAATTTCTGATGAGCAGTTTAAAAATCATTTTTATTCCTTCATTTAAAAATAAAATTTTTTCTTTTAAAGTACTTTCTTCACTTCTTGCTACAATGCTTATTTCCTAGGGCCATTTTGTTTTGTTTGATAGGGGAGTCATAATGGGTATCTCTTGGGATACCTGCACCATCCACAAGTCTACTCCGACTTTCTTTGGAAAACGTCACTCACCCTTTGCGTCGGCGCCTGTGAGCTTTCCTTCCCCAGGACTTAGGACTGAGATAACTTATATACAGTCTCTTTGTGAGCGAGTACAACTGCAACGTGCAAGTGCTGGTACTGAAACAGCACCGTGTGCTCAGAGAAATACAGTCTGCTGGGAGAGAAAAGCAGATGCGTAGAGAGAGAGACCAGAAAAAGAAAGTCCCGACAGTCTTAGATCCCAGTCAGTCCCTTCCAAGGTCTGGCAAAATCCCTGTCCTTAGGTTCCCTTGAGTTACTTCTGTAGCCTTAATGTAAATAGCTCCTTTTATGGCTTAAGCCAGGTTAAGTGGGTCAGTTCCTAACAAATGTGATAATATATTTTAAATGAAAAGTAAGTGAGGCATTGTTTTCAATGCAAAGATAACTTCCAGGAAATGTAGAGCAGTGCAAGAAAAATTGAATGGCTTCAATGGGGCTTCCTTAACATCGCCGGATGAGGCAACAGCAGGTGGTAGGCCCTAGCATCACCACACGGAGGCAATCTGGAGAAAAGAGCTTCAGGTTGGTTTGACGGCCGGGCGAAGAATAAATGAAATGCCAGAGCTCAGCTAATAGGTTCTTGCCAAAAGAGAACTTCGCACATCTGTCTGCTGTGAGCATGGGAACCAGGCAAAAGAACTCTAGGGCAGTGTTTCTCAAAGTAGGGTCCTGGGTAAAAATACAAATCCCTGAACCCCATTCCAAACCTGGGAAATCAAAATATCTGAGGGGGTGCCATGCATTCAGCCTTTATTAATAGGCACAGTGGGCAACTGGTATGCACACTGTCTCAGAGCTTTCTACTCAGGATGTGGTGTGAAGACCAGCAGGGATGGTGTCACCAGGGAACTTCCTGGGAATGAGAGGTCTTTCCCACCCACCTGACCTACAGAATCATGATGTGCATTTGAACAAGATGACCAGGTGATCAAGATGTTCATTAAAGTGGGGGAAACCTTGCTCGAGATCATTAGTTCCCTGCTTGGTTGTACACTGGAACGACCCAGGTAACTGAAACACATTACTGTGGTCTGAGTTTTACCCCCCCAGAGAGTCTGAATTAACTGGTCTGGAGGGTGACCTGAGCATAAGCACTTTTAAAAGTTCCCCTAAATGATTCTAATGTGTAGCCAAGATTGAGAACCATTGCTGAACAGGGATGACTAGATACATCCTAGAAGAAGCCATTCAATTTGTTGAATGGATTTTGAAACCATGGACGGGACCATAGTCTGAAGACAGATTTCTTTTGATTTGAAGGAGCAGGACCCCAGAGGGAAAGAAAACTGTATTTCTTTTTAAGTTCCAGAAGGAGCTGGTTTGGAAAATCATAAGAGAGACCACAGAGGAGGAGAACTCAGAGTTTACAAAATGAACTATGGAGTCTAGAAAGAATGCCACCCAATAACCTTTGGGGGAAAAGAGGGCTTTTGCTACTTAAGAAAAACCCAAGAAGACTGCAACCCTCCTAGGTGCTGGAGTAACAGATGCCTAGGTGGAAAATTAGCAACGGCTAAAGGAATAATCTAGGATAAGCATAAAGGCAATCTCAGAGACCTGAAGACCCCAACCTGAGAGTCCCAACCATGGCACAGAAGCATTTGCTGAGAGTGAACCAGAAGAGGCCAAAATAGGACAAGGAGGACCCAGGACACATGGAACTTTTGAGCAGTGGCCATTACGCAGACCATTGGATTAATCACCGAAGCTTGAGCAATATGTCAAAGACCATGAGAGACTGAGCTATCCTTCAGCCAGAGGCCAACAAGTACAGATGACGTGCTTGGTTCAGGCACCCCTTTCTCCGTCCCTGGACAAAAGACACCCCCTTTGCTACTCCATTCCTTGGGAGAGTTGCTGCAGAGGGAGGAAAGAGGGAGTCTTGAATCCAAATGAATACTTACCCAAGTGACATTAAATCTGAATCTAGAAGTGACTGCAAGATTGAGGTTTTCCACCATAGGAGAAATGGAGGCTTGAGAGCTAAATGGGATTCGCTTATAGAAAAATGAGGAAAGTTCCATGTCTAGTTCCTGAATCATGCCTGCAAATTTCAAATCTGCTACACTAGCTAGTAGGATCTAGTCACCTGCCCATAAGGCAGTTTTCCTCGCATTAAGTCCCTGGGACTTGGTATCAAGATAAAAAGGCTTCTTTGAATGGCACTCTTTTTGCAAGAAAATGAGGATGAGGGGAAATGTTACACGATCATGAAGCACAAGATACCTATATCTGAGAGGCAGAACTGGGACCAGAACTCAGGTCTACTGTCTTAAGATGTACTGATGAACTCTGAAAGCCTCAAGGCTATCTTGAGGTTAAGAAATCAACTAAGCCTCATGAATGGTCCTGTCTTAGTTAAGAGCATTTACTTTACAGACAGATGGATACACTGCATTAACATCATTCATTACTGTAAAGTGGATCAGCCTCAGTGGATAAAGTTACTGACTAGTAACTTTACTAGTTACTAGAATGGGCTCAAATGACCATTTTCTGATTGTTAAGAAGGGATGAAAAAGATGTAGTTAAGAGATGACCAATTACTGACATTGTACTTACTTCCTCCGTTCTCTGTCTCACTCCTTTACTCCCCTCCCTGGAGGGAATATTCTTTGAGAGAAAAGTTGTTTCATGTTTCTCTCCTTCCTGGCCCTTATTTAGAAGACTTCAAAGGAAATCACTAGACTTGACTATGTGATTGATACATCCTATATTTCCCTCACCTTGTGGAAGGCATGGCCATTCTCTGTCAGTTCCCTGGTACTAAGGGAAGACTATGAAGGGCATAAGGAATAGCAATAGCTTTCTAAAATAACTGTTTCTCAGGACTTCCCTGGTGGCACAGTGGTTGGGAATCCATCTGCCAATGCAGGGGACACGGGTTCGATCCCTGGTCCGGGAAGATCCCACATGCCACGGAGCAACTAAGCCCGTGTGCCACAACTACTGAGCCCACGTGCCACAACTACTGAAGCCCACGTGCCTAGAGCCTGTGCTCTGCAACAAGAGAAGCCACCGCAATGAGAAGCCCTCACAGCACAACGAAGAGTAGCCCCTGCTCGCCTCAACTAGAGAAAGCCCGTGCAGCAACGAAGACCCAACGCAGCCAAATATTAAAAAAATAAATTTAAAAAGTAAAATAAAATAACTGTTTCTCTAAAATTGTGACCCAGGAATTGAATTTCATTAATCATCCTGACATAGTTTGGGAAGAAACCACATAGGGGATCTAATTTTTGGATTACTTAAAAGTGAATATATTATGTATGAGACTCCCCTCCCCAAAAGAAAACCTAACCAATCATTGATGAGGCGAGTATAATATAACCTAAGAAAATGAATTTCACTAGATGCTCTTGCAGTTGCCACCAGGAGGACCCATTCATATTCAATAGAATTCTAAATCCGCTTTGAGCCCACTACCACGTCTATGTTAGTGCCATTGAAAATTCCTGGCAAATTTATAAGAATATGTTGCAGTATCCTTTTTGCCTAATCCTGGAGGGGAAGAGAAAGTCAAAGGATGGAAATTAGTGATGTATATTTAGGCAGTCAGCTTATTGGAAAGCTGCCCCAAGCCAGCAAATGCTCTACATATGGAAAATACTCAATTAGGGGAGGGGTGATGGAAAGAGACAAGGTCTCAATAAATGGTTGAAGCTGTCAGTGAACTATTAATGATTTCTAACTATTTCTTGAAACCATCTTAAAATAACCAATGTAAAAGGGAACATTGAACCACAAAACCAAGAAGTCTAATGTTGTCTGCTAACAACCCCGATTATTGAAACAATCCTTTAAGACAAATCTATATTTTCATACAGCATACATAAAACATGATTTATCTCACTGGGCTGTATGGATCTCCACTGAATCCTCACTGTGAATTAAGCAATCAAGAATTGGTAATGATCTGTATCACGAACCAGTTCTTTTTGCTTTGCTTTAAAAGTCATTCTATCTTCGGAAAACCCCCAAACGTGGCTGGAAAATATTTATGTTCCAAAACCATGAGCTTATGACAGAAATGCTGAGGTGCCTAAGTCAATTCACAGGAGCTGTGAGCTCAACAGGGAATTATGGGGTTAAAATTAATTGCTCTGAAAAGTTATCTGATGCAGGCTGTCCTTGTCAGTGAAGACCAGATTACTGAGGAGTTTCAAATAACAAACTTTTGTTGCAAGTTGGTAAGTTTTATGTCCAATGCAGTTTTTTAAAAGCCATCTTGCTTTTTTAACTTCGTCTCTTGACAGAAAAAGGAGTGTTTGTTTTGTCTGTCTTCAGAGTCTCATGAAAGTGGCTTTGGAATGGTACCCGTGTGATGGGCAAGCTTGGCCTTAACCTGTACAAGAGAACTGCTTAAACACGATGCATCGTCCAGAGAATAGCTCTTTCTAGGAAGCAGACTCTGTTGTAGGAAAAGAAAGAAGAACTTACCTGGGTAATCATTCTTGTCTATGTCAGAATCTCCTCTTAAAGTAAAGCCGAATCCAGATGGGACAGCCTGTGAGGCCCACACTCCTTGCAGAATTTGGGAAGCCTTGGTGTTTAAGCCATTCTTGTTACCATTGTAAATGAGCACTTTGCCTCTTTGGTCCTTGCCTGCAAAGGGTGCACCGATGGCAATGTCTACAAACAGAGACACACAATTTTTAAATAAAGGAGAGTATTTTAGAAAGAGAATTAAGTACAGTCGAAGAGCAGTACCAAACAGCCCAAAGGGCTTCTTAAGTTTTCCATGAAACTCTGTAGTACTGCAACAAGAGGAAATTATTTGTTGTCTTTCATCCATCCAAGAAATATTTATCGAGTGCCTATTATGTGTTGGGCACAGTGGGTTCAATGGCGAACCAGACACTGCTTTTCAAAAGTTTATATTCTAGTGCAGGGAATAGACAATTTGAATAAAGAAATAATCAAGAACAGATAGAAAGTGACAAATGCTATGCAGAGAATCTTAAAAATATTGATGTGATGGAGAATGATTGGATTGTTATTTTAGATGAAGTGGTCAGACAAGGTGTCTCTAAGGCTGATCTTGAAACTGAAATCTGGGGACAAGATGGAACTGACCATGTGGAATCAGAAGGAAGAGCATTCCAGGCAGAAGGAATGACTGTGCAAAGGCCCAAGGATGCAAGGAGCTTGGCCCACCTGAAGAGCAGCCAGAAGGTAGACCAGATGAGGCACCTTTGCAGAGTACTTAAGAGTTTCTTGTTAAAAGAAATAAACAACCTCTTTCACAAATATTATATCCTTGAATGATTACATCATCCCATGATGTAGGCAAGACCTGTTTCATAGTTGAGGACCCTGGGAAACCGAGAGAGAACCCTATCGCCTGTCTCCCTATTAAACATAGCAGTGAATGAAAACTACCTTGCACATATTGTGTTCACCAGGATTGCTCTAAACAGTACACCTGACTACTTAGGTTTACATGAAAAGGAGCACCAATAACACAGTAACATAACAGCCCAGGCTGCGGAGGATGGCCTGTGTCCTCATTTTGTCATTCATCCATTTGTATTTGTTCCTAAGTCTGATAAGACTGAATGAATTGTAAACTGATCTTCACTACGTAACAAGGATCATAAATCCACTTTCATTAAACAGGTAAGGATAAACTGTCAAAAAACTCAGATCGTTGTGGAAAATAAAGATATTGTCATACGGTAGGTGGAAAGGGGTACTTTCTTCACATCCTCTGAGTCAGTGAATTTATATCTGTCCCCTGGTTACATCTCATTTTGGCATCATTTTAAGGACACCAAGGCTCAGAGAGGCAAAACCCCTCTTAGGTTGTTAGAAATGTTTCTCTTAGCTCTTAAAAGTATCATTAAGGGTTTGAGAGAAAAGACAAATAGAAGAGATGATGAAAAAGATGACTACACAGATAATTTAGCATTATTTATTTCATTTGGTACTCAGGAATAGGGCAGTTTTTGAAAGCAATAAATCAGTGAAAGATGAACTTGTCTCTCTTTTTTTTTTTTTTTTTGCGGTACGCGGGCCTCTCACTGTTGTGGCCTCTTCCGTTGCAGAGAACAGGCTCTGGACGCGCAGGCTCAGCGGCCATGGCTCACAGGCCCAGCCACTCTGCGGCATGTGGGATCTTCCCGGACCAGGGCACGAACCCGTGTCCCCTGAATCAGCAGGCGGACTCTCAATCACTGCGCCACCAGGGAAGCCCGAACTTGTCTCTTTTTAAAAAGTTTCCCTGGAACCATGAGCTTTTAGTATGCATTTATGTCTTATGGTACTTTAAAAGTTACTAATTATACATTGCTGAGACGTGTTTTTTCAAGGAAATCATAAAAGTACGTGACTACTTGCTGAAAGTATTAATGAATACTTTGATTTGCTGGGAATACTCCCTAGGCTATTTTGTTGGAGCAAATTCCTGTTACTCCCTGGAACTTCAAGAAACCCAGTCTACCTTGGTTCTTAACTTAAAGGTCCTGAAAATGTATGCAAAATTTTGTGTGAGCTGGCATGTTTTTCTGAGGAGAGGGTACTTAGAAGGCATTCATAAATTCCTAACTTAAAGAACCACAAACCTAAACTAAGAATTTAACACTGCTTAACAGTGAACATTGAAGGTGCCTTTAAGCTGAAGTTGAGAGATCAATTAAAATTCAGCATAACCTGTACGTAAGCCATATGAGTTACTCAGAAGGCAATACACTTGCTAATATATCAACATGTATTTATTTGTTTTGACTCTGTACATATAGTACATTCTCTAGCTCTCTTCAAGTCATAAATCTATATGTCAATTTAAAAAATAATTGCTGTTTTTTGGGGCTTCCCTGGTGGCACAGTGGTTGAGAGTCCGCCTGCTGATTCAGGGGACACGGGTTCGTGTCCCGGTCCGGGAAGATCCCACATGCCGCGGAACGGCTAGGCCCGTGAGCCAAGGCCGCTGAGCCTGCGCGTCCGGAGCCTGTGCTCTGCAACGGGAGAGTCCACAACAGTGAGAGGCCTGCGTACCGCAAAAAAAAATAATAATAAAAATAAATAAAATAATAATAATTGCTATTTTGTTTAGAGCTGTCATATGACACCCTAAATCAACATGAGAAAATTTCCATGTAACATCTATATTAGCCAAAACTAAAGTTTAAATTGCCTTGGGATTTTGGATAGTTTATTAAAGACCAATCAGAAGAACTGTACCACACACACCACTGTGAAGTCTCTTGTTTCCGTCATGCAACAGTAACATGAAATTGTGGCACATAAGTAATTTCCATGCATTGGTGCAAATTACCATTGTATCCATCTTGGTTCAGGTCTCCTAAATGTGCCAAAGCACTACCGAATCTCCCGAAGACGTCAGTGCCTGCGAGGATCTGCGGATTTCTGAAGACCAGCACGTTCACTTGCAAATACAGGTAAACTTGCCCTACTTCTCTGGGGTTGCTCTCAAATTCACGTTCCATAAAGAGAGGTGCCCCGATCAATATGTCATCCATTCTGCAGGGAACAAAGAAGGAGGTCAACACAGACATGAGATGCTGTTGAGTAGATTTCTAATCAACTAGATTAGTACATTTCCACTGGTATATTTCCTTTTCCAAGGGATATTTTACAACTGTCATATTTCTTTCATTGCTTTGTTATGTCTGCGGAATAGAATGCTGTAAGAAAATAAGAGTTGTTAAATTATCACACTGAACTTTTTAGCTATGCTAAAAATTACTACTTTAAGAAAACCACAGCTATTTCACCCTTTTCAGCTCTTTGGTGCATTTCCAGAAAATGTACTTACACAAGTAAAACGTATCAGAAAGACCTAAATAGGTTTTTCAAAACATGGATGAGAATTTGTCTACAATTTAGTTAACTATACATTTATATTATGAAGTTTTCTTGCAGTAATAAGGTTTAAAATAAAGTCTGTCCTCCTCTTTTCTCTTGTTACCTCCATTCAAATAAAACGGAGGCCAGAGAAGGTTCTCATACTGGCTAGAAAGCTAGAAAACAAGAATTTCCTCTCAAATGCGAATTTATAGTTTTTCTTTGTAGATGTAGATATTGTAGCAGGCAACCAGTAGATAATTTTTCAGGCTAAAAAAATTTCAAGAAAGAGATAGCAATTGGATTGCTGCACACTTAGGTAAAACGTTTTCTTAAAAATGTTCCAAATGGGGACATCCCTGGTGGTCCAGTGGTTAGGATTTCACCTTCCAATGCAGGGAGTAAGAGTTTGATCCTTGGTCGGAGAGCTCTAAGATCCCACATGCCTCATGGCCAAAAAACCAAAAGATAAAACAGAAGCAATATTGTAACAAATTCAAAGATTTTAAAAATGGTCCGCATCAAAAAAAAAAAAATCTTAAAAAAAATGTTCCAAATGCGTTTACTTGCCGTGCTTCTGTGCTCTATCTAGGCCAAGAATAAGGCAGGGATTGGGGCTGCTCCAGGCCTCAGGCTTTGCCCTGGAGGAACCTGGTTGCCTCTCTTTCTGTTATTATTATTGTCAGTATGAAGAGACATTTGTTAAACACCTAATTGTGTGTGTTGCTGCCTTGTAGTTCAAAGACATCTAAAACCACTGGTTCTCTAGTGCAGAGATTGAGCAGGGCCATTTTCTCATTCTCAACAGAAGGAACAAAGCCATACAATTGGTCCCTGAGGGACATGGGACTGACACATTACCTCACTATGTTTCTCACTGCCAACACTGTGGAGTTCTAGAAATGCAAGATTATTCGATCTATGCTTGTGAAAGATTAGCACATCCATGGGATCTTTGGATTCTTGGACTATTGTGACAACGTTGATTTATTTTCGTAGAAATAGATTTCCCTAGATATTTAAGTGTAAGGCTTCTAAAATGTTCTAAACGCCAAAAAAGGAGAAAGACATTTGTTCTTAATTTATAATTGTGTTCTCATAAAGCTGAGAGACAATAACTGTCTTGGATTCAATTGATTCAATGTGCCTTGTGCAATATTTTGCATTTAGTGTCAATAATATTTTATGTTAGCAGTACCACTTAAGAGACACAGTATATATTATCGTTTAGGCTGGTGTTTTTAAATCTTGATTTGCAACTCATTAGTGGATTGTGAAATCAATTTAATGGGTCTTGACAAGCAATTATAAAAAATGAAATAGAGTACAATAGAAAATATGAGTCAATGCATTACACATACTAAGAGTGAATACTGTTCCGTGAAACCTTTTGTTTCAGTTGTGTGCATCTAGTGGGTTGCAATGTCAAATGTATTTTTGATTACGATCCCACAGGGCCAAAAACTCATTGAAAGACCACTGCGGTAGGCCATGCATGCTATTAGGTTTTTTCAAAATTTACTTGTCATATCCTTGTTTAGAATATACCCAATTCAAATTTAAAGTTTTGAAAATATTTATTAGTAAAGACGTTCTTTACTGAGCTTCCGAAAAAGTAGTTGTGTAACAGACTGGGTGCCATTCTAAGAATATATAATATATATAAAGTATATCCTATTTTATACATATACATGTAATCTCAAGAAAGAATAATGATGAAGCAATATTTATGATGAGGTTTTCACTAAAAACCATCTTTTCTGTTTGTGTCATGTTGGTAGTTTGGATGAGATCTAAGTTATTATGTAAAGGCATTTTATAGAAGTAGGATATACACACTAAATTTCATCTTATCTGAAATGTCCAATATTTGAGCACAGTTTTCTTTACATCTCTATGTAGCATTCACACCGGTTTTATTTGTGTCCCTTTTTTATGTCTAAAAAAGTATTATGTCCACTCTAATAATACAATGCAAGGTGCAGGTTCTCATTCTTTCACATGTTCTTTGAGACAAAACATTATAAATATTTCCCTGAAGAGCAAAGCATAAATATAGTGATAAACAGAGAGGGGGGATGAGGGAACCTATCAGTGAGAATATTCATTATGAAGAATCTGAATTCAAGTTTTCTACAGCCAAATGGTGTTTAATATGTTGATTTAACATACAAACTTCTCTGTTTCTTCTTTTTTCACAATAGTCCGTAGTGCATGCTAATGCCTGTGACTGATTTGCAGAATGTAGTTATTAAGAGAATGCACGTTAGGAGGCTGTATACTAGAATTGATATCTAATCAATATAATTGTTTTATGATAGGTGAGAACAAATATAGCTTATCATTTATGTTATAGAAATCAATTTAATTTGCAATTTCTTTATGTTTTAATTTTCTAGATTTTCTACTTAATTGAATCATAATGATTTCTCTTCTATGAGAGAACCCACTTGGAGTAAATCTAGCACCAAAACACAGTTACTCAAAGCTGCTTCCTTTCAAATAAATTTTCTCTAAAATGCTCTCAAGTTAACTAACTGCTAAGACTCTCTCTAAATTTAGTTCCTTTTGGCCCTGCAGAGGCTAAAACAATCCAATGGATTAAACTGTAATTCTGTGAATTTCTGAAATAGTATGAATATTTTGTTTCAAAAAGCCATAAGAAAATTAAAAAAACAGATTTGCTTGTTTAGGTTCAAGAGGAAAATACTATTTCCCTTTGCTGTTAAATTTGTCCAGAAATTCCTAACAGAGTTTACACGGGAAGATTTTGTAGTTCTGGCTATCTTAAGATAACTGAAGTTAATTTCACCAGCTTGTTTATATTTTACAAAATAGTCACAGGCTTGACAAGATCAACCACCAACCAGCATGCACGTTAACTGTTTGGTCTAAACTTTTGCAGTCCACTCGTAACACCTGGAGATTTTAAAAAATAAAATATATTGGGGAAATCCCCACCAGTTTATTTATTTGGTCACATTACTTAACGACACTGTCTTTTTTTTTTTTTTCCCTGATGGTGGGTTTTGGAGCATTTGCAGGGACTTCGCTTTTGTTGCACGGTGGATAGAGAGGATGACATACACTGTGAAAGCAACTTCACTAGGTAGTCTCACGTACAGTAGTACTTAGTTATCTCTCGGATGGAGAAAGGGAAGTCTGGTTCAGTTCCACAAAATGTGAGTCCTAACTTCTGAACCATGAATGATCAACTAGATGAGTGATGTTCTTAATCCTATTCTGAGTCACTGTACAACATCCACTCAGGTCCAAGACTTGAAAGATTCAGGCTATTAAAAAAAAAAAAGACTATTGGAAAATTAGAAATTGGGTAAAGAAAGGGAATTAAATCTCAATTCTATTATGAAGCTCTGCTGATTAATGCTCATTTGTAATTCCTTAATCACTGATAAATGCTGGGAAAGCTAGAAAGGGCTTTGTGAATTTAAAAAAAATTGGAGTTATAGACTCTCTAAAATTATTTATGTGTTAAACTAATGACTTGGTCAAATGCAGCAGCCTAGTATGGCTGCTTTTAATATAATCAAACAAACTGATTTTTCTTATATGCCATGATGCTGAAAACCATTCATAACTGAATTTTTTATCAGTTAGTTGTTTTTAGCATCATCAAAGACAATCTTAAAGTCCTTCGGGTGAAAATAACTGAAAGTATGGTTTTATATTTTTATAAAGTGGAAGTATGAGCTTGTTTATAAGAATAATGGAAATTAATGAAATGCACACTTAATAAACAGATTCTTATCAACGAGCAAAACAGAGTAAAAACTGAAACACATGTATATGCTATTCTTCTACCCCAACCCTTATTTAAGGTCATTGAAATCTATGTGTGTTCTATATGTGTATGTACATGTATATCTGTATACATGTTATAGACAATATCTGTATGTTTTTACAAGAATATGAATATAGATAGGTCTATATGTGCATATATATGTGGAATCTATAAAGTGAAATTCACACAAGTAGAGAGTCGCTTACCACGGGTGGAGAGATTGGGGAAATGGGGAGATATTAGTCAAAAAGTACAAAGTTGCAGCTATGTAGGATGTATAAGTTCTAGAGATCCAGTGTACAGCACAGTGGCTATAGTTAATAATACTATATTGTATACTGGAAATTTGCTAAAAGGGTAGATCTTAGGTGCTCTTACTGTACAGACACACCCCCACACACGCACGGTAGCTATGTGATGGATGGACCACCCAGTTGGATGGATACAGATGAATCACATAGATGGAGATGTTAATTAGATTGAATGCAGTGATCACCTCACTATGTATATGTATATCAAAACATGTTGTCCACCTTAAATATACACAGTTTTTTATTTTAAAAATATTTTACAGGTTATTATTGGATTTCTTCAGTGACAAGTATACTAATTTATCTGTTTCCCAATTTTTAAAAAGTAAGTGAGAGGCATGTCAGTCATTGTACTCACTTACTAGATTAAAAATTCTTAATTCTTACAGATTTTAAACCCTTGAAGACTGAAATTATACATATGCTTTCCTACTAGGTATTTTATAGAGCTTAGTAAAGAGTTCTCTGTATATAAGTGAACAAAAAATTTATAAGGTAAGTCAGCAAAAGTTCTGTGAACTAATCAAGACCTTGCCCTACTTAGTGTGTGCTCTTGGGCAATTCACTTAACTTCTGTGTCTCAGTTTCCTCATTGGTGAATTTTAGGTAGTTTCATTGGCTTGTAGTACAGATTGTCCTGTGAATTTTAGGTAGTTTCATTGGATTGTAGTACAGATTGTCCTGTGCTATTAGACTTATTACACATAAAGGTAGTTTGAGATAAATAAAAACACTGTCTGCTAATCATTCATGATAAAGATAAAATGTGATTGCTTAATAGCATGTTAAGTTCTACAATTGTTTCAATGGAGAATCAAGATTTCTGCATTTGAAACTGCTAACCAACTGAGGTTTATATCCAGGAAAACTTTATTTGAAATAGAGATTTGTGTTTGCTGCAAATCCCATTCTAGCCTTAGGGGTCCCTGCTAGAAATCTTGTCAGAAACTGAGAATGACAAAAGCACTCTTTCTCAAAACAAGGCCACACGTGTCCTGACATGGAGCCATCACAGGAGATTAGGAAAAGTCACTGACACCTGCATGATTTACTGCCTTTTTTTTCTCATTCTGCTAAGATTTCTGAGGGATTACAGGTTTATGTCTCTGCCCTGATGGCTTGTTTTGTACCTTCCCTGGGGATGAGTATCCACCCCAGGAGGTGAGGACACGGGCTGTCACAGTAATTAGTGGTTCTCAGGCCCCCGTCCTGGGATCAAGTATAAACCTAGAAACACAAGATGCCATGTTTTCCCTATTTTTGTCTGTCTGAAAGCCAACAATATCAAGTGATTGTTCTAGAAAAACAGGTGCTGCAAAAATGATGGCAAGTTATATATGCATTATTGTAATCTCAGACTTTACGTGAGTTCTCTATCTTTATTTGGGATGCAGTGTTCTCAATGGCTTCCAGAGCACGCTCATTGATTATAGGAACATGAATGTACGTTGCATCTAAGTAATTAGAACAGCAAACAATATACAGACTGAGAATCTATAGGTACTTTTTTCTTTAAGAATGACAATATTAAGATAATAGATGTATTTTTCAATGCAGTCTAAAGAATTCAGAGTATACTACCTAATAAAAAGACATGATGTGCATAGCAATTTTTAAGAACATCAAGAAAGAACAAATTATCACTGGAAAATTCCTGTTTGAGACCAATGAGGTTCTTTTTTCACAAGTTTTCTTTTTTTTTTCTTAATGTGGCAAAAAAAAAAAATGTCCTATAAATGTTGTCACAAAACTTTTCTTTAGACTAGAATGAATGTGTTTTCAGGAAGGACATGGTGCCCTGCAGGGCATATTGTGACACTGGGGGGAAAGCTGAAAGGATTGAAAAGGGAGTGAACTACAGAAGGAAACACGCTGGGTGATCTGTGCCCTAAAAAATGCTGCCTGGCTCCCAGGAGAGAAGCCCTCATGCGTGTTGGTGTTGTTATCTGTTGAGGGAAATGTGTCTACACTTATCCCAAGGGCCACTGTCAGATTTTTTGTTTTCACTAAAGAATGGGCTTCCTATATCTGGACAGTACGCCATGTTTTGAACCTCAGGTTCTTCCTCCACCATTTTCTTTCTAAATGACTAAAAGGCTCTGATAACAGATACAGTCCATCCAGGTTGCTCATTTTGAATGGTGGTCCTAATTGTTACTTCCTTTCCACAAGTCAGACAGCTGAAGATTAAAGCAACTTCATTTTCAGTTATCTTCAGGATAAGATCTTATCCAGGATAAGATTTCGTTCACAGCTCTTATCCAGGATGAGATTTGCGTTCTTCAAAGTAGACCCAGAGTGCAACCAGTTCTACTCTTCCTGCCACTGCTCTGGTCCAAGCCACTGTCCTGCCTCGCCTGGCTTATGGCAGTGGGCTCCCAGAAAGCCTCACTCCATGGAGACCCAATGAACAGAGCATGGCTGCTAAAACCAAAGTGGGTGCAGGCCAGTCCCTTGCTTCGACTCCTCCAGGGGTCTTCAAGATGATGTGTCCTTCTTGGAAACAGACTCATTCTATCCATGGCAGAGTCCGTGTGGTGCTGTGTAAAGCGGCTCACAGACTTTCTCTCCAAGCCTCTTTGATATTCCTTGACTATGCCAGCAGCTCCCCGCTCCGCTGGGAGTTTGGACACTCTTCCCCATATACTATTGTGTTTTGCTCCCTCACCTAACCTAACACCCAGGCCTTCCCTGTTTACCTGAATAAAAATTGCATCCCTCCCAATTTTTTTCTATCCCCGTTCTGTTTTTTTTTTTTAAGTTTCATTAATAGACTTTATTTTTTAGAGCAGTTTTAGGTTCAAAGCAAAATTGCACAGAAAGTACAGACAGTTCCTGTATACCCCCTGCCACAAGCAAGGCCTCCCTGACTGTGAACATCCTGCACCAGGTGGTACATTTGTTACAACTGATGAACCTACATGGGCATATCATCATCACCCAAAGTCCACAGATTACATTAGGGTTCACTCTTGCTGGTGTACATTCTGTGGGTTTAGAAAGATGTATAATGACATGAATCCACCATTGCAGTATCCTACAGAATACTTTCACTGCCCTACAAAGCCTCTGTGCTCCACCTAGTTCATCCCTCTTTTCACTGTTAACACCTGGCAACCACTGATCTTTTTACTGTCTCCATAGTTTTGTCTTTTCCAGAATGTCATCTAGTGGACTCATATAGTATGAAGCTTCTTCATACTGGCTTCTTTCACTTAGTAATAGCATTTAAGGTTCTTCCATGTCTTCCCATGGCTTGATAGCTCATTTCTTTTTAGCACTGAATAATATTCCATTGTCTGGATGGGCCACAGAATACTTACACATTTACCTACTAAAGGACACCTTGATTGCTTCCGGCCTTCTGTTTTTGTTTTTTTCCTGCATAGCGCTCATCACCATCTAACATACTCTTTATTTGACTTATTTATTTCTCGTCTGTAGCTCCCACCCCAACTACAGTATAACCTTTATGAGGGTGCAGGTTTTGGTTTTGTTCTCTGCTGCATCCCAGCACCTAGGACAGTGCTAGTGTGTAGAAGATGCTCAAGAAATATAGGTGTAATGAACGAATAATAAGATATTTTCCAAAAGGTACAAAAGTTACCAAATTTATCTCCAATCATATGGTACCGCATAATAAATAAAGTTCATTTCTAGCTATGTAGAGGTCATAGCTAATGTCTATCCATGACGTAGCCCAGATAAGGGAACATAGTTCAGATTTTTCAGATATTTGCTTCTTACCAAGATGTGAGCTCCATGAAAGCAGAGACCTATTCTTACTTAATCACTGCTACATTCTGGGCACCCAAGAACAATGCCTGGCATATGGTAGGTGCTCCAGCAATATTTATTGAATGAATAATCAGTTCATCTCAATTTATTGGTTTTCTTATTTAATCATTTGTCTTATCTGTCAGTTAGGTGCTTTTCGTGGATCAGAGAGTTGCTTAATCACAATTTTCTTTGAAGTAATAAACACAACCATAATTTATCATGCTGTTTGATCCAAGCTCAACTATAATTTACTGCCATAAACTGGAAAAAAAATATTATTATTTCATCTTCTGCAGGGGGGTCACTAGTATGTTGGTTAAAGCACTGTCAGGAGAAAAAATATTTATGTGCAAATGTTTTATGAATATCATGTGCTAAAGGGTGAAGGCAGATTAGCAAATTCTTCAATGGCTATGGAAGTCAAATGGCCAAGGACTATCTAATTCATAAAATCAAAGATAAAACTAAGTAAAGTAGTCCTTTCTTAGAAGTGGCAGATGTGATAAAGACATAAAAAAGGATGATAGAGAATTTTTTAGTAGATGTATCCTTTTGCCCTGGACTGAAAAAAAAAGTTAAAATAAGAGAGCCTCGATCTTGTTGAGGAAGTACAGAAGGATGTATTTCATAAAGGAAAAAATATAACATATTTAAGGACGAATATAATATCTAGTGAGTGAGGAAGTTCTTATAAACTTACCCATCATTGTTAACATCTGATACTGCAATTGTATATCCAAAGTAAGATGCCATCTGCAAAGGAAAACCATAAGATGATATATTTTGTGCTCAAAAAGTCATTTTTATAGTATTCTCAATTTTCCCTGAATGATTAGCCACATTGCAGGCCATTTTTGCATTTAAATTCATAGACCCTTGGACATGGACAGTCTTCGAGTCATTGAGTTTAACCCCTGACCTAATGCATAACGTTCCTCCCAACACCCATGACATCTGCTCGGACATCCTCTGGAGGTGTTCAGCAATAAGCCCATTCAATTTGTAGATACAACTATTAGAACACTTTTTGCTAAAATTGGTCCTGCTGTAAGTGTAACATCTGGTCCTTAATGCTCCTACCTAGTTCTGCAATCTTGAATGTCACAGAATAAACCTAATTCCATTTCCATATGAAATCTCCTATGGAAGTGTTTTCAGCTGGCTTCCCATCTTTCTTAGAGATACAACATGGGATACCAAAGAAAAGATGATACCCCCTGAGTGCACGGACAGGAGAAGATAAGTAGGATGGACACCCTCTGCTTTGGACTCTTTATATCACTGAAGCATAAAAAGGTTTTAATTTGAGGGTAAACCACGTCTCTGTATCAATTCATATTGAGTTTATCGTCTGCTAAGGTTTCTAAGTCTTTTCTGAGTGAACCAGTGTGCCTAATCTCTCTACATTCTAGCTCTTATATTTTTGTTTTCAACCTATGTTTTCAAGGTTTATAATCTCTTCAGATTTGGCCAATAGTTTTAGCTTGCCAAGATTTTTCGGTTCCATATTCTGCCAGCCAGTGCTTTAGCTCAGTGGTCCCCAACATTTTTGGCACCAGGGACTGGTCTCGTGGAAGACAGTTTTTCCACCGACCAGGTTGGGGGGGGGAGTTGTTTCGGGATGGTTCAAGCACATTACATTTATTGTGCACTTTATTTCTGTTATTATTACATTGCAATATATAATGAAATAATTATACAACTCACCATAATGCAGAATCAGTGGGAGCCCTGAGCTTGTTCTCATTTGCCACTCACTGATAGGGTTTTGATATGAGTCTGCAAACGATTGATTTATCGTGGTCTCTCTGCAGTCAGGCCTCTCTGCTGATGATGATCTGTATTTGCAGCCGCTCCCCAGCGCTAGCATCACTGCCTCAGCTCCACCTCAGACCATCAGGCATTAGATTCTCGTAAGGAGCGCGCAACCTAGATCCCTCGCATGCGCGGTTCACAGTAGGGTTCATGCTCCTATGAGCATCTAATGCCACCGCTGATCTGACAGGAGGCGGAGCTCAGGCAGTAATGCGAGCGATGGGGAGCGGCTGCAAATACAGATGAAGCTTCGCTCGTTCACCCACTGCTCACCTCCTGCTCTGCAGCCTGGTTCCTAACAGGCCACAGACCAGTACCAGTCAATGGCCCAGGGGTTGGGGACCCCTGATTTAGCCAATTTAACTTCCTATCACCTACAAATTTAATCAGCCTACAGTCCCCTGGAAAGTGTGCTCCACAGAAGGCAGAGAGTTCCATCTGTGTTGTTCATTCTTCTCTCTGCCCTGTCTGACCAGTGTTTAGCTCAGAGTAGGTGCCAGGTGCTAGATACTCTTTGCAGAGGAAAAAAATAGATGAGTTACCAAGTGTAACACAGTTATTCAATTCTCCCACCTTTTTTGTCTATTCCAAACATATACAGTTGCTATAGACTGATTGTTTATGCCTCCCCTCCTCCAAATTCAAATATTGAAACCTAACTCCTTATATAATGGTATTAGGAAGTGGGGCCTTCAGGAGGTGATTAGGTCACGAAGGGTTGAGCCTGCATGAATGGGATTAGTGCCTTTAGAGAAGAGACCCCAGAGGGCTCTCTAGCCCTCCTTCCACCAGGTGAGGACACAGCGAGAAGACGGCTGTGAACAGGAGGCAGGCTCTCAGCAGATACCAAATCTGCCTACCCCTTGATCTTAGATTCCAGAACTGTGAGAAATAAATGTTTGTTGCTTTAGCCACCCAGTCTATGGTATTTTTATTATAGTAGTCCATGGACTAAGACATGGGTGCCAGGTGCAAAATACTCTTTGCAGAGGAAATGAATGCCTCATTTAACTGCATCATGCAATAACTCAATTCTCCCACCTCGTTTCTCTATTCCAAACACATATGGTAAAATCCTTATTCCTGGGTGGCATTGTGTGGTCTTCACTCAGAGGAATTTCATCACTTATGTATTAAGTTCTGAGGTTCAAGATTGCAGAACTAGGTGGTATTGAAGATGAGAAGTTACAGAATGGCCAAATTTAGCAATGTTTAAAGAGCTTTTAATGATAAAAATGTGAAATGAAAAGACAAAGGAGAAGTCTTGCCAGATTTCCATTAAACCATTAATTGTCACCACTTGGGAATCATGGTTCAAAATTTATAAATCCACCCAACTTCACTATCATCACAGCCTTGTATCTCTATATTTACCACAGGAGTACCATGAGGGACATTTTTAAATGCTTTGTTGAAAATTGCACAGTAACGGATAGACTAAAGCCCCAGTTTGGGGGAGGAAATGTCAAAAATGCTCTGTGTTCTTTAAAAAACTCTATTTGCTTGACAAATATATGATTCCAAATTTCTGTGTGTAGCTAAGAGTTGAGCATTTCAGGATCTTAAACCTGGATCCTCCTGGGATCCCGTGGGCCAAGATGTAACTTGGCTGGAGTCAAGTGTGAGGCTTGCTAGAAGCTCCTTACCCTGGGTTGGTGGTTAGGAAAGGAAACTGGTTGACCAGAGAAATGAATTCAACTCACGATTGGCTCCCTTAGACGGGAGTATCACATTCATCCTTTAAAGAAATGTGACAGATTTCAACAGGTCAAAAACCCAGGAAACCCAGTGTAGTGAATGAAGTGTGACCTCGGGCCGTGTTATGTCAGGAGGATGCCAGCAGCCTGTTTGCAGGCAACTGACCCATTGATGATAAGACCCCAGCCAGTGACAGTGGGTACGGGGCCATACCTACCCCCGGGGGGGAAGGGACCAGAACCAGAGAGCTTATCTTCCATATAATGTTGGGATTGGGGAGGGTTCCAGTCACTGTGAGGACAGGAAGGCAGAGCCCAGACCCACTGACTGACCAACATGTGAAACCTACAAGAAGCCTGTGTCTTCTCGGGGGGAAGGCGGGTACTCAGAACTCATCACTGCGCACACTACATAAGGACCGCAACATAACAGGATTGCTCTCGGATTTCAGCAGTTAGTGGCTTTTGGGCTTTTAGGGAGCATATTCTGCCTTTACATCACTTATCATTTTCTGAAATCATCACGGGCATTTACTTGTTTGTTAATTGTCACCCTCCATCAGCCTCCCCCGTACTGCTGCGTGAGAGCTGGGATCTTGTCTGTGTGATACTTGGTTATACTCCCAGTGCTCAGAAGAGTTTCCAGCACGTAGTAGGTGCTCGGCAAATATTTATTTTATGAATGAATAAATAACATATTACAATATACTGCTAGTGCAGAGTGACATTCATTATTTGATTCTAAAATCTCTTCACCTGTTCACCAGTGAAATTCTGAATAAAGGTCATATCTGTAGAGTTAATGATTGAAACCTGAAATCATAGAAATTAGATAGGTTACACCATTTGGCATAGAATTGGAGCACTTTTTTAAAAGTTTAACTTAAATCATTTTACAATTTTTGTGAGGAGTCATAAATGGTTAGCTCTATATGTAAAAAGAAATAAGCCCAAAGGAACGATCTTTAAAAAATCCAACTGAGCTTTTTGTTTATGGTTAAATCTGGGATCCTTTCAGACAAAATGCATGCTTACTAATCTGGTGTAGAGAAATCTGAATTCAAGAACGCTGAGAGCACCTAATCTGATAGTCAGTTAATTGCTCTAATCAAAAATTTAATCTAAGTTTCATTTCTGTGCGTATGCTCTTATGAGAAATTGATGATTATGGTTCTCTGCAAAAAAATGAAAATTTAAAGTATTATCCATGTAGCAAAAACATTCCTTTTAAATTCTATCCAGACAACCTAAAATCTATAGATATTATAAGTTTGCCAGACTTAAACATTATTTAAAATATAAGTTTTTCTTTTCATAAGGTCGATTTATTTTCCTTTCCTATTTTTATGGTAACTAGTTGTAATGGGTTTAAATAGTATCCCTTCAAAACTAATGTCTATCCCGAACTTCAGAAGGTGACCTTATTTGGAAATAGGGTCTCTGTAGATAAAATAAGTTAGGGATCTTGAAATGAAATCATCCTGGATTTAGGGTGGGCCCTATGTCCAATGACTGGTGTCCTTATAAGAGGAGGAGAGGACACACATAGACACAGATGGAAGAAGGCCATATGGAGACTGGGGCAGAGATACAGGTGAAGCTCCCACATGCCAAGGAAAGGCAGGGCCACCTGAAGTTGGAAGAGGCAGGAAGAATCCACCCCTCCATGCCTGGGAGGGATGTGACTGTGCCGATCACACCTTGATTTCAGCCTTCTGGCCTCTTGAACTGTGACAGGATAAATTTATGTTGTTATAAGCCACCAGTTTGGGGTCATGTGTTATGACAGCCCTTGCAAACTAATACACTAGTGAAATAACAATTGACCTTATTATGTCCACCGTATGGGACATATTAAAATGCTGATCACATCAACAATGGGATCCTCTGCAACTATTCCCAGATTATGCACATGCATAGGGCTAGGCTAGCTTCATGGGCACGTGACCCGTGCAGTCAGTCACAAAGGGTCCCACATGCAGGCGAGCCCTACCCACCCTTTGGATAGCCCAGCTGTCACTGTCCTGAAATTCTTAACAATTTTGAACAAGGGGCTAGGCATTTTCACTTTACACTGGGTCCCACAGACTATGGAATTGATCCTACACCCAGATCAGAAAAGACTCTAACCTCCCTTTTCGTAAGCAAACAAGCGTGGATCAGTAGTGCTCACTATTAAAGGGCAGTTTAAAAGATTTGAAAACTATGCAGCAAAATGTTTCTTTGCGTATGTAGAGAATGTAGTGTGTAACGCCTTCTTAGTACTCACGCATCCAAAATTCTGTGCTCCTCTGGGAACCCCAGCAACCAATTCTGTGATGGAAATAGTCATTCACAAGGTGAGTGGCATAGTACACTGTAAAGCTATACAACAAATCAGCTAAAGAGGGTGCCTCTTAAATGAGTAACTGTCATGGATCCTGTAGAGAGATGGAGGTTTGAAGCGACAGTTTCGCACTGGCTTTTGCTTCTGCTACAGACGAAAGAAAACAGAAGACCCAAAGTCGTACTTTGAGATTTACCTGTCTCCATCACATTCTCCATGTGTTTCTGCCTCCAGAACATAAGCCTGGCTTCTCAGATCTGTGTGTGATTTGTCAGTTAAACCTCGTACTCTGATTTCTCCAGTTTTCACTGTCTTTCGTACTAGTCTTTTGTACTAGTGTACAAAGTAACAGCTCCTGTCCCACTAATGTGTTCAAACAATTTCAGTTACCTAAGGAAAAGCCACATACCATAAATGATTGAGTCTTGCCCCCTGGAACAGAATTATAGGACGACCTGGCAGCCAAGGGTACGTGAGGAAGGGAAGCTTCAATAATAGAGGTAGGGCCTCCCTGGTGGCGCAGTGGTTGAGAGTCCGCCTGCCGATGCAGGGGATACGGGTTCGTGCCCCGGTCTGGGAGGATCCCATATGCCGCGGAGTGGCTGGGCCCGTGAGCCATGGCCGCTGAGCCTGTGCGTCCGGAGCCTGTGCTCCGCAACGGGAGAGGCCACAACAGTGAGAGGCCCGCGTACAGCAAAAAAAAAAAAAAAAAAAAAAAAAAAAAAATAATAGAGGTAGAAAAAGCAACTCTGGTGAAAAGCGGGGAGCATATTCCATTGCACAATGATATGGCTCTAGATTCAGGAAATAGTGGTTTCAGTCCTTGGGTCTGCCATAAACCCGGGATCAATCACTGAAACTGATTATTTCCAGTCACCTACAATAGATGGGACTTGGAACTGCTTGATTATCAAAGATCTTTCCAGCTCTCATTTCTTTTTTTTTTTTTTTTTTTTTGCGGTACGTGGGCCTCTCACTGTTGTGGCCCCTCCCTTTGCAGAGTGCAGGCTCAGCGGCCATGGCTCACCGACCCAGCTGCTCTGCGGCATGTGGGATCTTCCCGGACCGGGGCACGAACCCGTGTCCCCTGCATTGGCAGGCGGACTCTCAACCACTGCGCCACCAGGGAAGCCCCCCAGCTCTCATTTCTATAAATCTAAACTATCTTTTGATTAATTGTGGTCAACACTTTAATTTAAAGAAAGGGGGCCTGGAAAAGGGTCCCCTTCCATTCAAATTTCCCTTCCCCCAAACCTGGTCCGAAAGGTAGAGCACAAATTCTAGCATTAATTCTATCTGATGTAATAAACTCTAGCAGAGTTGGGTGCTCATGCTGTTGGAGCGTTAATAATCAGAGAAGATCCATTTGGGCCTAGATGTTGGACTTTTCTGTAGTAAATTTACTCATTCAATCAACATATAAATGTTAACTGCAAACATAGGATACAGCACGGAGCAAAGACAGAATTCCCTGCTCTCATGGAACTTATACTTGAGCTGGAAGGGGCAGTCAGTTTGAAAAGTAGAGTCAAATGTCATGTTAGAAGGGGATGAGTATAGCGCAGAAAAACTAAGCAGTAAAATGGTACTGGGAGTGCTGGAATTGGGAGGCAGAAGGAATTATGATTTATTGGGGTGGTCAGGGAAGGTCTTGGCAAGAAGAGGACATGTTACCAAAGACTGAAGAAAGTGAAGGAGTACATATTATGGAGATCTGGGAGAAGTATGTTCTAGTCAAAAGGAATAGCATGTGCAAAGGTCCTGAGGTAGAAGTGTGTCTGGAATATTCAAAGAACAGCAGGGAGGGCAGGGTGGCTGGAGTGGATAGAAGGAGTCAGGGGTAAAGGACTGGGAGCTGAGGTCAGAGTAAATAGGGGCCTCATGAACAAGAGTCTTTTAGGTCATTGTGAAGACTTGGATTTTAGACAGAATGAGTTGGGCAATCACCGGGAGCAAAGAAGTTACACCACGTGACTTCTGTTCCTCAAGGACCACGTTGGCTGCTGGATCTAGGGAAGACCACAGGCGGGCCAAGATGAAAGCAAAGAGGATCAGTTAGGAGGTTACTGCCACAGTGCTGATGGGGGCTTGGATCAGAGTGGAGGCTGTGGAGGAGGTGAGAAGTAGGCAGATCCTGGCTGTCTTTTGAGTTTAGTTAGCAGGATTTGCTCATGGATTAGAGATGGATGGGGTGTGAGAGAAAGAGCACAGTCCAAGGCTGACTTGCAAGGTTTTTTGCTTGAGCAGCTCGGAGGATGGCAGTGCCATTTACTGAGATGGAGCTGATGGAGGGTAGAGCATGTTTAAGTGGAAAGATCAGGAGTTCAGGTATAAGCTTATTAAGTTTGGAAGAGCCATTCAAACAGAGATGTTGAGTGTTGAGTAGATTCTAGACCTTACACCGCATTCCAGCTTCCTGGACACAGGTATAGATGTTTACTAGGGGCACCTAAAAACAGACCACAGTCAGACAGAGCTGACTGATTTCGGGATCAGGCTTGCCAAACAGGAAAGACTAAGGGGATTATACCAAGTGAGATACCTGGCAACCACGGCTTCTCATTTCCCACAAACATTCAGAATTTGGTTTAAAAAATAAAAAATCAGCCATCACACTAGTAACTTTGGAGCCTGCAGCCCCCTATGGCTATAACACAAAGGAGTTATTAAATGTAGTGCTGATTAAAAGTTTCAGAATTGTTTAAAAATCACAGTCCTAAAAGAGCTTTTTAGTTCACTGCACTTTTCCCCGTGTTTTATATTGGGCTGGCCAAAAAGTTCGTTCAAGTTCTCTCTAACATCGCATGGATAAACCTGAACGCATGTTTTAGCCAATCCAGTAGAGGGCTTCATTTCAACAATGTTTCTCACCTTGCTGAGAGTCCCCAGTAAATTCCCCAGCAGCAACTGAATATCCTGTTTTAAAGCAAGAAACAAGCGAATCACACGTTTGAAGGCTTTACAAATGATCTATATCTAGAAATATGAAGGCACTACCATAGTAGTACTTTGTGCAGAAATCCCAACAATTTCTGGGATTTACATAAAAGTTTACATGCATTTACATAAAAGTTTAGGGTTCTATAAAGAGAAAAATTAATCAAACCAGAATTTATACTAAATCTTGGAAGCATAATAGATCTACTTCTGAGCCTGGCAATACCTTCGGATTCTGAGGTCCCTTTTAGGAGTAAGAATGCTTCATTGCCCACCTTGACGTGTGATTGGTGGTTGCTGCATTTTAAGAGTTGCTGACTCATCATAATCAGACATAATTACTCTGAAAGGTATCTCTTGTGCTCAGGTTTTGCAATTTCTGATCACCAACAAGGCCTACTTCCTAATACCTTTAATGATGATTTCCCACAAACTTCACTTGGCTCTAAAGTGAGATGAGGTGATAAAAGATAACTACAATTTTTAAAAGTTCATCAAAGAATCAAAATGCCAATACGATACCAAAGGTGGCAAACAATAGTGATGAAATGGCATTGTGTGGTTTGCACATAATAAATTTTGAGAACATTCTAGCAACTGGAAAGTCTCTTGCTCTTTTTAGAAACTGGAAAGGGTCATCATCATGTTGCCCGGGTACTACTGGGCATCTTCACTAATACATAGTATCTACGACTGGTAAAATATTTTATTTGCGAGAGATTGTCACGGAGCCTATAAAACAGCTATCAAACTATGGAGACTACATATAATGGCTGAATCAAAAGAAAAGAAAGTTAAGGGTCCACTCGAAGCTAGTAAGAGAAGAAAATTTGCAAAAGGTGCCAAATATTATAAGTGAGGGATAAAATTTGCTTCCACATTTAACATGCTTTTGTCTTTTGAGAAACCGCAGATGTCTTGAGCATTGCATCTCACCAAGGTAACTGTCATCGTAGGATGCAGGAGCCACTTCTGTCTGCTTTTCTCCAGCCAATTTTCTCAGGATATCCTTGAATGAGTAGTTTGCAATGATATCTGCAATACTGGCAGTGATCACCTGACCTGTGTTCAAACAAATGAATAGATTAACTGAATGAACATGAGAGGCAGGCCCTCTCCGCACAGACACAGGGTGTCTGAACAACACACACGCCCTTGAAAATGGTCATGAGGTTGCCTGCATTTTCGACAGTGAATTTTCCTGCCGGGCACTAGAACTGCAGGCTAAATTTGCTGACAGCTGGTTAGAGCTTTCCATTCTGATAGAAGAACCAAAGATGAACTATGTAATTGTTTTCATACAACATTTATTTTTTTCTGTTGTTTAAATTAAGGTATAGTTGGTTTATAATATTATGTTAGTTTCAGGCACAGAGCATAGTGATTCAGTATTTTTATAGATTATACTCCATAACAGGATAGACATGAATCCAAAAGATGGCCAGCAATGTTCCACTACAACTTTTATGCATTCCTATATTTATTATGGAAATCTAAGGGAAAAGTGTGATCTCACGCTCTTTGGGAGAAAACTGGAGGAATGCTTTCAAGAGACTAAAATCTAATATTAATTTTAAAGCCAAACTATTCCTTGGGAATTCCTGCATTCCTACAGTCTTTCTGTCTGAAGTTCCAAAAGAATAAAACTGTTAAATCAGGCTGTAAATATCTCCAAGTGACCTTGCCTGAAATGACTGTTCTTATATTAAGACAATCGTATTTACACATGAGTTTCTGAACAACGTCTGTAGAATTTGCCAGTTTTCTCTGGGTTAAAGCTAAATATCCCCTTCCCTGCTCCCACAGACACACTGCCTTTGCTTATTTCCTTTAGTTGCTTCTATAAATATTATAATCTTAAGACTGACTGAGTAAAATTTAAAATTATCTATCTCAGACAGATGCTCTCTATCCCCTTGAAATGGCTAATTGTCAGCATTTCATCTATATCAGACATTTTTGTTCAACGTAAGGAAAGAATTATGTGAAATTAATGAAGTGCATTAGAACAAAATCTTTTTAAACACATCACTTTTACTTTATACCTATCCTCTGCATAAAATATATTGTTTTCCAGTTTGCAAAATAATGTTTAAAGACTGAAAGGTTAATTATTTGATGTTCATAGTTGTATATGTATGAATTAAGCTTAACAGTAATTTCATGTAAAATTTTATCATAAATCCATCTCGCCTGTATCTTTCCCATTGGCCTTTTAAACATGATCAGGTCTCCTCCATTAAAAAAACCAAAACCCAAAAAACTTCACTCAACTATTCATCTCTCTCATATTCTTTTCTATCCTTATTCTAAACTTTACAGCCAAAATTAAGTCTGTATTCTCTGTAATCTCTCTTTAGGCATCCCATTCACATCCACGGATTTGGTTATCATCACTATGCTAGTTTTTATTTTAGCCTAGATATCCTTATCCTCTCTGAGTTTAAGGCCATACATCTAAATACTTATGTGAAAAGTCTTGGACATCTCAAACATGTTCATACTCAACATAACCAAAAGTAAACTCATCATCTTCCTTCCCCAATCCACTCCAAACCCGTTCTCTTCCCGCTTTCTCCATTTCAGGGACTGGGACCCACCTAAAGCCATTCAGTTACAAAAGTCAGAAACATATCCTTGTCATGCTCCCTATTCACCCACATACAACCAAACCATCATCTAAGCTGTTTATTCTGCCTCCGAAGTATCTCTCAAATTCCACCCCTTTCTCGGTCTGTACTATGACCACTCTAAGAAGCAAACATCTTCATCTGAACCTTACAGCTGGTTTACCTTATAGACTTATAACTAGCTTCTAACCTTATAACTCGTTTGCTGATACTGCACTTTGGCCAACTCCCTATCGATTTTCCACATTGCAGCCAGCGTGATCTTTGTGTAACACACATCCGATCATAGCATCCCATGCTTCAGATTCTCCAGTGGTTTCCCATTATTCTCAGAACAAACCACACATTCTTATTCTACCTCAGGCAATCCATTTAAACTCCAACCATCCACTGGGGATTTCTCATTGTTTTGGAGATAAAGACAAAACTGCTTACCTGGGGCTGCAAGCCCTGCAGGGAGGGTGGGACCCCTCCATCCCACTCAGCAGCTCTTAACTCTAGTCCCCTGATTTCCCTCCATTCTCAGCTCGCCGGGCTCCTTTATGCCCTAGAACATTTTCACACAACCCTTCCTCTCTTCACCTGGTTACCTCCTACTCAGTTCAGGGTTGCTGCTTCCAAATTCGTTGACCTTAAGGTTGATGCCGGCTTATGTAACACCTTTGTAAGAATTAGAGGAAGTCATCCCCCCTGGGCAGACGCCGTCATGCACCTGGGTTCAGGGCTCCCTAAGCAGAGCACAGGTTGTATTTTGTCTCGTCAGCCAGTGTTCAGAGGACAAAACATACATGCATGGGGCCACCCTGGAGAAGCCTCCTATGCTTTCATGGCCCCGTCTTGACATACCTTCCTAGTGAGTATCATGCCTGGAGTTTCTTACGTACTTGTGTGAGTATTCGATTAATGCCTGCATCTTTCCCCAGATGCTAACCTCTGCGGGTTACTCATTATTGTACCCTCAGCATCTAGCACAAAGCCTGGCATGGTCTCAGTAAGCATTTGATGAATGAAGGAATTAAGCTGCAACAGTATTTTAAAATATCATTTATACCACAAAGTACAAACTGAAATGATGCTTCCTTCATTGGAGGAACTACCAATATGTAGATAAAATTAACATAATAAAAAGTCAACACTTGATGTTACTTCTGTTTCATCTCCCTGTTGGAAACAACCCGTGGGCATTTCTTCTCTGCTAACAGGACCTACCTTGCCAATAAAAACTGCCAGGGCCTCCAACTATAAGGTCTCCATTCTACAAAACAGAAACGGTAACAACAATTGGAAAAGAAAAACAGTTTCTTTTTTTTAAGGGTGAGAAATCATTGTTCATAAGCATTGCTCTAACAGTTATACATAAAAAGTAATTTTTAAAAGAGGCCCTTATATCTGAGTCATGCAGGTCATTTTCTTTCCTTTTATTGCTTTCAATTATTTAGTGTGTTATCATATCAAATAATTTTAATTAGATTCAATTAGGTAAGTAAAATTCCCTCCCCTGAGAATATATAAATTCAGTTTTTTGGCCCTGCCTCAGGTAGGCAAAATATCTACATCTTCTATGCTGTGCAATTTAGTAGACATGGTCTTTCGAGCCTTAGCAATAAAAAGAAAATTTGGTTTCTGTTTATTTCAAGGCCACAGTAATGCCTGTTTTTTTTCTGTACATCTGCAAACCCACCCCTTCCCAGGAGAGGGAGTGACAACTCCAGACTAGAAAATAAAAACTTTCCTTTCTACTTACAGCCCCACCTTCATTATCCTGCATCTGTAACTCTTAGTGGGGGGGGTGGGGGGGGGGGAGAAAAAGAGTAAAATTTCAGACACTGATGAAATTTACAGTATTTGCAAAACCATGGAAGCTTTGCCGCCCACATTCTTATTAAATATCTGTTTTTAATTTGTGAAAGGATACGTGAAATTAACATTGACACTAATGTGAAATCTAATCAGTCAATTACACCTAAGAGATAAAAACATAGATTCTTGTGATCTTTTTAGAAGCACATTTCTTTACTGAGTTTTTGAGATTTTTATTTTAAAACGAAGCAAGGGGCTTCCCTGGTGGCGCAGTGGTTGAGAGTCCGCCTGGCGATGCAGGGGACACGGGTTCGTGCCCCGGTCCGGGAAGATCCTACATGCCGCGGAGCGGCTAGGCCCGTGAGCCATGGCCGCTGAGCCTGCGCGTCCGGAGCCTGTGCTCCGCAACGGGAGAGGCCACAGCAGTGAGAGGCCCGCGTACCGCACAAAAGGAAGAAACAAAAAACGAAGCAAGACTGTTGCTTTTCGGCCTGTGTATTTCTTTTTTTTTTTCCCCTCATATAACCATTTTTAATACATAACAAGCAAAGGAAGCAAGCAGAGGAGATTATCAAAGGGCATTAAACACTTCTCTAAATGCATTAAAGAATGTTTATATCATCCATTCCTTGGTATAGCACTCTTGTCAAAGTAGCTTGTACATAGCAATCTTTTAAACATTTTCCTACATAGATTTTTAAACAGTTCTCTAAATGCATTACAGAATGTCTTTCAAATCCAGTTCCTCAAACAATTCTCTTCTCTGTGTAGCAAGCAGGTTTTACTGTTTTAACCATTATTCCATGTGTCTTTGCATTTTATTTTATTTATCTTAACATCTTTATTGGAGTATAATTGCTTTACAATGGTGTGTTAGTTCCTGCTTTATAACAAAGTGAATCAGTTATACATATACATATGTCCCCATATCTCTTCCCTCTTGCATCTCCCTCCCTCCCACCCTCCCTATCCCACCCCTCTAGGTGGTCACAAAGCCCCGAGCTGATCTCCCTGTGCTATGCGGCTGCTTCCCACTAGTTATCTATTTTACGTTTGGTAGTGTATATATATCCATGCCACTCTCTCACTTTGTCACAGCTTACCCTTCCCCCTCCCCATATCCTCAAGTCCATTCTCTAGGAGGTATGCATCTTTATTCCCATCTTGCCCCTAGGTTCTTCCTGATTTCTTTACTATTTAATAAATTGCCGTATGTATAGATTACTTTATTAAAAATAAAGAGCAAACAAAAAAATTTAAAGAAGTTGCCAAAACAGGCCAGGTGTATACCTAAAGGTTCTTTTGTTGATGGTGGTTATTGGGGGGTGGAAGTGGGAATGAGAGGCAGGGGGTAAAAAAAAATCAAACAGATAAAATAAATTTTAGAAGCTATAAGGTCAAAAGAATTTACCTTATAAAAGTCCAGACTAAATCCTGCTTGGCAGTAACCCTGACCTTCAGGATCAGCATTGCCTGGAATGATCAAAAGATACAAATGTTATAATGTCATTATCCCCAAGATATATTTTAATAACCAGTTCAGGATACACTGTTGTTTTATCTCTAGACTTCTAAATTTAAAATGATCAATATGTGTTCTATATTTATTTTTAAAATTTATTCCAAGTAATTTCTTAAATACATTGCAGTCTGTTTTCTTGTCCCAAATGGCACTGTGATTCTACAGTAAGAGCAATAGGAATAACGTTCTTTGGACTTATGATACTGGGTTTTATAACTCATGTTTATTTGAAGAAATAAAACCTCCATCTCCCAACTATGTTCCAAGTTCCCCAAGTGGCAATAATGTGTTTCTGTGGTGCCCACGTGTTCTGAGTAAAGTAATGCCTTGAGAAAGAGAGAGCTAAATTTAGTCACCTGGGTGGACACTTTCTGCTGGGGTCACCGATAAGAGTTTCAGTTTCCTGATCTCTCATAGGAAATTAACTTCAAATTCTTCTATTATCATTACGTAAATTTGGACATGGCATTTCTGATCACATTGCATCTCACAGGGACTCTAGTGTTCACAAAAGAGAAAACTCTCTAGCAATGGCTTATTTTATACTCTCTGCAATGTAATTCACTAGCTGAATGTCCAATAGGACTTTTTTATAATACAGTTTTTTAAACCATAGGCAGGTCAACCTGTGGATTCCCAGGATATTAGGATCCTGGGACATTAGGATGAGGAATGTACTACTTGTCACTTGTACTTTAAAAGAGTATCACTTCTAAAGTGCTTCAATTAAAACCAAAATATAGTTCAGTAGAGGGAATCTCAGTCATTATACAGTTAGATGCAAACATGCAAATAATTACTCCTTTCTTATCAAGGATATTCCTGAATGGAAACTAAAATAAGAGGGCAGGAAAGGAAATGCACATCATCCCAGGAAAAATTTATAGGCTGGACATGTGCCTGTTCCAGAAGCTTTTTGAAATGGGTCAGGCCTTTCCAGCTTTTCCTAGAATGCCTTCTGTTTTTTCTTTGCTTTGGTTAGTACTTAGCTAATTTTAGCACTGTCATCAGCCATTCTCTCCAGATGTTCCCTTTATATTTTAAAATACTTTTCTACTTCATATACTGTATTTTTTGATGATCTGTTTTTAATTCAAATGTCAATGCTTTGTGTGTGTTTTTTTTAAGCTAAGTTTTTTTTACAGCTTTACTGAGGTATACTTAATATACCAAAAAAATGCACATCTTACTGTGTACGTTTTGATGAGTCTAGACATATGCCTTATACCATGATACCACCACCACGATCATGGGAATAAACATATTCATCACCTCCAAAAGATTTCTTGTGTTCCCCACCCTCAGTCAAATTTGCTTGTTTTTTTTGTGGTGAAAACACTTAACATGAGATCTACGCTCTTAACAAATGTTTAGTGCACAGTACATTACAATATATTTTATTTTATAACTATATTTTGTGGTTTATAATTATGAATGCTACAAAGTTCCTTAAAATCTCAAATGTCCAGGTACCATTTTTCTAGAAGTTCATGCCTGTAAGTAGTTGTATGCAACCAGAAATATATATGAACACAAGATATATGATTATGTGAACATAGATGTGTTGACTGTATTTAAGAAATGTATTTTTAATTTTTTATAAATCCTTTTTTATAAATTCTTTTGAAAATCAACTCTGACTTCTTCAATATTGTAAATTATTCAGAAAGGAAGAAACAGGACCATTCTTTGAAATCATTTTGCTGCAAAACAGGAAACTGAAAAAATTAAGAGAAAACAGTAATTTTTCATAAAATTCATCAAGAAAGCAACCAACTTCAAATGTTGAAGTGGTGATTATAATAGAAATGGGAGGTTATTTCCTTTGCAAAGTAAGTTTTTCTCTTACAATTATAGTTTATGAGAGTTGAAGGAATTTTTCTTCCTAGAACTTCAGAGCATCCGTGAACTTTACAGTTATGCCCTATAGAATAAACTCAGGAATCCAGGGAATCACGCTATCATGTGTTGGCTTCCCAAGGAGAATGGAAAGGTGTGTGTAAACCATTGCCGTCTAAATTATGAATGACCGTAAGAGCTACAGGCATGTCATTAATATGAATGAGCAGACTACCACCCAAATTGCTCAAAGTGTCAGTGAAGGGGCTTTGCGGTGTGACATGAACATGAGAGGCTTCTTGAAATTCTCTTTTGAAAGTAATATCCCTGTTCTGTGATATTGACCATACGCTCATGAACAAGGTGGCTTTGTGTTTATGAACTGTGAACTCCTTAGGGAACACAGGAAGCCGGCTCCTTGGGTGCATTTGAGAAGGAAGTACTTCCAGTAAGAGAGAGACCAGGATGATGTGACACTGGAGTTGTGTACTAGACTGAACAGAATTCCTGGCCATTTGTTTGGCTATTCTGCAACTCGACATAAACTTCCCCTTTCCCTGTGTCAAGCTATTCTTTTATTTAGGAAAGTAAACGCTAAATAAATTGGCAACATAATATACCCGTGTAACTCAAAATGAGAGCATACTGTACTTTAAATTTGTAGATAATCGTTCAAACTCAACCTGCAGCTCTTATCCACAAGTCTAGATGGTTTATGCTGAATTTTTTTTTTTATGGCTGTGTTGGGTCTTCGTTTCTGTGGGAGGGCTTTCTCTAGTTGTGGCAAGTGGGGGCCACTCCTCATCGCGGTGCGCGGGCCTCTCACTATCGCGGCCTCTCTTGTTGCGGAGCACAGGCTCCAGACGCGCAGGCTCAGTAATTGTGGCTCATGGGGCCAGCTGCTTCGTGGCATGTGGGATCTTCCCAGACCAGGGCTCGAACCCGTGTGTCCTGCATTGGCAGGCGGACTCTCAACCACTGCGCCACCAGGGAAGCCCGGCTTATGCTATATTTTAATCTGAGCTCTCCCATCACATGGGCAGTCAGATAAAAAGGCAGAACAAGAAGCCGTGACATGGTTTCTAAACAATCATCCTTGATGTTAGCTGGAAGAGGATATATCATCAAGGTAAGAGGCGTGTGAAGGACGGGCTTCTCATTTCAGCTACAGTAGTTTACTGCTGTGGGGAGGTATCTCTAGCAAATCGTGAGAAATGTGATATGGATAGGTGTAAAAATTGATGAAACAAGTTCAGTTTTGAATCTCAGCTCTACCATAAATTTTATGAATAAATTCAGGATTTATTTATTGCTCTACCTGACTTTTTTTTTTTTTGCCATGATACACGGCTTGCGGGATCTTAGTTCCCCAACCAGGGATCGAACCCGTGCCCCCTGCAGTGGAAGCGCAGAGCCCTAACCACTGGACTGCCAGGGAATTCCCTGACTTTCATCTTTAGCATAATAATAAGGACCTCTTACAGAACCCAGCGGCATGACACCTTGAGTGGAACACGACACAAAATATCCCTCTTAATGGTTGATGCCATGCTTGGAAAGCTCCTGCATCCCTGCTCCGATAACTGCTAAGAGAGGCCCTTCCCATCGTCCTGTCTGAAACAGCTCCTCTCCCCACCCAGGTATGTCGCTCCCTACTCTTTTGCCTTGCTATATTTTTCTTTGTAGTACTTTTCACTACCTGACATTATATTAGAAACTTATTTATTATTTAAACAAATTTTGTTGAGATGTAATTGACATATTAGTCGAGGTGTACAACACAATTTGATTTATGTATATACTGTGAAATAATTACTACAATAAATGTAGTTAACATCTGTCACCACACATCGTTACAATCTTTTTTTCTTTTGGCTGTGTTGGGTCTTCATTGCTATGTGCGGGCTTTGTCTAGTTGCGGTGAGCGGGGGCTACTCTTTGTTGCAGTGCGTGGGCTTCTCATTACAGTGGCTTCTCTTGTTGCAGAGCACAGGCTCTAGGCGAGTGGGCTTCACTAGTTGTGGCTCACGGGCTCTAGAGCGCAGGCTCAGTAGTTGTGGCACGCGGGCTCAGTAGTTGTGGCTCGCGGGCTCTAGGGCGCAGGCTCAGTAGTTGTGGCACATGGGCTTTGTTGCTCCGCGGCATGTGGGATCTTCCCGGACCAGGGCTCGAACCCGTGTCTCCTGCATTGGCAGGTGGATTCTTACCCACTGTGCCACCAGGGAAGCCCCATTACAATCTTTTTAAAACTCTTAAGATCTACTCTCACAGCAACGTTCAACTATACAATATTGTATTGCTAACTACAGTCACCATGCTGTACATTACATCCCCAGGATTTACCTTATAACTGGAAGCTTGTATGTTTTGACCACCTTCACCTGTTTAACCCACACCTACACGCCCTACCACTGGCAACCACCAATCTGTACTCTTTTTCTGTGAGTTTGTGTGGTTTTTTTTTTAAGATTTTGCATATAAGTGAGATCACACAGAGTATTTTTTTATCTGACTTACTCCATTTAGCATAATACCCTCAAGATCCATCCATGTTGTCATAAATGGCAAGACTTCATTCTTTTTTATGGCTGAATAATACTCCATTGTGTATATATCCATATCTCTATCTATTCCATATTTCCTTTATCCACTTATCCATTGATGGATCCTTTGGTTTTTCCATGACTTGGTTATTGTAAATTGTGCTGCAATGAACATGGGGGTGCAGATATCTTTTCAAGATAGCGATTTCAGTTCTTTTAGATAAATACCCAGAAGTGGAATTGCTGGATCTGAACTTATATATTTAAGCATATGTTGTCTCTCTCCCGCCATAGAATATGTTTTTTGAATACATGGGTTTGCTTTTTCTTGTCTTGTGCTTTATTCCCTAAACATAGAATAATTAGTGCTCAGTGTGTTCAAAAAACACGCGTTGAATGAATGCATAACTGAGTCTTATTATCTATAAGGAACACCTCTTTATTTATTTATTTATATAAGTTTATTTATTTATCATTATTTTTTTGGCTGCGTTGGGTCTTTGTTGTTGCGCACGGGCTTTCTGTAGTTGTGGCAGGTGGGGGCTACTCTTCGTTGCGGTGCACGGGCTTCTCATTTTGGTGGCTTCTCTTGTTGCAGAGCACGGGCTCTAGGTGCGCAGGCTTCAGTAGTTGCGGCATGCAGGCTCAGTAGTTGTGGCTTGTGGGCTCTAGAACACAGGCTCAGTAGTTGTGGCGCACGGGCTTAGTTGCTCCACAGCATGTGGGATCTTCCCAGATCAGGGCTCAAACCCCTGTCCCCTGCGCTGGCAGGTGGATTTTTAACCACTGTACCCCCAGGAAAAGTCCAGGAACACCTCTTTTAAAGCCATTTAAGGGACTTCCCTGGTGGTGCAGTGGTTAAGAATCCACCTGCCAGTGCAGGGGACGCGGGTTCGATCCCTGGTCTGGGAAGATCCCACATGCCGCAGAGCAACTAAGCCCGTGCACCACAACTACTGAGCCTGCGCTCTAGAGCCTGTGAGCCACAGCTACTGAAACCCATGCACCGCAACTCCTGAGCCCACGTGAGGCAACTACTGAAGCCCCCCCACATGCCTAGAGCCCATGCTCTGGAACAAGAGAAGCCACCGCAATGAAAAAAGCCTGTACACCACAACGAAGAGTAGCCCCCGCTTGCCGCAACTAGAGAAAGCCCGCGGGCAGCAACGAAGACCCAAAGCAGCCAAAAATAAATAAATAAAATAAAATAAAATAAAAATTTAGACTGAACAGAAAAGAAAAAGCCATTTAAAATAAAATTCTGAGTTGATGGATTATTCATTCAGCTGACATTCGTTAAGGTGTGAGGGAGTGGCTGATTTATTTCAGTATTTTAAAACAGAACATCATAATCTTCTCCTTGCCAGAATCCTCACACAAATCCTCAGAGTTAGCTGTTTCACTCCCAGCCCTTTAGGTCTCTAAAGCTTAGAGGCCTCTTTACGAACCCTCTAATATCACCCATCCATTCTCTACCTTCATTGTTTGATTTCTGATAGTTGCTCATTATCTGGCCTCAATTAATTTAGAAATTTAAAAATATTCACATGGAATGGGGAAATTTTACTTATAGTTTTGGGAATCTAATTTGGGTTGAGTTTTTAAAAATCAGTCACTAGAATGTTCTCTCCAATGCCATTTCTTTCCCTAACGTGGTCTTGTGAATCATCAAGAATAAGAACGCAGATCTCTTTTTTTTTTTTTTTTGCGACACGCGGGCCTCTCACTGTTGTGGCCTCTCCCGTTGCGGAGCACAGGCTCCAGACGCGCAGGCTCAGCGGCCACGGCTCACGGGCCCAACCGCTCCGCGGCATGTGGGATCTTCCCGCACAGGGCCACGAACCCATGTCCCCCGCATCGGCAGGCGGACTCTCAACCACTGCGCCACCAGGGAAGCCCAAGATCTCTTGATTTCTTGCTGACAAATCCTAGTGATCTACATGACACACAGAAAACTGGACGAATCCACAAAAGGACTCGGGTAGATCAGTGACTGAACGGCGGTGTCCCAGAGATGGCACTCACAGGCTTGCTTTAAAGGATACTGCATCAGAAGCTTTCTAGAACTACCAGACGAGGCATGGACTCCAAATGTACAGAATCTTTTTGAAAAACGGGATGAAACACCTTAAGAAGAAAAGTATATCATGCAGACAACCTGAGTACATAGCTGCCAAAGAAAGCAACAGGCAGTGAGAACACAGGCTAGGTGGAGAACTCATATCCACTGTGCCCTTGGGTCAAATCATGCTAATTAACACCATTCCTACAATTAACAAGCGGACAGTTAGCATTTTTCAAATGCAGTGTGAATTTTGAGTAGAGACGGAGAGTTTAAGGCCTAAAATAAAGAACCAATCAATTTGACTACAGAATATCTGAAAACAGAAAATTTCTAAAACATGGAAGACGATCAGCAGAATTCTGTGTCTTGGTCTTCACATTACAGTAAGGCATCCTGTAAGACCGTTCATCATCTTTACCCCCATTGCTTTTGCCTCACCAATGGTGTTCTGGGGTTACCTGCACTGTCTATAGCAGAAAAGCTCGAGCTAAATTTCAGCTTCAGGAATAAAAATAACTTACTGTTCCGACAAGGAGAGTACTCAGCATATGCACTGAAATTCTGAATTGCTACATAGCAAGTGCCAACTGGGTCCTTTTCTGGTGTCGGTTTAAGAGTTCTCCAGTGATATAATGGAGCGCAGGCCTGGGAAACATCAAAGACAATAAAAATTTTTTTCATGTAGATTCCTCATACAGTGCTTTGATTTGACTTGTTGATGAATGGACCTAAATTTGTAACAAACAATGCTAAATTATTAAGTGACTTAATTGGCCTCCAGTATGCTAATGAGTACCTCGGTAGTCAGAGTTAATTAAACTTCCAAAGCCAATATTTCAACATTAATGCACCGTAGAATTGGAACAAATTAAGCATATACAAAGGAATGAGATTTTTCCCCCACAGGATTTTAAATCAAATCAAAGTAGCCTAGCAAAAAGTAAATACTTAGTAAAGGCAAAGAACTCATATTTTCTTTTTTTTTTTAATTGGACCTACATAAAAGCAAATGAACACTTAAACAGCGAATGAATCAGCGTGATGTCTTAAAAAGAGAACTAGTCCCTTTCTTGGTTTAATTGTTGCTTAAAGAAAAACTACTTTCAAATCAAAGGATGCAGACAAGTTTGTAAGCCTCTGTTTTATGGATTCCTCTGCTTTATCACTGAGGGTGTACCTGACGATTTTTTTAAAACAATGACTTACATTTGGAGTGCTACCCCCTTATCACAGTGGGTTTATTTTTCATTTGATAGTTTTTATTCATGACAGAAATTAATTTAAACAATGGTAAGAAAAACATGACTCTTGGATTATCAAATGTAAAAAAGGATATAGGAAATCCTCTTTAAGTAAATTAAATAATTAATTGTGCTAGGAGCAAGACAGGCAATAAACATAAACAGGTAGAAAACACAGGCACCTTTCTGACTTCCGTTTTGCTAGCTCAAATCCTACGTAACTGTGTTTTACCTGAATATTCAACCACTCATTTCTAAGGATGCAGAATTAGAGACTTCTAGAATATGGAACCACTAGCCTGTCTCCTAATTTGATGACATCACACTTAAAACAATGCCAGAAAAAGAGGAGGCAGGTCCTGATTTTAGTCTTTTCATGATTCCAAACCTGTCCTTGGTAATCAGTCCAATGTGTAATGACTTCTAGATAACTTTACTAAGTAGCACCCTTCTTACTTGAGAATATAAGTTATCTTTACTAAAATAACTTAAGTTTTTTGGGTTTTTGTCTTCTCTGTATTGTGAGGTCTTAGCCAATACTGAAAAGCTCTCTAACTCATCTAAGTCCCCTTAACTTCGGGCGCTATGTGGTTAAGACATTTAACATAAGGTGGAATGGTGAAAAGTGGGAGTTTGGAAGGGAAAGCATTACCTCTGTGGCTCAGTATAAGCCAACTCGCATCACCTTCCATATCACCATAGAACACTTTAATGCCATGAAAGTTCTTTCCAGTGCTTGCCTGCTATCAGCCCTAAAAAGTTATCTTTTTTATACCTGCTCAGTTTCACACTGATGTGAAACACGATGATGTGATAATATTCAGGCTTTGACCCAAACACACATGATACCTGGATATTCAAAATTGATAATTCTGTTCACAGCAATTTGAAGTTCTAAGAATTGTCACACAGTGTAGAATTTAATTCTTTTTTTTTTTTTTTTTTTTTTTTTTTTTTTTTTTTTTTGCGGTATGCGGGCCTCTCACTGTTGTGGCCCCTCCCGTTGCGGAGCACAGGCTCCGGATGCGCAGGCCCAGCGGCCATGGCTCACGGGCCCAGCCGCTCCGCGGCACATGGGATCCTCCCAGACCGGGGCACGAACCCGTATCCCCTGCATCGGCAGGCGGACTCTCAACCACTGCGCCACCAGGGAGGCCCCGTAGAATTTAATTCTTTATGCTGCTAAGTTTCAGTGCTCAAGGAAGAAATTAACTTGAAAGGTACTTTATATTATCCTATTTCCTACCACATAATTTTGAAAGTGCAAGCATGCCCTCAAATTAAGCATATTTATTATGAACATGGTGTGTTATTTTACGTTCAATAATTCTGAAGATTTCTACAGATATTGAATAAATGCACAATAATATAAGTTTTCAAGACTTAATCAAAATCAATATAGTACCAAAAGATTTTTTAACCCCAAATAGTTATTAGATGGAATTAGCTTTTCAATAGCTATTCACATACATTGTAAATCACTAAAGGAATAAAAAGTTTTTACCAATCCTGGAATATGAGAACTATATTAATGCAAATACAATTCTACAGAGAGCCTATTGTAAATTCTGGATTTGTCACTGAAGAGGGCTATCTATATTTTATATATTACTTGTTTTATGTCAAAATTTCTGTGGGGCATTAACCACAGACCAAATAAAGCAAGGCATTTCCCTTAGATACTTATTTTTATTAAATCATAATTCAAACACCTTTAAACAAATCCCAAAAGCAAAAGTTATTGCTTTATTTTAGAGCGATAACTTTAGTTATTGCTTTAAATTAGAGCCAATAGTAAAAAAAAAAATCCCCCAATAACAAAGTTTCCAGATCAACTTAATACAGTTATTTATTTCTCAGTAAACCAGACATGTATTATCACTCGGAGCTACAGAGAAGAGAATCACAAAGTCATAGCATTTTAAAGCCAAAAGATCTCTATCTGTGAGTGAGAAATTTTTACTTTAAAAAGTATCAATGTACTCAGAGAACCATGTAATTGGTAGTTATATTTTTAAAGAAAACTTTCCGATAGTTCTAAAGAGGATCGATGACATCACAGTAGATTAACTTTTAAAGAATCCTAACAGTAGTACTCCTGTTTCTCTGGTCAAACTTTAGTCAGCTCTTTAAATCAATCTTAAGCAATAAAATATTTACCTTTTTAGGATTCAGCTTTTATTTTTCTATCTTCCTTATTTGTTTTTGAAATATTTGAAAAGATCTAACCAGTTTTCTGGAAAACCAGCTTTACTTCCTGTAGCTTTAAAGACTAAAATAGATTCTTTAATTTTAAGCACTAAATTTTTTTTGGAATGCTGATAGCTTATCTTTGAAAATCTGATATATTCTTACATAAACGGATTTTTGTAGATATGAGTTTTGAGACATTTCAGTGTACATGTTATTCCAAAGCAGCCCCACCAGCACACGGTTGATACTCACCACCACTTTTCCTTTGTGAGCTTTCACTGTTGCTCCAAACCATTGATTCGATTTAAACTCTATAGGTTCCTTGGTTCCATTTACTCTGATCTTTCTGTTGTCTGACAGGGAGAACATGGATTGTTAATAATTTGTAAAACGTGGCAGCCAGCTAAAATATGTGATAATAAATTTACCCATTAAAAACATTTTTTAAAATGTCATACACATGGGGGGTTCTTTTTGACTAAGTCTAAGCTAGACTTTTCACTTAGAAAAATACCAATCAAATGAAAATACATACTTGAACATGATATTTCACAACTTTAAAAAAGCATTTTTTTTAATGACTTACATTTTCAGGGATAACTACTGTAAACTTGATGTAGACTCTGACAGTCTTGAATCTACACTTTTGTCATTGATTTGCCAGATGGAAGACCAAACATTTATAACTGCTCTAAGGAATTCCAAATCTTTTCTGATAGTGAAACTACTTGGAACCTCCATGCTCCAGGAAGCACAGCTTTCTCAGCATGGTTTAGCAGGAGTCTGCTTGAAGGACTCCAAGTTCCTGGTTTTTAACTGAGTAACATGTGTCCACGCAGTCACAGAAAATAACACCTCAACACAGTTTTATCCACACTTTGCAGATGTCAGCATGAGGGGGACCATCTGGGTAGAAATTCAACCCAATTACGACACACTTCAGGTCTTAATAAAAAGCAGATATCTTTTCTTTCACTCCTGATTCCCAATCGACATATTTCCCATGTGGTTCTAACCGCATGGTTCTAACTGAACTTCATCAGTAACAGCTAATGAATTTCAAAAGACATTTGTACCAGGGCATCTTACTTCTATGTGTTCTCTTTGGTATGCATTTTGTTTTTCCTCCTTGACTCTATAATAAATGCATTACAAATGAACTTTTAACTTCTATTAAGGGAGGCCAAAATATACACGCAATTAATATTCAGTTGAGTTTACATATGATTACAGACTTTTCAAGAAAGAATAAATTATATATACTTAGGTCTTAACCTAAAATTTACGCTTTGATATGTTAGTAGAAAATTACAAATTTCCTTCTTTAAAATCTTATGCTTTTGATGTTTCTGGACTTTTAAAAAAGAAAAAACAAGTTCTGGAAATCCTCACCCAAAATGCACACAACTGGCAAAGAACTGGAGCATCTTACAGATTAGAGCATAAAAATGAAAATATAAACATTTCTGTTTGCGTCTAGGCAAGAAGAATATAGACCTCAGAGAGAAAGGATCTTGTCACCATGCACTGGGTGATCTTGGGCAATTCATTTAATCTTCTGCAGTTTTAATTTCTTCTCTAAAATTAGGCTGAAAATACCTCCCCCTTTCCTCTTTCACAGGTGATCAAAGTCATAAAGATCACATAGGTAATGTGGAAGTGCTTTATAAGCTGAGAATATACTACAGAATCTTGCAGCAATACAACCCTTTACCTGGAAACTCAACCTAAGTACAAGAATTAGAAGGGACCTCACAGGCACACAAGTCAATGTTCCAAATTGGCCTTCTTCTGCTAGAGAAAATGATGTGACTCTACCTTTGTGGTGCCTAAGGCATCTTTTCTGCTATTATAAGGTTGAACTGTGGAATAACTTGATTAAAAGTGTAAATTGTGGGCTATTTTCCAACAACAAATTTCTTCGAGACCAAGAATACAAATGAACGGACGTCACTAATTCCATCCCTAATCCAAGGATTACAATAGAGAATAATCCCATTGTCCCAGGTCTCTCTTTACTGAAATGAGTTGTGATCTAGGTGTATCCTCCTTACCTTGACCTTTGAGGTGGACAAGTCATCTTTTTTTTTTTTGGACGCACCACATGGCTAGCGGGGTCTTCGTTCCCCAGTCAGGGATCGAACCCGTGACCCTGCAGTGGAAGCACAGCGTCCTAACCACTGGACCACCAAGGAATTCCCAAGTCACCTTTTAAAAATTCTGTTTTATTATTTTTATAAATTCACTGATGTAAATCTAATATTACAATGTCATAAAATTCAAATGAGTAACATATATTTGGGTTGATTGTGAAAGTGACCTTTCCCTCATTTCTCACCTTCCTTTTCTGAACAAGATTCTTTCATGCCAAACAACCCAACACAGGGCTTAGTACTATGCACACTGGTGCTCGATGAACCTTTGATGCACAGGGGAATGTTTTTGATTCGATTTGATCTGACCTTTCCTGAAAACAACCTCCTGTAAAAACTCAGCACAATTTCTGTCCTTCTGAGCTCTCCTTGGTATGGCAAAGGGCTGAGAAGCTGGAACGTACATTTTCCAGACCCTCCTACAAGTAGGATTCTGGTTGAATAAGAGGCTCATGGAGAGATCTGGAAAGAGGAGAAGATGGAGAAGCCATTATTTTCTGGCAGCAGCTATAAGCATGCATGGGGGCATCAGTAGCTGCAGATGTGATGTTCTTCCTGCAGCTCTCAAGTATCCTTTGACGGTCATGCCTTTTTGGTGCTTCAGGCCACTGAGATCAAGTCCTGAACTTCCAGATTTCTTGATCTTCAGGCAGTGACCTTCCTAACTTTCACATACCCAGTCTTTCCAATAATCATATAAACCTCTCAGTCCTAATTATAATACTCAAAGTGGTTTCTGTTTCCTGACCAAACTCCCGTGATATGGAGCAATGCATTTATGATAGGACCACATGTCTTCTGGAACAGAAGGAAGGCACTGTGCATTGTCAACCCCAGAGAATTCTTGGAAGGGCCAGTGGTTCTTGGAGATGGTGGAGACCATTAGTTACTAAAGCAATTCTCTCGTTGGCATATCCCAAACTATGCCAAAAGCTAGGAAAAAGTTTTAGAGTGACTGCATGTGATGTAAAGCTTCCCAAGTGCCAGAAGACTATTAACAAAGTTAATAAATATAATCCAGGTGAATTTTTTTCAAGGGAAGAACCAATATATTTAATATGTAAAAGAGTTCCCAAATCAATAAGAGAAAAAGAGTAAAATTCAATAGAAAAAGTTATAAGGACCTAAACAGGCATTGCAGGGAAGAAGAAATCAAATATCTCATAAATTCATGCAGAGATCCTGAACCTCAAATTAAAACCATAATGACTTAATACTTGTCACCTAGCAGTTTGGCAAAAAATATTAATAATCTCTGCTTTCAAGATAATAGCTCAATGCAGCATTTTGGAAGGGCGATTTACAACATATCAAATTTTTAAATGTGCATTTTTTTGAACAAGGAATTCAACTTCTAGGATTTTGTTCAATAGAAATAATTACACAAATGCTTTAAGATGCAGTGTGAAGATATTTGCTGTCCTGGTTGTGATAGCAAAACTGAAACATCTTAAATGTTCATAAATAAGGGATTTGAGAAGAAATTCCTGTTATCTATAAAATAGAGTACTATTCAACTATTAAAACATATATTGGGAGTTTGGTGTTGACATGTATACACTGCTGTCTTTGAAAGAAATAATCAACAGGGACCTACTGTATAGCACAGGGAACTCTGCTCAATATTCTGTAATAACCTAAATGGGGAAAGAATTTGAAAAAGAATAGATACATGTATATGTAGAACTGAATCACTGTGCTATACACCTGAAACTAACACAACACTGTAAATCAACTATACTTCAATATAAAATAAAAGTTAAAAAAATACATATAACAGATGTAGATGCATTGATATAGAATATTGTCTACAAAATATATTTTTCTGTTTTACCATTTCTGAGGCTTTAAAAAAAAGTATAGAAAGGTACGAGGACTTCATATAACAAACACTTGTATTCCCACCAGGCAGAACTGACAATTGTTAAGTTTTTTCACATTTGTAAACATCACAGTACCCTTTGACATCTATCTCCAGTTCCATCCCCTCCTCATCCAGAGGTAGTCACCATCATGAATGTGATGTGTATACTCCCGGCCATTTAAAAAATAATGTCCAGGGCCTCCCTGGTGGCGCAGTGGTTGAGAGTCCGCCTGCCGATGCAGGGGATACGGGTTCGTGCCCCGGTCTGGGAGGATCCCATATGCCGCGGAGCGGCTGGGCCCGTGAGCCATGGCCGCTGGGCCTGCGCGTCCGGAGCCTGTGCTCCGCAACGGGGGAGGCCACAGCAGTGAGAGGCCCGCATACCGCAAAAAAAAAAAAAAAAAAAAAAAAAAAAAAAAAAAAAGAAAAAAAAAAATAAAAAATAATGTCCATGAATAATATAGAACAGAGGTCTGCAGATATTTTCTATAAAGGACTGATAATAAATATTTCAGGCTTTGCATTCTCTATGGTCTGTCGAAACTACTCATCTCTGCCCTTGTAGCAAGAGCAGCCATAGACAATATGTTTTTACAAATGGGCTTGGCTGTGTTCCAATAAAACTTTACTTATGGACAATGAAATTTGAATTTCATATAATTTTCATGCATCATTTAAATATTATTCTTTAAAAAAAATGTCCAATCATGGCAAAATATAAAAACTACTCTCAGCTTATAGGCGTACACAAACAGGTGGTGGGTCAGATTTTGCTGTAGTTTTGCCAACGATTTACTGTTGAGTATTCTTTGTGTGGCTTTTTTTATAATTTATTTTTTTTTATTTATTTTATTTTTGGCTGCATTGGGTCTTCGTTGCTGTGCGCGGGCTTAATCTAGTTGCTGTGAGCGGGGGCTACTCTTCATTGCGGTGCACGGGCTCCTCACTGTGGTGGCTCCTCTTGTTGCGAAGCACGGGCTCTAGGCACGTGGGCTCAGTAGTTGTGGCTCATGGGCTCTAGAGCACAGGCTCAGTAGTTGTGGCATGTGGCCTTAGTTGCTCCGCAGCATGTGGGATCTTCCTGCACCAGGGCTCGAACCCGTGTCCCCTGCATTGGCAGGCGGATTCTTAACAACTGGACCACGAGGGAAGTCCCTGTGTGCTCTTTTTAACTGAATAAAAGTGGTATTATACTATCTGTATGGAACAGCGTGTAACTGTGTTTAACATTCAATTTTATGTTTTGGGGAAATAACCTATGTTTTGATAATTAGATAGATAGATAGATAGATAATAGATCCAACTCATTCTTTTAAACTCCTGTAAGTATTGTATCTCATTAGATAGCCATCTGCATTTTATTTATCCATTCCACTTACACATGAACATTTAGGTTTCTCAGTTTTTCTACTACAACAAACATGTGCCCTGAGTATCCTTATACTCGTCTTCATCTGCAGATGGAGAAGTGTTTCTCTCTGGCACCAGACTAGAAATGACATTGCTGGGTCATAGAGAATTATCGTATCTTTTTTATCAGCTATGCCAATCCACCTCCAAAGTAGCCCCAATTTCCATGCACACTTACAGGGCACGAGAGAGACACTATCAGCTCTTGTCATCGTAGAGCTGTTAAATTTCTGCGAACCTGGACGACTATGAAATGGTCCTTCATTTTGTCCTTTTTGTCCTTCATATGCATTTCCCTGATAATTAGTAGAGTTAATCATCTTTTTATGCTTATGGACCATACAGTTTTTTCTTCTGTGAATTGCTAGCTTATATCCTTTGTTCATTTCCTTGCTTGGTTATTAGTCTTATTGATTAGAAGAATTCAGCATACATTCTGAGTACTGATTCTTTTTCCCACTTATATGTTGTCAATATCACCTTCCAATTTTTGCTAGTCTTTTAACTTTACGAGTATTGTCGTCCATCTGGAATGTTTTCATATTGGATGTGGCATGGGCATCTTACTTATTTTCAATATGAAAGGCCAGTCGTCTCAACACCACTTACTGAACAATCCATCTTTTTCTTTGTTCCTTGGAGAGTTGTCATTCCACCTCTGCACTGGTACCTCCTGATGCAACTGGAAGGGCCCAGCATGATCTGGCCCCTACCATCTGCTTTCCCAACTCATTAAGCTTCAGACAACCACCTTTCTTTTCTTTTTTTTTTTTTAAGTCTTTATTGAATTTGTTACAATATTGCTTCTGTTTTATGTTTTGCTTTTTCGGCTGTGAGGCATGTGGGATCTTCGCTCCCCAGCCAGGGATTAAACCCACACCCCATGCATTGGAAGGCGAAGTCTTAACCTCTGGACCGCCAGGAAACTCCCTACACCACCCTTCTTGAACACGCCCAGCCTTTTCTGTCTCCTCACTGCCTATACTCTTCCCACAGTTTTCTGTATGGCTCCCTCCTTCCTGTCGCTCAGGGTTTAGCTCAAATGCCACTTCCTCTGAGACCCCCTTCCCTGAGCAGCTAGTCCACCCTACCCTAAGTCATTCTCTCCCGTTACCCTTTAGACTTTTCTTCATAGCACTTACCATTAATTGAGATGATCTTATTTCTTAGTTTGCCTGTTTACTGACCGTCCATTCCCTTCCAAATATACATGAATCCCATGAACAGAGACGTTCTCTGCTTCACTGCTGTGTTCCCCACTTCTAGAACAATGCCTGACACATAGTGAGTTCTCTGTAAGAGTTTGTTGAATGAATGACCAAACTCCCATCTATTCATTCAGAAGCTTGTCTAGGATATTGTTCAGTATGATCCTTTAAATTCAAAATGTTCTGTGTATGGGTGTGTGAATGTATAGACACTGAACTGTTTGTGACGGTTCTCTCAAAGGCAGGGAGTGTACATGCTTTAGTGGCTTTTTATACTTTAATTGTATATATTTCTGTGTTGTTTGAGTTTTTACAGTGAACGTTATTACATCTATGATCTGAAAAAAGAAAACCTAGAGGTAAAAGCAAGACATCTGTAGGTCAACCTGAGAAATTTAGATGGGTGGTAGCAATAAAATTGATTTGGCTTGTCCGACATTTCTGGGCTTTGAAGCCATCTCTATTAATTGGTAGCTTTGGTCTCTGGGCAATCAGGGTATGAATCCCAGTGGGTGGCAAACCTACTAACATTCGGCTCCTTTTTCACGGGAATATTCATTTCTGAGCAGGAGTGAGTGAGGGAATGTAGAATATGGTGCACATATGGGCTACAAGCAGATTTTTCTAATCTTTTCACTGAGTAGAATGGGAGGAATTACAAGAAGTGAGGGTAGATCACCATGGGTGAGAGAGAAGAGCTGAGATTGACACAGGTGCAGCAAACATTTTGGCAGATGGGGTGGTTTCTGAAAAACTATAAAGTCCTCAGCCTTGTCCTGGAAAACAGTAAGTTTCCCTGTAATCTTCAGTCATTACTTCAAGTGCTTAACCCTAGGGATTTTTTTAAAGCTGTCGCAGGAGCTGTCCAGACATTTTTAATCAGGAAAAGGGGAAAGGAAATCTTTAAATGTTTATTTATAATCTTTTCCTTCATCAGTGTATGCTGTAAATGTTTCATTCAAATTGAAACTATGTATCTGAGAACAAGGAATACTCCTATGTAAAATTTAAAATAAAGTATCGGTAGCCAGAGAACTCCTTGTCTAAAAGAAACAAATCCAAGAAAAGAATCTGGGTCAATTTTTATGTCCTGGAAAATTAAACTTCCAAATGTATGCCTCCCAGTATTCCAAAACCACAATGAAAAACCATGAAAGAATACCTCTGTAGCCTTCATACTCTTGATCATCTTACTGGGAATTTTCAAGTATTTAAGGAAATATCACACTAATTCATTTTTTCATATAACATTCAAAAAACGTTACTCTTTTGTCCCCCAGTTATACTGAGATATAATTGACATACAGCACAGTGTAAGTTTAAAGTGCACAGCGTAATGATTTGACTTACATATATTGTGAAATGGTCACCAGAGTAAGTTTAGTTAATACCTATCATCTCACTTAGACACACACACAAAAAAAGAAAAAATATGTTCCAGATGATGAGAACTCTTAGGATTGAGTCTCTTAACAACTTTCATATATACTATACATACATATGTGTGTTTATGTGTATATATGCATTATTTTATATATGTTAACTGTAGTCATCATGGTGTATATTACATCCCTAGTACTTATTTATCTAATAGCTGGAAGTTTTTACCTTTTGACTCCCTTCTCCCATTTCCCCTTCTCCCCACCCCCCAGCTCTGGTAACCATAAGTCTAATCTCTTTTTCTATGAGCTGTTTTTTTTTTTTAGATTCCATACATGAGTGAGATCATACAGTAGTTGTCTTCCTCTGTCTGATTTATTTCACTTACCATAATACCCTCAAGTTCCATTCACGCCAATGGCAGGGGTTCCTCCTTTTTAATGGCTGAGTAATAGTCCATTGTGTGTGCATGTATATATATACACATGTATATAAGATATCTATATCTTCTTTACTCACTCATCCATTGTGGACAGAAATATGTTATTCTGATTAAATAAACATTCTATTATAACTGAGATTTATTATTTATATCATATATGTATACTGTATACAAAGGTGTGCATGTACACAAACACAAACACTCATGGGCATACTCATTTTCTTGCCATTACCTAGTAGATCAGATCTAACTATCCCGCCCTCCACCATGTAGGTCCCAGACCTCACACCTGATCTCCAGATATGGCGTTTCCTTCCATTCAAGCAGCTTCCTCTCTGTTCTCTATTGAGTCTTACTCCCAGACTTTGTACATGAAGCTTCTCTTGCAAAATTCCTCTCCTCCTTGTTTGTCAACTAATCCAAATCACTTTCTTAAAAACTGATTTAAAATGTAGGGCCATGCTTGACAAATAGCCATTCACACATGGTTAAGAATCATGGAGGGACTTCCCCGGTGGTGGTGCAGTGGTTAGGAATCCACCAGCCAGTGTGAGGGACACAGGTTCAAGCCCTGGTCCGGGAAGATCCCACATGCCACGGAGCAAGTAAGCTTGTGTGCCACAACTACTGAGCTCACATGCCACGACTGAAGCCCACGCGCCTAGAGCCCATGCTCCGCAACAAGAGAAGTCACCGCAATGAGAAGCCCGCACACCACAACAAAGAGTAGCCCCTGCTCGCCACAACTGGAGAAAGCCCACCTGCAGCAATGAAGACGCAATGCAGGCAAAAAAAATTAATTATTTTTTAAAAGTTAAAAAAAAAAAGAATCATGGAGAATATATGGGAGAAAATGTAGTAAAGAAATGCAGGTGGAGCTTCCCTGGTGGCGCAGTGGTTGAGAGTCTGCCTGCCGATGCAGGGGACACAGGTTCGTGCCCCGGTCTGGGAAGATCCCACATGCCGCGGAGCGGCTGGGCCCGTGAGCCATGGCCGCTGAGCCTGCGTGTCCGGAGCCTGTGCTCTGCAACAGGAGAGGCCGCAACAGTGAGAGGCCCGTGTACCGCAAAAAAAAAAGAGAAATGCAGGTGATATAAAAAATGAAGTGAAATAAAATAAAATGTAAGGCCCCAAACTCTTTTCAAATTGAAATTCTTTCAGATTATTGTTTTTAAAAATTCAAGCAATACAAAGTAAGAAAACTTGTATAAAAAATTGTATAAAGTAGTAAGTGAAAGGCCATTGGAATCCCCCCTCCCTGGACACACTCACTGTTGTTTTATAAACCCATCCAGCCATTCAGAGTTTGAGGCTTCTAGCTCATTCCTCTAGTTTAAGACATTTCTTTTCTGGAAATCATGAAGCTTTTATTTTAAATTGTATTTTTCATATCACTATTTAAATGTTTGGTTCCACACATAACTAAATAACTAATAAAGTTAAATGAGCTGAAAGTATGCTTTTAGAGTTCTAGTAACCATGTTCATAAATATGGGTTTCGGATAGCACTAGTAAATATTGTATTACAATCTTCCTATTATGTAGTTTTCCTGATCTAGATGAGAATATCCGTTTTCTGCTACAATTATTTCCACATCTATATCATCTTCTGGAGAATAAAGACCACATTTCCAACTTCCTGTTTTTAATAACCAATAGGGCCTAGCTAGTGTTCCTCAGACATTTGTTTCTACATCATATAAAATCATTTAAATGTTTTTCATATGTAATTTGATGGAGGCCATATGTAAGGTTTGTTCTAGAAATACATATGGACTTTTGTTGGTATGATGCAAGTAATTTCTTGGGTGAGTGTTCTCATTTACGTGATGCAGCTAGAGGAGCGAATATCAAGAAAGGAAAGAATCACCTCTCCAAAGGGCAACGAGAAGCCAGCTGGGGCAGATCAGACACAACATTCTGTGGCTCCTCGTAGGAAACACGCAAATCTGCAGGGCAGAGCTGGTTACAGGTGGGTGGTAGAGACTGAGATCTCAACTTTGACCTCACCTGCTACAACCCACTCCACCTCACATACACTGGCTGGAATGGTTTTCCTTCCCATCTCACCCACCTCGAGACAGACACGTGTGTGTGTGTGTGTGTGTACACACACACACACAAACACACACATTCACCCTTCACCTCTGACCTTTAATGATGCCCCCTCCGAGACGCTTTCCCAGCCACACAAAAAGTTCCCCCTTCAGTCAAGAACAAGAGCCCTCTTTTGCACACCTAAACCCTTTTTCACTTTCTCCTGTTACAGAGCTTATTCCTCTGTTAGGGCTGCCAGGCACTAGTCTTCTCTTCCACTGGACTTGAACATTTCAAGCCCAGCGAGTATGTCTGTCTTGCTTGCTATTTATACCTAGCAGAATGGCAGCCCCGTGAACCAAGCCAGAAGCTTGGAATGCATCCTTGACAACCACCAACCCTGCACCACACCTCCTATTGCCACTCAGTTACCAATTCCTGCTGGTGCCTCCTTCTAGATCTCTCTCAAGTCCATCTGTTTCTCTCCATTCCTGTGCCACTTCCTTGGGGTGACTCCCATTTCTTTAGCCTCAGTGGCTGCAGTGGTCCCCTACCTGGTTTCCCTTCCTCCAGGCTTGTCACGTTCAAATGCATTCTCCGTCCTGACACTAGAGTTCTTTCTAAAATGCCAAAATTCTTAAAACCAGCCATATCCCACCCTTGTCTTGCCAGCATCATCATTTCATGCCATTCCCAACCATAGTGATTTTGTTTCAGCTCCTTGAATTTTTCACACTTTCTCTCATCTCTAGATTTTCTCACACTTGGAATAATTACCTGGGATCAAATATCTTGGCCATCGACATAGCTGGGGAAATGAGAACTCTTGACGTAACTTCCAACTTGTCACCTTCCAGTTGTGAGGAGAATAGCATGCTTCTCTGTTTGGGTCCCCAAAATGTATTTGCTTCAAGAAGTCATGAAAATCTCTCAGCATGGGAATCTCAGGAAGCAGACTGAATGACATAAATCTCTTCACTATGACCTCAAAGCAATACTTTTAAATACAGGATATGATTGGGTTTCAGGATGAAGGTTATATAAACTTGCCTCCCAATAGCACTTGAAAAGCTCCTGTTGTATGCTTGTATTTTCCTCAGGACCTCACCTCTGTTGCCAGAAGATGTGGTAAAAAGGGAACCAACCATCATCTAACAAAATGGTTCATTTTGTGGTTTTAAAACAAAATCACCATTCCCAACATTACACAAAACAGGAACTTCAGCATTCAAACCTTCTGTTTCTGCAATGTATACTTATGGAAGATTAATACCCAAGATGGAATTATCCTCTGGGAAATCTTAAACTCTACCCCAAACAAGTAGGACCATACTATAGGTTGAGCAGAGGCAAAATGTATTCCTTCCCCAAATAAATTCAGATTTTAAATAGGATTTACCAGGCAGTCCCTGTGCACTTTGTTGCTTAATGCATTCTGCCATTTCGCTGTTACTATTTACATTTTCTCCTTATCTCAGCCTTCTCCGTCTACTTCCTCACTCTCAGCTGATCATCTTGCTTTTTATGTCACTGAGAAAATAGAAGAAATGAAAGAAGATCGTTTTCTTCCTTCTATTGCCAAACCCACAAACCCACTCTCGCTCTGCTTTCTCTGCTCTCTAAGGATGGACCGTCCTTGTGCTCCTCCAAGGCCAGTCCCTCCATCTGTGTAAAGTCCCATCCATCCCTTTTCATCTACTCAGGAATCTGTTTCTGCACATCCTTCTCCTCCTTTGATCAACATCATCATTTCCCTATCGACTGGACAATTCCTATTAGATTACAAACACGCTATTGTGTCTTCTTGATGATTACATTTCTGTGGTCCCATTTAGGGTAGAACTCCTTGGGAAAAAATGGCTCTACAGACTTGCTGTCTCCTGTTGGTCTTCTCCCATTCTCTCCTGACACTCATGCCACTGCAACTACTTTTATCAGCTGTCAGTCACTTTCTGTGACCAAATGAGATGTTCACAGTTCACTCCAATGCACACAAATTTCTTCATTGGCTTCTTGACTTCTTTTGTCTAACCGGCCACTCCTTCTTATCATTGTTTATACATCCTCCTCAATTCTCTGATTTTTCTTTAAATGTCAGGGACTCCAGGACCCTGTCTCAACCTTGACCTTTCCCCTCCCCTCCCCTTCTCTCTTCTCTTTGCTTCACTTCGCTTCTCCTCACTTCCTGTCTTCATTCACACCATCTCCCTAAGTCATGGCCTTAAATATCATCTACATACTTACAACTTCCACATTTAAATCTCCAAACCTCTTGCCTGAACTCTGGGTTTATTTATCTAACTGCTTGCTTGACATCACTTGGATGTCTAATAAGCATCTCCAGTTTCTCGTGTCTGGACTCAACTGGATATTTTCTCTAAGATATGCTCCTTCCCCGCTGTTTCCTGTCTCAGTCCCATTCCTCCAGTTACTCAGATCAAATTTTTTCTCTCTTCTGTACCCTTCATCTGATCCATAAAGAAAATTCTACCAATTGCACTTCCAAATAAATCCCCAATCCAACCATTTCTCAACCCTAAGTGCTATCATTCAACCCAAACTGCACTTTTCTACCACCAGACGATGGGTCTGTCTCTTACCCCATCCCCTTGCTTCTGCTCTTGGTTGCCTACACGCTATTAAACCGATCCTTTAAAAAACATAATTCAGATTCTGTTACTTGTCTACTCAAAACCACCACTGGCTGCCCATCACTCTTAGAATAAACTCCAAAGTCCTGTCTCTGGCTTTTAAGGTGCTATATAATCTTGCTGAGACCTGGTTCTCGGGCCTCATTTTATATCATTCTTTTCTTGACTTACTTCTCTTTAACCCAGTGGCCTTTCTCCATTTCCCAAGAACACTATCCTCTCTGGACTTAACATTGACTCTCCTGCAACGTAGAACATTCCCCCTGCCCCATACCACATGGTTCCTTCCCTCACTTAATTTAGGCCAGTGCTCAAACATCACCTCCTCAGTGAAACTTTCTCTGACCACCTCCGGTAAGCAAAATAATAGCCCCCAAGATGTCTCCATCTTAATGCCCCAAACCTGACTATGTTAGGTTGCACGACAAAGGAGAATTAAGGTTGCAGATGGAATTAAGGTTGCTAATCCGTTGACCTTAAAATAGGGAGATTACCCTGGATTATCTGGAGGGCCCAAAGTAATAACAAAGATCCTTTCTTGTGAAACAAGGAGGCAGAAAAGGAGAACGAGAAACACGGCAGTGTGAGAAGGACTCAGCCGGACAGTGCTGGCTTTCAAAATGGAAGAGGACCATGAATCAAGGAATGTGGGCAGCTTTCAGAAGCTGGAGAAAGCAAAAAAACAGATTCTTCCCCAGAGCTTCCAGAAGGAGCACAGCTCTGCCAACACCTTGATTTTAGTCCAGTGAGACCTATTTTAGACTTGGCCTCCAGAACTCTATGATAATGAGTTTGTGTTGTTCAAAGCCACGAAGTACGTGGTAATTTATTACAGCAGCAACAGGAAAATAATACCCCAGCCAATCTAAAAAAGTGCACGTGTGCATGCACGAACACACACACACACACACACACACACACACACACACACACACGCGCGCGCTCTCTGTCCCCTTAGCCTTACCTTACTTTTTCTCAACTTGCCACTGGCTTGTAAATCCCACAAGGGTAAGTTCATGGCCATAATTCCAGGGTCAAGGACAGCACCTGCTTGAAGAAAGTTACTAACGCTCCTCTTGTCCCTGAAATTTGATTTTACTGTTTGCTAACTCTAAGCTTTATTTTCAAGTCCACTGTTCCTTAAGAGAAAATAGTCCACTGTTCCTTGAACAATGCTGGGGGTTGGTTCCAGGACTCACCAAGGATACCAAAAGTGTCAGATGCTCGAGTTCTACAGCCTGCCCTCTGTAACCACAGCTCTGCATCTGCAGACTCAACCATCCAAGGATCCTTTAATAATGTAGTATTTATTGAAATAAAATCCTCCTATAAATGGATTGGCACAGTTCAAATCCCTGTTATTCAAGGGTCAACTGCATTTTGTAAGTAAAGATGAGTTAAAGTTAACCAAAGGGTGCTTTGAAGGGAAAAGACATTATGATTTAATAACATGTCACCCAAGGAGCCTGACTTAAAGGATGAAGGGTACTCAGTCCTCCCAGGCAATATCTGTGCCAAAGAATGGAGACCAGGTGGAACAAGTTGAGAACTGATTGTCAGTATGAGTTTCACCCATATCTTCACATCTGTTGATAGAAATACCTTCGTTTCCTTGCCATGTGTCTGCTTCTTACCATAAATATGGGGATTGGGACCATAGCCCCAAAGAACTATGTTATTTCAGGTCCCCCCTAAAAAGGTCCTGAAAAATGTGTCCATTAGAAATAGAAGAAAAACCTGTTTTCATCGCATTTGCAAAGACAACCTCTTCTATTGCATTTCCTTTCTAGTATTCTTTTAAAGGTTGTGCATAAACAGTTTTGATAGGTGTGTGTAAATACACCAGTCTACCACAAAGTGTTAGATATTCAAATAAGTTGGCCTGGCCAACCTCCTAGGCATGCTTTGGTCTACCAAATGTGAGGAGAAGTAGTAAATGTCAATTCCAGGCGGAAGTTTTAATAGACGATATGCAATTTGCCACATGCCTTGCCAGTTAGAGTGACCTTGACAGCACGTGTCAATAAGGAATCTCCATCAGCCTGGGTCTTTGGGTCACTTGAATAAGCAGAGGCTCCTCTCCAGTTCATATTAACCAGATAGTGTGAAAAAGCAATAAACCTTGTTGGTTTAAGCCAGAGATTTGGGGTTATTTGATACTACAGTAATCCCTGGGCACTCTTTGGCTTAAGAAATGTGAGGAGAAATGACTGTCGAAAAATATTCTATCCTATGGATCCAGCGGGTTTCTTTCATTCATGAATTCTCAGTGCCTTTTCAAGGAGACTATATATTGTAAGTCTCAAAGAAGATGTGATGGTTAATTTTGTGTGTTAACCTGACTGGATCATGAGATGCCTGGATATTTGACTAAACATTATTTCTGGATATGTCTATGAGGGCGTTTCTGGATGAAATCAGCCTTTAAATTGGTGGACTCAGTAAGGCAGTTTGCCTCCACAAACAGCTCTCTTATTCTAAAAGGCTCTAGAAACTGTCAGGTCAGACCACCAAGCCTATGTTTCTATTGATGTAGGAGCAATCTAGAATGAAAACAGGTGATACACTGCACCTTCTTATTTTTACACATATAACTGTCATTGAAAACACCCTTGGTCTTCAGTATTTGGAAGCATAAACACCTATATGTAAATAAGTACATTTCTAAACTACTCTACCACCTACACCCAAGACAAAAGAGGAAGCAACTAAGATTGCTTTCAGCCATTACAGAACCTGAATTGTGGTTTTCCATTGTTAATCTCCATAACACTTCCGTGAACTCAGTAATTTCATTTAGAAATTTTTGCATGTTTCATTTTATCATTATTTTTCCTGATCATAAATACCTGTTCATGGTTTTTACAAATAAGTAATAAATGCACTAGAAAAAAGAAAAAAAAAGTTTTAATTACATTTCCCAATAGCCTCTCATTGCATATCTCCTCTTGTACTCTTCTACAAGTTGTAGACACAATTTTGAATTTTATGTTTTTCACTTAGTTTTTTTTTAAATAAATTTATTTATTAGCTGCATTGGGTCTTTGTCGCGTGTGGGCTTTCTCTAGTTGCAGCGAGCGGGGGCTACTCTTTGTTGCGGTGCATGGGCTTCTCATTGCGGTGGCTTCTCTTGTTGCGGAGCACGGGCTCTAGGTGCGTGGGCTTCAGTAGTTGTGGCACACGGGCTCAGTAGTTGTGGCTCGCGGGCTCTAGAGCACAGGCTCAGTAGTTGTGGCGCACAGGCTTGGTTGCTCGGCGGCATGTGGGATCTTCCCAGACCAGGACTCGAACCCGTGTCCACTGCATTGGCAGGCGGATTTTTTAAGCACTGTGCCACCAGGGAAGTCCTCACTTAATATTAAAACAAAAGCATTTCCCCATTTTAATCCTGATTCTTGGTAGGCTTCATTTTTTTATGGTTCTATAATACCCAATTGTGTGATTTATACCATCATTTACGTGAGACACATCCATATGTAGGATTTTTGAAAATGTTATTTTTTAGTGTTATGCCCCCTTTCTTCTAAAAAAGTATCTGCAGCAACTTTAGAATTAATTTTTGAAACATATTTTCCACTGGGAATTGTAGGAACAGAGAAGCCAGAAAAATACCAGGAAATCGTTCCTGGAAAATAAGATGTTCTGGGTGGTTAAGAGAGAGGCACCAGGACATGGGCTCAGGGAAAATGGGGACACGGGTGTACGTAATAGATGCTGAGAGGTAAGCTGTGCCATGACATATTATGGAAACCATATAGTAAGAGGCGAGAGTGGCTTATGCCAGAGGCACGTGGGCAAATCATGGGGAATGACAACAGACCGATCTGAAGTGGAGCCGTAACCTGGCTGAGGGGAGTTGGCCCTGACCCAGTACACCTGGAGTAAGATGCTGTGTGTAACCTGGGCTGTGTAGGGTCCTTGCATAAACCTATTCCTGTAGCAATGGTGTGTGCCCTTCTCTCTCATCTCTACATGTCCTGAAAATCAGAGCAGATTGATACAGAGGCTTTTGCAATATCATACACAAATCTGTGGCCATATGTCAAATATCAGAGCTTAAGAATAAAATTGACCTAATGTTAATAAGTTAATGCTCTGCAGTGCAGTTATACTACTTTTGATTATTACAATAATGTGTTTGAAGTAAGACCTCCTTAGTTTAATGATGATCAATGAGAGGTCCCATGCCTGAATTTCAGCAAGGATATGAGAATTACTAAGTATGATGCTTCGTTGCAAAGATTTATTCTGATTCAACATGTTTCCATTCACAGTTTTCTTTTTTTATTTTATTTTATTTTTTTTGCGGTACGCGGGCCTCTCACCGTTATGGCCTCTTCTGTTGCGGAGCACAGGCTCCAGACGCACAGGCTCAGCGGCCATGGCTCACAGGCCCAGCCGCTCCGCGGCATGTGGGATCTTCCCGGACCGGGGCACGAACCCGCGTCCCCTGCATCGGCAGGCGGACTCTCAACCACTGCGCCACCAGGGAAGACCATCCATTCACGGTTTTCTTGCCAAACACATTCGGAATATAGTATTCTTTATTTAAACAATGTATAGAAGGTCTGATGATCTGACACATTGTTTGCCCCTATTTGGGGGGGCAGTAAGGTGACTTACTTAGCTTTTCAGGGATGTGTCCTTATACTTCCAGCTATTATTACATCAGACCTTCCTGTCGTCTAGAGTTTAAGCCCACATGCTCATAGCAATGGCCATGCTCCATAATGTTTTTTCTTTCTTTTTTGTTTTTTGTTTTTTTTTAATGTTGAGCCTTCTTTTAATTTATTTATTTTTATTTTTGGCTGTGTTGGGCCTTTGTTTCTGTGCAAGGGCTTTCTCTAGTTGTGGCAAGTGGGAGCCGCTCTTCATCGCGGTGCGTGGGCCTCTCACTATCGCGGCCTCTCTTATCGCGGAGCACAAGCTCCAGACGTGCAGGCTCAGTAGTTGTGGCTCAGGGGCCTAGTTGCTCTGCGGCATGTGGGATCTTCCCAGACCAGGGCTCGAACCCGTGTCCCCTGCATTAGCAGGCAGATTCTCAACCACTGTGCCACCAGGGAAGCCCCCTCTTTTTTGGTTTTATTTACACGCAGTACAATTCACTCTTGGTGATGTACAGTTCAATGAATTTTGATAAACACATACCATCATGGATCCATCATCACAATCAAGATGCAGGGAGTTCCATCAGCTCCCCAAATTCCCTTGGTCTTCCCCTTTGGAGACAACCCCTCTTTCCTACTCCTAATGCCTGGCCACCATTTCTATAAAGACTTATTTTTATAATCTGTGCTTTACTTCTACTAAACAATTAAAAGGGTAAATGACCACTTTGGCCAGTGTCTGTGGATCTAGAAGAATTTCTCCACTTGCAGACCTTTGGGTCTAAATCTCAGAGATCCAGGAGCTGGCCTTTCTGCAGGGCTGGGGACGAGCCCCATTCCCTCCCAGCTGGTCTGAGAGCTGCCTGGCTGAGATCCATAGCAGAGCAACACCGGTGTATTAGGTAGAATGTTTAAAGTACAAATTGCTTATTCGTGCATCACGATTTGCTTATCTACCTTAAATCCCCATATAGCGTAACCCAGAATCGAAACTACCTTTAATGTATTTTAGCATTTCATTATACACGTACACCTTGCTTGATGCACTAAAATGTTATGTGAAAGTGTATTTGAACTGAATTCTGAAAATTAAATATTTTTAAAGTGAGCACTTTTAGGAAGATCAATAATTAGTCTTTTATCTCTCTTCCTCAAAAATCCATGTTTGTGTATCTGGATGGTGTCTATCAGGGAACTGCTTAGCTGAGCTTGTTAGAAATGTCAGCAATTCTCTTCATCAACACAACTCACAGATACAGGACTCTGTACACAACAGGTAAAGTTTGAACTTGTACATCACACCTGGCCGGCTTCAATGTGCCAGTGCGTTTTTCTTGCCTTCAGAACAACTTCAAGACAATTTCCTACATTCCTCCCAGAATGCTGCAGCTGCTGCATGGGTTCTTCCTGCCAAGAGCCTGGAAGCCTGTTGCATCACACACACGTCCAGCTTCTTGAAAGAATTTTGCAGATTAAGCAACAGGCGCCTAACGCTCATTCTACTCAACTAGCCGTAGTGCAGATCTGTTTCCCATTTCTAGTTGGACTTTCAAGGACTTCCGTTTTCTAATTGCTTCCTCCGGTGCTGTGAGCTGTGGGGACTGCTCCCCCTTCACTTCTCATGTCAGGACTTCGATGGCCATTGTGTTTTGTCACGTGAAAGTTAGAGCCAACTGCGAGAAGCTGAGGGATGTTGGTTGCATCTGTTGGGCCAGCCTGTCAGTCATGGGAGCCATCATGAACTGCTTCTAGAATAAGTAAGCCTTCCAGCTTAAGCACCCCTGATGACTCAGCGGGATCAACAATTAGCAGAGTAAGCTTTCTGCCCTAATCTCTGTGTGTGTGTGTGTGTGTGTGTGTGTGTATACATATATATAAATATTTTTTCATGTGTGTGTGAGAAGCAAAACTTACCCTAATTCTGGCAATATTAATTCTTAAAAGGAGCAGGTTATCTTTGGGCTGCCTTCCGCCCTTTTTTTTTTTTTTTTTTTTTCCACTTTCAATTGAACTTACTGGAGTCCAGATATCTGCCCTTTCTGAGTTCTGTCACCTTGGTGTTATCTCCTCTGTCATTTACTGGGATAGCTCTGCCCTGCATTTGCCTTTGCTTTGTTCCTGAACAAAAACTGGTTTCTTTCTGAGGAAGTTAGAAAAGCAAGACTTATGTGACCAATATGTTTCCCAACCCTCACATGAGAAAAAGGGCACACCCAATGCTATCGAAAAACAACCCTGTACCAGTCACAGCGCCAGATGCTTTAAGCTGCTTCTTATTGTGGGCTCACTCGACATGAAATGAAAAATAAAACAGACTCCTGCCCGCCCCTCCACCCCCAACAAAGGCTTTCCGGCTCCAAGCTAAAACACAGTTCTGAAAAAATCTTACCATTCTAGAGCTTTGAAATACCCTAACCAAATTGTCTTCCATTTTAAGTTTTTCTTTCTTTCTTTCTTTCTTTTTTTTTTTTTTTTTTTTGAACACAAAGATGCTAAATTAAGGCCAGGCAAATTCTGGTAGTCTTTCTCAGATGATTTCCAAATCTCAGTGGTACCTCCCACCTCTTCCTGTTCACTCTTTAAGTGGGTCTCTAACTGGGAGGGTTCCCAGCTATTTGCCCCTCCGTGATTACTAATGCTGTGATGATTCTCATCATTATTAGCCCATGCAATTATCTTTCACTGCAAACGCTTGCATTCGAGCGTTTAAAACATTCAAATATTTGTGTACTATGCTTTTGTTACCACTGTTGCAATTTGCCTTCTTATCATTCCAGAGATGGGGTGTCTGTGTCATTGTCTCATTCACCCTTCTTCTAGCTGGAGAGCTGCAACCTAGGAGTTTTTATGTAATCCACACATGGGTTTGGAAAATGTAGGAAGAAGAAAAACAATGAACCTTGGAGTAGATTTAGAAAGGAGAGGCATGAATTTGGCAGATGCGATGTTTTACATTTAAGACGTGGGGCACAGTTCAGAGGCAAAAGTGGAAGAAATCAGTTTGTTGATGGGGGAATTTTATTCTAGTGAAGTAAGAGGGAAAGCCAGGAGGGAGTTGAGAGAAGGACATTTTTGGAGCCACTTGATTTTGTGCAGAGCAGGAAAATTATCTACCCTTTTCCCTCCCCACCACCATATGCTTCCCGAAAGTTTTCTTTTTTCATACTTGAAAGGATCACAGATTTTAATAGTATTCATACATTTGAAGTGCTAGGCAATTCCCAGCTTCCTCTATTTTTGCGTTTATGGTAAGTATTTTTTTAAAATCCAGGTTATAGGATAAAGTAAAAATAAAATAAATGACTGTTTAATGAAAAATATTTCAAATGCAAAGGCAGAAAGAAAAAAAAGAAAGGCAGTTGACCTTAAATAAACTAAGGTTCAAGATCACAACCAGATTCCGGGACTAAATTATAGGCCAGTCTCCCCCAGTGTCTAGGCTGAGAGAGTCTAGTAGGTTACCACAGCGAGCATTAATTTATAGACACCCCCAGGGCCTGAACAAGTTGAAACAACATCATTAAAAGGTCAAATTTACTTAGAATGTCTCGAATTCAGATGTAATAGTAAAAGCAGACAGGGTGGAAGACAGAGACAGTCATGGTTCTCTGTACAAAGGTACATTTGTAATGTGATCTATATTGATGCCCGACGCATCACACTCTATTATGTGCATCTCAGTTTGCGGGTGTCCAGCACTCAGAGCCCCTACTTTGTCAAGCAGAGAAATTTTCTTCCTCTTTGGGAGGAAACCTGCACGTTGCTGCCCATGGGCAGAGGGTAGGACAAGAGGCAGCTGAGGGGGCACATGCACCCCATCATTCCCAGCAAGACAAAGGCTGTCTCTACGGCCTGTGGTTTCCACAGCCTTCTGCCCAAACTGCTTTCCCCTTTCAGATCTTCTCTGGAGGATTATTTTAACTGGAACCTGTGAAGGTAACTTTGGGGTAGGGGAGTGGAGGAGGGGGAGGGAAGGCGAGCAGTGCCTCAGCTCCATAGGATCCAACCTTGAATTTGCAGTCTGTTAGGACCAGCCCTGCATCTACTGTTTACCATTGTGTGGTCTTGGATTTATCTTTTAAACACCTTTGATGTCTGTTGCCTTACTCATAAAATGGGTTTTACATGGTCATTTTGTTGTATGGATTAGAAATAATGTGTGTAAGTGACTGGTACATAGTAGGTGATGAATAAATGCAATGCATCTGGTAGCATTGACTGCAACACCCAGAGTCAGAATGCCTCTGTTTCTGCCTTTCATCTTTGGTTCCAAGATCATACTCTGCTCACAGAACCGACACTTGAACTGGAAATAGCTCTACAGGCTCCTGCTGTCCCTCCCTTCCTTTCACAGCTTTGCAGCAAACGGCATTCACTGGCAATTCCACCGTCCTGTGGCTCATGGATAAGGTCTTTGGTAGAAATGATGTGTATGTAGTGTGCTGGCCCTCACTCAATAGCAAACCCCTGAGCCACAGTCCTCTGATTCCTATTCCCCGACCCATTCTCAGGCCATTCCCAGTAGCAGCCAAGGTTCCTGGGCCCACAGTACCCCCTGATGGCTAAATGGGGAACTTTCTTTTCTCAGTCATTCTTATCTTCTCTCTCTGAAACTCCCCCAGGCTTTCACTGTTCACTGCTTTGTTCATTCCCTCATAGACCATTCATTTCTTACAAATGTTGTGTGGCCTCCTATGCCTTGCTTTTTTTTTTTTCATTTCTTGCTCAATTATTTCAGAAACATCTGTCTCCCTCCCTGTTTCCCTCACTTTGTTCCACTTAATGAACCCTCAAGTTACGGCGATTATGGTTGCAAGTATAAAATAGTAGGATGAATGCATCTCTCAAGAGAAAAACCCCATGGACTTCCCTGGCGGTCCAGGGGTTAGGACTCCATGCTTCCACTGCAGGGGACATGGATTCGATCCCTGATCAGGGAACTAAGATCCCGCATGCCGTGAGGTAAGGCCAAAAAAAAAAAAAAAAAACAAAAAACCATCCATTTAGGAGTAAAATAAGACATAGTTATAGAACCAGCAGCATTAATCTCAAAAGCCCTTTGCGATATCCAGATGTCTTCCTGAGAACCTGTGCAGAAGGTGCCATCTACCCACCTCTTTCTCCAAGGAACACTGATATTTTCTCAACACTCATTATTTTCCTATTTATTTAATCGCCAAAATTGTACTAGTTTGTCCCCTACTGTTTCATTGCAAATATAATTCAGCTACAGTAAGGGTTAAGTGCATTCCTATGGGTTATTCTGGAAACCAAAGCACGATCTTTCAGCATTAGTTCTCTATGGGAAACTGAATTCAAAGCTCCAAACAGTTGCTTTAGAATGAACTTTTGGGAAATGCTGCCTATTGTAATTTAACACTGGAAATTTTTGGTTGGGAGTGGTCAGTTTTCAATAGTTCATATTGATGTCTGTATTCTCTGGTTTTCATTTGTTGAACGGTGACATCTACTGGGATTAGTACTTAGAAAGGTATTCAGGTGTGACTTATCTGGATAAGATATTGATTCTTCCTTATCAAAGAGAAAATATACTAACCAGATCCTGATTTGATATGTTGATATGTTATGGGAATATTCTAGAAGGTTATTAAATTCATGTCCATGACTATAGATTGACTGTTGGTGAAAGTACATCAGATGTCTCAAAATGCAAATGCTAATTTCCCTTAACTTAAATTCAAATACGCCAACAATTTATGTTTTTATTTATCAAGGCTTACATTTAAAATACTTTTTAAAATACAAATGATTTTGACGTGGATTAGTAAAATACCTTTAACTTTATGCTTAATTGTTCTGATTTAGGAAATTTATTCTCAAGCTAGAGCTCAGTAATTAGAAGCATCTAAGGTCCTGATTCAACAACTAATTGAAAGATTTCTTTCACAAATTAATATCAAGTGGTTTAATTTTTCCAGTTTCTAATAGTTAAACTTTAAAAGTTTATAAAAATTGGTATGAAATAACTGAATTAGTCAATAAAATGGTAAATGAGCTATTGTGACCATATATAGACACATATGAAAAACATAATTTTAGAGTGTTTTCATAAAATATTTCCTAGTTTGGTCATAATTCAAGCTAATGCTTGCGTAGGAGTTTTTTCTTTGAAATGATTCCCATATACTTAGAATTGAACTATTTTCTCCTTTAAAATAAAAACTGCAAATCAGTTAAAGTAACAGGTAAATACCACCCATCCACTTTCATCAAAATTCTGTGAAAACTGATGTTCTACATAAATTCTAAATGCATACTAATGTAACAATAATGAAGAATATGGCATAAAATAGCTGTGTGGTGCAAAAGGTATTTTAATTGATTGTTCATCAAAGAACATTATTTGAGTTGACACATTCACATTTTTCTGAAAAGAGGTATTTGCTTTCTGATAATATATACCTTTTGAATTCATAAAGTTTTGGAGGTACAAATTAAAACATTCAGTGTTAACGTTTTTGAAAGCATTAAGTTTAAATTGTTTTCTCAAGACCCAAGGAGAAAACACCAGAGGAAACATAAACAGCCTGAATTGTTTAAAATGTATTTTCCCTTTAATTAAATAAGAAACATCTGTCCAGGGATTTTGGAAATGAATGTAATCCATCCACACTCTGCCTGTACTAGTTTGCATCCAATGTCCAATATTTTGAAAGAAAATTCTCTCTTTCTGTAAAGAATTAAAACAGCAACATGGAGTGATATCTGGGTCTGTAGCAGCTGACTCTTGCCTCCAGAGCTTGGGCTATAATGTTAATGCTATAAGGATTTGTCCTTTCCCAGATTTGTCCTTGGGAAGTAACCAAACTCTCTCCGGAATCAAGGTTAGGGTATAACATCTGCCTTTCTCCAAACCATCCACTCCCCCTGAAAATGCTTATCTCTCGGAAGAGTAAGGGGAACAGAAGTTACCAGGATGCGCCCAACTACCCACGCTCAAAATACCGTTCCCCCTCTGGGGTGCACTCAACATTTTCCTCCCCTTCACCCCGGCTTTAAAAAGCTGATTTCTCTAGGGACCTGCGCTGCCCACAACACAGACCCATCAGACAGGCCACGTGAGCAAAAGGAAAGTGGACAGTTGACTCCAGGATGGCTGTGGCTCTTTGAAACCAGGACCCACAGTTGAGAATGACAAGTATCACTTACTGGTGTTATCAAACGGTATCTGCCTGCACTGCACGGACCCCTCGGCGGGCCAAGGACAGTAGTAGACGGCTCCCCCTTCCACGATGTCTGGCTGGCTGGTGTTGGCTTTGGGCGCTCCCACCAAGACACTCGCTCTGCGAAAAGGGTTGGAGAGGAATTACTCCTTGGGAATCACAAACGTGAGCGCAGGCGACGCAGTCTCTGGAGCAGCCTGCCCACCGAGACTAGGGTCGGGGTCAAGGGCAGAAACGTGTTTAGGATAGAGACCGACTGTCACACCTGATTTCCTCGCGGAAACCTATGGGCGTCTGAAACCTGGTTTGGAAGAGGGTGCAAATAGTCCTAATTCTTCTCTAGGTGGAGCTATGTATATAGTGAGTTGAGGGAAGAGGGGCGGGCGGGTGGGGGGGGGAATAGCCAAGGACAGAGACCAGCTGCTTGGAGCAGACAGCACTTGCGCCCAGACCCTGAACAACGGTTACAGGCTACGTATAAACAGACCGTGTTGCGGTCGTGGTTTTCACGGGCTTGAATCCGCTCGGTCCCGTTTCCCCCTTTGTACGCCGCTGAAGTCTTTTGTCTCGGGACCTCCCCGGGACCTTCGGATTCTAGGCAAGCGGCATGTCCCTAGCTCAAAGTTCACAAGGCACATCTAGAGAAGAGGCTGGTGCCGGGGAGCCGGGCGGGACCCCCGGCGGGCAGCGCGATGGGCTCTCACGATCGCCTGCCATCAGGCTGCGGGGACAGGCGCGGGTCCCCCGGCAGAGGGGCAGGGACCCATCCTGGGGCGGGGTGGGCCCACGCGCGCGGGGAAACTTACGTGCGAGCGGCAGGTACGTGGAAGTCCACCGCGTAGCCGAAGTAGCTGCCCTCGGGGCCGCCGTACACCGTGAGCTGGTCCACGTCCAGGTTGAACGCCTGCGAGGCGGGCGACCACAGCACCACCAGCGCGGCCGAGAAGCAGCAGAGGGGCGCGAGGGGCGGCGCCCGGTTGCCCCGGGGACCGCGGCGGGCCCGGGCGGACATCGCCCTCCGCCCGGCCGGTGCTCACCGGGCGGCGGGAGCCGAAGACCCCGGCCGGGGAACGGCGGGCGTGGCGGCTGGCGGTCCCCGATGCCCGCGGCCCGAGTCGGTGCGCGCGGCGCGTCCGCGGTGACAGCCCCGGGCGATCCTCCGCGCGTCCCCTGCGGTCTGCCGGCCGCCTGGTCCCGCGGCTCGGGGGCGCTGGCGGAGGGGATGCGAGCCCTCCTCTGGCAGCGGGAGGGGCCGCGGCGCGGTCGGGGCGCCTCCTAGCGGCGCGTCCGCGCACTGCGGGCCGGAGGCCGCGACTCCCTCGCCGCCCTCGGCCCCGCTGGCGGCTGGCGCCTGTTTTGGCCGCCCGGCTTTCTACATCTCAAGAACGATCTGAGCCTCACACAGGCCAAGTCAAGCCATTGCTTTTGGAAGCCGATCTCCCCCCTCCCCTGGCCCCCGCCGCATGGGGCGAGGGTTTACTCCAGTGTCTCCCAAATGGAAGACTGTGAAAGCGTACCCCAGCACGAGGGACGAGGCCAGACCAAGCCGGGATCTTTGCATCACCTCTGCAGCCTGAAGACCCTTTCAGGGTCGATGTGCATTTGTTCGTCTGTGACTGAGAATGAAAGTTTAAATCCAACAGTCCTCTCCTTCCCCACATCTACCCGACCTCCCTGCCGAGGTAACTGATAAACAGAGCAATCCTGGAGATTTTATTTAGGTCTTTCTCAAAGGCACGTGGCACACGTCAAATGACTCGGCCCTGTATGTCCTTGACCCTGTGTAATTGTGGTGAAGACTGGCAAAGTTGGGAATGTCGGAATTTCCAGTTTACCCCCCAGCAGGAGTCGAGGGTGTAGGTTGGAGTCAGCAGGAGTTCAAACTTCAGTTCCAATCCACCACCGGTGTTACTGATCTCTTGTCTGTGTCTTCCGCTTGGGGTAGGGAGTGAGGGATGAGGAGGGGGGAAGGCAGAGGAGAACCGTGATGTAGAAGCCCTTACATAACATGTGGTCTTCCAGGGAAACAGGACTGATGGGGAAAGAGAGCTGCTATTAAGCGTTAAACAGGGTGGCGCTGAGGTTACATAGGTATAGAGACGGGAGAGGTGCGCAGGGTCTACAGTATTTTAAGGAGATGTGTTGGTAGATTTCAACAGAAATTTGAATATGAGGCTTGGCTTTGGACATTGTGGGCGGAGTGATTGAGGGAAGGTATTAAAGACAGAAAGCCTGGGACGAAATGGTTGTGCAAGGGATTAGAATAAAAGTGTGGGTTGGAGAGCAGGGGGAGATAGGGATGGACGTCCTGAGAAAGGATCTTAGTGACAAGAACATTTATTGAGACAAAGGGAGCCGGTTCTACAGCAAAGGCATGACATGCCCACAGGGATTCCAGAAGTTTAGTGGAGGATGTGTGTGTGTTGGTGGAAGGGGGTCGGTTGTTAGAAGGAAGAGAAAGCAAAGCAGCTGTTGCCCAAATGCACTGGCTGATGAGGACTTCGACATGATTAACAGATGGAGGGGAAAGGAACCCCACAGGGTTAACTAGCAGGGAAAGGGCCAGAAGACTGATGGCAGAAGGAAAGTGAAGGAGAGCCCAAGGCGAGTCTGCAGGTATCGACTAAGAAGAGGAGGATCACAGACAGTAGCAACGGGCAAGGAGAGCATAAGGGGAGGTAGATGGTGAGTTAGATGCTGGACCTGTTGACTCTGTTACTAGCATGGGATCCCCAAGAAGCTGGAAGCGTAAACTGTGATTCAGAGCAGTGGTCTAGTCTGGTGGTGCAGATGTAGGAGTCCATCCACGGAAAATCTCTGCTCCCACTGAAAAGCTAGATACTCTCTCTCTTACATTAGAACCTACTTGGCAGACTGAGTTAAGTTTTACATTTTCATCTTTGCTTGTCTCCTCCCTGTAAAAATGCTAAAAATTAATAATCTATCAGAAGATTATGTAGCAAATCATCACAGCTGGATCATTTCCTAACTGGATAGTCCTTCCCCAGACAAGGACTTAAAAGTAGAGGGTAGAAAACATTTTTCTCAGTCCAAAAGTCCACTTGTGTTGGATACAAAGTCCACTACCCTGGGTCAGGTTACGATTGTTCATAAAAGTGATGTTCCCTAGAGTAAATTTCAATGAGTAATTCACATGCAACATATACATGGGCATATTCAGAGCTGTGGGAGACCTTGAGACTGGGAAATAACCTCAACTCCGTCATTTCCTGAGACTGCATGCTGAAATGTGTAAATTCATCACATTGCAGGCAAGTCTTATGTTGAAATGGAACACCTAAATAGGTAGAAAGTAATGGGGGGGGTGAGGAATTGGGAGATTGGGATTGACATATACACTATTGATACTATGTATAAAATAGATAACTAATGAGAACTTACTGTATAGCACAGGGAACTCTGCTCAGTGCTCTGTGGTGACCTAAATGAGAAGGAAATCCAAAACAGAGGGGATATATGTATATGTATAGCTGATTCACTTTGCTGTACAGTATAAACTAACACACTATTGTAAAGCAACGATACTCCAATAAAAATTATTCTTAAAAAAGTATTTTGAGTTAAAAAATCCAGCCTTTTCTCAAGTCTTTATGAGGGCATGTTTCAAAAGATTTACAAAGATAAACTAAGCAATCATGATCTCTATTTGTTTAAATTAATAAAGTGCAATTAAAAACAAAAAGAAAGTCATAGCACAATCCTAGGTGTACACTTGGTCCACACACCAATTTACCAGGCAGAAGCAGCTCAATATTATAAACTGCTTTGATCTGTATGAATCAGCACATCACCAGGGTATCCCCTTTTGGTACTGTCCCGCTTTTTGATATTTCTAGCACGTTCCTTATTTTTAATTCAAGATAGGGGTAGGCCAGGAAAGAAAATTCTACTTATTGCCACATAATTGGATACATATAGTTGTCCGTTTCTTCTAAAACACACTTGTTCTTGATTTATACAACAAGCCTATATTCTTTTTTTTTTTTTTTTCTTTTTGTGGTACGCGGGCCTCTCACTGTTGTGGCCTCTCCCGTTGCGGAGCACAGGCTCCGGACGTGCAGGCTCAGCGGCCATGGCTCATGGGCCCAGCCGCTCCGCGGCATGTGGGATCTTCCCGGACCGGGGCACGAACACGTGTTCCCTGCATCGGCAGGCGGACTCTCAACCACTGCACCACCAGGGAAGCCCCAAGCCTATATTCTTAATAGTGTCACTTTCCACTGTACAGATGAGGGCATTAAGGTTCAGAGAGGTACAAGCATATACAAAGTTACAGAGCAAGTAAGTGGTGTGATTTGAACCCAGGACCGGCAGATGCCAAAACCAGTTCCTCACACTATTAGGTCTATAAGTATGTTTTTGTAAGTTATGGCAATAATGAGAAGTCACCTTTCTAAAGTAGCAAGCTCTTCTGGGCTGGCCCTTTGAGCATGCGCATGAGTCATGATTGAGAGGTGGCATAATGTAGCAGTGTGTTAAGAGGTCTTAGAAAAGGGTTTGGTGGTACCTTGGTATTCAAAGAGTGGAGGGAAAGCAAACTTACTTGAAGCTCTTTGACCTCCCTGGGAGACCAAGAGCCTGGGAGAGTAGTAAATCTTCCAAGAAGCCAGAAAAAAAAACCCTGCATTAATTACAGGGACAGAATAGGTCTGCATAGGTGTCTTGCACATTGCGCTATTCTGACACGTGGGAACCATGCCCATCAGTAAAACTTGGGGTACCGTCAGAGAAACACATGGACGGTGACAGGTCTTATGCTGAATGAGAAGTCTGACATTTTAAAGGTCTACTGGCACTGATTTATTTGTCAGAAAAGCACGTCTGGGAATTGTTTGTCATGCATGTGAGTACGTGTGTATATTTAATACTGAGAAAGGTATACATAGTTGTTTCCCTAAACAGAAAAGAAAAGAACCCAAAGGTCAAAGATGGAACAGATTTGGCCCAAACATTCCAAAAATAAATAAGTAAAGAGTACCCTAGGAAAAAAAAATGCTCTCTGGGTTGTAGCCATGTATGAAGTACTTAAAAATAGAAATGTTGTAACATTTAACCATTAGTGCATACTTTTTAACAGAAGACCAAATACGTTTGTAACTTAATAACCAATTACTATTCCCCACTGTTTATTTTATTTTTAAACAATTTTTTAAAATATTTCTTTAACTTATTTATTTTCTTAATTTTTTTTGGCTGTGTCAGGTCTTCGTTGCGGCACGGGGGCTTCTCTCTAGTTGTGGTGTGAGGGCTCCAGGGCACGTGGACTCTGTGGTTTGCAGAACGCGGGCTCAGTAGTTGTGGTGTATGGGCTTAGGTGCCCCATGGCAGGTAGGATCTTAGTTCCCCGACCAGGGATCGAAGCTGCGTCCCCTGCCTTGGAAGGCAGAATCTTTACCACTGGACCACTGGGGAAGTCCCTCCCCACTATGTTTAAATCTGTTTCTTTATGTGATAAAAAGTGATCCTGCCTCCAAATCAAGATCTAGGGGAGTCCCGATCTGATTATTTCATTAATACAACCACAATTTCAATATGTTGAACCATTTACAAAATAAGCCAATGTAAAAACAATGTGCTTTTGAAGATTCCATCAGCTTTAAAAATGAATGCACCACAAATGGAAGGTAGTTTTTCAATCTCTTGTATTTTGGGTAACTGAGGTGATCTCAGGGGTTTTTTGGTTTGTTTCTTTGTTTTTGGTTTGATTTTTTTTTCTTTTTTTTGCCCAACTGGACTCAGAGTTTCTGCAATATTAGAAACCACTGATTAGTAAACACTGGTCAATTAAACTTACTTTGGGCAAACAACTTTTAAATCTGTCAAGTGTCTCTGCTAGCATAAGCTTATGTCTGCAAATTTTCTATTTCTGGTCCCTGGAGGATGAATCTCATTATAGTAAAATCTTTTTTTTTCTTTTTGATAATTTTGTTTGTAATTCTCTTTTATGATTTCCCTCCATGATTTTATTAGCCACTTTTAAGTTAAAAGTGCTGCAGCAGTGGCCCCCGCGCTGGCAGATGTTCAAGCACAGCCAGCAGTTGGTTTAGCTGAAGGAAAATTCCCACCAGACTCTGACTTGATCTCTTTTTAGAATGAGCCTTTTAAAAACAACTCTGCTTTAAACAAAAATAAAAATAAATAAAACAATTCTCTCTCTAAAAAAGGAAGGTAACGGAGGCCAATGATGTTCTTCCAGAACCTTGACATCTGGGGATAAATCTTCCTGAGAGTCAAAGACCACAGGCAGCTGAGCTTATATGCAAGACCTTGATTTACAGATTTTAATTAGGGCCAGTTCACTCCAGAATCTTGAAAAACCTACACACGTCTGATGGGTTGGCCACAGTGACTAAAGCAAACTTCCATGGGAAAAAACTCACAACATAGTTGTAAATTTGGAGTCTGGCAGTTGGGAAGTGCAGTTCCCCAAAAGCTTATATTTGAGTCCGGTGCCAAAGGAGCCTGTGGGAATATATTCGAGGGGCTTTATTATTGTTAAATTTCAATAAGGTGTTAGGGTTCAGGGCCCCAACACTCTGGTGCTGGGGAAAGAGAGTCACTTAAAATGAGGAGTGAGGCATTCTCCCCACCTGTGCACGTGCCAGGCGTCTTCATTCATTCAGGCAGCCGTTAACTAAATACCATAGACTGGGCGGCTTATAAAAAACAGAAATTTATTTCTCACAGTTCTGGAGACCGGAAGTCCAAGGTCAAGGTGCCAGTGCGATTGGGTTCTCATGAGAGCCCTCTCCAGGCTCCCCACTACTCACTGTATTCTCACATGGCAGAAAGGGGGTGCGAAAGTCCTCTGGGGTTCCTTTTGTAAGGGCACTAATTCCGTCATGGGGCTGCACCCTCATGACCTCCCAAAGGTCCCACCTCCCAATAGTATCACAATGGGGGCTGGGATTTCAACATATGCATGGGGGAGGGGGGGCAGGCTAGACACAAACATTCACCCCATTGCACCAGGACTTGAAAGCAGAGGCTTTTGTGAACACAATCCTGCAGGCGTCTCTGTGGACCCAGGACAAGGGTAAATAGTTGTGGGTTCCAGGGGGAGACAGCAGCTGTGGCCTTCGGAAGCAGCCAAACTCTTCATTCAGCCCTTGGGGGATGCTGAAGGACTCCGGCGAGACACAAAGGTTGCCTACAAACAGGTGGGGAAGTCACAGAGGAGTCCTCCACTCATGGGAGGAGATGAAGGCTGGAGCATCTGATTGGGGATCTGAGTGTGTTTTCTTTTTTCTTTTTAATTAAATTAAATTAATTAATTTTTGGCTGCGTTGGGTCTTCATTGCTGCACACGGGCTTTCTCTAGTTGCGGCGAGCGGGGGCTACTCTTCGTTGCAGTGTGTGGGCTTCTCATTGCGGTGGCTTCTCTTGTTGCGGAGCACAGGCTCTAGGCGCGCGGGCTTCAGTAGTTGTGGCACGCGGGCTCAGTACTTGTGGCTCACGGGCTCTAGAGCGCAGGCTCCGTAGTTGTGACGCATATGGGCTTAGTTGCTCCGCAGCATGTGGGATCTTCCTGGACCAGGGCTCGAGCCCGTGTCCCCTGCACCAGCAGGCAGATTCTTAACCACTGTGCCACCAAGGAAGCCCTCTGAGTGTGTTTTAAACCCCAAACTAGGTTGCTGTGTTTATTCCACGGTGGGAAGATGCTAGGAGGGTGTCTAGGACTGCCCTCTAGTGTCTGTGACCCTATTAAAGCCTGTGAGATTTTCTTGTGAAAAAAATGATGTAGTCTCACAATTTAGATGACCTTTTCATTACAGAGTTCCCAAATTTGAGTTGGTCTCTCTCACGTTTATCACCATCTTTATTTCCTTGTGGTAGCTTTGCAAATCAGGTAAAAAGGGAAAAAGAAGCGAGACATAAAGGAGAGAAAGAAGGAAAGAAGGGAGGAGGGAGGGAAGGAAAGAATTTGCCCATAAAAACAGTATTTCATATTTTCCCAGCTAGCTATTAATCAAATCAGATTTCCATGTCACTCGTGCAAGGACTCTATTCTACTCAATCTCATTGGCCTACCTAACTTTGTTGTTTGTTTATTCCTTTTTATCCCATCAACAAATATGAGCACCAACTGTGTCTTAGGTACTGTGCCAGCCCTGGAGATACACTTGTGAATTTAAGAGATATAGTACTTCCCTTCCTGGAGCTTATGATGCAGTGAGGAGATAGCAACCTGATAAGAATATAATTAAGTGGATAAGTGCCAGGAGCAAAACTAACAGGGTGTGGTTAGAGAAGAATGGGTGTGAGGAAGATTTTAGGAGAGCGTTTTCCTTCAAAGAACATGGCCACATGATCAACCAAAGAATGAACTGGACTATTAATGATGCAACTTTAAAAAAAGATGTGGTTGTTACTCTGCTCACTCCGATCTGGAAAACAAGGGACCCTATGGCTTGGGGTCCCTTGGGGCCCCTGACTTAGAAAAGTTCAATCTTAGCAGAATTCATCTGTGCTAAGACATGGAACCAAGTTAGGACGTTTAGAGCCCCTATAGAATGCCATATGCCTCCTATGGTATCCGTGCATTTTGTCATCTGTGTAACTTACATACAAAGGCTTCCTGCTTACCATGACAGTTAAGTTATCTGTACCCATGACCTTGATCACTTTAATTCTCTCTGTGCAGGAATGTCCTAGTCCATTTCCAGGGTTAGCAGTCTTTTTTTTTTTAACATCTTTATTGGAGTATAATTGCTTTACAATGGTGTGTTAGTTTCTGCTTTATAACAAAGTGAATCAGTTATACATATACATATATCCCCATATCTCCTCCCTCTTGCGTCTCCCTCCCACCCTCCCTATCCCACTCCTCTAGTTGGACACAAAGCCCCGAGCTGATCTCCCTGTGCTATGCGGCTGCTTCCCACTAGTTATCTATTTTACATTTGGTTGTGTATATATGTCCATGCCACTCTCTCACTTCTTCCCAGCTTACCCTTCCCCTCCCTGTGTCCTCAAGTCCATTCCCTATGTCTGCGTCTTTAGGGTTAGCAGTCTTTGAGAGAACAATTTGAAGGCTGCAAGTGAATTTCTTGTCTTCTACTTAGATTGCTTGAAACGTAACTAATTGACTTAAGTTAACCTTTCTGGTTTTTATTGTTTCGACTTATTAAAAAATGTGTCCTTTTCCCAGAGGCCTCTGGGCACACACACAAAAAAATAGAAATATGACAAGTTAAATTAAAACCAGCAGATGAAAGTTAAAACACTCTAATAAAAGAAAAAGAAAGATGCCAAGTAGCATTTCTGGAAGGAGAAAACTAAACCAAATGGATTAAGCTTAGCCATTTTTCAACTAGTTTGCGAGGAGGACTTGCTCAATGTAGATTTAGAGTGACTTCCTATGAAATCCCTGAAAAACCTGTGCCACTACGTATTTTCATACCAAATCGTGGAAATAATGGTAATCCCAGGGAGAGAAGGGCTCTAAACCTTAATTCTTTTTATAGTGATGTTAAGATTGCTGTCTAGCCCTTAGTCACAGTGTGATCTCATTCACGTGAATCTCACTCTTGGGAGGTGAGAGATTAGCTCTAAACACAGTTAACGTTTCTCTACTGAACTCTAATCCTTGCTGTCAGCTGTCCTACTATGATTCTGTTTAGAAACCATTGCTACTCATACGTGCAGAGACAGTAGGTATTAAGAACATGGGTTCTGGAGCCAGATATCTGGGTCCATAGCTCCGCTTTGTCGCTTAGCTGTGTGACCATGGGCAAGTTACTTACCATCTCTGTTTCCCCAACTGTAAAATGAAAATACTAACAGTATATTATATGGAGTTGTGCGGACTGACTGAGTTAAAATACATCAACCTGTGAGGGTCCATATGAAAAGCATTATGAGTGTTAGTCATTATTATTACTTACGCTTCTGATTGCTTATGGATTACTCATGGAATTATGTCATCTTTCCTTTCAATTATCCACATGTGCCTACCCTTCACTGGGGAGCTCGGGTGCTCACTGTGTCCTGCTGCCTTAGTTGATCCTTCTCAATTAACACTCCTTTGGGCAATATCAGGTTGTAGAGAGGTTACCAAATAATGCTGAGTATTTTCTGGATAAGAAACGATGTTTGAGGCATATTACTTTGACAGCTTTGTAAATGAGGGAGAAATAGAGAATAGTAGTTACATAAATATATTAGTCTACTTGTGAAAAAATAAAGGTCAGAATTAGGATGGTGCAATGCAGTGGGGATGGGTAGTGAAAAGGTTTTGTTTTCATGCTTTCAATATGTGTGTAGTTGCGATTTTCTTTTTATTTATACTTCATGAGGTATAGAACTTCTTGAACCTGTGGGTTAATATCTTTCATCTTTAAAAAAATTCTCAGTTATTATCTCTTCAAGTATTCTTTCTTTCCCACTGTCTCTCTCATCTTTCAAAATTCCAATGAGTGTATGTTTGACCTTCTCACAGTAGAGCCTCTATTGTTATTTTATGTTGATATTTTCCATCTGTTTAGTTCTACATGTTTCATCTTAATATTTTTCTTGTGATTTATCTACCAGTTCACTGATTAGCTCTATAATTAGGACAAATCTGCTACTAAATTGGTCCATCAAATTCTAAAATTTGGTTAGTGTACCCTTAAGTTAAAGAATTGCCCTAGGTTATTTTATTTTTATAGTTTCCAGCTCTCTGTCAAAGATCTCAATCTTGGTTTTTGTTTTATTAAACATTTTTGGAGTTGTTTTAAAGATTGTCTGTTAACTTCATTATGTGAGTTATGGGGGAGGGGTTTATTTATATCACCTGTTGTTTCTGTTGTGTTTTGATCACATTATCTTGTTTACTTGGTTGGGTGCCTTTCAAATAAGAACATATTAAAAAAATTAAATGCCAGATATCATATATGAAAAACTACACAAGTAACTTGAGCCCTGCAATGATGTCCTCTTCATTCAAATATAATTTAACACTTATTTTTGGCAGGTGACTATGAGCAATCATACCACTCACTCATTTTAATCAATTTCCAGGGATTGAGATGACTTGAAGCTGAGCTTCAGTCCCTGGGAGGGTCAATGTATTTCCAATTCCTCCTTAGAGCATAGACTTTTAGAATCTCAACACTAAATATGGAGTATTTGCCATTGAACAACCTCTTTGCAAGACCATGGATTACGATTTTTGTTCCCTTTGTCCGTAAGTCCCATCCACCCCAGCCTCTCAGTATTCCATTTCACTAGAGGAATAGAAAATTCTTCTAGGGCAAAATGCCTCCAGATATTGGCTACACTCTCTGAATTTCCTTCTTCTATTGGACACTGGCTTGACAATTCCTTAATGACTTATAAATGCTCCTATGTCTTTAAGACTATTGAAAAAGTACTTTGTCAATATTTTATTTTATTTTATTTTAAAATTTTTTAAATTAATTTTTATTGGAGTATAGTTGATTTACAACGTTGTGTTAGTTTCTGCTGTACAGCAAAGTGAACCTATTCCCATATAGGTCGTTACAGAGTATTGAATAGAATTCCCTATGCTATACAGTAGGTTCTTATTAGTATCTATTTTATATATAATAGTGTGTATATATCAATCCCAATCTCCCAGTTTATGCCCCTCTCTTTCCCCCTTGGTAACCATAAGTTTGTTTTGTATATCTATGACTCTATTTCTGTTTTGTAAATAGATTCATTTGTACCATTTTTTTTTTAGATTCCACATATAAGCAATATGGTATTTTTCTTTCTCTGTCTGCTTTGTCAATATTTTAAAATTATACTTAGCAGGAGGGTTAGTCTGAAATATTTAGTCTGGTATTATCAGAGTTTGAATCTGGATAATTAGTTTGAACTATGGTACTACTCCTTTTAGAAATGTAAAAAAAAAAAAAATCTAATGTTGGGGGAATTCCCTGGTGGTCCAGTGGTTAGGACTTGGAGCTTTCACTGCCATGGGGGCGGGTTGAATCCCTAGTTGGGCAACTAAGATCCCACCAGCCACGTGGCACAGCCAAAAAAAAAAAAAATCCAATGTGGGACTCAGTTTAGGGAAAAGAATTTAGCTTAAAATGTTTCAAATTTGAAGTAATATCTATATACTCATTTAGAGTTGTCCAATAGCTAGTTTGAAATACAGGACAGAATCTTCATAAATAAGTCAACTTATTCTTGCATTGGATTTTGCATGTGTAGAAAACTACTTACCAAAGTAGGTTTTGAGCAATTATCTCTTGCTCAGAAGTCCAAATTGCAGAAATAATAGGTGGCCCATGATATGATAAGGGGTTACTAATATTTATTGATCATGAGCTTTATGGTTTGCTTTGCCCTTTATATACATAATCTCTTTTAACATATTTTTAAATATTCCATTTTAAAAATAAGGAACCTAAATTTTATGGGGTTAAGTAACTTGCAGGAGGTTACTTGTCTGGTAAGTGGTGAAACCTGATGATAAATCACAGGATTTCTATCTGATTCCCAAGAACTTACCTTTTCTGTCAATCTATTTCTCTTTTTTAGGTTTGGGACAAGACACTATATCAGACTCTTTGAAAAGTCAACATAAAAAGCACTAAAAGAACTGCTGTTGCTGAGAGGGCCTAGAGGCAATAGCAACAAACAAACCCAGGAACCAGATCTGGGTTTCTAATACCATTGTCCAATAGAAGGAATTCAGGTCCTTTGGAGAAACAGCTGATTCTAAGGCTGGAGAATGTAATATACAAGATTAACCTGGGGTATCTTGTAGCACAGAAAATAAGGAAGTGCTCAAAAACCAAACTGATGGGATATGTCAAGGGGACACAAGAGTCAACTGAAAGAGCTCCCACAGGCTACTTGAAAAGCAAAATAAATAATATAGTATTGGATTATAACCCAAAGTCTAAAATAAATAATTCTGAGCCCTGTTATGGGCTGAATTATATCCTCCTCCCCAAAATTATTTGCTGAAGCCCTAACCCCCAATGATATTATATTTGGAAATAGGGCCTTTAAGGAAGTAAATAAGGCTAAATGAGGTCATAAAGGTGGGGTCCTAATCCCGAAGGACTAGTGCCCTTTTAAGAGGAAGAGACACCAGAAATCCTTCTCACTTGGCATGTGCACAGTGAGGATATGGTGCGAAGGCAGCCATCTGCAAACTGAGGAGAGAGGTCTCATCAGGAACCAACCCTACTATTACCTTGACCTTAGAGTTCCAGCCTCCAGAACAGCAAGAATATTAATTTCTATTATTGAAGCCACCCAGTCTATGGTATTTTGTTATGGCAGCCCTAGTAGACTAATGCAAGTCCATGCTAATATAAATGATTGAATCAACAGATAAGTGGGGAGAAGAGACAAATTCCTATACATTAGAATTTTTTAAAAATGTATGTGGATACTGCCCCCTTGAGGAGGTGGAGCACAACTCCCTACACTGTGTGCAGTGACTTTCTTCCAAAGGTACAGTATGGAAAGGGGGTAAAAGTACAGAAGATTAACATCATCAGTGGTAATTCATGTTGATAATGTACCCTTGATATGACGTAGTGAGAATGGCACTTTACCTCCCCCAAACTATAATCCCAGTCGAAGCAAGTGAAAAACATCAGGCAAACCCAAATTGAGGGACACTTTACAGAATTTCTCCAAAGTGTCCGGGTCACCCAAAAGAAGCAAAGTCTAAAACTGTCCCAGTTTAATGGATCCTAAGGAGACATGATGACTAACTGTGATGTGGGACCCTGGATGGAATCCTGGAGCAAAGGACTAGGTAAAAACTACAGACATCTGAATAAGGTATGAGCTTCAGTTAATAACCATGTGTCAATATTGGTTCATTAGTTATGACTAATGAACATATTCATGTTAGATCTTCACAGGGGATACTGGGCACAGGGTATATATGGAAACTACCTGTACTTTTTTTTTTTTTTGGTAAGCTTTCTGTAAATCTAAAGCTGTTCTAAACTAAACAGTGTATTTAAAACAAAAATGTGAAATGGTGCATTTGTTATGTCTTCCACACGACTTATATTGTTTCTCTGAATATTCCAAAATGAATATTCACTTACTTTGTCTTGGGAGCAGAGTTTAGCTTAGTTTTGTTTCTTCTCACTGAGCAGGGCCCATGTGTAGTCCATATTCTGCCACATCTTGGTAGAAGCCCAGCTGATAAAGATTTGGGGGAGAGGGGAAGGGGGAGGATCAGCAGGAAATTGAGCATGTTTATCTGCACGAATAAGGAATTCTTGTAGGTATATTTTAAAGATTCATGTGAGTCCTCATGCTTGACACATCTTCACAGTTTTATTCTTCTCTCTCTTTCAATTTTTTTCTCTTTCTGAAAATCCCTGAAAAAAATACTTGCTTTTAGATGTTTTGGATTAAATTCTCTATTGTCTTTTTCCTTTGAATCCTCTTGTTCTCTTTTCCCACAGAGAAACTCCCTGTTTTTTTTCATTTTATTTTAAGATTATGTTACCAGATGATACAGTTTCATCCTTTGCTTCTCAGGCTTAAAAGAAAGAAAGAAAGAAAAAAATGCCCGTGCTGTGGGATTTAGCAAACACTTCTCTCTTCTCTTCCAGACCCTGTCAGCTGCACTTTTCCAACCGCAGTCAAAGTGGATCGACAACTCCAAACCCTGTTCCTCCTGGATTTTCGTGCTGGCCGTCAACCAAGAACTGGCTCCAGCTGTACTGGCCTCTAATTTGCTTAACTCTTTCCTCTTCTTTACTCTTATGTTGAGAGTTAGAGACGGAGGAAAGGAGATTCATTCATTCTTCCCACAAGTGTTTATCGGACACCTATTATATGCCAGCCACTGGGGTTACAGCAGTGAATAAGGCAGGCGAGGTCCCTGCCCATAGAAGCCACATTGTGAAGGATGGGTAACATCATGGCGCACTTATTATTGCTACAAGATTTATTTGCACGCGTGCTTTCATTTAGTGCTGATGATGTAGGCCCTACTGTCATCCTCATTTACCGAGACACAGATGCCAATTGACTTACCCAATATCATGCAGCTAGTAAGTTACGGAGACACTTTAAATCAAAGGACTCAAATTCCAGAACGCTTGGATTCCTAACCATGATAATATTGATAAAATTGTTCTGTTGTGTAGATAAATACGGTCCTATTTCTATCTTTCTCTTTCGACTCTAAAAAAAAATTAAATGCTGCTTCTAAACAATATCTGTAGTCTCATGACAATTCGAAAAAGAAAAAGCAGGGGGTTTTTTTGAAGAAAATGGTGCCGTTGGCATTCAATAGTTGCTTTTGTAGCATCCATCACCTCTCCCATTTCTAGGGTGAACCACAGCCCCCCGCCCCCACCCCATTGCAGAGTATCCAGGTGGTTCAGGTGGGCTGAACCCAGGAGGAACTCTACGGCGAGGCTCTGACTGGCGTTAAGCCAAACAGCCTGTGCATCTTTCTGGCCATGTGATTGGTGGGGGGATGGAGCTCGTGCCCCAGGCATAAACCAATCAATGCCTGGCATTCTAATAGCTACTATGATTGGTTCAGGTTTATAGAACGAGAGATGCGAGGTGAGGCACTTTCTCCTCCAGGTTTGGAAAGAGGTGGTATGTAACCGCAGTTGCTGGCAGCCATCCTGGAGGAGGAACTGAAAGCACAGATAAACGGAGCTGAAGTTCTAATTTCACCGCGTCTGATGTCTTCCTCACTCCTCGACTTTTCAGGTACGTGAGTCCTAAATACTCTATATTAAGTCACTTTGACTTGGAGTTTCTTTTAGTTTCATTCAAAATCGTGCCATCTGACAGATGATTTCTTATATTAGGCATATAAACCTAAACATTTAAATAGACCTTTAAAGAACAAATTTTATAAGAAACTAAAACAGAAGCAAACAGAAAACTCCACTGAATTATCCAAAGGGCTTCAAACGTCCAGAGAACATTTGCAAACAAATTTGGATCTCTGATTTATGTGGGGGAAAAAAAAAAAAGTAAAGTACATCTAGACCTGAGATTCCTTTGTTTTACACGTGAAGATAATCAAGATTGCGGTTAATAACTTGGGCCCAGATGTAACAGATGCCCAGTTAATTGGCCCTCGCTATACTGGGTTCACATTTTAGCACACAATTGTCTTGGATTTTGTTGCTAAAAACACTCCTGTTTTTGCCAAACAACACTGTTTTGGAGGTTTGCCACCACAAACACAGAGCTTGCTGTGAGGAAGATTTGTGCGTTTGGCGGGACCACGAGATTATAATAATGTGAGAGGCAAGACAAACTTGTATGCCTTCAATTAGTCATACATTAGCCAGCAGATTTAAAACAGCGGCTTCATTCTCATTAACGAGCAGCTAAGAGTGGAGATACTAGTGAAGCGATTTAGGACCTGAAAATGCACGGGAAGTTACGTTCTGAGTGTGTACAGTTCCAGGGACATTCTCTCCATGTCCAACTTCATGTTCTACAGAGATCTTAGCCTCTAAGGACACAAGACCAAAGCTAATTAGGAATCAGTTGAGATGCAGCCCAGTAAGCCTCGACTTCTACCAAATTGGGAAGATGGCAGTCAGGAGAAAAGTTAGCTCTCTAAACTGAGGCAATCCATGATGCTTTCAGCTTCCCTGTTAGCTTAGCTGGCCCAAGAAGGCTCTGTAGGATAGCACCATGAAAATGGCAGCTCGCCACTCTGCTCTTAGAACAAAATACTAAGAAAATAGAAATCTGCCTGGCAGTGGTAAAAACAAACAGATGGTTAGAAGATTTTACCTTCCATTTTTATTTCTTTTAATGTTAACTTCTGTATCTGACACTTGGGCCATGGATAGGCTTCAGTCATATATTTATTCCCACAGGAATAAAATAAACCGGGATCTCTGCCCTGTTCTAGTAAAACTAAAGAGGGTGCAACTCGTGTGTAGCACAAATGTGACTTCCTCTGAAAGCAGCGCCTGGGCTCTGAACACACGGTGCTACCAAAGCCAGGGTTTATGGGTTGTGTGGAACTTGGAACGTATTTTTTGATAGGAACAAATGCGATTAGCCCAAAGGCCAGCCCACCTGGTTTGCTCATAATGGCTTCATAAGGGAACCGTCTATTACAAAACCCAGCCACGGTGTTAACAGTGCTTCTGGCGGGAAACGGTTCAGACCACGCTTGGGTTGCTGTCCTTCTCTCTGGCAGCAGTGGGATTGGGGTCCTCCTTGGCTGTTGCATAGGGACACAGAGTTGGTTGAACCCTGTGGAGAAGGTTGTTGATGGGTGGGAATAGGCAAGGACTCAAGTATGGAAGCAAATAGGATTGAGGGACTGTGAAAGAGAAGACTAGAGAGTGAGGGAATGAGAAGGTTGGAGGCTCCTAACAGCATAAGCCCTAAGGTCTCTGCTTATGACTTGTCTCCTTTTCAAAAAATTCTTATCTTTGTGGACAATATCAAGGATGCAGATGTTCCTAAGGTCACCTCATGACAAAGGAAATGATGGGGCATTAGTTAAATTTAAAGAATTGGGGTTTCCAGGGAATCTTGACATAAGCCTGGGCTCTTCTAACACAGTTGTTACCAACCAGGGTTCTTGGCTTCCTTAATCAATAGAAATTGATCGGAGGCCAGACAAGAAATTCAGGCAAGACTTTATTAGGGCCCCTGCTGCAGCAGAGGGGAGTGAGAACAAGCAACAATTCCCTTGCTGAGGGAGGCAAGCTGGTTCCCTATATGGGGTGAGGGTAGGGATGGGTCCAGGGGTCGGGCCGGAAGGGTGGCTTAGGTGTTTTGCCCACCCCTTAGGTGGTGTTGAGTGCAGGGGGCATGCACAGTACCCTGCTTTTGCTCCTGACACCTTTTTTTTTGCTCCCGGCTCTTCAGAAGCGGCAGTTGGGCTTTTTTTGGTCTTTTTGTATCTTTTGTCCAGAATTTGCCCCAACTGTACACGCACACAGTTATTTTTAGTCCCTTATAGTTTACTTGTATTTTGTAGCTCGAGGAGACATTTGTCCAGGTGTAAGCATTGCAGCACTGCAGCAAAGGGTCCCAGGCCTGTCTCACAATGAACTATAGAATTCTGATTTTACTGAACACCTCATCAGAGCTTCGTGTATTGGACTTTTCAGCAGTTACGGCCATCAGAAAGAAAAGTCAAAATTGAATAGATGTCAAACTTTACCCCGACATGGACATCACTGTAACCAAGGCCTCATTATAATTTCATCTTATTCAAGGCAAAACAATATTCAGCTGCTTGTTGAAATGTGAGCAGAGTTCAGATTTTATTTTTCTTTATTTGTCAATTTTAACTTAGTCCAATTTTTATTTCCGGAAGTACACATTAATTTTTGCATGGAAAACACAACTACACAGCTTCTAAATGGTTGGTCTATGTGAACAAAAACCATCTACAGTGAAATATATAAACTTGGGAGAAAGATCCATACTGTCAAAGCATTCATGTCCCCCAAACCGTCAAGATTCACTGCCCTACAGGAATGAAAGTACAGGCATTAATTTTGGGTCCACTTTGTAGTTAGTTGTAATGTGATGGGTGGCTTTTGAGAGGAGCTGGAGAGTTTTCAGCAGCATTCAAACGGTGATTTTAGGGCTTATTCATTTGAAAGTACTAAATGCCTCAGTTCCTGTTTTAAGATGACAAATGCAAATTTTAAATATACTTGTGGGGTTTTTTTAAGTTTGAATTTTTATTTTTTAAATTTATTGAAGTGTAGTTGATTTGCAATGTCATGTTAATTTCTGCTGTACAGCAAAGTGATTCAGTTATATATATACATATATATATGCACACACATTCTTTTTCATATTCTTTTCCATTATGGCTTATCACGGGATATTGAATATAGTTCCCTGTGCTATACAGTAGGACCTTGTTGTTTACTTGTGGGGTTTTAACCTATGACTTAGTCTATGAAAGAGAAATATAGTTGTAAATGTATAATATTTATATATAACATATTTGTATATAACATGATAATATTCATATTATAGGTATTATTTAAGCTGATAATAATCCCTGATTGTTAAATTATTATTTTTTGCTATGACACTTGGTCCAGGTTATTGTTAATGAAAAAGTGTCACTTTCTGCCATCTTTCTGCGTCACTGTCATGGTGCCCATGAAGGTCCTGGCTGATGCTCTCAAGAGCATCAACGATTCTAAAAAGAGAGGCAAAGCCCAGGTTCTCATTAGGCCATCCTCCGAAGTCATCATGCAGTTTCTAACTGTGATGATGAAGCATGGTTACGTTGGCGAGTTTGAAATCGTTGATCACAGAGCTGGGAAAATTGTTGTGAGCCTCACAGGCAGGCTAAGCAGGTGTGGAGTGATCAGCCCCAGATTTGACGTGCAATTCAAAGATCTGGAAAGATGGTAGAATAACCTGCTCCCTTCACGTCAGTTTGATTTCATTGTACTGCCAACCTCAGCTGGCATCATGGACCATGAAGCAAGCTGAAAACACACAGGAGGGAAAATCCTGGGATTCTTTTTCTAGGGATGTAATGCATCTGTGCACATAAAATGCCTCAGTGGACACACACACACAGACACACGCAAAGTATAATGTGTAAGCTCTTTAGAATTGGGAACTCTACCTTCCATGTTCTTTGAATCTCCTTAAGACCCAACCTCTTCCTCTCCATCTTTTTATATAAATCAGAACCTATTCTATATCCCGGCAGTGTAAGTACTCACTCGAGGTCTGAGTATCTTTCTTTACTCTGGTCTTCTTATCACCTCCATCTACTCAGTATTCTAGTTATTCTTTTCAGGTGTTGCTCTCTTTGTCAATATCAACTGTTAATCCTCTTAATTCTTTCTGATATTCCATTGTAATCAGCTTTGCTCACTTTACCAGCTTTCTGTTATCACAGTCTTCTTGAAATCCCACCCCCCATGCTCCAGTCTCCTTGCGGCAAGAAAAACTTGAACATAAACATTTGATAGCCATCATCTGAGCACACTTTGTATATGTCAGGCAATAGGATAGGTTCTGGGGATAAGATACAGTCTCTGCCCTCAAAGAGTTAAAATCCAGGCAGATTAAGCAGCCTGGTAGACTCTTCCAGGAACTTCTGTGTCTCTGCTAGGAAGGGAAAGGGCTGTTGTGAATGAATAGTTTGGGTGCTACCCACCCTGCCTTATTTACCTATCAAGTGTGCCCCAGAGCATTGTATGGGTGCTAAGTAAATATGCCGTTCCCCAGTCTCACTTTACAGAGGGCCAAGCAGACGGGCAGAGGTGGTGGCCATTTTATAAGTAAATTCATTTCAAAAATTAAACAGTCCAAGAACATTCCAATTTTCCTACCAAAAAGTCCCATTCCTTTTTGACCACTGTGATATGTGTCCATACTTACAGAAAGATTGCTTTGAACTTTATTTAATTGGCAAATCAGTCCACAAAAGTTTACTGAGCAGAGGTTGTGATCTGCCAGATTCTGGGGACACAGCAGAGAACAAAGCTAAGACCCTGCCCTCAGGAGTTTGTAAGCCATCAGGGAGAGAAGAGATGGGGGATCTGTTACATCGTCATTGAGCTCATTTCTCTCAGGCTTGGTCTGATTTAGTTCATGTCACATAAGTCTATAGATTGCTGGTTTGGTTTGCTCAGTGGAAGCAAACCTGGAACTCAGAACTTCCAAGCCTGCAGGGTGGGACAAGACCCCTTAAAGTGGTTCACTCCGCAACAGTGACAATAGCTTCTTCTCTGCTCTCCTGTTGATTTTACTGGCTTTGTGTGGGTTGCTTTTCAGTGGAGAGACAGTGGTAACCTTAACTTCCCTGAACTGAGTCACAAGAGTCTTCTTTTGCCAAATTCTTCTACGAGATAGACTGTCTCCCATTCCTTGTGTACTCCTGTGAAACTCATAAAGGTGGACATAATCCACAATGTGACTAAGTTTTTCCAGAGGGGTTTTGATTTCTGGGAAAACAAATGGTAAACAAAAGCCTGGGGTACAGCCTTCAAAGCACTGAGAAGGCAAATATCTAAGCAGAGTGGGGTTTGAGCCATGTCAGTCCACTCCTGGCCTCACCCTCGTACAGCCGACAATTCACTCCTCACTGAGGTCATGACATGTCCCTCCATCCTCATTCAGGACCCTATGCAAACGTGTGCTGGCAACAAGGACCATCTTCAGATGGCACTATTAGTCTCTCTTGTTCTTTCTAACACTGTGACTTCCAGAGGGGATGAATACCATTCTGGCCAGGTGGTGTTCTGATGGATTGGGGGGTCTATCTAGTTCTTTTAGCCACCCCTCTACAACGTGGGAAAGAAGGACACCCCTGTTACTGACTACCTGTGCCTGGCACTCTCTGATGCTTGAGGAGGGATGGTCTTCTAGGCTGATGAGGGTGCCCACTCGCCGCTGTGATAGTTAATTTTATGTGTCCCCTTGGCTGGGCTGTAGTGCCCAGATATTTGTTCAAACGGTACTCTGGGTGTGTCTGTGAGGGTGTTTTGCATGAGAGTAACATTTAAATGGATGGACTTTGAGTAAAGCAGGTTGCCCTCCATAATGTGGGTGGGCCTCACCTAATCAGTCGAAGGCCTAAATAGAACAAAAGTTCGACTTCCCCCAAAAGCAAGAGGAAATCCTGCCAGCAGACAACCTCTGGACTTGAACTGCAAAACCAACTCTTCCTTGGGTCTCCAGCGTGCGAGCCCACCCTTCAGATTTTGGTTGCCAGCCTCCGTAATTGTTTGAGCCAATTCCATAAAATACATCTCTCTTCTCTCTCTCACTCTCTTTTTTAATAAATTTATTTATTTATTTTTTGTCTGTATTGGGTCTTCGTTGCTGCATGCAGGCTTTCTCTAGTTGCAGAGAGCGGGGGCTACTCTTCGTTGCGGTGCACGGGCTTCTCACTGCGGTGGCTTCTCTTGTTGCAGAGCATGGACTCTAGGCACGTGGGCTTCGGTAGTTGTGGCTCGTGGGCTCTAGAGCGCAGGCTCAGTAGTTGCGGGGCACGGGCCCTAGAGCGCAGGCTCAGTAGTTGTGGCGCACAGGCTCAGTAGTTGTGGCTCGCGGGCTCTAGAGCACAGGCTCAGTAGTTGTGGCACATGGGCTTAGTTGCTCCGCGGCATGTGGGATCTTCCCGGACCAGGGCTTGAACCCATGTCCCCTGCATTGGCAGGCAGATTCTTAACCACTGTGCCACCAGGGAAGCCCCTCTCACTCTCTCTCCTCTCTCCTTCTCCCTCTTGTACACACTGTCTACACACACACACACACGCAGTACATCCTAGTGGTTCTGTTCTGTGGAGAAGTCTGACTAATATACTTAGTCAGTAGATATCAGGGCTCCCAAGTGTCCTCACAGGGAGTCCTTTGACCCCCAAACTTTGGGATGCTATCTCTCTAACCGAGTGATGGCACATGTATCATGGCCCCTCCCTGAACTGAAGAGGCAGTCATGAAGTTTGGAGGGTGCAGAAGAATATGGAGGAAGGATTGTTCCACATAGCAACCTGGGGCGGCTGAGCCCATGTACTGTGCCTGTGCCGTGGCAATACCCCAGCTGACCCCTGGGCCCATTCAAAACATTAAATGCAATCCACCCAAACTTTGAGTGGCCTTAGATCTGCCATGACATTGCGTTATGCGGCCAACTAGTGGACATGTCCATGGATTGACTGACTGAGTTAGTTAGAGGAATTTGGACCATTGGAATCCCTTCTCGTCTTGATCAAGTTGAGCAATTAACGCCAGGGACTTTAAAATGAAATGTGACCTGCTTGCTAAAGGAGGATGTGGTGGCAACAATAAACCATCTATGAGCTGTTCTTCTACCCAAGCTCACAAGGAGGATATGTTCATGGGGGGAGAAGATATGGCTAGCAAAGGTTAATAATCTCCTTGTACCCTGGCTTGACCTGTGCTGGGATTACATTTTTTCCTTGCTTTCCCTATGGGGATATCCTCCAGAAGAAGGTGACTCTTAACTGACATGTTTCTTGCAGTCGTCCCACTTTTCAAAGAGCTCTGCTTTCTTACAGTGTGTTCCACTCTGCCTCCTGCCCCTCCCCACTTTGTTTTTTTAATATTTATTTAGGCTGTGTTGGATCTTCATTGTGGCACGTGGGATCTCTAAGTTGTGGCATGCGGACTCTTAGTTGTGGCATACATGTGGGATCTAGTTCCCCAACCAGGGATCGCACCCAGGCCCCCTGCGTTGGGAGCGCGGAGTCTTACCCACTGGACCACCAGGGAAGTCCCTCCCCTCCCACTGTTACCAGTTGAGCTTTGTTTCCACTGGTGGCTCTTGTTCTGATAGCAAGTGTGTACAAGCCATGGGCCTATTTACTCAGTCAAGTCCAATCAGAAGAGCAGTGATTCAAATCCTGTTGGGGCCACCTTATTTAACTTAGTGAATTAAATACTTAGGGATAAGAGATGTATCTGGCTAGCTCAAGCTGACAGGAAGATTCTCTCTGATTGATATATTTTAAAAACACCATCAATATCTAACTTTAAACATGCCCACTATAACTTTCACTTCTCATCCAAGAAAGATAATCAAAATAATATTCTTGGGGAAAGGCTTGAGCACAGACTAAAATGTATTCTTCTTTCCCCTGTACCACCTAAAGGGAAATAATTGCAAACAGAATTTGAAGTCCTTGCCTGTTAGTCCCATACTGAAGGTACACTCATCACTGGATCAAGAGCTGTCACCCTGTTTGTCAAGAAGGCCTTCTGGTTCCACAGATCACCTAAGCATATAACATCCCCACAGGTTACCTGGCCCCAAATATCTCCCAGTTTAGCTGACCACATAATATCAGAATTCAGTCCTCATTTTGTATCCCAATGTTGTAAAGCGTTGTTCAAGAATAGTAGTTCACCACCCTGGCTATGCCCCAGAATCACTTGTGGAGTTTGAAAAACTGTATGTGTGCCCAGGCTCCATCCCTGAATAGTCTGATTCAGTAGATCAGGGATGAGGCCCAATGAGCTGTAGTCTTAACTTCACAGTGATTCTGTTGTCAGACAGAACAGCCCACTGTCCTAGGCCTTCTGGTTCCGTCTGCCTACTGTGCACAGACCGTCAGCCATATGGATTGCATCAACTGAAACTCAAATGAGAACTCCAGAGTAGCACCTCTTACCCAAAAAGACACATGCTCTTTGTATTCACGACAGAATTCAGTTGTAATGACTCACCGTGGCTCGCTGGCCAGAACCCTCCCTTTGGCATCCATCATCATTCCCTTCCTGCTGGTCCCCTGCCATCCCTGGCACCACTGTTACCCTAACAGCTGGTCAGTATTAAGGAAGCTATTACCATATACATATAAGGAGTTTTATAACTAGTGCTGGGCCCTGGGGAGAAGGAGTAAGGGGGGGAATTTGTGGGTCTGGGCTGGCCTCCAGATACAATGTACGTTCTGCTCAAGCCAGCTGCTGGAAGACCACAACTTCTGGGTCTCTGAGGTAACAAGAGATGCTATCTTCAAGGTCTTCACACCTCTGTGCATTCTATTAATGCTTATCTAGATCACCAAGGCCCAAGACTCCCTTCTCCAGCTCACATCCCTGAGTGTGTGCTGGAAGAGGTTGTGGGCATCCAACAGCATTAAAATCAGCCACTAGGAAGTGTCTGGGTCAGAGACGTAGGTGCAGGAACTCTTCTTCCACCTCAGAAATGTTCTGGGGAACATTAGGGTCGGCCCTGGGTACACTCTTGTAGGAAAGCTCCATCCCTCCCTTCCTGATGGGAAGGAGTCACACCTGGTGGGAAGTGGCGTCTGCATTCAATAAGCCCTTTGATGACTCAACCCACTAAAATCCATGGGTGCAATTCCTTCTAATAAAAGCCACTGCAACTGTTTTCTTTGACTTGGGGAATGTTCCCAAGACTCTGTGCCCATCCTCTGGTTTCACTTACCCTGGCTTCCTTGGCTTCTAGCCAGGGGTCACCCTCCTACCTATATTTTCTTTCCATCTCTTCTCTTTCATTCTAGCCTCTTTGAATTTCTGATTGGATGTTCTACAGATTTCTGACTTAAATTCCTCTCAAAGATGCTGGTTCTTGGGTCTCTATTGGTCAAGTGACCTTTTCCCCAACACCCTTCCCAGGTTTGGGGGATGGAACATCACAACTCAGGCCCAACACCTAAACTTCCATTTTGGGGGGTAGGTGAAGGGACTACACCCAAAACATCCAGCAAGACTCGGTAGGAAAATTATTGCAACTTCCTGCATGTAGGGAAAAACAGCAGAAGAACACCCAGTCCCAGTGGGGTTTCTTCCTCTGACTGCCATAGCGGTTCCAGGAGGACTGAGTTATTTCTTCATTGCTTCATCATGGTCTAACTCCTGACTTCTGTTTCTCTCATCTTACTAGATCGTTAACCCTTTGGGGTAAGAATATTGTCCTGTGTGTGCTGTGTGTCCTCAGAGTGTCTGGTAGAGTCTCTTCCGTGGAATATGGGGCCAAATTACATCAATATGTTTAAACACTAAGAAATATGCAGATATACGTAACTAGCGCTCTCTCTATATACAGAGCTAGAAATAAATGCGCTGGCCTCCGAGAAATTCCCGTGATTTTAAATGAACTGTACTAGTTGAATAATCAGAGGCCTCTAGGAAGAGTCAGTGAGAATCTACCCAGTCCTTCTAGGAGGGGAGCAGGTGTCTTACAAATCCAACAGAAGGATTTACTGAGAATGGCTGAACTCAGAAATGAGAGCTACGTACAATTACCTATATAGTTTGCCAGATCTCTCCCGCAAAGCTAAAAGGAACATCTAGTGGGTTCTGAGGACAGTCTTCACTTTTTCTTCATTCATGAACCTATGATCGCACTAACCTGGGTGGGTTAAAGACTCTTGTCTGGACTCTTCTTCCTCCAGGAATTGGCTGTGCACCAGCTATGCTGTGCTGTTTTGTGTGTTTCAAAGTTCCTGTAACTAAACACAAAGAAGAGCTAATAGTCTTATGTCACTGCTCCAGTGTAGTCTCTAACTGAGGAACCTTCATGAACTGATTTTTAGGGAAGATTTTGCTTTTCCCCATGAATTTTGCAAATACTGGCTAGACTCTTTAAATTGATGTTGCATCTCTCTGTCTCTCTCTCTCTCTCTACCTAGATTAAACTGTGTTTGGAGTCTCCTTGCAGGCTTTATTCTCTTTGGGCAACGAGGTTCTTTTTGTCCAGCTAACATACTCCGTGTGTTGTTTTAAACAGCTGTGGGTGGGGGGTGTTCAGTCACTTTCTGCTTCGAGTCTGAGTTGAAGATGGGTTTCCATCTGTGCTGCCACGACACTTGCTGTGTCTCAGAATCCAGCTCTGATGCATTGTCTCCATCCACTCCCACTGGGCTCAAAGGCAGGGCCCCTTGGGAGCTGTGGTTGATACGGGATGAGAAGGAGGGTGGGCACTGCTGTTTGTATCAGTAATTGGAGATGACAGTTGTTCAGTGATGGGGGAAAGGAATGCATTGTAAAAATCCCCTTTAATCCCTAATCATTTTTAAAATCAAAACAATGCATATAATTTAATCAATGTAGAGCCAGTGGTAGATTCTGTGGATGGAGCAGGTTAGGAAAATGTACTAAGGAAATATGATTTTTGTTTCTAAGCATGAGACAAAATAGGAGGAGACAGAGGTAGGAAGGCTGGGGAGGCACTTCTGCAGGAGCCAGGCCTCTGGCCGCTTCACTGTGGAGAAAGGAAACACTTGGGACCGGGTAATGGGTTGGAAGGAGTGAGGGGAGAGACACGTGCACCACAAGGTCCAAAGGAACATGAACGCTGCTACCAACACTTAGAAACCAGAGAATGTGGAAGTGGGATCTTTTGTGGGTTAACAAGCTGCCTTCGTGACAGCCTTCAAACAAGAGGTCAACTGTCCACGCTCATTGGCTCATACGTTCCTCAGTCTTGGGTTCTTGAGTTGGCCTGAGCCCCAGCACTTCGCTCTGGGTGCAGACTTTACAGGCTGATTGTTCCCATGCTGCTTACTTTCCTCCAGACTCGCTCCCAGCAGTGCGTAGAACTCAGCTTGCTGCCAGCCTGTGTGCATCTTCAAGGACTCGGGTGACTTGCTGCTGCAGTTCTGTGAAAACAATGCTGTATCTTCTCCAAGGGGTATTCCAGATACCCCCCCATAGAGCTCCTCTAAAAAGTATAACGGTAAGTAAGTTTTTCATGAATCCATCAAAAAGTCTACCTGGTGGCCTTCTTTTTCAGTTTGCATATGGAGGGGACGGGTTGGGGAAAGGAGTGAGAAACAAGGGGGACAACTCAGGAGATGCATTTGGGGCGATGAAGGGGGGAGTATTTTCTGGTGTGGCTTGGCTTTTGTTTTGTTTTGGAGAGCAGTAAAGCCCGTGGCTCGATTTGGTTTTGATTAGCTGCACTTGCTGAAAAGAGACCCTTTGTCTTGGGCAAAGCCAGAGAATAGCAGTAATGTAATCCCAGATACTTGCTTTGGTTTCCTTAATTAAGGCCAACAGTGATAAGCACAGGCAATTCTCTGTAGAGGGAGCTGAGGCAGTCAGTGTAAGGACCTGATTCAAAATGGTGCCAGATTCCAAAGATGGGATTTCAAATGTATCTGGAATTATGGCTCAGTGGATTCTGGTAATGTAGGTGAGCTGTTTAAACCAGAGAGCATGGGTTTCCGAATAGGGCCGAGTTACAGGGTTACGTCTATGTTTTCATGAGGTCCTGGCCAGCAGCTGTGTGTGTGTGTGTGTGTGTGTGTGTGTGTGTGTCTTTGTCTATGTGTGTCTGTGTTTTGAGTTTAGTTCTAAGAAGCAGAGTTAGGGAATCAGAGGCTGTCTTGTGTGCTTCCACTGTTCCAAAAACTTTTTTCTCTCTTAACAACTCAGACATTCTAAATCTCATGCAGAAGTATTCAAAAATACCATAACTGGAAAGACTTGAGTCAAGCCATTAACAGCTTGCTGGCACTAAATAAGGAAATGAAAGATGATCCCACTGGTACTGGGGGATCTTTGTGTGGATTGTGAGGCTTTTCCTAGTCACAAGAAGAGGCTCCCCCATGGTTTGTCATCCCCTGCCACATCTGTCTTCCATGCACCTCACAGCCCCTGGGTACTAAAAGAATAATGAAAATATCCTTTTCTTTTCCCTCCTCAAAAGTTCTGGGACCCACCTTCACCCATCTCCTCTACAAAGAAAACAAAGAAAAAAAGTATGTATTTAAGTTAGGAACAGTTCCAATTCTTAAGGAAATTAAATAAAAATAAACCCCCTCAATTTAAGAATAAATAAAAAAATCTATCATTATGATACCAAGTCAATCACATAGTCCTCATAAGTAATGGCTAAAGTTTTAGCACATAAGTCAGTCTTCGAATTGATGACATCACAAATGTCAGTGCATTCAACGGGATAGAAATGTGGAGCATCTCCAGTTTTTACTGACAGCACTAAGAGCATTGCATGCTAATATAACTGCATAGCGTGCCTTTTATTAAGGCAATTATATTGTATTTTCCATGCTAATTGTCAAGATGTGAAAGTACGGAAAACACGCATGGGGAACATTTTTGGTAAATTGATAACATGTCATGTCTTTCGGCTGGAAGATTTTCTCATATTATAAGAACTGCTAATATTTGACCTGACCTATATTTTGGAAATTATGCCGTAGCGATTAATAGTTCTAGAGGCTCTATTCAATTTTTTTTAAATGTCAAATTGGAATAAATGTGTTTTTTTCCTTATCATGAAACCAACACGTTTATGAAGAAATTAGAATATACAACTAAGCATAACAAAGAAAACAAAAGCAATCAATAAGACTTCCTCCCCAGAATTAAGTCCTCTTAAAACCTTGGTGCATACTCTTCCATGTCCTTTGCTCTGTATGCATGTAGTAGGGTGACCAGTTGTCCCAATTTGATGACTGAGGAGTTTCCTGGGGCCTTCAGTTATCAAACTGATCAGTTCCGGGCAAAATGGGAGAGTTGGTTGTGTAGATGTATTTGTGCACGTGTGTGTGCGTGCACACACACACACGCACGCACACACAAACAAAAACCAACACATACACATGCATTAATAAATATTGTAAAACCATTTTTATTAGAAATGTCAAGTGCTGGGCCAGCCCTAAACTCTTTCCATGCATTATCATGATTCCCAGTATTCAAGAGAGCATTTTTAAAGCTTAGAGAGGCATTTTTTCATTAACGTGTGTCCTGTTATATGCTGAGTCTGTTTCCTCATTGGGGCAGGGTGGTGGTCAGCCACGTCTATGTATTTTTTTCTGTTTTGTCATTTCCTTCTTAATTTTAGTTCTGGTTTTCTACATACAGAAATTGTAAAATTTTATGTCAGTGCTATCATTTTCTCACTTTAGGTAATGCTTTGAAAGTCTTTTTTCCATCCCAAGGCCATCTAAAGTCACTTAGAACTTTTACTAATACTCTTAAAATGTTTTTTCTAATTTTTTACTGAGATATATTGATAAATAACATTGTATTAGTCCATGGTATGAAACATAATGATTTGACATATGTATATATCACAAAATGTTTACCACAATTTAATTAACATCCGTCATGTCACATGGTTACAGTTTTTTTCTTACGAGAGCTTTTAAGACTACTTTCTTAGCAACTTTCAAAATGCAATACAGTATTGTTAACTATAGTTATCATGCTGTATATTACATCCCAAGACATTATCTTATAATTGTAAGTTTGCATCTGTTGACTGCCTTCACCCATTTCACCTCACCCCCTGCTTTAGGCAAACACCAATCTGTTCTCTGTATCTATGCTCAGTTTGTGTTTTTATATATCACGTATGAATGAAATAACACAGTATTTGTCTTTCTCTGTCTGACATATTTCATTTCAAAAAATGCCCTCAAGGTCCATCCATGTTGTCACAAAAGGCAGGATTTCCTTCTTTTTTATGGCTGAATAATATTTGTATATTTATATATATATATATATATGTATATATATATGAATATTCAGCTGTAAAAAATATGGAAATTCATATATATATATCTCCATATATATCACATTTTCTTTATCCATTCATACATCTATGGACACATGAGTTGTTTCTATGTCTTGGCTATCGTGAATCATTCTGCAGTGAACATGGGGACACAGGTAACCTTTTGGAGACAGTTATTTAGTTTCCTTTGGATAAATACCCAGAAGTGGAATTGTTGGATCACGTGGTAGTTTTATTTTTAACTTTTTGAGGAATCTCCATACTGTTTTCCATAGTGGCTGCACCAATTAACATTCCCACTAACAGTGCACAAGTGTTCCCTTTTCTCTATATCCTGACAAGCACTTTTTCTCTCTTGTGATTTTGGTAATAACCATTCTAATAGGTGTGGGTGATATCTCATTGTGGTTTCGATTTGTATTTCCATGATGATTAACGATGTTGAGAACATTTTCACATGTGTATTGGCCCTCTGTATGTCGTCTTTGCAAAAATGTCTATTCAGATCCTCTGCCCATAGCTTAATCAGATTGTTTTGTTTTTGTTTTTTTGGCTTTTTTGCTATTGAATTGTATGAGTTTTTATATATTTTGGCTATTAGCCCCCATATGATTAACAAATATTTTCTCCCAGTGCATAGGCCGTAGACTGCCTCTTCATTTTGTTGATGGTTTCCTTTGCTGTGCAGAAACTTTTTAGTTTGATGTAATCCCACTTGTTTATTTTTGGTTTTTCCTTTGTTTTTCATGTCAAATCCAAAAAAATCATTGCCAAGACCAATGTCAAGGAGTTTTCTTCTAGGAGATTTATGATTTCATAACTTCTGTTTAGTCTTCAATCCATTTTGAGTTGATGTTTGTGTGCAGTGTAAGACAGTGATCCAGTTTCATTCTTTTGCATGTGACTGTCCAGTATTCCCAGTATAATTTCTTGAAGAGACTCTCCTTTACGCCCCCTGCCTTATATATTCTTGGCTCCTTTGTTGTAAATTAATTGGCTACATACATATGAGTTTATTTCTGGGCTGTCTTTTCTGTTCCATTGGTCTATGTGTCTGTTTTTTTTGCCAATACCATACTGTTTTGATTGCTATACCTTTGTAATATAGTTGGAAATCAGGAGGCATGATGCCTCCTGCTATGTTCTTTCTCAAGGTTACTTCAGCTATTGAGGGTCTTTGTGGTTCCATACAAATTTTAGGATTGTTTGTTCTGTTTCTGTTAAAAATCCCTTTGGAATTTTGATAGGGATTTCATTGAATCCATAGATTGCTTTGGGTAGTGTGGACATTTTAACAATTTAATTCTTCCAGTCCATGAATGGTTATTTGTGTCTTCTTTCATCAGTGTTGTATATTTTCCATGTACAGGTCTTTACCTCCTTTGTTAAATTTATTTTTAGACATTTTATTATTTTGATGCAATTAAAATGGAATTTTTTTCTCCTAATTTCTCTTTCTGATAGTTTGTTGTTACTGTATAGAAACCTAACAGATTTTTGTTATTTGATTTTGTAGCCTGCAGCTTTGCTGAATTCTTTTATTAGTTCTAAGAATTTTTAGTGCAGTCTTTAGGTCTTCTATATAAAATATATCATGTCATCCACAAATAGAGACAGTTTTACTTCTTCCTTTCCAATGTGGATACCTTTTATTTCTTTTTCTTACCTAATTTCTCTGGTTAGGACTTCCAGTACTATGTTGAATAGAAGTGTCAAGAGTGGGCATCCTTTTCTTATTCCTAATCTTTGAGGAAACACTTTCAATTTTCTACTGTTGAGTATGATGTTAACTGTGGACTTGTCATATATGGCTTTTTTTATATTGAGAAACATTCTCTCTGTACTCATTTTGTTGAGAGTTTTTATCATGAATGGATGTTGAATTTGTCAAATGCTTTTTCTGCATCTATTGAGATGATCAGATAACTTTTGATCCTTCATTTTGTTAAAGTGATGCATCACACTGATTTGCAGATGTTTAAGCATCCTCGTATCCCAGGGATAAATCCCATTTTATCATGGTGTATGATTCTTTTAATGTATTGTTGAATGCAATTCGTTACTGTTTTGTTGAGGATTTTTATTTACATCTATGTTCATCAGGGATATTTGCCTGTAATTTTCTTTATCTTGTAGTGTCCTTGTCTGGTTTTGATAGCAGGCTAACACTGGCCTTATAAAATCATTTTGGAAGCATTCCCTCCTCTTCTGTTTTTTGGAAGAGTGAGAAGGATTGGTTAATTGTTCTCTAAATGTTTGATAAAACTCATCAATGAAGCTGGTGATCATGGACTTCTGTTTGTTGGGAGAGTGTTGTTTACTGATTCAATCTTGTTACTAATAATCATTCTCTTGAGATTTTCTGTTTCTTTATGATTGAGTCTCGGTAGCTCGTATATTTCCAGGAATTTTTCCATTTCTTCTAGGTTGTCCAGTATGTTGGTATAATTGTTCATAGTCTCTTATTCTTTTTTTAAATTTAATTTAATTAATGTATTTATTTGGCTGCGTTGGGTCTTTGTTGCTGTGCGCAGGCTTTCTCTAGTTGTGGCGAGCAGGGGCGACTCTTTGTTGCGGTGCGTGGAGTTCTCATTTCAGTGGCTTCTCTTATTGTGGAGCATGGGCTCTAGGTGCATGGGCTTCAGTAGTTGTGGCACGTGGGCTCAGTAGTTGTGGCTCATGGGCTCTAGGGCACAGGCTCAGTAGTTGTGGTGCACAGGCTTAGTTGCTCTGCGGCATGTGGGATCTTCCAGGACCAGGGCTCAAACCTGTGTCTCCTGCATTGGCAGGCGGATTCTTAACCACTGCGCCACCAGGGAAGCCCCAATCTCTTATTCTTTTTTGTAGTTCTAAGGTATCAGTTTTAATGTTTCCTCCTTCAATACTGATTTTGAGTCCTCTCTTTTTTTCTTGGTGAGTTTAGCTAAAGGTTTGTCAATTTTATTCATCTTTTCAAAAAACCAACTCTTAATTTCATCTCTTCTGTTGCCTTTTTAGTGTCTGTTTCATGTATTTCTGCTCTGATCTCATTATTTCCTTCCTACTACTAAATTTAGACTTAGTTTCTTCTTTTTCTAGTTCCTTGAGGTGTAAAGTTAGGTTGTTTGAGATTTTTCTTGTTTCTTAATGTGGCAATTTATCATTATTTAATTCCCACTTAGAACTTCTTTTGTTGTATCCCATAAGTGTTGGTATGTTGTATTTACATTTTCATTTGTCTCTCTTCTGGTAATTGATTTCTAGTTTCATACCATTGTGGTCAGAAAAGATGCTTGATATGATTTCAGTCTTCTTAAATTTATTGTCTGTTTTTATGGTCTGACATATGATTTATTCTGGATTATGTTCCATGTGTGTTTGAGAATAATGTGTTCTGTTGCTTTTGGATGGAATGTTCTATTAAATGTCTTGTAATTCCATCCAGTCTAGCATGTAGTTTCAGTCCAGTGTTTCCTTATTGAATTTTTTTTGTCTGGATGATCTAACCATTGTTGAAAGTGGGAGTATTGCAGTCCACAACTATTATTGTATCACTGTCTATTTCTCCCTTCAGGTTTGTTAATATTTGCCTTAGATATTTTGGTGTTCCTATGTTGGTTGCATAAATATTTACAAATGTTATATCCATTTGTTGAATTTGTTACCAAGCTCAGGTTTAGCTGCTTGCCACTTGAAAGCCTCGAGAGGCAACTGTTAGGTGGAAAAGAAAGGTTGCTTTATTCAGGAGACCAACAACCTGGATAGAAGGCAGACCCGTGTCCAAGAACCTACTCTAAAGATTCTGCTTTACCATGAAAGTTTTTAAAGGGAGAAAGGGGAAGTTAATCACAGTTGGTCATTTGGGAAGGGGGTCAGAGTTTTCATTATCTTCTACTGTGTGCAGATTTTCTTCTGATTGGTTGGTAGTGAGGTAACAGGGTGGTGTTCCAGGAATCTTGTGCTCAGCCTGAAGTTACCATCCTCCCTCTGGGTGGGGGCCTTAGTTCCTGCAGCAGAAACTCAAGATATTGAGTACATATTGAGTACATATATATTCCTTGAGGAGGAGCCACAACCCTGCACTATTGTTTCTTGGTTGCTCCTCCTTTGTTTCTGCATTCCCTCCCTTCCCTGATTAGCCACTGTTTGAATCTGCCAAGGAGGCTGAATGAAGCCTCTTTCCTACAAGCAAGAAATGGGGGACATGGAAAGGGTTTGTACCTAGAAAGGCCCCACAGAGTCCTGTTCAGTTTCAAATTGACCCTTCTATCACTATATAATGACCTTTGTTTCTTATTATAGTTTGTGTTGAAGTAGAAGTACAGGTATTCCAGCTTGCTTTTGATTTCTGTTTGCGTGGAGTATGTTTTTCCATCCCTTCAATTTCAGTCTGTGTGTGTCTTTAAAGCTGAAGTGCATCTCTTGTAGGCCACATATAGTTGGGTTTTGTTTTTCATTGATTCAGCACCCCCCACCACATCTCTTTTGATTGGAGAACTTAGTCCATTTACATTTAAATGTAAATTTAATGATTGATAGGTATGGACTTAATATTGCCATTTTGTAATTGTTCTCTCACTGTTTTGTAAGTTCTTTGTTCCTTTTCTTATTCTCTTCCTTTGTGATTTAATGATTTTCTATAGTGGTATGCTTAGATTCCTTCCTCTTTATCTTTTGTGTATTTATTATAGATTTTTGCTTTGTGTTACCATGAAGCTCATATAAAACATCTTATATTTACAACAGTCTAGTTTAAGCTGATAACAACTTAACTTAGGATGCATACTAAAGCTCGACATTTTGAAATGCTCCCCCTTGTTGTTTTGATGTCACAATTTACATTTTTTATCTTGTTTATACTTTAGCAAATTATGTAGTTATAGTTATTTTTAATACTTCTGTCTTTTAACTTTCGTGCTAGATTTATATGTGATTTACCCACCATAATGACATTAGAGTATTCTGAATTTATATTTACCTTTACCACTGCAATTTATTCTTTCATATGTTTTCCTGTTACTAATTAGTACCCTTTTGTTTTAGCTTAAAGAAGCCCCTTTAACTTTTTTTTTGGGGGGGGGTGGTATGGCCAGTCTAGTGGTCATGAACTTCTTCAGTTTTTCTGGTCTGGAAAACTCACTATCTCTCCTTAAATTCTGAAGAACAACTTTTCCAGGTAGAATATTCTTGGTTGGCAGTTTTTTCTTCTTTCAGCACTTAGAATGTATAGTGCTATTCCCTTTGGCTTGCAAAATTTCTTCTGAAAAATTTGCTGATGGTCTTATAGGGGTTCTCTTGTGCATAATGTTGTTTTTCTCTTGCTGCTTTAAAAATTCTCTCCTTGTCTTTAACTTTTGACATTTTAATTATAATGTGTCTTCATGTGTGTCTTGTTGAATTCATCCTTTTTGGAATGTTTTGGGCTTCTTAGATCTGTATGTCTGTTTCTTTCCCCAAGTTAGGGGAGTTTTCAGCCATTATTTCTTCAAATAAGCTTTCTGCCTTCCCTTCTCGTTCTGTGACTCCTGTAGTGAATGTTCGCCCACTTGTTGTTCCATAAGTCCCTTAATCTATCTTCACACTTTTTAAAAAATTAATTAATTTGGCTGCACTGGATCTTCGTTGTGGCACATTGGATCTTCGTTGTGGCACATGGGATCTTCATTGTAGCATGCAGGATCTTTAGTTGTGGCATGTGGGCTCTTAGCTTCAGCATGCATTTGGGATGTAGTTCCCTGACTAGGGTTTGAACCCAGGCCTCCTGCATTGGGAGCACTGAGTCTTAACTACTGGACCACCAAGGAAGTCCCAATCTTTTAATTCTTTTTTCTTTTCCTCCTCCAGTCGAGTGATTTCCACTGCCCTGTCGTTGAGTTTGCTGATCTTTCTTCTACTTCATTTTTTCTGCTGTTGAACCCCTCAATTAAAATTTTCCGTTCAGTTTTTATATTTTTCAGCATCATGATTTCTGTTTGATACTTTCTTCTATTTTCTCTCTCTTTGTTGAAATTTTTACTCTGTTCATAAATTATTCTCCTGAGTTCAGTGAGCATCTTTATGACCATTATTTTGAATTCTTTATCAGGTAAGTCACTTATCTCCATTTCATTAAGGTGTGTTGATTGAGTCCTTTTGCTTTTGTTTGGAAAATATTCTTCTGTTTCTTCATTTTCCTTGACTCTCTGTGCGGTTTCCATGCATTAGATAAAACAGTCACCACTCCCAGTCTTAAGGGCATGGTCTCCTGTAGATTAACCTATCATTCGGAACTGCCCTAGCTCTGGGTTGTTCCTCTAACCTTTGTGATTGTCCAAGTGCCTTCTTTGTTCTTAGTGGCTCCTAGTAGTTGAGGGTGTGCCAAGACCTTTTAGTATCCCAAAGAGGGAGGATCTTAGCACCTAGATGCAGGCTGATTGGAAGCTGGACCCTAGGCAGCAGCTTTTAAAGTATGCAAATAGGGGCTTCCCTAGTGGCGCAGTGGTTGGGAATCCGCCTGCCGGTGCAGGGGACACGGGTTCAAGTCCTGGTCCAGGAGGATCCCACATGCCACGGAGCAACTAAGCTCCGTCCACCATGGCTGCTGAGCCTGTGCTCTGGAGCCTGTGAGCCACAGCTGCTGAGCCCACGTGCCACAACTGCTGAAGCCCACACGCCTAGAGCCTGTGCTCTGCAACAAGAGAGGCCACTGCAATGGGAGGACCACTCACTGCAGCTGGAGAAGGCCTGTGTGCAGCAACGAGGACCCAACGCAGCCAAAAATAAATAAATAAAAATTTTAAAATTCTTAAAAAAAATTAAAATAAAGTATGCAAATAGACTTCTTTCAGGGAAAGACTGGGAGATGGGCATTTCCATCTGCTCCCTTGGAGCTCTGGGGAATAGTCAGTTAAGAACTGTTTCTTTGTTGTAATCCTATGGGACTGGTAAAGTAACCTCTGTTGACCACCTAAGCCAGGAGATCAAGGGCTGGGTCTCCTGGGTGGCCACTGCACAAGTTCCTTTCACAGAGATATTGGCAACCTAGAGCAGGACAGAGAGAGGGAGCATGTAGCTGGTGCCCACTGGCCTCTTCATTCTCTGAAGAAGATTGCTGTCAGCCCCTAGGTTTGTGTTAAATTAGGAGTCTAACCCTCAGGCTGAAGCTTTTAGGATAAGCAAATAGGCCTCTTTCATAACAAGACTGGGAGATGGGTGTTTCATTCTGCAGCTTTTGTGCTGAGCCCTGGGGTGAGAGCCACGATGAGCCCTCATGAGCCCGTTTGTTTGCTATATACCCTTGTGGGTCTTGTTGACTCAAGCTCCACTGGCTTTCAGAGTTTGGTGTTTTGGGCGCCCATCCCTCAGGTGAAAGTCTTAAAAGTTGGGGCACTAGATGTTGGGTACAACCCCTTCACTACTCATGGAGAACCAGGGAGCTGTGAATTCCCTCCCAATTGTGTGTTGCTATGCCAGGGGGTGGGTTTATGGTGAGATTGTGTCTCATCCTCTCCTCCCTATGTTGATGTTGTATTTTTCTCATTTGCCCTATTGTGTAGGTGACCCTCAGCTACTTTCTGGATTTCTTTCAGAGGGAATTGTTTCGTATATAGCTGTAGAAATATTGCATCCATGGGAGGAGGTAAATTCAGGCTCCTATGTTGCCATCTTGTACTGGAATCCTTACTATACTCTTATGATATCAAATCCTTTTGGAATATATTTTATTGCAGGGTGTGAGGTAGGGATCTAACTGATTTTTTCCCTCAAATGGATACATGTTGACACACAATTAAATCAACCATCCTTTTCCCTTTAGCTTGAAACACTACATATAAAACGTGTGCATGCGCACACACACACACAAGCTCATTTCTGGATCTTCTGCTTTATTCATCTCTCTATCTGTGCCTGAGTCTGTATTGAGCTGTGTTAGTTATTGTAGTTCTATTATGAAGACAGATGAGCAGAAGTGTGTATTAATCCTAACCCTGATTTAGGAGCTATGATAGTAAGTTTGGACTAAAGATAACAATTTAGCCATGAAAGATTTATTCCAACTCAACTGTGGTTTGTTGAGTTCAGTGAGAGGAACACTGTATATTTCAAAGTCATGTGTTGATGTTTTGCAGTTCCTATAGAGACAGGCTGTGAAGTGCTACAGTGAGATTTTACCTTGTAAAGTTCTTAATAGCTCTAACAGACAACTTTTAGCTTCATGTCTGTTTTATTGTTACACAGCCCAACATAACATAATGTCTGAACTTCGGGTGTTCTCTCACATTGAGAGTACTGAGATACTTTAATGTTTTTTTTTTTTTAATTTTACTAGGTTCCATGTATTTTATGGCTAAACAAGTTTGAAAGGATGGTAAGGACAGGACAGCAATAACAAAACTGTAGAAAAGAAATAGCTGCAATTGTAAGGGTATCACCCAATCTAGAATTGTGGTCCCATTCTCAAGTGGCTCAGTGGAGTAGTCCAAGTTTTCCTTTTTATTCTTAGTGATGATATTAACAATAATTAAAGATAAAAATATTAGTATCACTACTTAATTGCATGATAAATGTTTCTCCTTGCTTAGTGGTGCTGTTAGATGCCTTGAACTGGTTTTATCTGTTTGCTCAGTAAGTGTAATTTAAGCTATTTCACACTTGTTTAAACCACTGAGGAAAAAGATAAGTAATTTCTCTTTTTTCTATAATTTCTCAGTGGCAACAAGTTGATGTCTTACCAAAAACATGCTTGGCCTGTTTGCAGTTTGCTTTGGCTCTAAACTAATGAGAAATGTAGTTTGAAAAGGTTTATCAGGTTTTAATATACATGACCATTGTTTTGTGGTCAAGTCCTTGAAAACATGTAGAGTTCTTTGTTTTTCCTTTCAGTTGCAGTGTTGTAGTGTTCAAGCAAAAGCATCCAAAAATAGCCAACTGAAAGGCAAAGGTTTTCTAAAATTCAGGCTTTGTTGGAGTTTATAATCAACTCCATACATTCTAAAAACTTAATTTAGTTCATAAAGTTTGCATTAAGCAAATGAGCTTTAAATGTTAACAGAAAGTGAAAGGTATAAAACATATATCAGGTTGGTCAGTCAGTGCAGTATAATCAAAGGAGCAGAACTTCTGTAATTAATAAAATAGTGCAATATGCCATTTGTTCTAAAATTATGTGTCAAAACTCTACTAGGAGACTTCTATAGACTGAACGTTTGTGGTCCCCCCAAATTCATATGTTGAAACCTAGTCCCCAACATTTGGAGGTGGGGGGCTTTGGGGTGTTTAGGCCATGAGGGTGGAGCCATCATGAAAGGGATTAGTGCTTTTATTAAAGAGACCTCAGAGATCTCCCCTGACCTTTCTACCATGTGAGGAAAAAGTCTCTCTATGAACCTGGAAGTGGGTTCTCACCAGATGCTGAATCTGCCAACACCTTGATCTTAGACTTCCAGCCTCTGGAACTGTGAGAAATAAATTTCTGTTGTTTGTAAGTCCCCCAGTCTATGGTATTCTTCTACAGCAGCCTGAGCAAAGACAGAGACATTCCAAGAGCCTTGGTCTCTTTTCAATTTTTTTTCACATGAACCTTGAAAAATTTGGAATTTTCTTCTCTTAGCTCTTGCATTAATTCACCCAACAAATATTTTGTGCCCGGGGTGTGCCAGACACTCGGTGGACAGACACAACTGGAGCAGACAGAAGTCCTTGCCTTCATGAGGCTTTCACTCTAGAGAGGAAAGACAATAAAATAATAAACCCGTAAGGACATAATAAACCAAATAGTAGAGTATCATATAGAAGAAAAATAACACAAGTTAAGGGCGATAGCCAAGGCCTGGCCGATGGTTGGCGGGGGGACTGTTTTCTTTAGAGAGGACAGAGAGGGCCTCGCCAGTAAGACAGCATGGTGTGAACATCTGGGCGAAATGAGGGAGTGAGCCATGGGGGTGTCCTGGAGAAAAGGATTCCAGGCAGAAAGTGCGAGAAGCACACAGGTCACGCCCAGTGGATTCTGCAGCACAGGGAGGTGGTGTGGATGTGATCTTGGAGAGACAGCAGTGAGCAGTCCTGAAGAGAGATCTTAGTTTCCTCTAAGGAATTGGACCTGGGTGTCCTGGATGAAAACCAGGCATCCTAGCCACTAGTCCACCAAGAATATTTCAAGGAGGCAAAAACTGTAAAAAACAGATACAAAGTTTATTATTAGAGACACAGCACAAGTGGGAGAGCATACAGAGAAGCAGTTTCTTTATTTAAGTCAGAAGCAAGGCAGAAGTACACACCCAGAGGGAAAGGGTGTGGGCGTCCTCCCTAAGAGGAGGAGCTCAGTAATGAGGTGACTTGAATCACTTCCGTAGGACAGTCCTTCTGGGTCGTTGTTTGCCTTTGGCCAATTATCTGGTTTCTTTTTCCACACCTGCCCTGCCCTAGGGCCCTCCCCAACATGCGTGCGCAACTTTTTGCTAAGATGGATCCCATCGCAGAAGCCTATGGGGGTGTGTCCACACTGATTATGGGGTGGTGCCCCTCCCTTTGTGACCCCCAAGGAGCCTTCCTGTGCATGTGCAGCTGGGGAGGTTTCCTTGACCCCAGGAGTGGTCATCTTATCTCTTGACTCCAGGAGAGCTGAGCTCCTGCCACTAACTTTGTCCTTGGAGTGTCCAGAAAAAACAAAGCTTCAGTGTTACTCTGCTTGACAAGCACCAGCTGTCCATCCCAGGGGCCCATCTACCTCCTACCTGAGATGGAGTTCAGGGGGAGAGGGCCAGGCGGCGAGGTGAGACTGATGGGGAGGAGGTGAGACAGGGCTACAAAATGTGGGGTCTTTAAGGCCACGTAAGGATGTTGGTTTGCTCTCAGTGAGCTGGAAAGTCTTTGGGGGATTTTGAGTGGAGACAGGACTTTGGGCTCTGGCTTGAAAAGGATTCCTCAGCTCCTTTACTGAGAACAGATCTTAAGGAGTCAAGGTGGGGGACACAGAGGTCTAGTTAGGAGGCTAGTGCAATAATCTAAGAAGAAGATCATGTAGATGAAGAGAAGTGATTAGCTCCTGGATGTATTTTGAAGGTACAGCCAGCGGTTATGCTCATGGACCAGGTGAGGGCTGTGAGGGAAGGAGAGGAATGAAGACAGCACGGTGGTTTTTCACCTGCGCAACTGGAAGACTGGAGTCGAGCTAACAAAAAGCAGTGGCCATGCTTATCTCACTGATGGCTGTGGCTGTGGTTCTGGGTCGGAAAGTAGAGAGATTTCCTTTATACCACGTTGACGCGTCATCGTCACCCAAAGTCTGTAGCTTATGTTAGGGTTCCCTGGTGTTGTATATTCTGTGGGTCTTGACAAATGTATGAAGACACATATCCCCTCTTGTAGTATCCTACAGAATTGCTTCACTGCCCTAAAAATCCTCTGTGCTCTGCCTGTTCATCCCTTCCCCACTCCTAATGCCTGGCAACCACTGATCTGTATATTGTCTCCATAGTTTTACCTTTTCCAGAATGTCATATAGTTTGAATCATACAGTATGTAGCTCTTTCAGATTGGTTTTTTACACTTAGCAATATGCATTTAAGGATTGTCCATGCCTTTTCACGGCTTGACAGCTCCTTTCTTTTTAGTGCTGAATAACGTTCTGTTATCTGGATGTCCCACAATTTAGTTATCCATTTGCTTCCAAGTTTTGGCAATTAGGAATAAAGCTGCTGTAAACATCCACGTGCAGGTTTGTGTGTGGACATTTTTTTTTTTTTTGTGGTACGCAGGCCTCTCACCGTTGTGGCCTCTCCCACTGTGGAGCACAGGCTCCGGACGCGCAGGCTCAGCGGCCATGGCTCACAGGCCCAGCTGCTCCGTGGTATGTAGGATCTTCCCAGACCGGGGCACGAACTCGTGTCCCCTGCATCGGTAGGCGGACTCTCAACCACTGCACCACCAGGGAAGCCCTGGACATACATTTTTGACTTCTTCATATAATACCAAGGAGTGCAATTGCTGGATAATATGGTAAGAGTATGCTTAGCTTTGTAAGAAACCGCCAAACTGTCTTCCAAAGTAGCTGCACCATTTTGCATTCCCACTCACAATAAATGAGATTTCCTGTTGCTGTAGCCCTATTCAGTGCTGTCAGTGTTTTGGATTTTGGCCATTCTAGTAGATGTGTAGTGGCATTTCATTGTTTCAACGGATTCTATTTTTAATGGTTGCTAAGAATTCCTTTTTAAAAATAGATTGGCCCTTTCCGAGACCTCATCCTCCTGCATCACTAAGGCCTTTGGAGCTTCATTTCAGATTAGACACACCAACAAACAAGGCCATTGCTAGCAGACAAAGTCACCCAGACACCGTGTTTACGCCACTTCAGTCCACTTGGTGCTCTCCCTTCTGGTCATTTGTCTCTGGGAATAGCCCTCTGACTCTCCTTCATCCTGCTAGTTTCTTGGAAGTAGCATATCTTGTTTGGTAGGTTCCAGTCCTTGTTTGTTGATCATTGTTCAGCAGTTAGTTGTGATTTTGGTGGTTTTGTGGGAGGAGGTGAGCTCAGATCCTTCTATCCCACCATCCTCGCCCCAAAGCCACGCTGCTAGTTTCTAAATAAGAATATTCCCTTTGGTATGACTTGCTGTTCCCACTCTTCGCTTAGTCTAATAGAATGTATGAACACTGAAACCATCATACTTAGGCTAAGAAGTCTCAAATTTACATCTCCAGTCCTAACTTTTCACCTAAATTCTAGCCCTGTATTTTTAGGTACCTAGAGAATGCCCTCATCCTGAATATCTTACAATTCTTTCTTTTGCTGTCTCTCAAATTATCTCTGTGTGTCTGTCTCTACTTCCCTCTCAGTGTCTCTCACGGAGTCTCTCTCTGGGATCTGCAGGTGTGAGTCTTGCAGGATGACTCTCTGTTCCTCACACCCTACCTTGAATCCATCAGCAGATCTTCCATCAAAATGTATCCACCGACAGGTTATCAATATGTCTCAACTCCTCTCCTGCTAGCACCCTAATCTAGACCAAAATCTCTTCCCTGGAGCCCTTCAGTAGCTTCCAAACTGGTCTCTCACCTCCACTTTTACTCCTTAATAATATATCCACCATAGAGCAGCCAGAGCAATCTTTTTTCGCCAGTTTTATTTAGATGTAATTGACATGAAACATCATTAAGTAAATGTGTGCAGCATATTGATTTGGTACACTTATGTACTGCAACACAAGTGATTTTAAAAATCAGATCCTATTACTTTCTTGTTTAATATTCTTTGGTGGTGCCCCATTGCTATCAGAATAAAATCCAACCTTCTCACCATTACTTAAAGCCTCTATATTATCTGACCTCTGCCTCCCTTCCCCAAACCAATGTCTTACCTTGCCTCCCTCATTTCCAGCTTTCAACTATGCAAAACTAGTTCCCAGCTCAGGGCCTTTGCACTTGCTGTTCCCTCTGCCTGGAATGCCTTCCCCAAATGCTCCCTTCCCTAGCTCATTTCCTCCATTCACGTCTCGGATTTCCCCTGACTTCCCCTGACTTCTTGAAGTAATATGCTTACCACCCTCCCCTATGAGTCCCATTCACTCTCTCTCCCATTTCCTAGTTTTATTTTCTTCGTGTCATTTATAAATTGTTATCCAAAATTATTTGCTTACATGTTTGCAGTCTGTTGCTCTCCAGTAGAATGTAAGCTCTCTGAGGACAGGGTCCTTGTCTTATTCCCCACTGGAGCCTAGAGCTTAGAACAGTGTCTGCATAGTGAGAGCTCAAAATATATCTGTAGAATGAATGAATGTATTTGAAACTCAACCCCCCACCCATGCCAATAAGTCATCATCCTATTTTTTCCATCCAACTCCAAACGATTTTGTTTCTCATATTCCATTTTTTTCAATTCCCTAAATCAGTATTTTGGAGTCATCTTTATTTCCTCCCTCTTTGTGTACCCTGTATCCAGTACAGCCCTCAAAGCAAGTCCTTTTGGTCTTTCCTTCCTGTGATTTTTCAGATTCCTTCTTCCCTTCCCTAGTCATGGCCCACATCATGGATCTATTTTTCCTTCTTTAGTCTTTCTATATTTTCCTAACGTTCTGGAGGGCGATGCCAGACTGATGTTGCTAAACACTTGTTTTCAAATTTTATGCCCAAATCGGGTACATTCTTTTCTGGAATTGGAGGCAAGTACAAAAATGCTGCTCCGTATAACTGAGGCTAAGTCGAAGCATCAAGAAGTGAATGTGATTGGCTCTCGGAGTAAGGTATGTGTGAGGTATCACGTATGTGTTTTGCCGTTGATACCGATATCCTTGAATTTCATCCAGAAACCATCACTTTAAATTTAAAATAGCAGAAGCTTTGTCCTTGGTAATCTGGTGGTATTTATGTTTGACACAAGAATTGCATACATCCATACCAAGTCTTTAAAGAAGAAATTTAGAGAATGAAATCTGGTTTCTTGGTCTAGCAGTGTCCAGAGAGCTCATTACTTGGATTCTAATGACCAGTTCCACTGATGGAGATGAAATATTCTTAGACTTGGAGAATGACAACACACGAGGTATTTTCAGTTTGCTGAAAATGTCCTTTTGGCAGTGCAGAATTTCCTTTTCACTGACTCTTTGTGCACCACATGAACTGCCGTCTGGTCTCCCGTTGACCCTTCCCACCACGAGGACCTGCTGCCCCTACGTGTATGGTTCCAAGTTTTGATACAGATTTCCCCAGAAAAATGAATGGGCGTTATCACTGATAAATCACACTGTCACAAAGTTGGTTCGTGTGACGTGAACTCCCAAATTAGTTCATACTTTATCACTTGGATACAGTGATGAATTTGAGATGTTGGATGTTCAATCTGTATTTGGTCCAGATACTCCCTGAGATGTTCCTTTGGCTGCCCACGATGACCCAGACACCCCAGTGCTCACATCCTGGTGTAGTTGCCTCCCTCACTGCCTCTGATCTTGGCCATGTGTCTAACATTGACCAATGGAACATCAACAAATGAAACACGACTCGAGGCTTACTTGGCACTTACAATTTGAAACTTGCCCTCTCGGGACATTCCTTTTTAGAATCCAGCTTCTACTGTGTTCAGAAGGCCAAGCAGCTATAGGGAGAGGTCCACGTCGCAAAGAACTGAGAACCCTGGACGTAACCCCAGCTGAACTCCCAGCCATCATCAGCTGGCAACAATCTCAGCTCTGTAAGCAAGGCCATTTGGAACTTCCCACCATGCCAGTGTCCTGGACCCAACACAGAATTTTCCCATCTCAAAATACCTTTGGCATTTATACCCTGATTTCAGTTGCATATACTCCTTGACCTACAAATAACAATAGTAGACATCATCCAAACATTTATGCAGCATTTGTTATGCACCAAGCATACAGATGACTGGTTTACTGTTGTGCGGTCTCAGTGCTGTGGTATCTTTTCCCCCAGTCACTGGTTTAAACCATAATTTGTCAAATCTCCTTTTCCTATCCTGTGACAAATTCTTGGCTAGGGTAGTTCATTCAACAAATGCTTACTGAGTTCCCACTGTGTGTTAAACACTGGTGATATAGCAGTGAACAAAACAAGCAAAAATCCTTGTTCTCACGGAGCCTACCTTATAGTGGAAAATGTAGGTAATAAACAAAATAAGTATCAGATTAGTTAGCTGGTTTACATATAATGCAAACAATTTTAAACAAGGTTATATTGTATGGCCTCTGTAGGTTGGCTGCTTCTCTGCTCCATGTCTCCTTCAAGGTCAAGGAGACATCCCTTCCTGGGACATGCTGGTCTGTGGCAGAGGGAAAAGAGAGCTGCCTCTTAAAGCTTCTGCTCAGCAGTACCATGCATCAGTGCCTCTCACGTTTTATCACCACGTGAACAATCCTGACGGCAAATAATTGGGAACATAGTCTTCCACAACTAGCAAAATATTTTAGATATACACAAGGGCTGAGTTGAAAAATAAAGAATAAAAAATGAGGAGGAGAGTGCTGGGGACCCGGAAAAGGAAATACATTTTAATAGCATGGTCAAGGGTGAACTTGTTCAGAAGGTGACATTTGAGCAAAGATTTGAAGGGGGTAAGTGGGTGAGGTTTGGACTATCTGGGTAAAGAGAGCTTTGAGAAAAAGGAAAGCAAGTGGAAAGGCCCTGAGGCAGGAGCATGTGTGGTAACTTGAAGAACAGAAAACAGGCCAGTTGTGTCTTTGTAGGAAAATTACAGGAAATAAGATCAGAGAGAAAATGGGGATGGGGTGGGTACAGATCATGTATGACTGTATCAGCAAGTGTAAAGACTTCAGTTCTGATTCTGAATGAGAAGGGCAACCACTGGAGGGTTTTGAACAGGAGTGACGTGAACTGAATTGCATTTCAGTAGGATCTTTCTATCTGCCGCATTAGAGACAGGCTGTAGTGGGGCAAGATTGGAAGCCAGGCTACAAGTGGGGAGGCTTTTTGCAATAATCCAGGCAAACAAGAATGGTAGCTTGTTCCAGAATGTGTGGTGTACCGGGGTGGTGGTGAGAAGTGGTTGAATTAAGGACATATTTTAAAGGTAAAACTAACAGCCTCCTTTGATGGTTTGATTGGGGTGTAGAGAGAAAGAAAGGGAATTAAGGGTAACTTTTAAGAGTCCTTAACTTTCAGTTCACTTAGTTATTAAATCAATCCAGCCTGAAGCTTCAATTTCAAATTCAATGACAATATCACCTCCCTCTCTTCCGCACCCTCACTAGGCTAGTACCGATTTGAAGTGAGACTCGGACTTCTCAGATTGGGGGGTAGGGAAAGTATTTGGAATGATGCTCCAATGTGTGGAGCAAGGATGGAGGAGAGAGAAAGGGATGGAGTTGGAAAGTTGTGCAGTCCCCTCTTGGCTGATGGTCACTCCTTTCCTGGCTACACTGACCCACTGATATGCTCATTTCACTGGGTTCCCACGTGATGCTCTCTCAAGGGTGTACATGGGTGAGTCCTTTAGACTGTACTGCGGAGCTCCCTTCAGTGCAGTTACCTGGTGTGTGAAGTACTAGTCCCTGGTGGTGCTGCTCTAGCTGGGCCACCTGGAGACAGCTCCAGCACAACTACATCCCCTGGTGCCTCCAGCAAGTGGACATGATGCCTGCCCCACCACCTTGTCACCGCTGTCCCAAGCGTCCTCCTCCTTGATATCCCCATAGCTTCTGTCTGAGGAGGTGCCTCATTTTGCCAGCGCCCACCATCTCAGAAGTGTTTCTCTTGGGGCCTCACTCATTTGGTTTCAGGGAGGGGAGACCCTTTCCCATCTATGCCCAAACGTGGTGTGAGGAGAGGATGCTCTTTCACCATGAATGTTCCACTCCCACAGGGATGGACAACCAGAGAGAAACCTCTCTGCACCTCTTCTTTACCTTCTCATTTTCTTTTTTTTTTAAATTGAGGTATAATTCAAAAATATAAAGTTATTTATTATTGTTTGGCTGTGTTGGGTCTTCGTTGCTGTGCGCGGGCTTTCTCTAGTTGCGGTGAGTGCGGGCTACTCTTCTTTGCGGTGCATGGGCTTCTCACTGCGGTGGCTTCTCTTGTTGCGGAGCACGGGCTCTAGGCACACGGGCTTCAGTAGTTATGGCATGCAGGCTCAGTAGTTGTGGTGCACAGGCTTAGTTGTTCTGCGGCATGTGGGATTGTCCCGGACCAGGGCTCAAACCTGTGTCCCCTGCACTGGCAGGAGGATTCTTAACCACTGTGCCACCAGGGAAGTGCCGAGGTATAAATGACATGTGACATTATATTGGTTTCAGGTATACACATAATGATTTGGTATTTATACATATTGTAAAATGATCACCCCAATAAGTCTAGTTAACGTCAGTTACCATTCATAGATAACATATTTTTTCTTGTGATGAGAACTTTCAAGGTCTACTCTGTTAATACTTTCAAATATGCAATATAATATTACTAACTATCGTCACCATGCTGTAAATACATCCCCAAGACTTATGTATTTTATAACTGGAAGTTTGTACCTTTAAAAATTTTTTTTAAATTGAAGAATAGTTGATTTACAATGTTGCATTAATTTCTGCTGTACAGCAAAGTGATTCAGTTATTTATATATATATATATGCATTATTTTTTATATATTCTTTCCCATTATGGTTTATCATAGGATATTGAATATAGTTCTCTGTGCTATACAGTAGGACCTGGTTGTTTATCCATTCTATATATAAAAGCTTACATCTGCTGACCCCAACCTCCCACTCCACCCCTCCCCCTTCCCCCTCCCCCTTGGCAACCACCAGTCTATGCTCTATATCCTTGATTCTGTTTCTGTTTTGTAGATAGGTTCATTTGTGTCATACTTTAGATTCCACATATAAGGGATATCATATGGTATTAGGCTTTCTCTTTCTGACTTACTTCACTTAGTGTGATAATCTCTAATTGCATCCCTGTTTCTGCAAATGGCATTATTTCGTTCTTTTTTATGGCTGAGTAGTATTCCGTTGTGTATATGTACCACCTCTTCTTTATCTGTTCATCTGTCCATGGACGTTTAAGTTGTTTCCATATCTTGGCTACTGTGAATAGTGCTGCTGTGAACATCGAGGTGCATGGATCTTTTTGAATTACAGTTTTGTCTAGATACATGCCCAGGAGTGGGGCTGCTGGATCATATGGGAACTATATATTTAGTTTTCTGAGGAACCTCCATGCTGTTCTCCATAGTGACTGCACCTGTTTACGTTCCCACCAACAGTGTAAGGGGGTTCCCTTTTCTCCACATCTATTATTTGTAGACTTTTTGATGGTGGCCATTCTGACTGGTGCGAGGTGATATCTCATTTTAGTTTTCATTTGCCTTTCTCGAATAATTAGTGATGATGAGTATCATCATCACTAGGCATCATGATGATGCCTTTTCTCTACGTCCTCACCTACACTTGTTACTGCTTGTCTTTTTGATAATAAGCGTCTTAACAGGTGTGAGGTAATGATCAGTGATCTTGAGCACTTTTTCATGGACCTGTTGGCCACCTGTATGTCCTCTTTGTAAAAATGTCTATTCAGATCTTCTGCCTCTGTTTTAAAAGAAACAGATTGTTTTTTTGCTGTTGTGTTATATGAGTTCTTTATATCAGTACATTTGGATATTAACTCCTTACCAGATACATGATTTACAGATGTTTTCCCCTGTTCAGTAGGTTGCTTTTTCATCGTGTTGATGGTTTCCTTCTCTGTACAGAAGCTTTTAGTTTGATGTAGTCCCACTTTTTTGTTGTTGTCGTTGCCTTTGCTTTTGATGTCAGACCCAGAAAAGTCATCGCCAGAACTGATGTCACGGAGCTGACTGCCTATGTTTTCTTATAGGAGTATTATGGTTTCAGGTTTTATGTGCAAGTCTTCAATCCATGTTTTTAAAATAAATTTATGTATTTATTTATGTTTGGCTGTGTTGGGTCTTCATTGCTGCGTGCAGACTTTCTCTAGTTGCGTCGAGCAGGGGCTACTCTTCGTTGCAGTGCGCGGGCTTCTCACTGCGGTGGCTTCTCTTGTTGTGGAGCATGGGCTCTAGGCACACGGGCTTCAGTAGTTGTGGCTCACGGGCTCTAGAGCACAGGCTCAGTAGTTGTGGCTCACGGGCTTAGTTGCTCTGTGGCATGTGGGATCTTCCCGGACCAAGGCTTGAACTGGTGTCCCCTGCGTTGACAGGTGGATTCTTAACCACTGAGCCACCGGGGAAGTCTCTTTAATCCATTTTGAGTTACTGTTTGTTTATGGTGTAGCATAGTAGTCCAGTTTCATTCTTTTGCATGTGGCTGTCCAGATTTCCCAACACCATTTATTGAAGGGACTGTTCTTTCCCCATTATGTATTCTTGGCCTCTTTGCCATAATTAGTTGATCATATATATGTGGATTTATATCTGGGCTCTCAATTCTGTTCCATTGATCTATGTGTCTGTTTTTATGCAAATTCCATACTGTTTTGATTACTATAGCTTTGTAATATAATTGGAAATCAAGAAGCATGAAGTCTCCAGCTTTGTTTTTTCTCAAGATTGCTTTGGCTATTTGGGGTCTTTTGTGGTTCCATATACATTTGAGGATTGTTTCTTCTATTTCTGTGAAAACTTCCATTGGAATTTTGATAGGAATTGCATGAAGTGTACGGTGCGTTGGGTAGTATGAAGTGTTTAATGCTATTAATTCTTATAATTTGTGAGCCCAGAACATCTTTCCATTTATTTGTGTCTTGAATTTCTTTCTTTCTTAAAAAAAATTGTTCATTTACTTATTTTTGGCTGTGTTGGGTTTTCATTGCTGCACTCGGGCTTTCTCTTCTAGTTGGGGTGAGCAGGGGCTACTCTCCGTTGCAGTGCGTGGGCCTCTCACCGCGGTGGCCTCTTCTGTTGTAGAGCACGGACTCTAGGCATGCAAGCTCAGTAGTTGTGGCTCGTGGGCTCTAGAGTGCAGGATTACTAGTTGTGGTGCATGGGCTTAGCTGCTCCATGGCATGTGGGATCTTCCCAGACCAGGGCTCGAACCCATGTCCGCTACACTGGCAGGCGTTTTTTTTTTTTTTTTTTAAACATTGTCTTTTTTTAAAAAAATTATTTTTATTTATTTATTTATGGCTGTGTTGGGTCTTCGTTTCTGTACGAGGGCTTTCTCCAGTTGTGGCAAGCGGGGGTCACTCTTCATCGCGGTGCACGGGCCTCTCACTATTGCAGCCTCTCTTGTTGCGGAGCACAGGCTCCAGACGCACAGGCTCAGTAGTTGTGGCTCACGGGCCTAGTTGCTCCACGGCATGTGGGATCTTCCCAGACCAGGGTTCGAACCTGTGTCCCCTGCATTGGCAGGCAGACTCTCAACCACTGCACCACCGGGGAAGCTCGGCAGGCGGTTCTTAATCACTGCACCACCAGGAAGTCCCTTTGAATTTCTTTCATCAGTATCTTAAAGTTTTCAGTGTACAGGCCTTTCACCTGCTTGGTTAAATTTGTTCCTGGGTATTTTCTTATTTCTGATGTGATTGTAAATGGGAATGTTTTCTTAATTTCTCTTTCTATAGTTTGTTATTAACGTATAGAAATGCAACATATTTTTGTATATTGATTTTTGTATCCTGCATCTGAACTGTTTATTCTATCTGGATTTTGGTGGAGTCTTTGGGCTTTCTCTGTATAATATCATCTGCAAACAGTGACAGTTTTTCTACTTCCTTTATAATTTGGATGCATTTTATATCTTTTTCTTGCATAATTGCTCTAACTAGAACTTCCAACGCTGTGTTAAAGGAAAGTGGTGACAGTAGGCATCCTTGTCTTGTTACTGATCTTAGAGGAAAAACGTGTAGTTCTCACTTGTTGAGTATGATGTTAGTTGAGGGCTTGTCATATATGGCCTTTATTATGTTGAGATACATTTCCTCTATACCTATTTTGTTGAGATTTTCCATCATAAAAAGATGTTGAATTTTGTCAGATGCTTTTCTTGCATCTAGTGAAATGATCATACGATTTTTACGCTTCATTTTGTTAATGTTTTATATCATATTGATTTCGAGGATGTTGACCCATTTTGCATCCCTGGAATAAATCCCACTTGATTATGGTGTGTGATCCCTTTAATTATTATTGAATTCTGTTTGCTTCTCTTTTGTTGAGCATTTCAGCATCTGTGTTCATCAAAGATACTGGCCTGTCATTTTCTTTTTTTGTGATGTCCTTGTCTGGTTTTGGTATCAGAGTAATGCTGGCTTCTTAAAATGAATTTGGAGTGTTCCCTCCTCTACTGTTTCTTGGAAGAGTGTGAGAAGGATTTATATCAATTCTTCTTTGAATATTTGGTAAAATTCAACAGTGATGCCATCTGATCTTGGACTTTTGCTTTTGGGGAGGTTTTTATTACTGATTTAATCTCCTTACTAGTAATCAATCTGTTCAGGTTTTCTATTTCTTCTAGATTCAGTCTTGTAGGTTTCTAGGAATGTATCCATTTCTTCTAGGTTGTGCAATTTGTTGGCATAAAATTGATCACAGTAGTCTCTTATGATCTTTTTTATTTCTGTGGTACGAGTTGTAACATCTCCTCTTTCATATCTGATTTTGAGTTGTCTTCTCCTGTCTTACTTGGTAAGTCTAGCTGAAGGTTTGTCATATTTATGTATTTTTTCAAAGAACCGGATCTTAGTTTCACTGACATATTTTATTGTCTTTTTAGTCTTTATTTCATTTATTTCCACTCTGATCTTTATTTCCCTCCTTCTACTAATTTTTGGCTTTGTTTGTTCTTCTTTTTCTAGTTGCTTGCGGTGTAAAGTTAGGTTATTTAGTGGAGCTTTTCCTTCTCCCTTGATACATGCATTTATTGCTATGAACTTCCCTTTTAGAACTGCTTTTGGTACACCCCATAGGTTTGGGTATGTGGTAATTCTGTTTTCATGATCTCAAGGCATTTTCTAGTTACCCTTTTGATGTTTCTTTGACCCATTTGTTTTTCAGTAGCCTGTTGTTTAATACTCACATATCTGAATTTTCTGGTTTTCTTCTTGTAATTGATTTCTCGTTGCATACCACTGTGGTAGGAAACAATGCTTGATATGATTTCAGTCTACTTATATTTATCAACTTGTTTTGTGCCTTAATATATGATCTATCCTGCTTTATGTTTCATGTGCCCTTGAGAAGAATGTTTACTCTGTTGTTTTTGGATGGAATGTTAAGTCCATCTGGCATAATGAGTCATGTAAGGCCAATGATTCCTTACTGATTTTATGTCTGGATGATCGATCTCTTGATGTAAGTGGCTTATAAAGTCCCCTACTATTATTGTATTGCTGTTTATTTCTCCCTTTAGGTCTGTTAATTGCTGTATATAGTTAGGTGCTCCTAGGTTGGTGCATACATACTTACAAGTGTTATATCTTCTTGCTGTTTGACTCCTTTATCATTATGGAATGCCCTTCTTTGTCTCGTATAAGAGTCCCTGTTATAGGATAGAAAGCCCAGAGATAAACCCACGCACATATGGTCACCTTATCATTGATAAAGGAGGCAAGAGTATACAATGGAGAAAAGTCAGCCTCTTCAATAAGTGGTGCTGGGAAAACTGGACAGCTACATGTAAAAGTATGAGATTAGATCACTCCCTAACACCATACACAAAAATAAACTCAAAATGGATTAAAGACCTAAATGTAAGGCCAGACACTATCAAACTCTTAGAGGAAAACACAGGCAGGACACTCTGACATAAATCATAACAAGATCCTTTTTGACCCACCTCCTAGAGAAATGGAAATAAAAACAAAAATAAACAAATGGGACCTAATGAAACTTAAAAGCTTTTGCAGAGCAAAGGAAACCGTAAACAAGAAGAAAAGACAACCCTCAGAATGGGAGAAAATATTTGCAAGTGAAGCAGCTGACAAAGGATTAATCTCCAAAACATACAAGCAACTCATGCAGCTCAATATTGGGAAAACAAACAACCCAATCCAAAAATGGGCAGAGGACCTAAACAGACATTTCTCCAAAGAAGATATACAGATTGCCAACAGACACATGAAAGGATGCTCAACATCACTAATCATTAGAGAAATGCAAATCAAAACTACAATGAGGCATCACCTCACACCAGTCAGAATGGCCATCATCAAAAAATCTAGAAACAATAAATGCTGGAGAGGGTGTGGTGAAAAGGGAACCCTTTGCAGCGTTGGTGGGAACGGAAGTTTCCCGCCAACAAAGTCAGAATAGACTGGACTCAAGGTCCTGTGAGCCCCTGCTCTGCCACCCACTGCTGTAGGACCTGGAGCCTGAACCTCTGGGTCTTGCTTTCCCATCTGTGCAGTGGGGATAGAACATGACATCTACCAAGTACTGTCTACCTTTTGGGACAGCCCCTCCTGCCTCCTGTTTGAAAGTTTCCCCACCTTGGATGGGGCTGTCTGGTTTTGGCTCCTAAATACCCCATCCCGGTTACAACACCTTTACCTTTTAAGAATATTGACCTGGGATGTTTGCGTTTGGCCTTCTCTCACCTCCCTTTCTGCCAACTGTCACCCACTTTCCACAGCCTGCACCTCGACATCCAGGCACCAGACGTCTACTCCTCAGTACAAGGATCTAACCCACGTCCCTGGTGCTTCTGCTCCAGAATTATGACCTACCTCCTCTATGGCCAAACCAAAGCTACTATTCCCTCAAGGTTTGGCTCTGTATTAGGAGAGACACAGAGCCCTTTCCTCCTAGAGCCTTCTTTCTTAGCCCAGTGCCCGAGGTGTTTACCGAATCTTGTAACCGACTCTATTTCAAATTTCACCAATCAAGATTCACTTGGGTTACCCAGTATCCTCATTTATTGGAGTATGGGATCTGCAGATAATGTGTTACTTTAGTCCATATGCATCTCTTATCCTAGTTGTACTAGGTATTACATTTACTGAGGACAAGTGGAGGAAAGTTTTCGAACACCAGCAGTTTAAGAGAAAAATCAAATCATGAAATTTCACTTCCTCAAATGAGTAAAGATTATAATGGATTGCAAATAGGTATTATATTGAATAACAATTCAACATACCACTCTGAAGTCTCAACTGTGTTCCATAAACTGTTACTAGAATTACAGATACGAATAAGATCTGGTTGCTGCCTCTGAAAACTTATTGCAGTGATTATTAACATTGTAAGTGGGCTCTCAAGCCCACTTCTGCTGAAAACTGTTGCCCCATCCCACAAAACGTTGAATTGTTTGAAAGCTTGAACATTTTAAATGTAGTTATATTTTTCTGTCTATTCCCAATTGATTTGTGTACCGTCTCCTTTATAAAGTTAGTATTTTTGGTTGATCAGGATCCTGACTCATTTGTTGGCAAGCGAGGAAGCTGATAATCAATAATAATGATTAGAATACCCACCACTGGGAATTCCCTGGTGGTCCAGTGCTTAGGACTCGGCACTCTCACTGGTAGGTCCCAGGTTGAATCCCTGGTGAGGGAGCTAAGATACTGTAAGTCGCTGGGCATGGCCGGAAAAAAAAAAAAAAAGAATACCCACTATTTATTTCCTTTGCACCAGAAAATTTATGCATAATATTTAGTATTCTTACAACCCACTTCTCGGGTGAAGAAAACAATATAGAAACCAAGGAACTGATTCAAGGATTCGCAGTCAGTGGTAGGACATGTGTCAGAGGTCTACCCTGCCTTCAGAAACATCCATTATGTCATCTTCTGGCTCCAGCTTCTTGCAAGGAAATAATCTGTATTTCAGTTAGAATTTTGGAATCTTGCCATGGGAAAAAAATGGTACTCACTTTCTAGGATTTGTAAAAGTAAGTAGATAAGAAGTGTGACAGAAAACAAACAAGACTACATAAGAAATGTAGTAAATAAAGAGAAACTTTTTTTTACCAGAGCAATGTGATTTTGACATGGCATATTTCCCCTATTAAATTTTAACAAGATTATATATGTGTTTATAGACAAAATGTTTTAATTTAACTCTACATGACAGCTGGAAATTGCTCACATTTGCTTTTTTGCTCAAAATATTTGTTTAGAATTAGTCAATTGATTTAATATGTAACATCAGTGTGAACAAGAAAAAAAGTGCAGTCGACAGGGAAGAAAATATTATTGTTTTAATGTGACCATTGTGTTGATAGAATGAGTTAGTGTTCTTCAGTAGAGACATTTCGTGTTAACTCTGATGTGGAATATAGTGAAAAAAATTGTACTGTCAATCTTACACTCAGATAAAAAAAACCTTTGTAGCATAACAGGTTTTTTAAATTCATGCTTAGAAAATTAAGTCACATAGCTTGATATGATAAATACTGTATTACATTACAGCGAGTCATGTAATGTATTTTCTTCTTGTAGTTACAAATTCTGGGCTGGTATAGATTTGGCCGTGTGGTACAAGTGTCTCCCAGGTACATAAAGCAATTCCGTCATCTTCATAAGGAAGTGGTGGGAAGAAAAGAACAAACGTTCATTGGATCATCTAGTATGATCCAAAGCTAGATATAAAGCTAGAAGGCTTTATATTTAAGATCTTATTTAGTATGTACAGTAATGCTTCCTAAGGTCTTGTGAATGATAATGAGTATCATTTTCATCTCCATTTTATATATAAAATGCATATAAAATATTTAAGTAAATTGTCCAAATCCATGCTGGGAGCAAATATTCAAAGTGAGACCGGGTTCCTCTTGTGTCTCACTGTACTGAGTGTGCAAAATCATCCCTATTTGCAGGTGTAGGTGACCTTGACTGTTCTCTGGGCTTAGTGCCACTGTGGTTTGCTGGCATTGAACAGCAGTGTCACCAGAGATGGTTAAGCCTGCCTTGTGTCTCAGCCCTGCCATGTTCTGATTGTGTGATTATGGGCAGTAAGTTCGTCTCTAAACCTCAGGAACTGCACCTATACAACGGGGAAACTTATACCATAGGGTTGTTGAAAGGTCACAGCTGATTCAGAGACACTAAAAAATGGTTCCTGTAATTATAATTTAAAGACACTGAGAAAATGATACTGGACACATGGTAAGAACTAATGAAAACTTTACCCACAGTGTGACTATTTTTTTTCTAATTGCCCTCTTTTTTGTTTTTTTCCTGAGTATTATCAATAATCTTTATTCTGGGGACTTAAGCAAGTGAAAATGTTTTCAGTCAACTATTATTGAGTGTATCTCACTTTGCGAGGTAGGTATAATTATTCCCATTTTATAGCAGAGGAATTAGGATTCAAAACATTAAGTGGACTGGAGAGAGTCGATAAATGCTTTTGCTCAATGAATAAATAAGTAAAGTAAGTGACAGAGCCAGGATTTAAAACCAGATTTTATAAGCTTAAGTCCAGTGTTCTTTCTGCTTTATTGTTTGTCTTCCTGGAAAGGATTGGGTGAGCCTAAGCCATCAATGGTATCCTGTGCTATTTATTCAATAATTAATGCTTGATTTTGAAAGAAGAGAATTATGTTGGTTTCATTAGCCTTTATTTAATGATAGATAAAGGACGTGTGTACCTTTTGCTTAGCCTATAACTTATAGGCTATCCTTAAAATTATTCCCCTATCCTTCAAATTATTTTTAGATATAACTGACACATAACATTGGATTAGCTTTAGTTATACAAAATAATGATTTCATATATGTGTATATTGCAAAGTGATTACCACAATAAGTTAACATTAATCACCATGCATAGTTATAAACTTTGTTGTTCTTGTGATAAATTTTACCTCTTAGCAACTTTCCAATATACAATACAGTATTATTAACTATAGTCATCATCCGGTATGTTACCTCATCAGGACTTATGTATTAATGAGAAGTTTGTACCTTTTGACCCCATTCACCCATTTCACCCACTCCCTACCTCTGGCAACCACAAATCTGTTCTCTGTATCTATGAGGTTTTTTTTCCCCTCCAGATTCCGCTTATAAGTAAGATCATACAGTATTTGTCTTTCTCGGTGTTACTTATTTCACTTAGCATAATGTCCTCTAAGTTCATGCAAGTTATTGCAGATGGCAATATTTCCCTTTTTTATGGTGGAATAATATCCTTTTATGTATATACCACATTTAAACAATTCATTTATCTGTCAGTGGACACTTAGGTTGTTTCCCTGTCTTGGTTTTTGTAAGTAATGGTGCAATAACATGGGAATGCAGATACCTTTTTGAGAGAGAGAGATGAAATTTCCTTGGAATACATACCCAGAAGAATTACTGGATCATAAGGTAGTTCTACTTTTAGTATTTTGTGGAACCTCCATACTGTTTTCCATAGTGGCTGTATCAATTTACATTCCCACCAACAGTGCCCAAGGGTTTCCTTTTGTCTATATCGTCTGCAACATTTGCTGTTCGTTGTCTTTTGCTAATAGCCATTCTAACAGGTGTGAGGAGATACCTCACTGTGCTTTTGACTTACATTTCCCTGATGATTAGTGATGTTGACCACCTTTTCATGTACCTCACGGTATTTGTATGTCTCTTGGAAAAATGTTTATTCAGATCCTCTGCCCATATTTTAATCAGACTTTTTATTAGGTGCATGAGATCTTTATATATATATATATATATATATATATATATAGGTTGAACCCTTATCAGATATACAATTTGCAAATATTTTCTCTCATTGCCTTTTTGTTTTGTTGATGGTTTCCTTTTCTGTACAGAAGCTTTTTAGTTTGATGTAGTCCCACCTTGTTTATTTTAGGTTTTGTTGCCCTTGCTTTTGCTGTCAAATCCAAAATATCATCACCAAGACTCATGTCAAGGAGCTTACCACCTATTTTCTTCTAGGAGTTTTATGGTTTCAGGTCTTAGGTACAAGTCTTTAATCCATTTTTGAGTTAATTTTTGTGTCTGGTGTAATGTAGTGGTCCAGTTTCATTCTTTTGCATGTGAGCTGTCCAGTGTTCCCAGCACATTTTACTGACAAGACTTTCCTTTCCCCATTGTATATTCTTGGCCTCTTTTTTGTAATTAATTGACCATAGATATGTGTAGACTTGTTTCTGAGCTCTCTATTCTGTTCCATTGATCTGTGTATCTGTTTGTAAGCAAATACCATATTGTTTTGATTACTATAGCTTTGTAATATAATCAGAAACTAGGAAGCATGAAGCCTCCAGCTTTGTTCTTAAGATTGCTTTGGCTATTTGGGGTCTTTTATGGTTCCATATACATTTGAGGATTGTTTCTTCTATTTCTGTGAAAACTTCCATTGGAATTTTGATAGGAATTACATGAAGTGTAGATTGCTTTGTGTAGTATGAAATGTTTAATGCGATTGTTACAATTTGTGAGCCTAGAACATCTTTCCATTCATTTGTGTCTTCCAAGTCTGTCATCAATGTCTTAAAGTTTTCAGTGTACAAGTCTTTCACCTCCTTGGTTAAATTTGTTCCTGGGTATTTTATTATTTCTGATGTGATTGTAAATGGGATTGTTTTCTTAATTTCTCTTTCTGTAGTTTATTAGTGTATAAAAATGCAACAGATTTTTGCATATCAGTTTTGTATACTGCAACTCTACTGAATTTATTAGCTCTATCCATTTTTTGGTGGAGTCTGTAGGGTTTTCTGTATATATCATCTGCAAACAGTGACAGTTTTACTACTTCCTTTAGAGTTTGGATGCCATTTATTTATTTATTTATTGTCTAATTGCTCTGGCTAGGAATTCCATTACCATGTTGAATAAAAGTGGCAAGAGTGGGTATTCTTGTCTTTTTCCTGATCTTAGAGGAAAAGCTATTAGTTTTTTTTTACCAATGAGTATGATATTAGCTGTGGGCTTGTCATGTATGGCCTTTATTATATTGAGGCATGTTGTTCCCTCTATACCCAGTTTGTTGAGAGTTTTTACCATAAATGTATGTTTAATTTTGTCATTTGCTTTTTCTGCCTCTGTTGATCTTTGATTACTGTTTCAATCTCCCTGCTAGTAATGAGCCTGTTCAGATTTTCTCTTTCTTCATGATTCGGTCTTGACAGGTTTTATCTTTCTAGGAATTTCCACTTCTTCTAGGTTGTCCAATTTGTTGGTATACAGTTGTTCATAGCAGCCTCTTATGATTCTTTGTATTTCTTGGTACAGTTGTGTCTCCGCTTTCATTTCTGATTTTTTTTTTTAGTCATCAATTTTATACACATCAGTGTATACACGTCAATCCCAATCTCCCAATTCATCACACCTCCACCCCCACCCCCTGCTGCTTTCCCCCGCTGGTGTCCATACGTATGTTTTCTACATCTGTGACTCAACTTCTACCCTGAAAACTGGTTCGTTTGTACCTTTTTCTAGGTTCCACATATATGCGTTAATATACGATATTTGTTTTTCTCTTTCTGACTTACTTCATGCTGTATGACAGTCTCTAGATCCATCCACGTCTCAACAAATGACCCAACTTCATTCCTTTTTATGGCTGAGTAATATTCCATTGTATATATGTACCACATCTTCCTTATCCATTCATATGTCGATGGGCATTTAGGTTGCTTCCATGACCTGGCTATTGTAAATAGTGATTCAATGAACATTGGGGTGCATGTGTCTTTTTTAATTGTGGTTTTCTCTGGGTATATACCTAGTACTGGGATTGCTGGATCATATGGTAATTCTATTTTTAGTTTTTTAAGGACCCTCCATACTGTTCTCCATAGTGGCTGTATCAGTTTACATTCCCACCAACAGTGCAGGAGGCTTCCCTTTTCTCCACACCCTCTCCAGCATTTGTTCTTTGTAGATTTTTTGATGAAGCCCATTCTGACTGGTGTGAGGTGATACCTCATTGTAGTTTTGATTTGCATTTCTCTAATAATTAGTGATGTTGAGCAGCTTTTCATGTGCTTCTTGGCCATCTGTATGTCTTCTTTGGAGAAATGTCTATTTAGGTCTTCTGCCCATTTTTGGATTGGGTTGTTTGTTTTTTTTAATATTGAGCTGCATGAGCTGTTTATATATTTTGGAGATTAATCCTTTGTCTGTTGATTCATTTGCAAATACTTTCTCCCATTCTGAGGGTTCTCTTTTTGTCTTGTTTGTGGTTTCCTTTGCTTTTCAAAGGCTTTTAGGTTTCATTAGGTCTCATTTGTTTATTTTTGTTTTTATTTCCATTACTCTAGGAGGTGGATCAAAAAAGATCTTGCTGTGATTTATCTCAAAGAGTGTTCTTCCTATGTTTTCCTCTAAGAGTTTTTATAAAGTCTGGTCTTACATTTAGGTCTCTAATCCATTTTGAGTTTATTTTTGTGTATGGTGTTAGGGAGTGTTCTAATTTCATTCTTTTACATGTAGCTGTCCAGTTTTCCCAGCACCACTTATTGAAGAGACTGTCTTTTCACCATTGTATATCCTTGCCTCCTTTGTCATAGATTAGTTGACCATAGGTGCGTGGGTTTACCTCTGAGCTTTCTGTCTTGTTCCATTGATCTGTATTTCTGTTTTTCTGCCAGTACCATACTGTCTTGATTACTGTAGCTTTGTAGTATAGTCTGAAGTCAGGGAGTCTGATTCCTCCAGCTCCATTTTTTTCCATCAAGACTGCTTTGGCTATTTGGGGTCTTTTGTGTCTCCATACAAATTTTAAGATTTTTTGTTCTAGTTCTGTTAAAAATGCCATTGGTAATTTGATAGGGATTGCATTGAATCTGTAGATTGCTTTGGGTAGTATAGTCATTTTCACAATATTGATTCTTCCAATCCAAGAACATGGTGTATCTCTCCATCTGTTGGTATCATCTTTCATTTCTTTCATCAGTGTCTTATAGTTTTCTACATACAGGTCTTTTGTCTCCCTAGGTAGGTTTTTTCCTAGGTATTTTATTCTTTTAGTTGCAGTGGTAAATGGGAGTGTTTCCTTAATTTCTCTTTCACATTTTTCATCATTAGTGTATAGGAATGCAAGAGATTTCTGTGCGTTAATTTTGTATCCTGCAACTTTAGTAAATTCATTGATTAGCTCTGGTAGTTTTCTGGTGGCATTTTTAGGATTCTCTATGTGTAGTATCATGTCATCTGCAAACAGTGACAGTTTTACTTCTTCTTTTCCAATTTGTATTCCTTTTATTTCTTTTTCTTCTCTGATTGCCGTGGCTAGGACTTCCAAAACTATGTTGAATAATAGCGGTGAGAGTGGACATCCTTGTCTTGTTCCTGAATTTAGAGGAAATGCTTTCAGTTTTTCACTATTGAGAATGATGTTTGCTGTGGGTTTGTCATATATGGCCTTTATTATGTTGAGGTAGGTTCCCTCTATGCCCACTTTCTGGAGAGTTTTTATCATAAATGGGTGTTGAATTTTGTCAAAAGCTTTTTCTGCATCTATTGAGATGACCATATGGTTTTTATTCTTCAATTTGTTAATATGGTGTATCACATTGATTGATTTGTGTATATTGAAGAATCCTTACATCCTGGGATAAATCCCACTTGATCATGGTGTATAAGCCTTTTAATGTGTTGGATTCTGTTTGCTAGTATTTTGTTGAGGATTTTTGCATCTATATTCATCAGTGATATTGGTCTATAATTTTTTTTGTAGTATCTTTGTCTGGTTTTGGTATCAGGGTGATGGTGACCTCATACAATGAGTTTGGGAGTGTTCCTTCCTCTGCAATTTTTTGGAAGAATTTGAGAAGGATGGGTGTTAGCTCTTCTCTAAATGTTTGATAGAATTGACCTGTGAAGCCATCTGGTCCTGAACTTTTGTGTGTTGGAAGAGTTTTAATCACAGTTTCAATTTCATTACTTGTGATTGGTCTGTTCGTATTTTCTATTTCTTCCTGGTTCAGTCTTGGAAGGTTATACCTTTCTAAGAATTTGTCCGTTTCTTCCAGGCTGTCCATTTTATTGGCATAGAGTTGCTTGTAGTAGTCTCTTAGGATGCCTTGTATTTCTGCGGTGTCTGTTGTCTACTTTTTCATTTCTAATTTTATTGATTTGAGTCCTCTCTTTTTTCTTGATAAGTCTGGCTAACGGTTTATCAATTTTGTTTATCTTCTCAAAAAACCAGCTTTTAGTTTTATTGATCTTTGCTATTGTTTTCTTTGTTTCTATTTATTTCCTCTCTGATCTTTATGATTTCTTTCCTTCCGCTAATTTTGGGTTTTGTTCTTCTTTCTCTAGTTCCTTTAGGTGGAAGCTTAGATTATTTATTTGAGACTTTTCTTGTTTCCTGAGGTAGGCTTGTATAGCTATAAACTTCCCTCTTAGAACTGCTTTTGCTGCATCCCATAGGTTTTGGATTGTAGTGTTGTCATTGTCTTTTTTCTCTAGGTGTTTTTTGATTTCCTCTTTGATTCTTCAGTGATCTCTTGGTTATTTAGTAACGTAGTGTTTAGCCTCCACGTGTTTGTGTTTTTTACATTTTTTCCCCTGTAATTCATTTCTAATCTCATAGTGTTGTGGTCAGAAAAGGTGCTTGATACGATTTCAATTTTCTTTAAATTTAGTGAGGCTTGATTTGTGACCCAAGATGTGATCTATCCTGGAGAATGTTCCATGCGCACTTGAGAAGAAAGTGTAATCTGCTGTTGTTGGATGGAACATCCTATAAATATCAATTAAATCTATCTGGTCTATTGTGTCATTTAAAGCTTCTGTTTCCTTATTTATTTTCATTTTGGATGATCTGTCCATTGGTGTAAGTGAGGTGTTAAAATCTCCCACTATTATATATATTGTGTTACTGTCGATTTCCTCTTTTACAGCTGTTAGCAGTTGCCTTATATATTGAGGTGCTCCTATGTTGGGTGCATATATATTTATATTTTATCTTTTTTTTTTTTTTTTTTGCGGTATGCGGGCCTCTCACTGCTGCAGCCTCTCCTGTTGCAGAGCACAGGCTCCGGATGCGCAGGCTCAGCGGCCATTGCTCACGGGCCCCTCCGCCCCACGGCATGTGGGATCCTCCCGGACCGGGGCACGAACCCGTGTCCCCTGCATTGGCAGGCGGACTCTCAACCACTGCGCCAGCAGGGAAGCCCTTCTAGGTCTTTGTTAAACATTTCTTGCATTTTCTCAATCTTTACCTCCATTCTTTTTCCAAGGTCCTGGCTCATCGTCACTATCATTATTCTGAATTCTTTTTCTGGAAGTTTGCCTATCTCCACTTCATTTAGTTGTTTTTCTGGGGTTTTATCTTGTTCCTTCATCTGGTACGTAGCCCTCTGCCTTTTCATCTTGTCTATCTTTCTGTGAATGTGGTTTTTGTTCCACAGGCTGCAGGACTGTAGGTCTTCTTGCTTCTGCTCTCATTTCTGATGTTTGAGTTCTTTTTCTTGGTGAGTCTAGCCAAATGTCAATTTTGTGTATCTTCAAAATCTAGCTCAGTTTCAGTGGTCTTTTTATTTTATTTTTTTTTGTGGTACACGGGCCTCTCCTGTTGTGGCCTCTCCCATTGTAGAGCACAGGCTCCGGACGCACAGGCTCAGCGGCCATGGCTCACGGGCCTAGCCTCTCCACGGCATGTGGGATGGGATCTTCCCAGACCGGGGCACGAACCCGCGTCCCCTGCATCGGCAGGTGGACGCTCAACCACTGCGGCACCAGAGAAGCCCTCAATGATCTTTTAATTGTCTTTTTAGTCTATTTTATTTCTGCTTGATCTGTTATTTCCTTCCTTCCACAAACTTGGGATCCATTTGTTTTTTGTGTCTTCGAGGTGTAAAGTTAGGTCGTTTATTTGAGATCTTTCTTGTTTCTTTACATAGGCATTTATCAGTATGAACTTCCCTCTTAGAACTGCTTTTGGTGTCCCGTAAGTTTTTGTATGTTCTATTTCCATTTTCACTTGTCTTAATTTTTGATTTCTTTTGTATTCTTCTTTGACCCATTGGTTGTTCAGTAGCATGCTGTTTAATATCCACATATTTGTGAATTTTCCAGTTTTCTTCTTGTAATTTCTAGTTTCATACCACTGTGGTCAGAAACAATGTTCGAGATGATTTCAGTCTTCTTAAATTTGTTAAGACTTGTTTTGTGGCCTAACATCATATACCCTGGAAAATGTTTCATGTTAGCTTGAGAAAAATGTGTATCCTGTTGCTTTTGGATGGAATGTTCTGTATATGTTAAGTCCATCTGGTCTAACATGCAGTTTAAGTCCAGTGTTTCCTTTTTGACTTTATGTCTGGATGTTGTATCCGTTTATGAAAGTAGATTATTAAAGTCCCCTACTATTGTTATACTGATGTCTACTTCTCCCTTTAAGGCTGTTAATATTTGCTTTATATATTTAGGTGCTGCTATGCTGTGTGTAATTTACACGTTATATCCTCTTGTTGGATTGACTTATCATTTTATAATTACCTTTTGTCTATTACAGTCTTTGTCTGGAAGCCAGTTTTACCTGATTAATGTTTAGTTATCCCAGGCTTTTTTTGTTTTCCATTTGTGCAGAATATCATTTTACATCCCTTCACTTTTGAGTGTGTCCTTACAACTGAAGTGAGTCTGTTGCAGGCAGCATATAGGTGGGTCTTGTTTTTTGTTTGTTTTTAAACCTATTCAGCCATGATACGTATTCTGGAGAACTTAGTCCATTTAGTTTTTAGGTAATTATTGATAGGTATGTACTTACTGCCATTTTGTTAATTGTTCTCTGGCTGTTTTGTAATTCATTTTTTTTCTTCTCTTGATCTCTTCATTTGTGTTTTGATGATCTTCTGTAGTGATATGCCTAGATTCCTTTCTCTTTATCTTTTGTGTATCTATCTATTACAGGTTTTTGCTTTGTTGTTACCATGAGGTTTAAATTTATAACAGTCTCTTAAGATAATAACAACTTAAGTTTGAATGTACTCTTAACTCCAGTCTTTTTAATACCTGGAGAATTTAAAGCAATGTTTCCCTTTTCTTTTTTGGTGTTAATAATTTCTTTCTCATTTTGTTCTTGATCAGTTTTGTTAGGTGTTTTTATTCTTTTTTATTAGTTTCCCTCCTCCCCCCCGAGAACTAACTTCTGGTGTTACTGACGTTTTTCATATTACATATCTGCTATTTCATGGGTTTCACGTTTTATCCTTTATTCTTACAATTCAGTGGTTTTTAATATAGTCTGTTGTGTAACCATTATCACTATCTATTCTAGAACATTCCTATCACCCCAAAAGAAACCCCTATACATTGGCAGTCATTTCCCAATTGTGTTCCTCCTCTCTGTCCCCATCCTAGGCTCTTGTGACTGCTAATCCCTTTTCTGTCTCTATGGTTTGCCTATTCTGGACATTTCACATAAATGGAATCATAATGTGTGGTCTTTTGCAACAGGCTTCTCTTAGTGTGTGTTCCAAGTTCATCCGTGTGGTTGCACATATCAGTAATTCTTCTTAATTTTCAAATAATTTTTCATTGTATGTATATACTACATTTATTTATCCACCCATTGGTTAATGGACATTTAGGTCATTTCCATTTTTGGCTAGGATGAATAACACCACTATAAATATTTAAAGAAAAAATTTTGTGTGTATATATGTTTTGCTTCTCTTGAGTGTATACCTAGGAGTGGAAATGCTGGGTCATATGCTCACCCTTGATTTAACTTTCTGAAGAACTGCACTACTGTTTTTCTAAAGTGACTTCACTATTTTATATCCCCACCAACAATTTAAGATTTCCATTTCCTCCACATCTTTGCCAACGCTCGTTACTATCTAGCTTTCTGATTTTAGACATCCTAGGGTAGGTGAAGTGGTATCTCATGGTTTTTATTTTAATTTCCCTAATGACTAATTTTGTTAAGCATGTTTTTGTGTGTTTACTGGCCATTTGTATATCATGTTTGGAGATATATCTCTTCAAATTATTTGCCCATTTAAAAATATTTTTAATTTATGTGTTATATAAGATTTCTTTATGTATTCTGGATACAAATTCCTTATGAGGTATGGTTTTCAAGTATTTTCTCCCATTTTGTGGGTTGTCATCTCACCTTCTTGATGGTGTCCTTTGATACACAAAGGTTTTAATCTTGATGAAGTTCAATTTATCTTTGCTGCTGCTGTTGTGTTTTTGGTACTCTAAGAAACCACCGTCTAACCCATTGTGATGAGGATTGTTTTTTCTTTTATAGTTTTAGCTCTTACAATTAGATCTCTGATAATTTTAAGTTAACTTTTACACATGGTGTGTAAAGTCCAAATTTGTTTTGCATGTCAGTATCTCTTTATCTCATTTACTTTACTTTCAGTTTCTTGTTTTTGAGATGAAAGCTTATTTTTCTAATTTCTAAACTTTCTATTTTTCTACTGTATTTATATAAAGTTAGTTATACATTTCCCTTTAAGCACTGCTTTATTTACATTCCACAATTTTTACTATGTACTATTTTCATTATCATTCAGTAAAAAATATGTTCTAATTCCCACTGCCAATTCCACTTTGACCCTTGGGTTATTCAGAAGTGTGCTGCTTAATTTCCAGACTTTTGGGGATTTTCTAAGTTTGTTTTATGGCCCAGCATATAGTTTGTTTTGATAAGTGTCCCACTTGGACGTGAAAAGAAAACATATCTGCAGTTGTTTGTTTGATGTCGTGTTTGACAGTTGTCAGTTAGATCAAGCTAAGGTCCCAGTCATGCCAGTCGTGTGAGTTAAGAAACCTACAGTTTCCCAGCTGGGCCTCCAGATTGAGAGGCAGATAAGCCATGCCCACTGTATTCTGTTCAAACTCGTGAGCCACAGGCTTTGTAAAATGATTGATTGATATGTTGTGGAGTTTTGGGATGGTTTGTCATGAAGCAACTGTAAGGAGAAATGACTATATTGTAGGTGCAGTGTTTGAGAAGAATCTACGCCTTTTCATAATCCGTATGGAATATAGGAGCAGAGTTAGAAATCAGTTCTGGTATGTGTTTTCCAGCCACTTGGAAACAGGTACGATGATGTACCAGAGACACAGTGTACAGCTGTAACTGTAGTAGCTAGTATCACGCTCCTGAACACAGCGCTACCAAAAGTCGTTATATATAGAATTCGGTGTTTTCCTATGCTAAAATCTGATCATTGTAATTGTTAATGTCTATAAAAATATAAATAAAACCCCCAAGAGACTTATAGAGGAAATGCATATTCAACTATACTGCTGAAGGCAAAGCTCAGTTCTGAAATTCATAAGAGGATCTCTTGTTGGCTTCTCAAGTGAAGGAAAGAAAGTATTTTCTGGCTATTCACATTTCAAATTGCTGGGCAACAAACCTATCAACATACAGTAAATCTCCCTCAGAGATGAACAGGATGGGGCTTCTGCAACTTTGTCCACTGATGCAGACAGCTGCCCGTCAGGTTCTGGTGCTCCTGGCTGTCTGAGTTACAGAAGTCCTAGGTAAGCATAAGGTTTGGTGTCCCTGTCAAGGGGTCGTGTGCATCCGGTAGGCGTCTGTTGTATGCTGTGCTCTCAGGGTTACTGGGCAGGATCATTTAAAAGTATTTATTTTGAGCCATGAATGTGAAAAATCAAGGATATGGTTGAAGAAAAAAAGTGTTTATTTAGGCCATCCACTAGGATCGTAATAAATAATGCAATATACTAATGTAATAACAGATGTTCTCATGCATTTATCACATTTAAAATATACAAGAAAGCTGGCTTACAGGGCTGTTGGGACAAATTTGGAAAAGTGTATTTGGCAATACAGTGAAAGCTGACAGTCTTAAGACTATCAGATCCTCTTTCCTCTATATGTCTGTGAATAAATGGTAATGTTCCCTTATAGCTTCTACTTTTTATAAACATGCCAGAGCTAAGCCAATTGTCAAAGGTCCAGGTTGACAATTTGTTATTTATCAATCAATGTTTCTAATGGAAACCAGATTTTAGAAAATAACAAAGATAAACTCTTTTGCATTTCAGCTTGGAGGCTGATATATTGCATGCCAGAATCATTTAAACAATAAACTGTGCCTGAATGAAATAAAACCCCAAAGTAGAAGTTTATAAATAGTAACTTTGATACTCAATATAAAAAATGTTATAATATGATGTTTGATAAATGACCAAATTATCTGACTGCAACAGTGATAAACTTTGATTACAGCTTAGTTTTGTTAGTAAATTTCACATAAAGAGTTTAAACAGGGTAACCTTTAACTTAAAGCTTTAAAACAAATAATTTAAACATATCTTAAACACTGAAAATGTGTTTTCAATTGTTATCTACAGTTAATCAATGATACCAGTGTATAGCTTAATTGAGCCAATCGCCAGTCTTTCATCCCTCTTTCAACACCTGCTATTACAATCTTCCTTATAAATACTTCGGCAAATCAGTTTAGTGAAGGAGACCGATCTGTGGTCCAGAGTAATTCAATGTATGGCCATTTGGTTTGGAGACAGCGTTTAATAGGGGTGTCATCTGTCTGTAGCATGGGATCTTCAAAACCCATAACAACTGCGGTTCCTTCCACATACATTACCTGTTGAACAAAATAAAGCCACCAAGGTCAAGCAATCAATATTCTTAGCAAAGTCTTGTGAGGGATACAGCACTTTTCATAGGCTAGCAAACAGGGCACTGTGTACCGTTTCATATGGAACTTCATATCTAATTTTATTTTGATAGAAATTATAAGCTAGAATATCTGCTTCCTGATTAATGTGAAAATAAATCTGGAAACGAGATAGTGAAACAAGCTGAATTTAGATTATAAGATCATGATTTATAAGGAGCATATGCAAATCCCAAGAACATACTATTTCTGATTAAAGAAAAATCATTCTTCCAATAATATATACCCCTTGAATAAATTTACAATTTTCTTTATATAACAACATTTACATAGTTCCTATTGCTTTAATATGGAGGCACTCAGCTATATATTCTGAGAAGGACTTTATTTTCTACTTTCAATTTAAATGTTGAATTTCCAGAGCTGCAAGCAAACTGGATGTTTGTCAATGAAATTTTCTATTACTGTACTAAATACTTCTGAAATGCTGTTCATGAATGTACTTTGTTCTGCATGAAAAATCATGGAGAAAGAAAAATTAAAGGATGTCAGGTCAGAAACAAAACTCTCTATATGTAATAATGGCAATGACTATTAAAAAGATACACTGGCAGGTGGATATCAGAAAAGTTTTATCCTGATTTCTTTGAACAACTTTTAGAAGTCATCTGTGAAGTAACATACTAGCTAAAGCCCTAACTCATTATAAGCACCCACTGTATACATTAAAGCATTCAGTCATGAATTTCGCTTTGTAACAAGAGAAATTCTAACTGATAATTTAAAAGGAACAGATACAGACGAGTGCCCTCTTCCAAAGTATGTGTAATGATTTTTACACTCAGTGGCTGATACACATGATTGTAATTGCATTCTTCCAAGATAAAAGCTATAAACTATTTGACCAAGGAGCCAAGAGAAACAACCTGATTGATTAGCTTAAGTTGGAGTCTCCTTAAAAAACATTAAATATGGGAATATTTTCTATTACTAGGCCAGATAATTTGGTTTCATAAATCTCCTTTTTTAGGAGGCTCTAAAGCCATACTTTAACAAATACTTTTACTTTTTTGCATCTTTACTTTGGTTACTGTATTACTTTCCAGTTTTGATGGAATAAATTTACTATTAAAACTGTAAGTCATGCTTTTCAGCTCTCCAAAGCAAAACTTTTTGCTGAAAACTTGTCCACGAAGAACATCCCTTGCTCATGGTGTTACAGCAGACCTGCTTGGGTGGAGTACCCCGACCTGCCGGTGTGGCCTCCCTGGCCCGTGCCCCCTGGTGGGTCACATTCCCTTCCGCTTGGCCAGCCTTCTGTTGTCTGTTTCCTCAGATATTTTTAATAGTACCTTACTCTGTGGTCTACCAGATTTCTAGCTCCTGAGTAACTTTATGGTATACCTCTGCAACTTAATGGCATACATGCTGCGTGTTAAGATTGCTTACATACTACTGTCAGGTTAACAGTTCATCTTTGATTTCTGACCTCTTTGTTAGTATGTCAGACGCTTGTCATGAGCACGACTTGAAAACTTACTATATACGGGTAGCGTGGTCAAGCAGACCAAGGACACGATTGGGAATCAGGAACTCAGTTCCAATCCCTGCTCTGACAATGACTTGCTCTGTGACCCTGAGTGAGTCACTTAATCCGCCTGTCTCAGAGGCCTCATCTGTAAAATACGGATAATATTTGACTGACCTACCTTGCAGGGATTGTGTAGGCAAGTAACTAAGTAGTGACTATAAAGTACCTTCTATTACAAGGCTACATAAAACTTCAAAATCTAGAGGAAACACTCATTTACACATATGAGAACAGAGCATACAAGTTTGCTTATTGACAATTTATATTTTGCTATAGATATCAGTAAATCATTTTACTATGAAAAAGATCTCAAACCTAATGTAATAAAAGTTCTAATTTATATTATAAAAGTAAATTTTAGTCACAGGTTTAGATTTGCTCTAACTGAAATTATGCACCTAATATACATTATGATCTATTTTCTCTAGCCATCCTCAATTTAGATACATCTGAAACCAGCATGGGTATTTCAAATTAAAGAGGCATGTTAGCCACCAAATGTAAAACAGATAGCTAGTGGGAAGCAGCAGCATAGCACAGGGAGATCAGCTCAGTGCTTTGTGACCACCTAGAGGGGTGGGATAGGGAGGGAGACGCAAGAGGGAGGGGATATGGGGATATATGTATACGTATAGCTAATTCACTTTGTTATACAGCAGCAACTAACACTGTAAAGCAGTTATACTCTAATACAGATGTTAATCATTTAAAACGGAACCACTTGCTTCAGGACAATGGGGCCAGTTGCTAGCACTGGAAGAAGACACCCCTACCACAGTATTTCAAGAGACTGGAGGCCATTCATGAGGGAAGTAAAATAGGGGTTCAGCACCAACTGTCTCTATGGCACCTTCCAACTCAAAAGCCAGTGGGAGCTCCCAGCTGTGAGGGGTGAGTCTGTTGACGCTGCCGGGAGTCGCCCCGCTCTCTGGGACACAGCGTGCTCCATTATCACACTTTCTGTCATCATTTGTTCAAGTCTTCCTTTACTCCCTTAGTACAGTTTTATAGTTTATTATTTTATTTGTATAAATACTTTTTTTTTGTTTGGTTTCTGCTTTCTGAGATTTAAAAGTTATAGTAAAATAAAGGAATAACTTAAACTTCCGTATTCCCCCCCCCACACAAAAGGCATGTTAGGCTTTATTCCTTCTAATAGTAGCTATATCTACTGTGACCGTTACTGGCATAAATGCAGACATAGGAGCTATATCTTAGGTGTAGACAAAGCTCATTAATCAAAGAGGGTGAATTGGCGAGACCAAAGTTTTGATTTAAAGCCGGTGAGTATATCTGGACGTGAAGCACTGATGTGCCTTTGTCCGTGGAGCAAAGCACAGTGGGTGAGCCGCGCGCGGGCTCTGAGGGGGACGCCCTCGGCTCCCGTCCCAGCACCGCCGTTTCCCGGCTGCCTGACCGCGGCAAGCTGCTTACCTCTCCCATGCGTCAGTTTCCTCCACCGTAAAAGGGGGATATACAGGCACTACTTACTTCATGGGATGGTGTTAAACTTCACATAAAACGAAGTGCTTAAGACAATTCCAGGGAAGTGCTCAATAAATGCTAGGTGGTGGTATGGATATTAATTTAAATCCTTTAAAATATTTTTCTAAATCAAAAATCTCACTCTTACCCCTTCTTTCTCCATTTAAACGGATCAGTAACTTTCAGCACACTAAACTTGATTTAGTAATATCTACAACACCCAAGGGTAACAACATGTATGTAGATGGAGTTACCTTGTCCCAGTGACCCTACTGCTCCAAAATTCCAATGAAGATCTCACTGAGTCCAGGTCTAAAATACGCTCTGATAGTAAAGAGACTCCTAGAGCAATCTCCTTCCTTAGGTGGCAAGTTTATGGGAATCAAACATTGTTATATACTCCTATATTTTATCAAGCCAGGTGAAGACAAATTACAACGTGAGTTATCATACCTTTTCATTGTAATTTGATTGCTTCAGTCCGTTGTAGTGGTAGACAGTAAAAGACTCTGGACCACTGGAACCCTGTTAAAAACAAAGAACAATTAAAACTTTAAATCTTTATATCAGGCAATTTCTAATAAGCAATTGAAAGTAAAATGGAAGTTTCTTAATTCCACATCCTTTGATTACAGAATCATCTGACAAAGCAAGATACTTAGACTTACGCAGGTAACTACCATAAAACCTAAAGGCTGAAATTTGCTTCTGGGGAAGAGAGTGGAAATTGGGGCAGTGCTGATTTTTATTATAAGCTCTTCTACAGTTTATATTTTTAAATACATGCATGCATTACTGTAATTTTTTTTAAAAAAGGACACAGTTCTAAAATGCAAAAAAACTTCCTAAAATGTATCTCTGCTTTTTTTCTGCTTATAAGTAATTTGTTCCTCTCAATAAATACAGAAAAGCAGTGACACCACTTTCACTCAGATTACAAACATATGCACCAATCCTTCCAATTCCGTCCATAGTATCAAATTGGGGGTTTCCATCCCCATAAATATCTTCTGAATATTGTGAACTTTAACTGTGAAAAGGAAACATAGTGCTTAGAGACTTAAACAACATTCAATAGAGAAAGGAAGCTGAATAAATCATTATACTAACTTCCAGAGAAAGTGATCATGTCATTCCCACTGTTCTAACTTTGGTTCTCAGTTCGCTCAAGTTCACCTCTCTAAACGTAGCCTTGAAGGCTGTTAACGGTCAGGCCCCTGCAGGTGCCTGACTCCCAGTGATTCCCTTTAGTGCCCACGGCTGAGTGTCCCCGTGCCCATCCCCCTTAAGGATCTTCCTGGTCATATCTGATTGTGACAAAAGTTGGGCCAGTGTCCCTCCTTGGAATTTTTTCCAGTTGGAACCAAGAGAAGAAGCTCCTTTCCAATGAGAAGGGATGAGGTGGGGATGAGGCTCCTTCCAGGCGCTGCTTCCTCTGTCCTCCCCCTCCCATTTCCTATCTTTCCGGCCCACGTCAGGCAGTTCAGGCTGGGATTTGCAACCAAGAATCCTAAACTACAGGACCTAACCTACCCTTCCAGTCTTATCTCCAACCACTCACCTTCCTGAATTCTGTTGGAGACAAGCATATTCCTCATCTTCCCATGAAGAGACCTTTGGTTGTTGGCGCTTTGCACATTTGTGATTTTTTTAAACTCTTTTCTCATTTTTCAAGATCTGGTTCAAATCTTACTTTGTAAAGTTTGCCTTAAATACACTATTTGGGTTCCTTATTACTTTGGGGTCTTTCTAACAATTGTCTCAATCAATCTGTGAATCATATACTACTCTGCATTATCTCTTCAGTTGTTATTCTGAAAGACTGTTTACATTTTTAACTGTTTTCAACTTTTCATGTCTAAAATCTAAGCTCTCAATTTTTTGTATCCCCTTCAAATGCTTTACAAAACAGAAAAATCTAGAATTTATTCAATCATCTTAATTGTATACATGAGTCAGTGCCATTAGTCACTTAGATAATTTGGCTGTTGATTTTCAGTTAGTTAATATACTTTAACTTACAACATAAATATTTTACTACAATTGAATACAATTTATATCTCCAGTTCTGGAAACTAACAACTGATACAAAATAAAAAGCAACGAAAGGTAGTGTAAAACAGTGGTTAAAGTACTTGGTCTCTTTGCTTAGATAACCTACACTGGATCCTGAGTTGGCCTCGTGCTAGCACGTTAAACCATTTTCCTAAGTTCTCTAATCCTCCGTTTCCTCATTGACAAAATGGGGGAAAAATAATACCTAATTTGTATGGCACACGGTGCCTGGGTGCATAGTACATGCTCAATAAATGGGAGCTGCGCCTGCTAGTCTTACCATACACCATGCTGGTATCTGATGAAATGATCACAATACACCTGGCTAAATAATTTGGGTGAGTGGTAAAACCCTGCACTCAGATAGGAAGACAAGCCAGGTGCAGGCTGTAGAATTAGCCAATGACACAGACATAACTTGAGCATACTGAGACGGGTAAAGATGGAACCTTTTAACTCAGCTCCTGTCACAGCCAGTGGAAGGCATGTCCCAGCATGAAGCAGCACAGCTCCACTCCAGTCAAAGGCTCTCCTTTTCCTCAACTGAAATCCTCCTCAAACTTAGCGCTGGTAGCAGGTTCGCACTACATACAGGCTCCTCTACCTTCTTTGCTAGTATTTAGAAAGTTCTGAACAGATACATACCAATGAATTAACAGCAGTTACCCGAGAGAAGGAAAATGCGGGTGGGAGTGGTTTAAGAGAATCTTTCTCTCTTTACTCCACAAACTTCTGAATTTGAATCTTCCTTTAGAAAAACAATATCAGTGTGTCTATACTGGTGTATATACTCTCTTCCACCACCCCTGTCCCCCAGTCAAAGTTTTGCGTTGCTGTACGGGAACACACAACTCTTCTATCCTCTCTGTTGGGAAAGTATTTACATGATAATAGTGCTTTATTAGTCGAATATCTGCATGTTAGAACATTTTTAACTAGTAGAAAAAAATGCTGAAACAATCATAATATGATCCTCCCAATAGAACAAAACAATAAATATATTTCTTCAGCTATGTTACCTGATCAGGAAAAAATTCTTGAAGAAATGGACCCAATAATATGATTCCTAATCCTTCTGGATCTAATTTATTCTTCATGAGATTTATACTATGGGGAGAGAAAAAAGAAAAACAGTGGATACCAATGGGAAAAAAAAGCTTATTTTTCTTCTTTCATGATTAAATTACTAGTACTGTAACACATTTGACTGCCAAAAATCCTGACAGCTGTTCTTTTTAGACCCTTACTGACAAATACACAGGATGACATCTAATTTGCCAAAACTCGGTTATTTTTAAACCAGAGTAATCTGTTACTATTTAGAATTTAAATTATGATGATGACTTTGGAATATTGTTCCTTATTAGGTAAAGTAACTTAAAAACCCAGGCTTGTAAAAACAGGCTTTTAACCTCCCAAAGGCACATTCTCTTTGCTTCATAGCTATGCCTGAATTTAACTATCAAAAGAGGCATTTAACTTAAAATAAACTTTTTTTTTTTTTAAGCCCAAAGAGAAAAAGAAACAGCATCAAAAGCAGTGGTACATCAGATAATCAAAAACGTCTCCGAGAAAGCTTACTTTCAAGAACCAAATAAGGTGGAGGCTTAAAATTCTTAGACAGTGTAAACTGAAGGTTAAAAAAGGTAAGATAATTCTCAAAGAGTAAAGTGTAGGTGTAACGATCAGGTGTAGCCGAGGCTGCTGAAAGGTATTATGCGTGACTAGAAAGAAGGCAGAGAAAAGTGGACTGCAGTTTGAAGAGAGTTTTAAAAATGAAAATGGTCTTTGCAGAAAATTTTCATTCTCCATGTTATCTTTCAAACTGTGTCAGGTTAAATACAACTTCTTATACAGTTGACCCTTGAATAACATGGGTTTGAACTGCACAGGTCCACGTATATGTGGATTTTTTTTCAATAAATACATGTACCATAAATAAATTCTCTTCCTTAATGATTTTCCTAATAACATTTTCTTTTCTTTAGCTTACTTTAAGAATACAGTAATATAATATATATAACATACAAAATATAAGTTAATAGACTGTTTATGTTACTGGTAAGGTTTCCAGTCAACAGTAGGCTATTAGTAGTTAAGTTTTGGGGGAGTCAAAAGTTACACACGCATTTTCATCTGCGCGGGGGTCAGTGCCCCTAAGCCCTGTGTTGTTCAAGGGTCAACTGTACAACATGCAAAGGATATGACACTTTAATGGGTCTGAGTAATGCCAGGAGGTTATGACATGAAACAGAGAAAGGCAAGGTCATATTATATTTAATATAATTTATTAGTCCTTGATAATAAGGCCCTGTTAGTTTATGGGCCATCACATATTATAAATGTGACTAGACCAAAGGACCGAATAAATAACTCAGTGCAATCTTTCAGCTACTTCTAGAAAAACAATTTGACTCTACTGTGCTAACTTTAAAATTCAGGGTGTGTTATGTATTCTGATGAAACAAGGAAAATTAAGTAGATGACGTATAGGCATCTACATTAAGAATCTGAAACAAAACCCAACTTTGCGTTTTTCCTCCTTTCCATCTTAAGAATTGTTAGTAACCAAAATTACCTCAGTTCAATTCCCTTTTGCATATTAGAGCAATGTAAACAAGGTCTCCACTTGGAAATCAGTTAAGAAATATGGTAGTTACTATTATATCATTTATTGGACTAGTTCAACTGTCTCTGAATTTCTCCTCTTTTTTTTTTTTTTTTTTTTTTTTTTTTTTCTTTTTGCGGTATGCGGGCCTCTCACTGCTGTGGCCTCCCCCGTTGCGGAGCACAGGCTCCGGACGCGCAGGCCCAGCGGCCATGGCTCACGGGCCCAGCCGCTCCGCGGCATATGGGATCCTCCCAGACCGGGGCACGAACCCGTATCCCCTGCATCGGCAGGCGGACTCTCAACCACTGCGCCACCAGGGAGGCCCTGAATTTCTCCTCTTTAAGTTGGAATCAACAATTATGTCTACTAAGTAAGGGTAACATCACAGCGCTAGGTACTGACATTGAGACATATTAATTCAGGTGTGATTAGTTTGCAAGTGTTTATATGTATTTCATACTTTCAAAGAAAATACACCCTAACTATTTTAAAACAGAACAGGATCAAGTTCTAAAAACTGTGTACCAATATGTTTTATGCTGCTTTTGCTGAATCCTTTCCTTAAATGTGTGTAAGCTAAAGTTTGTTCATTGTCAGATGCATTTTCAGAAGGGGGAAAAAACAAAACAAAACAACAACAGAAAACAGCAGAAAAAGGAAAACAGTGTAGATCAAATGTGATATTTAAATCACCTATATTTGATCAATATATTATATATTTGATTACCATATTTGATCAAAAGATCTATCCACTTAACCAGAGAAATATTTTCCCGTGGATAATAAAGATCCCAAATTTATGGAAGAAGTTACAGATGTAATAATGTACATTATTAACGAAGACAACGACTGATATTAATGTTAGGCAATACTGAAAATTATATTCTGTAACATACTGGGGCCACTTAAAAAGCTTTCAGATCATTTAGAATGTTCAGGGTCTTTAAGACTGAATGTCAGAGGCCTGCTGGTTATTTAAGCAGGATGACTAGCAATATAGACATTCTACGTAACTGTCACTACTTTCGCTGAAGGTACTAAAGACATGCACAAAATTTCAAAATATGGAAGAAGTTTCACAGTGAGAAAAAACATATTTAATATGGAAGAAGGCATTTATATTTTTAGGACCCTTTTTAAAAAACTAGACCATAAGTGCAGAGTGGAAAAGGAAGCTCATTTTAAGTAAGTCAAGTCTCTGCTATAATACTGATTGGTCTGACTGCTTCCTAAATCGTTGCTTAATATAAAGTGCTATGTTTATATATGCATAAACGCTTAGATTTTTAAAAAAGAGGCAATAATGTGTGTATAATGTTTTACATTTAACAGAATCAGAGTTGGTTAAATAATACTTCGTATGTAGCTTACTATTCAGGATCTGAAACTAGGTCCAATGCTTTCATCACATCTTCTAGAAGTGAATCAGGTATGAATCCATTATCTGGAAAAGAATTACAGAAGCAATTTGGATTAAGTTTACTTCAAGAAATGCTATTATTGCTGCTCAGACAGACTCCAGCAAAGAATCACTTAAGAGGGATACAAAGAATTAACCAACATATTAAGAATTAAGAAACAACATATTAAGTTTATTTTGGGCACATTATTAGGTACTCTCTTAGTTTTCTTGGGCACATAGGCAAAGATTTATTTTCAAGGTTAGTTTCCTAATACAAAAATGAACCACATGACTTCTCCCTGAGAACTCCAAGGAAACCTGAAAGCCAAATTACTTCTTACAAATTTAAATGATACAAGTTTTTTTCTACTTAAGAAGTCTTTAACAGTTATCCAATTAAAATAATTTACCAGTAAATTCTTTTTGTCGCAATGTTATTTTAGCTTCTTGCAAGAATGTTCATGATCCACTGTTGTTTAGATCTCTGACAATATACGATCAAGAAAAGATATCTCTTGACTTACATCAACAGACCTGATTTAAATAAAAGCCATAGATTTAATAGCGAAAAAAATTCAAAGTTGGAACGCAGAGTAGAATCAAATGTTGATGCCGAGTAGTTTATGGAAAATATTCCTTTTCTTGGGCTCGATGAGGAAATAGCATTGGTAAATGGCCCGAACTCAGATGATGCAATAGGACGTGACACACACAAAAAGCTTGTAGGGCAGTTTGAAATCACAGTACTTATAAACAAGCGACTTGTTGATTCCCTTAAATGTACAATGCCTGACTTCCTCCACCCCTTTATTCTTTCCTGAAGACTGTCTCAGCTATAAATCAACTTCCAACACAATAACCTTTTCAGGGATTAGGATAATTAAGGAAAAAAAACCAAAACCTTGTCCTGCAGGACAAGATGCCTGAAAGCCCTGCTTCTATAATCAAACTACAGAACAAAGTGGAGTTGCTCTTTCTGCACACATCGTGTGTACTATCAGCGAGGAAATAAAGTTAAGATTTTTTTTAAAGTCTTTTCTTAAACCTCATAAGCACATGCTTACCCATGTGAAGACAGATTGGCTTTGACTAAGAGGCTAAGAATCATTTAGGATAATTAAAAATTATCCTAAATATAATTTTAGAAAGTGAACATTTAGAATAATTCCAGTTTGTCAAGTTACCAATAATTGAAGGTATAGAGAATAAAAAAACTTGTTTGAAGGCACCTGTGAAAAATATTCAAGCTTTGTAAGCCTAAGTTTGATGAGTCTGAAAGGTAGAAAATTACTCATTTTGCTTAGTTAGGTCACAGCTAAAAGCTTAGCATTTCCAAATGTAAAACAGGCTTTATCTGGCTACTGGCAGTCAGGAACAGTTATCTGGATAGGTTTCTATGTTTATGGGCTATCATGTGTATCCACTTGACAGAAGCAGTGTGTATTACAATATTCCTCTGAAGCTCTGAATGGCAGGCAGCCTTATCTCTTCTTACTGTATGTAACCCGAGACTCAGCTCCCATCCCCAGAAAGGGCTAATGGGCTGTACACAGACACAGACAGCAACTAGGAAAACAACACAATGACCTCCTAACTCAAACATGATTAACCTCAAGCTTAAACATTCTGACACATTTTTAAGGGGCCTAAGAGATTTACAACTTGTAAACACAGACATTCTGGAGTACAGCAATGACCACACCAAGCCAGTGACTCTAGTTTTTGTACATACAGTATTTTATAACTGGAGACTGCAGAATCATTTTTTTCAATACCTCAAAGACTTTTAATACACCCAAGATTAGAAGAGGAGATTTGGAATTAGTTACCTTTTTAAAACACTGATTTTGAAATTACTTTATTCTTTAATAATCATACCTGTGAAGACAAATTCTTTAGAAAAAGCAGCCTTAAGTCTAAGCAGATCGAAACTCATACCATCTAGTATTTAGTCAGCTGGTTCCTCAGAGAATATGGAAACAGAGACACAATGATAAGAAGACCTCAATACCAACAGCAGAGGAAATGTGAGCATACAATTTGTTGATTGCTCAAGCCGACCTAAGAAGCACCAAAGGAAAAAGTAGAACTTGAATGCACCGTAATTTAACCACATGAATATAAAATGGACTGGTACAGGCTTTCAAGCTCAGAAGAATGGGGAGGATGGGCGGGGAGGACAAGGGGGCACTGCCCGCGGCTGTGACGGTACGCGGCTACGGTGTCAATATTCACATACAGTTAAACTGTGTTTAAGACATTTGAAAAGGAGGAAAAAAGCTGTTCGTTTATAAATTTTAAAAAGAGGGGTTTTTTTTTGTTTCTTTAAAACCCAGTAAACAGATGGCAAGAAGCGACCAGCTCCTAGAGCTAGGGAAGAGGAACTCTGCGCAGAGCAGCGCTGGGTAGGGGCGCCACGGTGACGTGAGTTAGCAATTTGCTGGGTAGGGGGACCCGTTCAGAATGGTGAAGGAGTCAGGCTGGCCTCGAAGGAGAAGGAAGGACCCATCGTGATTCCCGTTTGGAAAGACGGGTTGTGGGGGGGAGCCTGGCAGGCCTCCTAGCAGAGGCACCAGCCGAAGGGAGAGCTGCGGGAGAGAGCCAGTGTCAGGAGGCCACGGCGGGACGAGAAACAGCGTGAGAGGAGATGGGGACCCAGCACTGGGGACCGTAACGTTTTCAAACCCCCGTAGGTGAGAAAGAGTACAGTTTCTTAGGAACAGAGGAGACAATGAAGATCAAGTTGAGGAGAATTTAAATGCTGTTGGTTTTAGTAAAAAATTAACAAATTATTTTAGTTTTACTCAATGTTGTATCATACTTTACCTAGCTATTATTATTGACGATTTAATAACATATCCCTACAATTTAATAGAACTCTTAGTGAAAAAAAGTATGTGGCTTTTGCCCGGAGGCAAGGTTAGGGCATTTTCGTAGTCGCGCTTGCCCTGGTCTCCTGGCTCCTGTCTCCCTGCTGCTCCGCGCCTCTGGCCCCGTAAACGGAGGCCACGGACAGCAGGGATGCCGTGACCCGGGGGCCGAGCACCGTGCTTGACACAAGTAGCTGCTCAATAACATTTGTTACATTCAATTATTCAAGCGAATCCTAACTTCAGATTTCAGGCACCATGGTTCAACCAAAAACAGCTCTGTGAATTGTACCTAGGAAGTTTACAAAGAAATGAGTAGCTGCTTTGTGGCCTGTCCTGCAGAACCACTTCAATTATGTGATGGAAAGTTGCAAACCACACCACACACGGTGCACAGGATACAAAACAACTATGGCTGGAGCAGCAGGAAACAGTGACGAGAACGGCACAGCAAGGTGAACGGCGGCGACGGAAGGGACGCTAAGGTGGAGAGAAGACAACGTGATGTAAAAGGAAGGGGAAAGACAGGACTAAACAAAAGGCAACGTCTAGATAATGTCTAAGGATGGGTGTACACTAAACTATCTACAACAAGTAAAAGTATTCTTAAAGATTCAAAAAATGTACCACATTGAAATCATTCAGACAAAAGATGCTATCAATATATTTCAGCAACCTAAAAAGAATACAAGGGCTCTTTAAAATAAAAATACATATCCCTTGTCCAAACAGGGTTGATGAAGTCTACAACGGGGCGGGGTGAAGAAAGAGAATAAGAGGGAGAGAGAGAGAAGAAAACAAAACAAACCCCATTACGGGTGATGCTAAAAATTTCAAATATCATCTGTGTAGAATTCAGTTCTTTGGAGATTACTGAATAAGCTCTATGCTACACAGTTTTGGATTTTTTTCTTTTTTAACTAACAGTATGGTCAACTTATTGAGTACCTGAATAATGATGTAAAGTAGATACAAAGCCTTACATCTGAGGAAACTGAGGTTAAGGAACTTGCCCAACATCACACAGCTGAGTTTACAGAGGTGGGATTTAAATCCACATTGTCTGATACCCACTGGAATGCTTTTAGCATTTTAGAAAGCCATTTTCTGATACCTGGAGGCACTCCAAAATTCCTCTCTTGACCAGTATCTTTGATCACATTGCTCAATTTACCTCTGTCCTTACTCTTTTATTGTTGTTTTTTAAAATTACTATAAAACATGTATCTGAATACAAACCAAATATCCAAACTTTCCCCCACAAAAGAGATGTAAAAAACAAAATGAAACAAAACAAAACAGAAAAACAAACGCCACCCCCCAACCCAAATCCCCAGGAAACAAAACTATGGACTTTCTCTAAAGCCCATATGTAACACTTTATATAGGACCAGTACCTGATTCTCTTTAGGATCTGAGCACGCACACTAGTGTTCATTTCCATTTCTGAATTTGGGATTCTTCATTAAAGGGACCACGTAATTAGAGATAGTATGTCAAGGTCCTGCTTGAAATTAAAATTCTGGAAGTATTACAAAGGAGAAACTAACAGCTAAAAATATATTTTTGAACTTATTTTATATGTATGCTTGGCATCAAAATAATTATTGAGATCCTTAGATCTTAAAGACTCTGAAATAGAGACTAACTGCTCAGTGGGAATGACAGTCAATATCATATCCTTATTCCAATAAATTAAAAATAGTTAAAAGTACACAAAGAGGTTAAAACACAGCTCTTTATGACCTCAGCCTTTTAAAAAGGTACTGGTAGTGGAGAGAGGGGGAAAGACTGCTTGACCTTCTGGAAGAACACCTCGAATCTGGTCTCAGTTCTCACAACTAGGCATGCAGCTCTGAAGAAGTGACCTAAACCCTCACAAGGTTGGTTTTTCTTAAGAACAAAATGGTGCTGGTCATCCCTGCTTATCTCCTAGGTTTATGGTAAGGTTTTAATGAGACCATGCAGGTAAACTGCCTTATAAACTGTGATGTTTCATGCAAAGGCCAGCCATCATGATTATTACTATTTTTAGACAGGTCCTCAGTTACCAACGGTCTTTTGAAACCTAAACCTGATTTATAAGTCACCTGTTCAGAACCCTGGAACTACAGCCTCACGGAGGCAATGCTGCAGATGGTGATTAGCCTGCAAGTGCATTTAATTCATAACATGCCTAAAGCAGGCGTTAACAGTGCTGATTACAGGTGTACCTACCTGACAGGCACGCGCAGACACCAGGGGTGGGAGCGAGGGTGAGGTGGGGAGAGTGAGACAGACACCGAAGTACCCACGGGTACCAGGGCCTGAATCCTCGTGTCTTTAGCTTCCCTCTAGGTCAGGTTTTCTACAGATATTCTAAAGAGGGGGACAAACGGCAACTGTCACCACACCAGCCTCTGCTAAACGGAAACTGGAACTACCCAGAAACTTGTAAGTACTGTTCATATAGTTTCTGAGAAAGCCAGATCTGGTCAGACCCTGAAACAAAAGTGTGCTGTGTTGGGGGAAGGGTGAATCAAATCAGTAAATTAGCTGATTAGTTTGTGACTAAAAATGAAGAATTTTCTATTTTTAATCTTTCAGCTTCCTAGAGTGGACTGTCTATAGCTAAACCATAAACTGATATTCAAATGAGAAAGTGGAGTTTATTTTCTCCGTAAGTCATAGACAGAAAGAGGTAGCTTTTCTGAGATGACCGAACAAGTTTTGTTTGCTTCTTAACAATTCAGATTATAGTCCTGCTAAGTTGTCACACATAAAACTATATAGATGAAAACTAATTTATTTAATCAATAATTTTCGGGCCTCCCTGGTGGCGCAGTGGTTGAGAGTCCGCCTGCCGATGCAGGGGATACGGGTTCGTGCCCCGGTCTGGGAGGATCCCATATGCCGCGGAGCGGCTGGGCCCGTGAGCCATGGCCGCTGGGCCTGCGCATCCGGAGCCTGTGCTCCGCAACGGGAGAGGCCACAACAGTGAGAGGCCCGCATACCGCAAAAAGAAAAAAAAAAAAAAAAAAATAATTTTCTCTCTCTAGTAAAAACCCAGCAAATTTATTTTCATATGTATTTCTCAGGACTCAATTCTGAAAAACTGCCACTGATCATAAATTATGTTTTAATATTGCCAACAAGATAGTCTAATTTTCCTTGTAATTTAGTAGACAAAATGGAGCCCGCTACCTCGTTAATGATTTTAAAAAACTGAAATTGCAAAAAGCAAACAAATCTAATTGTGACTATAAGATACTAAAGCTTAGTTTTAGTACCTTTGTATTCCTGACGGAGTTGTTTCAAACTGGCCTTCTACATAACATCAGGCTCTTCAAGTCCACGTCTCCTATGGCTGTGAACACTCCTTCTTGCTCTGAAGGCGTTTCTCTATGCCTTTGTTCCTTCACAGTTATTATCTCCTAAGATATTCTGATACTCTCCTTGTACATTTCCTTTCTCAAGAAACTCATTCACTTCCAATTTCAATTTCAGTTCTAAAACTCTCACTAAGGAAACTAATGCAGAGGGATCCCAAAAGGCAGATTACAGAAAAGCCATATGTTTGGTTTGAGAATGGTCTGTAGTGGTTACACTGGGGTAAGAGTATGCTTGATATCTTGGACAATCATTTCAAATCAAAATTAAGCAGCACTATAAAGACCTGACTGGAAACTCCGGAAAGATACCCAGTTTATCCATGCCATCTTACATACTTCATCCTATAATGTATTCCACTCTAGAAGGAATCCTCTTCTCATACAGTAATTATTATCAATATGGGTAGAAACATGTCACCTAACATATCTTGAAACAGAGCAGGCATTTACATATGTATGTGTATACCACTTCACGACCACTCCCCCCTGGGATATGAGGTATAGAAAAGGCAAACATCTAGAAGCGGGGTGAGAGATGGCAGGGGAAAAAAACCAAATACTTTAAATAAATCCTTAAGAGGAGGGTATGCCACAGGAAATCGCCTGACTCATTCTCTGAAATATATTTCTTTAAAATATAAATCCAAGCCTTGACCGTTAATTTCCTTGGTCATTCCAATAACCACTTGCCTCTAAGCATCACTTCTCTTTAGCAAATGCTACATAATTATTTTTCTTGTGTCCTGTCTTTCCATTCAAGTCAAACACTTTGCTGGCTATTCCTCGTATATAAATTTCTATCTCCTACCTCGTGTTCATAGGTATCATTTTCTCTTCTTTGTGCTTCCATTTGCCAACGTGATCGTACCTCCTCAGGTCTTCATGATAGCTCTCTAGCTAATCTCAGTTCACTGTGATCACATTTCTTTTAACCTTATATTATTTATATCAATCTTATTTTCATTTTAACTTGCTACAGTTTCCAAAAACTGCACTCGATTAAGTTTGATCCTAACTCAAAATATATTAAAAGCATTTAGGAATAGAAATGATTTATTTCCTATCTCTTCCATCAGAAGGTTCATATTGGTAAGAGAATAACTGCATTTGTCATCCTCCATGACATAGTTCAATGTGCTACATATCCCAATGATTCCAGCTGAAGTTGTTAGCTTACTGTAAGACGAATTTCATTCAGTGGTGGGAAAATATAAAGAAGTAAATTACTTTTACTTCTAAAGACTTAGAATGAAATGTTATTGGAATGAAATGTTATTGGAAGTTTAAAAGATTATTAATTCCAAGAAGAAAGCAACATTTATTTTTCTTAAGTTAGGGAAAAGGCATAGTGGAAGAAGCTAACTGAAGGTCAGCTCACCAATACCAGCACCAATTAACTTGAGGTGTAGAGAGAGAGGAACTCACATTTATAAAGTACCTACTATGTGTTAAGGACTGGGCAGGTGCTTTCTACAATGCTATTCATTTAATCTTCATAAGGACTCTCAAGAAACAGGTGGTTATATTATCATCTGATATATAAGAAAACAGATTTATAGACTGAAAAGTAACTAAAGTTATATGGTTACTAAGATTCCTAGAATTTGTATGACTGAAAATTTTCAGAGATGGAAAGAGTAGGTCTCCAAGAGTTAAAAATTTCAAGACAGAAGAAAGTGTATTTATAAAGACAACTGAGTCCATTCAGGAGGTGACAAGGATTAACCCAACAACGAAGGTTCCTTCCTGGTAATTTACAATGGAACATAAGGCATGGCTCAGTTTTAAAGTTATACTGGAAAAGTCAGTGAGTTAGCTGTCATAGTTTAGTCATAACCATTATCAAAGTACATAAATGCAAAGACGATTAAAATAACCTAGCTAACAATGACAGAGTTGACATTACAGTGACATATATGTGAACTTTTAAGACAACCTTTGTTAGTGCAGTAGAGAAGCTAAGCTCAGGATCAAAAGAGAATCCTAAAGATGAGTTTTCTTATCCTTCTTCTGTATTTTCTTCTGGCACAGTCAATTACACAGAAATGTTCTGGGGAGTGACGGTCAGCAAGATGGAGGGCTAGGAGACCCCAACTCATGCCTCCCACACAAGAAGCCAACAAAAACAATAAACAGCACAAACTGAAGAAAACAGCCCAGGGAAAATACTGGGCTACAAAGAAGCAGCAAAAAACCCTGCGGAGCTCCAAAATAAATCAAGGATAGCTGCACAGGACAGTACAGGAAGTGTACTACCCGAGTCAAGCCATTACCCAGTCAAGAGCAGCCTGGCACCAGGAGGGACAGCCTCAGAGGAAGTGCACCACGGGGGGAAAAGGAGAACCCCTGCAGGCCTCTCCACTGGGGACATGTGCAGCCTTTGCTGCAGTGGTCTCCTACCAACATCGCTCCCAGCTGACGGAGCTGCCCGCAATGCTGCCCAGCCCCTGCATCTACTCCCAGAGGCTAGAGCTGTGGCTGCAGGAGACCTGCCCTCAGGGACCCCAGTGTCTGCTGTACCCTGCTCTCTGGAATGAGGTGTGCCTCAGCACCTCACCATACACAGGACTGGAGCTCTGGGCCTCATCCATGGTTTCAGGGTAGTGGCTTTGTCCCACCATTACCAGCACAGTGTCTGCTGCCCTGGGCCCCGCCTACTGGATACCAGGTTATAGCTCTGACCCATCAACCTCAAGGATGCTACCATCACTGAGTCCCCCCGCCCCCAGGTTGGGGCTCTGACACATCAGTGCTAAGACCGGGCTGCGATGCCCTGAGCCCCGCTCCTGATGCTCAGCTTTAACAGGTCAGCACTGCAGACGTGCTGCTGCTACCGCCTTGTGACTGCCGCGTGGGGCCAAAGTGAGGCTCCGACCCACCATCCCCAGTCTATGCTGCTACTGCAGCCTGGGCCCAAGCCACCGCCACCGCTTGTCATCCCAGGGCCTGTGCCACTGTCATACACCCCCACACCAGCGAGCCGCCACGGGGAGCCCCTGCAACTCAGGTCCCAGGCCCACGGAAGAGCTGTACGTACGTCTGCCGCAGACATCGGTGCCCCACCTGCAGCAAGTGCACCTGTACCTCCGGACTACTGGATCCTCGGACCCGGGCTCTGACACTGTACTGCTCCACAAAGGGCCCCGAATGAATAGCCAAAACGATCTTGAGAAAAAAAGAACAAAGCTGGAGGTAGCACACCTCCCGATTTCAAACTATATTACCAAACTGTAGTAATCAAAACAGTACGGTATTGACCTAAGAACAGTCACACAGATCAAAGGAACAGAACAGAGAGCCCAGAGGTAAACGTACACTTAAATGGTCAATGAATTTACAACACAGGAGCTATGATATACAATGGAGAAAGGCCAGTCTCTTCAATAAGTGGTGCTGGTCAAACTGGACCACTATCTTACACCACACACAAAGTTTGATCTATTTTGAGTTAAGACTTGAATGTAAGACCAGAAACATTAAAATTCTTATTATGTAGCAAACACAGGTGGTAAGCTCCATGACATCACTCTTGGCAATGATTTTTTGGATTTAACACCAAAAGTGGGGGAGTAGGTGAAATGAGTGAAAGGTGTCAGGGGTACAAGCTTTCAGTTATAAAATAAGTGAGTCATGGGGATGTAAGGTACAGCATGGTGACTATAGTTAATAATACTGTACTGCTTATTTGAAAGTCTCTAACAGAACAAATCTTAAAAGTTCTCATCACACACATAAAAAATTTGTAATTACGTATGATGATCAATAGGCCTATTGAGGTGATCATTTTGCAATATATAAAAATATCAAATCATTATGTTGTGCACATGAAAGTAATATAATATTAAACATCATTACACCTTAAAAAAATAAAAATCCTGTAGTGGTGGTGCGTAAATCACTTTGAACTCTACCATACAGGCTAAGAGACAAGAGTTAAAAATAACTACATCTACAATATTATGTTAATGGATACACAATATAAAGAGATGTATACTGGGACATCAAAATAAATTATGGAGGTCACATAAATGCATTGAACTTTCTTATGTAATTGAAGTTAAGTTGTTGTTAGCTTAAAATAGTTATAAGACTAAGATGTGTTACAAAACCCACATGATAACCAAAGAGCAAAAACCTTTAATAGACAGACAAACCATAAAGAGAAGAGAATCAAAGCATACTACTATAAAAAAATCAAGTCACAAAGAAACCAACAGAAGAAGAAAACTACAGAACTACAAAACAATTAATTAACAAAGTGGCAATAGTAAGTCCTTACCTATCAACATTTACTCTAAATGTAAATGGTTTTATTTCTCCAATCAAAAGACATAGAGTGGCTGAATGGATAAAAGAACAAAACCCAACTCTATGTGAGTCTATAAAGACTCACTTAAGCTTCAATGACATGGACAGGCTGAAAGTGATGAGACGAAAAAGATATTGCATACAAATGGAAAACAAAAGAGAACTGGGGTAGCCATCCTTATGTCAGACGAAATACCTTCTAATCAAAAACTGTAACAAGAGACAAGGTCATTATGTAATGATAAAGGGATGAATATATCAGGAGGATATAACAACTATAAACATGTATGTACCATATATTGTAGCTCCTAAATGTATTAAATGATTATTAACAAATCTGGAGGGAGAAGAGAGAGCAATGAAATAAAGCAGGGGACTTCAATACCCCACTTTCAACAACAGTTTGATCATGCAGACAGAAAATCAGTAAGGAAATAATGGATGTGAATTACACTTTAGACTGCATGTACCTAACAGACATATACAGAACACTCCATATACCAGAAGCAGAATACGCATTTCTTCTCAAGTGTACATAAAAGATTCTCTAGGATAGATCACATGATAGGGCATAAAACATGTCTTAGCAAATTTAAAAGGACTGAAATCACACCAAGTATTTTTTCCTACCACAATGACAGGAAACTATAAAAAAACCGCAAGAAGAAAATGCAAAATATATGCAGATTAAACAACATGCTCCTGAACATCCAATGGGTCAAAGAAGAAATCAAACGGTAAATCAAGAAATATCTTGAAACAAATGAAAACGGAAGCACAATGTATCAGCACTTAGGGATGCTACAAAAGCAGTTTTAAGAAGGAAGTTTATACAGATAAATGCCTACATTAAGAAACAAAAAAGACCTCAAATAAACAACCTCACGTTACACCTTAAGGAACTAAAAAAAGAAGAAAAACTACAACAGAGGTATATGAAATAAAGAACAGAAATATAGAAAAAAGCAATAAAACTAACAGCTGATTTTCTGACAAGATAAACAAAACAGAATTAAAGAGGAAACATTGCAACTGTTACCACAGAAACACAAAGAGTCAGAAGAGACTGCTATGAACAATAACACACCAACAAATTGGACAACTGAGAAGAAATTGATTAATTCCTAGAAACATAAAACCTACTAAAACTGACTAATGAGGACAAAGAAAATCCTAATAGAGCAGTAACAAAAAGGAGACTGACAATGTAATCCAAAACCTTCCAACACAGAAAAGTCCAGGAACAGATGGTTTCACTGGTGAATCTATGAAACAACTAAAGAGGAATTAATGCCAATCCTTCTAAAAATCATCCAAAAAATTAAAGATGAGGGGATACTTTCAAATTCACTTTGAGACCAGCATTACTCTGATACCAAAGCCAAATATGGACACTACAAGAAAAGAAAACTGCAGATCATAATCCCTGATGAATACAGATACAAAATATTAGCAAACGGAATTCAACAGCAGATTAAAAGGACCATACGCTATGATCAAGTGGGATTTATTCCAGGGATGCAAGGATGGTTCAACATATGCAAATCAACAGATCTGATATACCACATTTATAAAAGAAAAAAATTGTATGATCATGTCAGTATGCAGAAAAGGCACTTGATATAATACAAAATCCTTTCATAATAAAAACACTAAAAAATATGGTACAGAAGGAATGTTCCTCAGTGTAATAAAGGCCACATACAACAAACCTACAGCTAATATCATACTCAACGGTGAAAAGTTAAAATCCTTTCCTATGAGAACAGGAAAAAGACAGGATTGCCCACTTTTGCCATTTCTATTCAGCATATTATTGGAAGTCCTAGCCATAGCAATTTGGCACAAGAAAGAAAGAAAAGGCATCCATATTGGAAAGGTAAAAGTAAAATGATCTCTGTTTGTGGATAACTTGGTCTTATATATAAACCCTAAAGACTCCACTAAAAAACTGTTAGAAAAAATGATTTCAGTAAATTTGGAAGATACAAAATCAACATAGTGTTATCAGTTGCATTTCTATACACCAACAAGGACTATCTGGAAGTGAAACTTAAAAAGCAATTGCATTTACAATAACATCAAAAACAATGAAACGCTCAGGCACACGTTTAACCAAAGAGGCATAAGACACTGAAAACTGTAAGACACCGATGAGAGAGATCGAAGACAACACAAATAAATGGAGGGATACACTGTGCTCACGGATTATATCAAGAATTAATAGTGTTAAAACGTCCACACTACCCAAAGTGATCTACACAGTCAATGCAATCCTTACCAATATTCCAGTGACATTTTCCACAGAAATAGACTATTCTAAAATTTATTTGGAACCGCAAAAGATACTGCACCACCAAAGCCATCTTGAGAAAGAGGAACAAAGCCATCGGCATCATGTTACCTGATTTCAAGCTATACTGCAAAGCTCTAATAATCGAATATGCTACTGGCATAAAAACAAGCACATAGCCCAGTGTAACAGAATAGTAAGCCCCGACATAAATTCATGAATATATGGTCAGCTAATTTTTTTTTTTTTTTTTTTTTTTGCAGTATGCGGGCCTCTCACTGTTGTGGCCTCTCCCCTTGTGGAGCACAGGCTCCGGACACGCAGGCTCAGTGGCCATGGCTCACGGGCCCAGCCACTCCGCGGCATGTGGGATCCTCCCGGACCAGGGCACGAACCCGTGTCCCCTGCATCGGCAGGCAGACTCTCAACCACTGTGCCACCAGGGAAGCCCTGGTCAGCTAATTTTTTATCAGAGTGCCACGAACATACAATTGGGAAAGGATAGTCTCTTCAATAAATGGTGTTGGGAAAAATGGATATCCACATGCAAAAGAACGAAACTGGGGGCTTCCCTGGTGGCGCAGTGGTTGAGAGTCCGCCTGCCGATGCAGGGCACATGGGTTCGTGCCCCGGTCCAGGAAGATCCCACATGCTGCCGAGCGGCTGGGCCCGTGAGCCATGGCCGCTGAACCTGCGCGTCCGGAGCCTGTGCTCCGCAATGGGAGAGGCCACAACAGTGAGAGGCCCGCGTACCGCGCAATAACAACAAAAAAGAACGAAACTGGACCCCTATCTTACAGTATTCACAAAAAACAATTTGAAATGGATCAAAGACTTAAGTGTAAGACTTCAAACTGTAAAGCTATTAAAAGAAAATGTAGGGGAAAAGGTCCTTGCCATTGGTCTTGGCAGTGATTTCTTGGATAAGACAGCAAAAAAACAGGCAGCAAAACTAAAATAAACAAGTGGGACTGCATTAAACTAAAGAGCTTCTGCACAGCAAAGGAAATAATAAAATTGCAACCTATAGAGTGGAAGAAAATATTTGCAAGCCATATATCTGATAAAAGGTTAATACACAAAATATATAAAGCAAAATATATAAAGATCTCAAGAGCAAAAACACAAATAATTCAATTAAAAAGTTAGCAATGGACCGGAACAGATATTTTTCTAAAGACATACAAATGGTCAATAGGTATATGAAAAAATGTTCAATATCACTAATCATCAGGAAAATGCAAATCAAAATCATAATGAGGTATCACCTCACACCTGTTAGGATGACCTTTATCAAAAAGACAAGAGACTGGACTTCCCTGGTGGTCCAGTGGTTAGGACTACGCGCTCCCAATGCAGGGGGCACGGGTTTGATCCCCGGTCAGGGAAGATCCACATGCCGCATGGTATGGCCAAAAAAAAAAAGGACGAGATTAAATGTTGGTGAGTTTGTGGAGAAAGGGGAAACCTTATGCACTGTTGGTGAAAATATAAAATGGTATCTCTATTAAAGAAAACAGTACAGAGATTCTTCAAACAATTAAAAACAGAACTACCACATGATTCAGCAATTCCACTCCTGGGTATATATCTGAAGGTAGTGAAATCAGTAGTTCAAAGAGATATCTGCACAACCATAATCACTGCAATATTATTCACAACAGCCAAGCTATGGAAACAGCCTGTTTGTCAATGGATAAAGATTACAGTGTGTATGTGTGTGTACACACACACAATGGGATATTATTTAGCCATGACAAAGAGGGAAGTCCTACCTTTTGTGACAACATGGATAAACCTTGAGGACATTATGCTAAGTGAAGTAAATCAGACATAGAAAGACAAATACTGTATGATATCACTTATATGTGGAATCTAGAAAAGCTGAATTTGTAAAAACAGAGTAGAATGGTGGTTAGCAGGGGCTTGAGGTAGGTTAATTGGGGAGATGTTGTTTAAAGGTAGAAACTTGCAACTAGTAGATAAATAAGTTCTGGAGAACTAATGAACAGCAATGGTGATTATAGTCAACAATACTGTATTATAAACTTCAAAATTGTTAACAGACCAAATCTTAACTGTTTTCACCACAAAAAAGAAGTAATTATGTGATGTGATAGAGGTGTTATACCTAATGCTAAAATAGTAATCATTTTGCAATATATAAATATATCAAAGCAACATGCTGTATACCTTAAACTTACAGAATGTTACATGCCAATTATACCTCTCAATTATTAAAAAAAGAAATATTCTGAAATATTTATTCATTTGAATAAATAAAGAAATGACTTAAGCTCTTTGAAAAGTTATTCAAGAGGTGGTGTTTTTCCCTGTTTAAAACCATCAGAGGTCAAGATTCAAGTAATCATAACTTTAGTACCACAAGAAACACAAAACCCTATACCATGTGAGAATATGATGATCACTAAGTTTCCTATTTTTTTGGTTCCCATTTTCACCATATCCTATTTAAAATTTTCAAGAAATGCAAGCTACATTTCTTTCAATAATCTCATAACTCTTTAAAAATAAAACTCAGGAAAGTATCAATATATTTCAAACATATGAAAATATAAAACACAGAGTCAATGTTAATAAAAATTAAAATCTTTTACCTTCTGGATCGTAAGTTTGAAAAACTCTTCTGGCTTGTTCTGAAGGAGCCTCAGGGGCAACTAAAGCCATATCCTGAAAACATAAAAAAGCATGCTATCAACGAGCTACAATATAATGGCATTGAAAATAATGACTGATAGTTTTGCTTTATATTATTGTCCAAGTAAAAAATCTAACTGGAAGCATACTCTAGTTTTCAAATATTTAAAAATTAAATCCAGAGATATGACAGCAAACAATTACATAGAAATGCATTTGAAATTTACTACTTTAGGAAGTATGTTACATCAATACCTAGGCATAGATCAATAATCAAGTTCTGCATGTTCAGAATTTTAACTTTTATTAAAAGGAAATATCAAAAGGTGGATTTCTTTTTCCCATAAAACTAACTCTCTATGACTAGTTTCTTTACAAAGTAAGCAATATTACAATTTACCAAAAATAAGCACAGAATTCACTGTTATCTTGGACTCTTCACAAACCTTTACTCCACATATATCAACCATTATGAAACTCTACACTTGACTGACATGAAACTAGAATCTAGGTTCTAATTGTTTTCCTCTATTCATAAATCTGGTCCAAGCATCTGCCTGTAATTGTGTTTACTCAGACACACCTCATCAGAGAACAAGTTTCCAAACATCCCTTTTTACCATCTTGAATCCTTTTTAAGAAGTGGGTATAAAGGGAACATATCTCAACATGATAAAAGCTATTTATGACAAATCCACAGCCAACATAATACTCAATGGTGAAAAGCTAAAAGCCTTCCCGCATATAAATTAATGAACTTAGAACACTCCCTCAACACCATACACAAAAATAGACTCAAAATGGCTTAAAGACTTTAATATAAGACATGACACTATAAAACTCCTAGAAGAGAACATAGGCAAAACATTCTGACATAAACCACAGCAATGTTTTCTTAGGTCAGTCTCCCAAGGCAATAGAAATAAAAGCAAAAATAAACAAATGGGACCTAATCAAACTTATAAGCTTTTGCACAGCAAAGGAAACCATAAAGAAAAAAAAAAAGATAACCTACAGAATGGGAGAAAATATTTGCAAATGTGCAACTGACAAGAGCTCAATTTCCAAAATATATAAACAGCTCATACAACTCAATAACAAAAAAACAAACAACCCACTCAAAAAACGGGCAGAAGGGGCTTCCCTGGTGGCGCAGTGGTTGAGAGTCCGCCTGCCAATGCAGGGGACACGGGTTCATGCCCCAGTCCGGGAAGATCCCACATGCCGCGGGGCAGCTGGGCCCGTGAGCCATGGCCGCTGAGCCTGCGTGTCCAGAGCCTGTGCTCCGCAACGGGAGAGGCCACAACAGTGAGAGGCCCGCGTACCGCAAAAAAGAAAAAAAAAAAAAAAAAAAAAGGGCAGAAGCCCTAAATAGACATTTCTCCAAAGAAGATATACAGATGGCCAATCGGCACATGGAAACATGCTCATTGCTAATTATCAGAGAAATGGATTCAGAACTACAATGAGGTACAACCTCACACAAGTCAGAATGGCCACATCATTAAAATGTCTACAAATAATAAGTGCTGGAGAGGGTGTGGAGAAAAGGGAACCCTCCTGCACTGTTGGTGGGAATGTAAGTTGGTGCAGCCACTATGGAGAACAGTGTGGAGGTTCCTTAAAAAACTAAAAACAGAACTACCATACGACCCAGCAATCCCACTCCTGGGCATATATCCGGGGAAACCCATGGTTTGAAAGGATACATGCACCCCAACATTCATAGCAGCAGTGTTTACAATAGCCAAGACATGGAAGCGACCTAAATGCCCATTCACAGATGAATGGATAAAAAGATGTGGTGCACACACACACACACACACACACGCATACTACTCAGCCACAAAAAAGAATGAAGTAATGCCGTTCACAGTAACATGGATGCACCTAGAGATCATCATACTAAATTAAGCCAGAAAGAGAAAGTCAAATACTGTATGATATCACTTACATGTGCAATCTAAAATATGATACAAATGAACTTACTTACAAAACAGAAACAGGCTCAGACTCACAGACACAGAAAACAAACTTATGGTTACCAAAGGGGAAAGAGGGATAAATTCGGAGTTTCGGATTAGCTGATACAAACAACCATATATAAAATAGATAAACAACATGGTCTTCTGTACAGCATGGAGAACTATATTCAATATCCTGTAATAAACCATAATGGAAAAGAATATGAAAAAGAGTATATATATTTGTATAACTGAATCACTTTGCTGTACACCAGAAACTAACTCAACATTGTAAATCAACTATATTTCAATAAAAAAAAAAGTTGTGGGGTATAAAAGTCAAAAAGAATTTAAATTGCTGTTTCTCTGTGGAAAAACATTTTTATAAGAAATGCACTAATTAACTTTTGTCCTAATCATCCCACCCTTACCTCAAAGATGAAGGAATAAACTCTTAAGAGTCAATTAGAGTAGTTCTTTTTTAAAACTTAATTAATTAATTTATTTATTTTTGGCTGCGTTGGGTCTTCGTTACTGCATGTGGGCTTTCTCTAGTTGTGGTGAGCTGGGGCTACTCTTCACTGTGGTGCGCGGGCTTCTCTTGTTGGTGGCTTCTCTTGTTGCAGAGCACGGGCTCTAGGTGCGTGGGCTTCAGTAGTTGTGGCACGCGGGCTCAGTAGCTGTGGTACTTGGGCTCGGTAGTTTTGGCTCGCGGGTTCTAGAGCGCAGTCTCAGTAGTTGTGGCACACAGGCTTAGTTGCTCTGCGGCATGTGGGATCTTCCCGGACCAGGGCTTGAACCCGTGTCACCTGCATTGGCAGGCGGATTCTTAACCACTGTGCCACCAGGGAAGCCCCTAGAGTAGTTCTTACTGGGCCATGCCCGAACACCTCAATAGTATGTTCGGTTCATATAGGAGTAGAAATCAAATGGGTATGGGAATCAAAACAACAGAATATATACAAGCTCCTACACAGTTTTAATGTGTTAAAATAAATGATAAAATACTTTTTAAAATCTGTTATTTTATAACATAGTAAAATTTGGTAATGTACAATTATTTCCCTTTTACCATCCTGTGTTAGCAACTTTTACGGTCTCCTTTGCGTGCATTTTCAATGTTATTTTGTAGATAATACACATGTCAAGGGACATGCTTTCATCTGGTTCAACCTTCAATGCCTTTCTGATTTTATGATCCAGTCCTTTATTGCTGGACACTTGGATTGTGTCTAATCTTCTGCCATAACCAATGCTGCACCAAATAAACTTGAACATGTAATTTCATACATGAACAGTTGTATCTGCAGGACAGAGTTCCAGAGTAGGATTGCTGGGCCAAAGAAGGAAGGCATTTAAAATTCTGGTAGAATACTGCCAGGTTCTTGGGTTACCTCTGTTCATTTAACCTATCTTTAACAATATTTCTTAAAGTGCTTTTCTGTGTCCAATACATCACCAGGACAGTCTTAGCTCTATAATTACCTTTATACCAAGGCTAGGATTGCAGCGTCAGCTCTCAGGTTTAGGGAGCAATTACTAGAACAGGGCTATCATTATTATTACTCCTTAGCTTCTTTTACCACTCCCAAACCTTCATTGCAAACATTTCTACATGTATTCCAGAATAAGCTTTAGCCCCCTGAACTATTTCCAACTCTCCTTTCTTTCTTCAATTCTTCCCTTTAGAATGGCTGTTGGAATTTGTGGATGAGTACTGCCACTAAAATTCTCATGGAGGAGGAGGTATACAGCTGTAGATGAGATTTTACGCAAGGGGGAACATTTGGAGACACAAGATGAAGATACAGTCATTCTTCCTATTCACAATCTGTTGCATTTCAACCTTTATTACTAGTAAGTGATGAGGCAAAGTTTGAAATGAGTTTTAAAACACTACTTCAGAATTGCTAAATATTAATTAAAAGTATGATCTAAATAGAAGGAAAGGGAATATTGTTTTTCTTGGTCAAAATAAAACAAACACTCTTTTAGGGGAAGAGGTGGCAAAGAATATAAATGAAGCATCATTTTAATCTTCCCACAAAGTGAAGTTTTGGGAAATTATTACCATTTATAAAGTTGGGGGAACAAGGAAGATTCCATTTTTAGCCAGAGAAAAAGGTCTGCATCAAATTCTCCAGCATTAAAGATTTCAGAAAATGCAGGAATGCAAAAAAAAAATTTTTTTAACATGAACTACCTGATGCCTCATCTCTAAGTTTCAAGTGCTACAAATAAAAAATATACTATGCTTATGTAGAAAAAAATTAAACTTAATAAAATGTTTACTGCTTATCATCTGCCTCTGGTTATGAACATATAAAAAAACTAGGCTTCAGAAAATGTGTTCTTAGCTCTTGTTTGAACAGGCCTGGCCTGATATAGAAAGATCAGTTGAAGCCTAGGGACAACTCCTGGCATACTCTGGTTTAACAAGTGTTCATTTAGAGTAAGGGCTGCCACGTGTTTTCTGTAATGGGCCAAAAAGTAAATATTTTTGGCTTTGCAGGCCATAAGGTAGCATGATAATACAATGCATAGGCAGCAAGATGGTACGATAATATAAACAAATGCACATGGCTGTGTTCCAATAAATTACAAAATAGGTGGTAGGGCTTGATTTGGCCTGTGGGCCATGGTTTGCTGACTCATGATTTAGAGAATATATTATATTTTTCCCCCAATGCTCTAACACTTAGTACACATGCCTTCTTTTGACACATCTGCAGATATAATGACATTTTAATCACCTTACTAGGTTTTACCAAGATGATATTTTGGGTCTCATCTGAGAGAGAGAAAAGAGGGTAGGAAGTTCTAGCTGGCAGGAACGGAATCATGAGAGGCAGAAAGGGGTGAATTAGTGCAGCACAAGGGGAACCGAAAGAGCTGAAGAGGACTGAGAACTGTGAGAGGCAAGGAGTAGTTAGGCAGGGAGATCAGCTTTGATGGGAGAATGAACTGACTCCGAACGTGCAGAGTTTGGAGGTGATGCGCATGGCTGTCTTAACGCCCGGCACACTACGATCACCCAGTGTTGCCCATCGTAGGCTTCTCACGTGCCAGGAGAAAGAGGCCATGGGCCCTAGAGGAGGTCAAGGCTGGAGAGCCTGCCAGGTAAGATATGGAAACAGGTGAACGCAGATTACTTCAAAGACGTCAGAATAGAGTATTTCCAAAAAGGAATTTAGAGAATTTCTTGCTTGAAAGCTTATAAGTGTGAAGGTATCTCAAAACGCTGTGAGGAAACAACAAAAAACCTCCAGATGTAAACTACCAAAACAGAAAATCCTTTTTTCTTCTCAAAATACAACCCAGTGGTAGTGGTCAGGTTCCACATAATAAAACCATCAACTCTAACTGTCATGACTAATAAAGCAAATTGTGTCTTGAACGATTAAGAAAAAAAAAAATCTTGCTTGCTCCTTTGGTCTCAGTGATATACTAATAGCTAATGTGCTAAACTCCTTAGGAATTAACCATTCTTAATCATATCACGTATTTTAAGATGTGTTTATATAAGAGGGGTGAAAAAAAGAAAGGCCAAAACAAAAACAAAAAAAGATTACAGTAAATTCTAATGAAAACATTCTAAAAGTTTTCATCCACTAATCAAAACCAGTACAGTCTTCCAAATTGATTATTGCTTGCTTATTTTGAATGTTTACAATGCTTTTTAGATTACTGTAGAAAAAGATCTCTTAGTTAAAGCTTGTTTAAATTTATATAATGTTTAAACGTTTATAGATGAAATCAGGACAAGTTACAAAACCACCTTCTATTCTCATTAAAGCGCTTCATCCTGAACTACTTTTACCTTCCTAATTCGATTTAAAATAACAAATTCCAACACTCACTTTTACCAATTTATTTAACTTAAACACTTCTGAACAAGGCTTCTGGTTTAAGACCTGGAGCAGAATGATCCATGTAGTAATTTTGGTAATATATTAATATTATATATATTTCATATTTGCATAGCAAGTTTGAACAGCAAGTATAGAATTCCATTAATTGAGAAAGAGTCCTTTACAACCTTAAGATATACAACGTGTGTGAGATATAACTGCCAAATTTTTCTCATTGCACATAAAGGAAATGATTTAATTAGAAAGGATAAAGTAGAATAGAACTCTTACATAAAGACTGTGTAGGTGTGAAGAATAATACAAAGAAGAGGATTCTACCCTCAGATTTTCCATTTCCAAGACTTAATATGGCAATGGCTTTTAGATTACATATTTAATATATTTTTCCCATAAAACTATCCACACGGCCATAATGTTTTGATACTGTCAAGCCTATTAGATGAGATAAAGACCTAGTCTATACATTTAATGTCACAATCTAATGGAAGAGAGAAAAATATGTTCCTATGTTTCCACGAATATTATTATCTTAAAATTACCTTCTCAAATAACATTCAAACATACATTAAGCCCCCACCCTCAAAAAACTGTTGAGTGGGCTTCCCTGGTGGCGCAGTGGTTGAGAGTCCGCCTGCCGATGCAGGGGACACGGGTTCGTGCCCCGATCCCGGAAGATCCCACATGCCGCGGAGCGGCTGGGCCCGCGAGCCATGGCCGCGGAGCCTGTGTGTCCGGAGCCTGTGCTCCGCAACGGGAGAGGCCACAGCAGTGAGAGGCCCGCGTACAGCAAAAAAAAAAAAAAAAAAAAAAAAAAAACTGTTGAGTTATAAAGAAGTACAGATTCCAATGATGTAATTCCAAATTATCTAAGTCAGCAAGGATACTTGTAAGCATTTTCTTTTTTTTCATCCCCAGTTGTAGCACTTAAGATTTCACTGTGTACTGCACCTGAAACTCCTTAAGGTACTCCCACTAGCAAGAGATTCTAAACATGAGTCTAATATTTAAATAATATTTTAATGCACTATGCTTTTAAACTCTGATTTATCATCAACATTATTTTTACTTTAAAAGTAGTTCTCTACATTAGTCAAATATAATCAGATGCTTTTATCACAGGAATGTTAGGGCAAACAACCCCTTCTCAGCCAATTTACTGGTCAACAGGGATTGCTAAACAATATAGCATTTAAAATTATCTAGCCTCACCCAACTTTCCTTAACTGGCAAAGTGCTACAGAAGAGAAGAGGGGGAAAAAAAAAAACCCAAACAAACAAACAAACAAACAAAAAAACCACCAAGGTGTAACGGGACTATCTAATATCCTAGAGTCATGAAACAAATGTCTCTTTTTCATGTAGCTCTGTCTGTTCACCATAAACCTTTTAAAATGTTGTAACATTAGCTACCCTTCTAAACACCGACAGAAATATAAGGAAGGCCCGTGTTCAGTTCGTTAGCTAGGTCTAAGTATGTAGCTCATTACTGGAAAGGTCTTTAAAGCTTATTTATTATACCTTTCATCATTATCAAGAGCAATCTGCTGTCATGAGTAATCAAGGAACCTCTGAGAACTTTATCTTCAGCAATGATCACGCACACATAAATGACATTCTAGCTTGCAGACAACATTTTATAGTGCTATTAAGAGTCCTTCCAAAAAAATAATAAAGTTAACTGGTATATAATTTCCCTTTAGGCTTTAAGTAAAATTTTGCTTTAAAAATCACTTTATTGGGCTTCCCTGGTGGTGCAGTGGTTGAGAGTCCCCCTGCCAATGCAGGGGACACGGGTTCGTGCCCCGGTCCAGGAAGATCACACATGCCGCAGAGCGGCTGGGCCTGTGAGCCATGGCCGCTGAGCCTGTGTGTCCGGAGCCTGTGCTCCACAACAGGAGAGGCCACAACAGTGAGAGGACTGCGTACAGTAAAAAAAAAAAAAAAAAAAAAAAAAAAATCACTTTATTATATGTTCCATATTGACTCTTCACTAACTACCTAGGAAAATAATTTGGGAACCACTGTGAAACATATTGTAAATCAGTTGTCAAATGCTCTCAAGTATATAATGTGCTTCAGTGCCAGTGTTAGAAACAGAATTCAGTTAATGCCATTAATTGAAAGTAGGTAGGACAGTGGTCTTTTTTCTTACTCTTCCATGATTTCCCAAACAATGCACAAAAGGCCCGGCTACTCCAAAACAGCCCACTGCTGTGTGCTGACTTGTGTTGTGTCAGCAGAGAAGTCAGGGTAGGAAACATAAAGCAAAGCCCTTTGGGATTCTTTCTACACAGAAACACACACTCTAAATGTGTAAGTGGAATAAGGTAGGAGGAGGAAAGCCTCCGACAGATATGATCTGCCATGGTCATTACCATTATTAATATTAACCACTGGACTTCTTTTTCTCCCTATTGCCATGACCGTACAACTCACAGTAGGGGCCCCTCTAGCCTTTCTCCACTGGTTTCTGCCAGGGGATCCATCCCTCAGGCCCGAGGCGTCCACTCTCTTATGCATCTAGAATCACCTTCTGTGTTCCCTCATTTACTATGGAGAACTGAATGGACCGAGAGAAGCTCTTTGCCATTTAACCACTGTATGTCATTAAAGAAACAGCTAACATAGCCATTACTCTCTAGGCACATGACACCTACAAAATTCAAGAAAAATGATTATCTGACTTTTTTAAATGGTAGAAGTTAATACTATATAATCACCTGGGCGAAAATCAATCTGACAGTCAAAAATTCCTCCTTATTTCTAGGCAAAGACTCTTTATATCCTTTACATTAAACTCTGTTAAGTCACCTGGACCCACAGTTACCCATGGAGGTAGATTTGGTCCTGTTGTTCTCAATTCCTCACACTTCCCTGTGACAGTACAATCACTGCTTGTTGCTATGGGACCCGCAGTACCTCTTTGTGGGTGTCTACTTCCTAGCCGCACTGACTAGCTAATCAGGGATTAGCCAGGTGCCTTTTTTGGCCAGAGAAATACAAGCAGAGTGACATTCTGCCAGCTCCTGGCAGAAGCTTTAGGTGCCATCAGTGGCTGGGCCAGGCGTCTTCCTCTTCTCCCTCTGCCAGGAGAACTGCCCCGTCCTGACAGAGGCTGCTCCTCCGTCCAGATCACAGCAGGGGAGAGGCACCTGGAGGACACGTGCAGCCAGCGTACAAATTAAGAGCAAGACACTTCGGTGTGTGTGTGGGGGGAGAGGGCTATGGTGGGAACAGGGTGCCCCAGCACAGGCCAACAGAGGGTGCCCTGTTTGCAGTTTAAACATAATAAAACTGACTTGGTCGAATTCGTCTTTATCATCATCACATGGAGGCAGTTCTAGACAATTTCAGTGGTCAAACATCCCTCCTACCTGGGGTGGACTGCTCTCACTGCCTCCCCTCCCCGCTTCTTGACTACTACTGCGTAAATCACTCAAATTTTAGGATTGTTTGTGACTGCAGGAAGCTGGCAAAAAGAATTAAACCCTAATATTCTGGCTGGGGTTCCAGCTTGCTTATATCACATGTATAATATCTGCTCGTCCCATTCAAACGTGACCTATTTTTTCCTCTTCTATTCCTCCATGCTACCCACTGACACTGATTTTAACAATACAAGCTGCATATAGAGAATCTCCACGTATACACACTTCCTGTGTTTCCTATGAAAATGGATGCCTAGAAAGATGACTGACATCACAGTCCACACAACACTGGTCACCTAAGCTTGGTAGGCTTGGGTTAGTATAAATGCAAGTGAGGGACCTCCCTGACCCTACATTCCCCCAAATCCTACCTCCTTTTCTATTGTTTTAAACAGGGTTTGACTGTGAAAAATAGTGAAAATACTCAATTGTTAATACTCTTAAGTTTTATCAAGCTTCACAGAGAAGTTCTTACTGTTCCTTAAGTAACTGGTCTACTTCCATGAATAGGCTTTACATTCATGACCTGGATGTTCATGTTTAGCCTTTCATATCAAGACAAGCATGGAAACATAGTACAGTGAAGATGGTCTGGGGAGAAATGATTATTTCAGCTGGTACTGTACCTGATCCCAATTTTTGCTTCCATCTTAATCTCCTAGCACAACGAGTATGGTTCAGCCATACTGAACCAGTTACTGTTCTCCAAATATAGCCCGAAGTTTCCCATCCCACATCTCTTGCCTTTCTGCTTACTCTTTTCCCAAGCCTAGAATACATTCTTCATTTCACCTCAGTCTAATACACATCATGTCCTTTAATTCAAGTATCATCCCTCGGCACCCCCTCCCCTCTTTCAGTCTCCGTTTCACACTAGAATAATAATTTGCTTGTTTTCCTAAGGGACAACACTACTTTCCTAAGTAGCTAAAAGCTCGGGAGACAGAATCCTTGCTTTAGCCAGTAGGTGTTATTTTCCTCTGGCCCCAGAGTATAAAATGTAGATGAAAACGGAACGTATTTTACAGGGTTGCATTGAGGATTGAATGACAAATGCACGCAAGATGCTTATCACAGTGCCTGACACGGAGCAAACACTCAGTAGAATTACCTACTAAACTATTATAATGTATCATTATTATTATTTTTGGCCGCACGGCGTGGCATTCGGGATCTTAGTTCCCCGGCCAGGGACTGAACCCGTACCCCCTGCAGTGGAAGCGTGGAGTCTTAACCACTGGACCGCCAGGCAAGTCCCTATAATGTTATTATGAATCCTTGCATTTCAACAGTACTTAGCACCATGGCCAGTGTTTGCTCTACTAGGTACTGGGGGAAAACAGATAAATCAGGTAGTACCCCTGATCACAAGAAGGTAGAAAGTTTAAAGAAATTACAGGAGCATAAGGGAGTAAGAGAATCAGCAATCACATCACAAAAAATGTCAAGCAAGGCTGGACCATGAATGCTGAGCAGGATTTTGATCACAATCTGGGCAGATGATAACATAAACAAAAGCACAGGAAAATAAACAAAATCATAAACTTGTTCATACTTACTATCATACATTAAATATATGCTATAAGGCCTTTTCTGCTACCCACTCCATTTGCTACAATTATGTTCATCAACTCTAGACGGACAGGTAGAGATGTGGACTCATCAATGCTGATTCTAATGAAAACTCATGGACTTCACTCATAACAGAACGCCTTTAGGCCTTTGCATCAGCGATACTTATCTGGCTTGGACAATTATCTGGGTTCTACTGTAACAAAAAGTTATAAGAAATAAATTCAAATGGAAAGAGGAACTAATTTCAGTAAGCTGGGTGACATCACTGACATGATTGACTAAGAGAAAAAAATTCATAAAAACCAATACAGAAACATGACAAGTTATGATTTAAACTATAAAAATTAATACTTTAGCTCTTAAATCCATTTCCTTTCTGTAGCAGATAAGGCATGAAATTTAAACAAATGCACAAACTCTAAATTTACTTAGGATAAACGGATGGGATGACTAAACCGCATTAATACATAGGAAAACCCTATTATTTTACAAAATGCCCAACTGTGAATCTAATTATATTCCTACTCCCAAGACTTTTACCCAGTAATTAAAGATACATAGAAGTGAATTTTCTTTATAATAAATAAGATCTATAAAGCATCATTTTACTTCATTTCCTTAAAACTGTGTGGATACATGTAGAGGAATGTATTAATGGTAAAGTAGAACTGTCCAACTTTTGAACACCCTCAAAAAGGGCTCTATCATGTAACTGCAGTAGTCTTGTTAATGTTACACTGAAGAGTGATACACAAAGGAGCTTGCTCTGTAGAAAGAATTCTATCTAGATTCCCAGGAACAGATACCACTGTAAGAACAGTCTGCTCATGCAGGAACAGTTAAATGTTTTGTTTCTCCTTTGCATTAAATTCAGTTTCTCTATATACTGTGCCTTTAAAAAGAAGTGTGTTTTCATGTGTTCTTATCTAAAAGGAAAACTGCTTTATCATAGGAAAGGTCAAAGGTGACACTGTATACACATACAAAGAGTCCTTTTATAACCATAAAAGAGAACAAAAAGGAATGTAAAACTCATCTTCCCAACTTCAAAAGAAAGTCTGAAATGGATTACCAAGGAAATTAGTCACTGATCTGAAGATGAAATTAGATGTTACAGGTAGGTTCCAACTATTTTTATGTTGTATCAGCAGCTGTCATCCCAGAGATTCAAATGCACGAAACCAAAAATGACAAATTTATTTGTCTAACATTTTATATATATAATTCTAATAATATTAAAGTATCATATTTTCAAATGTAAAGCCCTCGTCTTGAATTTGCACTGAAAATTAATTCCAAAACTAGTTCCAATTCAAGGGGGAAATATGTAAGTGACCAAAGTAATTTAATCTTAGGCCCCAAATATAAAAAAGGAAGTCAATGAGGCAAAGGGAAAAACGATGATTAGAGAGAAGAAAAACATAACAGGACAAATGTCCAAATGTTCTATCAGGTAATACTTGGGCATTTAAAGTATATTAACATGTCTCAGTATGAAAAGGCCTGGCTTCTAAAAGAAGAAAAGATTTAATATATTATAAAACAAATGTTACACCATCTTGTTTTAACAATAAAGTTCTAAATTCCTTAAGCATCTACTGTTCAAGATCATTTCTTTTACCTGTGCAGGAGATCTAACTCATGAAGAGTACCATGGTTACCATGGTATATCTGAATACCCTGCCCATGCACACAGGGCTCGCTCCCTCCCGAGGTACGGATCCAAAGGTTTTACTCTGCCATCATCGTTCAGAAGACCTGCTTGGAGCATTCTCTACCTTACTTAATAGAAATTGTCTCCTTCTCTGAAGAGGTCCATGGACGTACACTGTACTACAATTCACCTCACCCACATCCTCCCCCCCCACAAGGTCGTTTTACTGTCAAACCATAAATACAACATTGAGATGAAATCATTTAAGCAACTGATCCTCCCTAACCATTAAAAGGATGTCTTCTTGCCTTGCCATCAACCAACTGGGAAATAATGTTGCAAGAATTCGGGGCGGGTAGGGGGTGCTGAATTTCGGGCAGGGGCTTTTGGCGACTTAAAGGAACTAAGTGGAACCTTCCTCTTCTCCCTGGGAAGGTCCCACTTTGGGACAAGGACAGGTAAAAACAGCAACATTTAAACAGCTCAGTTTTAAATTTTATTACTTTGTAAAAATCTTTTTTTTTTTTTCTGTTCCTTTCCTCCATTTGACATCAGTAAAAGCTTTAAACACCACAAAACTGATTTGGTTGTAAATGGCAAACGGTACCAAAACGAAATGAAACCAAAAATCCAAAGGACAAACAGAAAAAAAGCCTAAATAAACCCTCAAGTTTGGTCTTGGGGGTTTACATATCACAAGAACCGTCAACTCAACCCCCATGCAACGTGACTCCTTGGAGAACTGCTGGGTCCACACGAATGACACAGGAGACCAGAAACAACGTCTTTTGTTAATTAACACAGCAAGGGTGACACTAGCTAACTTTTTTTTTTAAATACAGTACATTGTACACAGGTCCCAAGAAAACCCTGCATAAGCCCCTTGTGGAGACTTGAGCCAAAGCACTGGCTGTTTATAAAAATATTGTGTTGCTACAAAAGTATAAATTAATGCTACTGGTATTAAGAAATATTAAACACATAAAACTTATAAGGATTAAGGAAAATATTCATTAGTACCTGTAGAAAACTCTGGCCTAAAAAGATATTTTTTGGTGTGTTTCTTTTCTTGTAAATTTTTTTTTGGTATTTTTTTAAGATGACTTGAGTTTCTTGCACAGTCAGCTGTGCCTATGGCATTGCCTAGAACGTCTTAACTACTGAGAAAGGCTGGGGGTGCACACGCATGGGTACTGAGTGGGGCCCGGGAGGGAGGGCACCAAGGCTTTCTCAAGATTTACCTGATGTGAAAGAATCACTGATGCGAAGTCATGGGGAAAAGAAAAAGGCAGGATCATCACAGAACAACTGAGAATAATTTACGCTTTTTAAAAAATATCTCTGCTTCAGGTGGTTGCACAAAATGACTTCCTGATGCTTGGCATCTGAATGGCCCTGGACGCACTGCCCGGCGGGGCTGGGAGCCTCCAGCCCCGTGCCAGTCCACGAGCTCGCTCACCGCTTTGGAACCCGGCCCCCCGGCTGGGTGGGAGGGTAGGGACCGGCTGCCACCTGGGTTGCTGGAGGAGCCCCCCTTCCGGCTGGCCTCAGACCCCGCGGTCTCTTGCCAACCTGGACTCCAGGAAGCGCCACAGGGGTCCCAGACCGCTGAGGCTGCGGACCAGGCCGGGCTGTGCCCCTTTAAGGAACTTTGGTTCGAAGAGTCAAGGTGCCCGGTGGGACGTGTGGGTGGGGAAGACACCCATGGGTCCTGATGCTGACACCCAACTGCAAACTTAGCAAATCCTTCTCTGTACAGGAGGTGAACCTGTAAAGCATCGCCCGCGGTGGTGGAGGGACATGAATACAACAAACGGCAACCCGCTGACCTTCACCCTCATCAAAGCGGGAGCAGGTGCCTCTTCGCACAGAAACCACAGGGTCCCTCCAGGGGGTGGCGGGGCTCCACTGACCACAAGCCTCAAACGCAAATGAGAGAGGAAGAAAACAACAACAACGACAAAATCCTCCAGCAAACCCTGAAAAGGGGAAACTGGGAGGGAAACAGAAGAGGGCAAACACCGCCTCACTGGTGCACCGTAACTGGCCTAGCAAACATGAGCCACCGTGGAGAGGGGTCAGGCCCCCTCCCAGTTCTCCCACTGCCCGGCTGGATACAGGGGGCCGAGGCGGGGCTGGCGGGGCCGAGACAGGAGCCCCCAGCCACCGTCTCCAGCGGACAGCCTGAGCCTTACTTAGCCTCCTGGTTTCATCTAAACCAGCAGCCTTTCTAGAGGCCCTCCCTCAGGTACGTCCCAGGGACAAGGCACTGCCGCTGTGCCCAAGGCGAGGGCAGAGCCATGAACCTGGCTGGCTCAGTGGGCAGGAGACTGGCCGTGCTTTGGGTGCCTCCGCTTCCCGTCTCTGCAAGCACATCCACCGTCACGGCAACACCCAAGTACGGGCCCCTTCCGGGCCATGGCTCACAGGACCTCCCTTCTCCATCTGCATCTCAGGTTCATTCCAAACCTTTCTTGTGAACCTGTGCCCCCAAGGGTGCATGCTGCATCCGTGACAGCTCTTCAGGTGCCCACTTTCCAAGGAGTCTAGTCCAAGTCCAGGTGCAAGCCTAGGGGATCCCTAAAGGCAGAGGGCCTGTTTCACAGTGGAAAACACGCCTTGCAGAGTTTTTCTCTGGTGTTTCTTGAAAAGTGCAGGAGAGAAAGGAGCAAACTGAAGGAGAAGACGCTTGCCAGCCTACAGAGCTGGTGTCAGAAAAAGTCCTTCCCAGAAATCTGAAGATGCAGAACGTCTCAACTGTGTCATGGGACTGTCCTCTCTTCACCAGGAAACCTTCTATTGGCGGGTTCTGGGAAACCCCTGCTGCTTGATGACTCTGAGTTCCTAAAAGGTCCCTGCAGTTAGATTCTGTGCTTTTCCCCCTCAGTATTAAGTAGAAAACTCCTATTTACGTAGGATAGCAAGCTACATTTTTTTCAACCACATTCTCTAAAATACATCAGAGTACAGTATCATGTCTGTTGCTTCACACAGATGTTAAGATTAAAAAGATGACCATGTCTACATTGGATAGAAAAGATGATTTATAAAACATGGCAGAGTTCAATTTAAAAATTTAAAGATGTTCATCAATTATCTGAAGTTTTACAACCTGTTCATAAAGATTATTAAAATTTATTTTCAACACTGACATTCAAATAAAACTCAATTGTGAAAAATCTCTCCCAGTCCTACAAAATGTGTTCAGTGATTCTCTATGGGTCAAGAAGACGGCTCCAATGATATAAAACTAAGTTCTGGGCCATTGGACATCTCAAATATCAAGTGATTTTATTAAGTAAACAGATTGGCACTGAAATTTAAAATGACAAACTTACAACTCTTTTTAAAAAATTGTAATTACTTAGACTCCTAAAGATAAACTGTTCATCTCAAAAAGAAAAACCAAAACAGCTATTTCATGAATAGAAACAATTTTCTTACCCATCCTCAAACCATGAAGGCAAATTTTAAATATGATAGCATATATAATGTGACAATGTTTACTTACAAATACTCATCAAAATTGTTTTTATTCACTAATCTGGAGAAAGAACCTGTGTATGTTATGTGTATTTAAGTTGATCAGGCAGAAGAATAAAAGCAAGTTATTCTGTTTTTGTCTCCATATAGGATACTGCATGCATTAACTGTTATTTCTTGATTTATAAGCTTAGGGATCTACTGAATAATTTTTTTTAACTTTACGGGAGTATAATTGCTTTACAATGGTATGTTAATTTCTGCTTTATAACAAAGTGAATCAGCTATACATATACATATATCCCCATATCTCTTCCCTCTTGCATCTCCCTCCCTCCCACCCTCCCTATCCCATCCCTCTAGGTGGTCACAAAGCACCCAGTTGATCTCCCTGTGCTATGCGGCTGCTTCACACTGGCTATCTATTTTACATTTGGTAGTGTACATATGTCCATTCCGCTCTCTGACTTTGTCACAGCTTATCCTTCCCCCTCCCCGTGTCCTCAAGTCTATTCTCTATGTCTGCGTCTTTATTCCTGTCCTGGCCCTAGGTTCATCAGAACCATATATTTTTTTTAGATTCCATACATATGTGTTAGCACACGGTATTTGTTTTTCTCTTTCTGACTTACTTCACTCTGTATAACAGACTCTTAGGTCCATCCACATCTCTACAAATAACTCAACTGTGCTTCTTTTTATGGCTGAGTAATATTCCATTGTATATATGTGCCACATCTTCTTTATCCATTCATCTGTCGATGGAAATTTAGGTTGCTTCCATGTCCTGGCTATTGTAAATAGAGCTGCAATGAACACTGTGGTACATAACTCTTTTTGAATTATGGTTTTCTAAGTGTATATGCCCAGTACTGGGATTGCTGGGTCATATGGCAGTTCTGTTTTTGTTTTTTTAAGGAACCTCCATACTGTTCTCCATAGTGGCTGTATCACTTTACATTCCCACCAACAGTGCAAAGGGTTCCCTTTTCTCCACACCCTCTCTAGCATTTATTGTCTGTAGATTTATTGATGATGGCCATTCTGACCGGTGAGGTGTGAGGTGATACCTCGTAGTTTTGATTTGCATTTCTCTAATGATTAGTGATGATTAGTGATGTTGAGCATCCTTTCATGTCTTTGTTGACAATCTGTATATCTTCTTTGGAGAAATGTCTGTTTAGGTCTTCTGCCTATTTTTGGATTGGGTCGTTTGTTTTTTTGATATTCAGCTGCATGAACTGCTTGTAAATTTTGGAGATTGATCCTTTGTCAGTTGCTTCATTTGCAAATATTTTCTCCCATTCTGAGGGCTGTCTTTTGGTCTTGTTTATGGTTTCCTTTGTTGTGCAAAAGCTTTTAAGTTTCATTAGGTCCCATTTGTTTATTTTTATTTCCATTTCTCTAGGAGGTGGGTCAAAAAGGATCTTGCTGTGATTTCTGTCACAGAGTGTTCTGCCTATGTTTTCCTCTAAGAGTTTTACAGTGTCTGGCCTTACATTTAGCTCTTTAATCTCTTTTGAATTTATTTTTGTGTCTGGTGTTAGGGAGTGTCCTAATTTCATTCTTTTACATGTAGCTGCCCGGTTTTCCCAGCACCACTGATTGAAGAGGATGTCTTTTCTCCACTGTACATTCTTGCCTCCTTTATCAAAGATAAGGTGACCATAGGTGCATGGGTTTATCTCTGGGCTTTCTATCCATTGACATATATTTCTGTTTTTGTGCCAGTACCATACTGTCTTGATTACTGAAGCTTTGTAGTATAGTCTGAAGTCTGGGAGCCTGATTCCTCCAGCTCCATTTTTCTTTCTCAAGATTGCTTTGGCTATTCGGGGTCGTTTGTGTTTCCATACAAATTGTGAAATTTTTTGTTCTAGTTCTGTGAAAAATGCCATTGGTAGTTTGATAGGGATTGCACTGAATCTGTAGATTGCTTTGGGTAGTAGAGTCATTTTCACAATGTTGATTCTTCCAATCCAAGAACATGGTATATCTCTCCATCTGTTAGTATCATCTTTCATTTCTTTCATCAGTGTCTTATAATTTTCTGCATAGAGGTCTTTTGTCTCCTTAGGTAGGTTTATTCCTAGGTATTTTATTCTTTTTGTTGCACTGGTAAATGGGAGTGTTTCCTTAATTTCTCTTTCAGATTTTTCATCATTAGTGTATAGGAATGCAAGAGACTTTTGTGCATTAATTTTGTATCCTGCTACTTCTACCAAATTCATTGATTAGCTCTAGTAGTTTTCTGGTAGCATCTTTAGGATTCTCTATGTATAGTATCACGTCATCTGCAAACAGTGACAGTTTTACTTCTTTTCCAATTTGGATTACTTTTTCTTCTCTTATTGCCATGGCTAAAATTTCCAAAACTTTGTTGAATAATAGTGGTGAGGGTTGGCAACCTTGTCTTGTTCCTGAGAGGAAATCGTTTCAGTTTTTCACCATTGAGAACGATGTTGGCTGTGGGTTTGTCACATATGGCCTTTATTATGTCGAGGTAGGTTCCCTCTATGCCTACTTTCTGGAGAGTTTTTTAAATCATAAATGGCTGCTGAATTTTGTCGAAAGCTTTTTCTGCATTTATTGAGATGATCATATGGTTTTTCTCCTTCAATTTGTTAATATGGTGTATCACATTCATTGATTTGTGTATATTGAAGAATCCTTGCATTCCTTGGCTAAACCCCACTTGATCATGGTGTATGATTGCTTGGATTAATATGCTGTTGGATTCTGTTTGCTAGTATTTTGTGGAAGATTTGTGCATGTATGTTCATCACTGATATTGGCCTGTAGTTTTCTTTGTGACATCTTCGTCTGGTTTCGGTATCAGGGTGACAGTGGCCTCGTAGAGTGAGTTTGGGAGTGTTCCTCCCTCTGCTTTATTTTGGAAGAGTTGGAGAAGGATAGGTGTTAGCTCTTCTCTAAATGTTTGATAGAATTCGCCTGTGAAGCCATCTGGTCCTCAGCTTTTGTTTGTTGGAAGATTTTTAATTACAGTCTCAATTTCAGTGCTTGTGATTGTTCTGTTTATATATTCTATTTCTTCCTGGTTCAGTCTCAGAAGGTTGTGCTTTTCTAAGAAATTGTCCATTTCTCTCAGGTTGTACATTTTATTGGCATATAGTTGCCTGTAGTAATCTTTCATGATCCTTTGTATTTCTGCATTGTCAGTTGTTACTTCTCCTTTTTCATTTCTAATTCCGTTGATTTGAGTCTTCCTTTTTTTCCTGATGAGTCTGGCTAATGGTTTATCTATTTTTTTTTATCTTCTCAATGAAACAGCTGTCAGTTTTATTGATCTTTGCTATTGTTTCCTTCATTTATTTTTCATTTATTTCTGATCTGATCTTTATGATTTCTTTCCTTCTGCTAATTTTGGGTTTTTTGTTTTTTTTGTTTTTCTTTCTCTAAATGCTTTAGGTGAAAGGTTAGGTTGTTTATTTGAGATTTTCCTGTTTCTTGACGTAGGATTGTATTGCTATAATCTTCCCTCTTAGAACTGCTTTTGCTGCATCCCATAGGTTTTGGGTGGCTGTGTTTTCATTGTCATTTGTCTCTAGGTATTTTTTGATTTCCTCTTTGATTTCTTCAGTGATCTCTTGGTTATTTAGTAGCGTACTGTTTAGCCTCCATGTGTTTGTATTTTTTACAGTTTTTTTCTTGTAACTGATATTTAGTCTCATAGCATTGTGGTCGGAAAAGTTACTTGATACGATTTCAATATTCTTAAATTTACCAAGGCTTGATTTGTGACCCAGATATGATCTATTCTGGAGAATGTTCCATGAGCACTTGAGAAGAAAGTGTATCATGTTGTTTTTGGACGGAATGTCCTATAAATATCAATTAAGTCCATCTTGTTTAATGTATCATTTAAAGCTTGTGTTTCCTTATTTATTTTCATTTTAGATGATCTGTCCATTGGTGAAAGTGCAGTGTTAAAAGTCCCCTAATATGACTGTGTTACTGTCGATTTCCCCTTTTATGGATGTTAGCATTTGCCTTATGTATTAAGGTGCTCCTATGTCGGGTGCATAAATATTTACGATTGTTATATATTCTTCTTGGATTGATCCCTTGATCATTATGTAATATCCTTCTCTGTCTCTTGTAATAGTCTTTAAAGTCTATTTTGTCTGATAAGAGAACTGCTACTCCAGCTTTCTTTTGATTTCCATTTGCATGGAATATCTTTTTCCATCCCCTCACTTTCAGTCTGTATGTGTCCCTAGGTCTGAAGTGGGTCTCTTGTAGACAGCAGATATATGGGTCTTATTTTCGTATCCATTCAGCCAGTCTATGTCTTTTGGTTGGAGCATTTAATCCGTTTACATTTAAGGTAGTTATTGATATATATGTCCCTATTACCATTTTCTTAATTGTTTTGGGTTTGTTATTGTAGGTCTTTTCCTTCTCTTGTGGTTTCCTGCCTAGAGAAGTTCCTTTAGCATTTGTTGTAAAGCTGGTTTGCTGGTGCTGAATTCTCTTAGCTTTTGCTTCTCTGTAAAGGTTTTAATTTCTCCTTCGAATCTGAATGAGATCCTTGCTGCGTACAGTAATCTTGGTTGTAGGTTCTTCCCTTTCATCACTCTAAATATGTCCTGCTACTCCCTTCTGGCTTGCAGAGTTTCTGCTGAAAGATTAGCTGTTAACCTTATATGGATTCCCTTGTATGTTATTTGTTGTTTTTCCCTTGCTGCTTTTAATATTTTTTCTTTGTATTTAATTTTTGTGATTAATATGTATCTTGGCATATTTCTCCTTGGATTTATCCTGTGTGGGACTCTCTGCTCTTCCTAGCCTTGATTGACTATTTCCTTTCCCATATTAGGGAAGTTTTCAACTATAATTTCTTCAAGTATTTTCTCAGTCCCTTTCTTTTTCTCTTCTTCTTCTGGGATCCCTATAATTTGAATGTTGGTGCATTTAATGTTGTCCCAGAGGTCTCTGAGACTGTCCTCAATTCTTTTTTCTTTATTCTTCTCTGTGGTATTATTTCCACTATTTTATCTTCCAGGTCACTTATCTGTTCTTCTGCCTCAGTTATTCTGCTATTGATTTTTTCTAGAGAATTTTTAATTTCATTTATTGTGTTGTTTGTCATTGTTTGTTTCCTCTTTAGTTCCTCTAGGTCCTTGTTAAACGTTTCTTGTATTTTCTCCATTCTATTTCCAAGATTTTGGATCACCTTTACTATCATTACTCTGAATTCTTTTTCAGGTAGACTGCTTATTTCCTCTTCATTTGTTTGTTCTGGTGGGTGTTTACCTTGCTCCTTCATCTGCTGTGTGTTTCTCTGCCTTCTCATTTTGCTTAACTTACTGTGTTTGGGCTCTCCTTTTTGCAGGTTTGTAGTTCGCATTGTTTTTGGTGTCTGCCCCCAGTGGCTAAGGTTGGTTCAGTGGGTTGCATAGGCTTCCTGGTGGAGGGGACTGGTGCCCCTGTTCTGGTGGATGAGGATGGATCTTGTCTTTCTGGTGGGCAGGACTGCATCCAGTGGTGTGTTCTGAGGTGTCTGTTCCTTATTATGATTTTAGGCAGCCTCTCTGCTAGTGGGTGGGGTTGTGTTCCTGTCTTGCTAGTTGTTTGGCATAGGGTGCCCATCACTGTAGCCTGCTGGTTGTTGAGTGGAGCTGGGTCTTAGCATTGAGATGGAGATCTATGGGAGAGCTTTCACCATTTGATATTACATGGGGCTGGGAGGTATCTGGTGGACCAATGTCCTGTACTTGGCTCTCCCACCTCAGAGCCACAGGCCTGACACCCAGCCGGAGCATGAAGACCCTGTCAGCCACATGGCAGGGATCAGCTCCATGGACCGTGGGGGCCTTCAGGGGCACCCAGGTGCCAGGGGGGGGCCATCCTCCCACAGCAGCCTCCAGGGTAGGGCCCGTGTCAGACCACCGGGATCTATTGAATTCTTGTGATTGAAGACAACTTGGCACACTTAAGTCCCCTTTTCCCCCTTTATCAAGTACCAACATGCTTGTATTACAATGTGAAATAAATCTTCAGTGTTTTCTGCTAATTTATTTCTTTAACAGCAATCTATAGAGCATGAACACTGTGCCTGACACTGTTCTTGGTGTTAGGAAACAGAAACAAAACAGACCAAAATCCTGCTGTCATAAAGCTTACTAGTGAGACAGATAATACATAAAACAAATAAGTAAGATATATAGTATGTGCCTAGTCACCAGGATTTATTAAAACCTTACATTTCAATAAAAAGACAAACAACCTAATTCAAAAATAGACAAGGGACCTGAATAGACAATTCTCCAAAGAAGATATAGAAATGGCCAAAAAGCACATAAAAAGATGATCAACACCATCAGTCATGAGGAGAATGTAAATCAAACCACAATGACCACTTAGCTGCAACTAAGAGTCCACATGCTGCAACTAAGAAGTCTACATGCTGCAACTAAGAGCCCGCAGGCCGCAACCAACACCCAGTATGGCCAAAATAAATAAATAAGTAAAATTTTTTTTTTTTAATCTATTTTTCAGGGAATTCCCTGGTGGTATGGTGGTTGGGACTCTGCACTTCCCCTGCCAATGGTGTGAGCTCAATCCCTGGACAGGGAACCAAAATCCCGCAAGCTGCGTGGTGCGGCACGGCACCCCCCCAAAAAAAATCTATTTTCGAGAATGAGTGGGAAAGAGAATCTTAATGAAAAGGGGGAAAGGATGGGGTTGAGCTTTTAGAAAAGGTGGCTAGAGAGGGCCTCACTAAGGAGGTGACACTTGAATGCTGACCTGAAGGTAGGAAGGAATCCTTTATACAGACACCTGATGCAAGATCCTAAAGGGAGGAGCCGGGGCAGAGGGCTTGCCCCACTTCTGAGGCAGAGGACAGGCCACCGTGGCCAAGCAAGACAGGAGGGGAGAGCAGTAGGAAATGAGATCAGAGAGCAACGGGGAATCCGACGAGCAGAGGAAGGGCCTAGGGGCTCATTCTAAGGACTCGTGAAAAGGGAGCCAGTGACGTGAAGTGACTTACATTTGAACGGGCTCATTTGAGTCCTGAATTGAGAAGCTACTGCAGACCCATGGAGGGCAACAGCATGGTCTAGTCATCGGTTAGGAGCCACGGCAATGATGGAGGAAAGAGAATTCTCCAATCTGTCTTTCAATCCTTTCAGTAAGTTTTCAGTTTCTCTTTCGTCCTTCAACTGTTCTGTCCTCATGGCCTCCACAGTTTCATGGATATAATAACTTCTCTTATGGTTTTTGGTTTTTTGAAGTTTTGTGTTGATGTCTTCACTGTCTCTAATCTTTTCGGTTCCTTTTTCCTTATTTGCTCTTATTTCTGTTTTTCTTTTTCTTTTTTTTTTTTGGCCAAGCCACTTGGCTTGCAGGATCTTAGTTCCCCAGCCAGGGACTGAACCCGTGCCCCCTGCAGTGAGAGTGTGGGGTTCTAAGCACTGACTGGACTGCCAGGGAAGTCCCTGATTTCTGTTTTTCATGTTAGCATTCCTCAAATGTCTGATGATCCTTGGTGGTCTGCTAATATGTGGAAAAACTAAAAAGCACTGTCTGTGTGGGCAGGACTTGGAAACCTCACTGTGAGATTATTTGGTTGGGCCGTTTCATTGCAGTATCTTGGCCTGGTCAATTTGGCCAAAGAAAAATAAATTGCTTTAATCATGAGTGGGTACATTCAACAAGTGCAAAGCTGCTGAGATCTAATCATTAAAAACACACATCTCAGGGCTTCCCTGGTGGCACAGTGGTTGAGAGTCCGCCTGCCAATGCAGGGGACACGGGTCCTGGTCCGGGAGGATCCCACGTGCTGTGGAGCGACTGGGCCCGTGAGTCATGGCCGCTGAGCCTGTGCATCCGGAGCCTGTGCTCCACGGCGGGAGAGGCCACAGCAGTGACAGGCCCGCGTGCCGCAAAAAACAAAAAACAAACCCCCCCCCCCACATCTCATGAGGCTTCTCACCCCTCATCTATCCGAGCCAATCTATCACCAAGTCCTGTCAGCTTAACTCAGGTATAAATCTCTCAAATTTATATACAGTTGATCCTTGAACAATGCAGGGGTTGGGGGCGCTGACCCTCAGCACCATCGAAAACTCACATTTAACTTATAATCGGTCCTATGTATCCATGGTTCCTCTGTTATCTGTGGTTCCGCATCCACGGATTCAATCACCTGGGGATCCAACCAACTGGGAATTGTGTAGGACTTACTATGGAAAAATAATCCATGTGTAAGTGGACACGCTCAGTTCAAACCTGGTGTTGTTCAAGGGTCAGCTGTACTTCTTTCCATCTCTATCATCATTCCCCTGGACCAAAATACACTCTTTGCTCACCAGGAAGACTACCAGAGTCTTGTTCACCTACCCCTAGGATATCCTTCAGTGTCTGTCTTCCACAATTGGCCAGAGTGATCTTTACAAAATGCATTTTTAGTCCTGTTCCCTTCCTTCATATCTACCCCCCCAAACTACTCCCACCGATTTTTAAAGTCTAGTGGCGGTCCTTACTCTTAGAAGAGAGTCACACGGGCTGCCTACCTTTGCAGCCTCCCCCCGCCCCCGGCCCTGCCCCCAGTTCTCAGCGCTCCTGCTCTTCTCTCAGTCGTTCACACCACAGTCCTTTCTTCTACGGCTGTTTGCTTGCTCCAACTGTTTCTTTAAGTAGGGAATGCTCTTTTTTCCCTCTCCCTGTAGTTTCATCTTACTGATGCCTCAGGGCTCATTTTCAACATCAATTCCTCAAGGAGACGTTCCTAATCTTCCTTAAAGCTTTACAGACCTGTGTTTTGTTAGCATCCGTCACAGCTGTAATTTTATAAGTGTGACTCTTTGATTAATGCCTCCCCCATTAAAATGCACACTTCCATAAAAACAGGTGCCTAATCCTTTCCCTTACCATGTATTCACAGCACCCTGCATAATACCAGGTGCGTATTATACGCCCTGTAAGTATCTGACAAGTGTGTATATACGTGAAGGCAGAGAACTGCAACTATTACCACCTCCAGTGTGTAAGTCACATGAAGAAGGCAATTGCTTTTCAAAGGCATTTTACAATGCCAAATTACAGACTGCCTTGAAAACTGTGACCTTAAAACATGCTTTTTTACTTCATCATAATCAGTACAAAGAAATCAGCACACAAAATACATTTCCAGACAAACACAGAAGTTTTACAGAAAAAGATATAAACATTCACATTAAGGTCTAGGGCAGGTGGGGGTTGGGGAACAAAACTGTCGTTCATTTCAGGCCAAGAACATAAAGTGAACCTACCTACCAGAAACAAAGAAACCAAAAATCAAACAGAATAACAAAAACAAAGCCATAGCCAAAATTACTTGTGCAAATACATAAATATCCAAAAAAGAATGACCAAATAATGGATCTTCTTGTAACATAAAGAAAAGCAAAATTTACAGTATTTTCTATACGATAAAGACTATATAAATATTGCTTCATTTAAAATAATTTAAAATTGGACCTAGTAAATGCTATCAAGTATCATCAATGTTATTTACCATTTACGTGTTCTTCCAGCTTTAGAATACTTTTTTTCAAAGGGAAAAGTTTTTTACCTGTAACTCTATAACGATAACATGTTCAAGCAATCCAAATTCAACTGTGCTAAAATTCATGGAAAAGGAAGTACCCGTGCTTTTAAGAAGCTTCAGAGTGAGTCATGAGGAAATATTTTTAGAAGATATAAATGTCACTGGAACCTAACTGTAGAAAATTCGTGCAAAGGCTTTATTCATTAAACTAATGAATTCTCTACACTATGTGCCAGTCTATATACCAGATGGGGAAAACACAAAGGTAAGTATCAAAACAATCAGTACAAAATTAAGAGTTCTAAAAGAGAGATAAGGTATTTGGAATACCTGGTTTTTATGGTTTATAACAGTAGAAGAGCCTGAAATCTTAACGTAAGTTTTTCTATAATCACTTTATGTGTGTGTGCACTTTCCTATCAGGATTATTAGTAGCTTCAAGGATGCAAATACATGAAGACAGATTTTAAAACCTTAACTGACGTCCACGGTGTACGCTTAGTGTGTTTTGTCAGGTCCACAACTGGTGTGGCAGGGTTTTTAAAGTTTGTCTATGTAGTTCATAGCTCAATTCCACTTTTCAATGCAGTGGCTGAGGCCTACGGATAAGAAGATGAATGAGAGAGTCCCTGCCCCACACAAGGCTCACTGCCGACCACGGGCCATGCAAAGAAAGGTGTGGGAAGTAGCAACGGTGCATCACGTGACAAATTCAACAGCACAATGGACCCACTGCTATGGGAACAACAAAGAATACCAGGACAGATAGGTAAGGAGTGTCTGCTCCATAGAAAGGCGGGTATCATTCACTCCCATGACTCTCTCAATATACCTAACATTTCGATGTTTGAAAACAAAGTGTCTGCATATTTACATAGCGCAAGTGACACTGTTCCTTCTATTAACCTCCCGTGAAACCGCTTCTGCTGTTTTGACAACAAAATCATTTCTTAATTATCAATCATAAAATTTAAGGTTTAACATATTTTTATCTTACTATATCTTTTATATTTGACACATATAGTTTGACAGAATTTATTAGTTTTCCTAATGTTAAAGAATAGAGTTGGTGATAAAAATAATAATTGGCTTGAAAATACATTTCTGTATGTGAATTGGAATTGATTTCCTTTTCTGGAAATTGATAACACTTGACACTGAAATGAGTCAAATGATGAAATCCTCAGGCAGGAATTAGTTGTTTAGGTTCTGTAGTTTACATTTGCTTTTAACTTCTTCCTCTCTACTTCAGGAGGAAAATATATAGCAAAAGCTGTCAGACGAAATGTAACAAATCAGTATGGTCTGCACTCTGACGGTTGTATTTTATAGCTTTCCCTGTTTAAGGACAGGTAAGTATGCATCTCTCACTAAATCCACTAGCTGGACGTCTGCCAGCACAATAAAAGTGAATACAGTAATAAATAAGGAAATAGATCCACAAAACTTAGCACTGTCGGTTCAGTCTGGTACAATTTATACAGTTCATACTTCTTACAGACACAAATAAAGTACTTTAACAAGTACAAGCTGAAAAGGCATGCTGAGTAATCAGGAAAGTGCAACAGAATTAAGAAACGTCAAAAATATAATTATATATTTTCTTCCTTTAGTCCAACATCTAGCAACTCTTTGTAGGCATACCAGAAATGTTTAATAAATGTAGAATAATGAAAATGGCAATGATGATGATGACAACAGCTAAGAGTTACTGGGCATTTAACTTGTACTAGGTACTGCTAATTGTTTAATATTTAAGCCTGACAACAATCCTAAGAGCAAGGCACTATTCTTAAACCCTATTCTGAAGACAGGGGAGAAGAGGCTGAGCCATGTTAGGAAGTGGCATGGTTGGGATTCTAACAAAGGCTGTCTGACTTCAAGGCTCTTAACCACTCGATTGCGGAAAAAGAAATATTATAAAGGCTGGGATTCAGCAACAGTTTTGTTGCAAGAATTTTATAGCAAACATATTCAAATGTATTTAATCTATTTCAATATTGTAATACTGTATCTACTAAAACTGTAGGAAATATTCCATCCTGAAAGAGCAACTGACTTCTATACCACTGAACTATTAATATATTTTAAAATGCTTTTTCCTAGATGTTATAACTAAAACTATTTTATATCACGTTAGATTTTTATCCTCTCTATAAAAGAGTAACCCAAAACATTTAATTTCAATTATTTTCACCATAACACAAGTTATTTCTGAAAAAAATCAAGAGCCAAAGTTCTAAAGTTGGAAAAGATAAAGAAATTATAAGTAAATCATGACTGATTTTACTGAAATGATTCCAAAACCAAAGCAGTACAACTTAATGTCCTTTAGTATTAATTTTTTAGATTTTGAAACAATCCACTTCACAGTGGGAATACACTGAAGTCTGTACAAAGATCCAAACTAAACATGGACTTATATTACTTGTTTGCCTGATGTCATACTTATAAAAAAAAAAAAATCCTGCTATAAGCATACCTTGGCAAAAAATACGGTGAGGTGAGTTTCACTGCCAACAATCCAAATAGGGAATTTTGGAGATTTCAAGTAAGAACCAACCTAGAACAAATGTAGCAAAATAAATAAACAAATGAAAATTTTATACTGCCTGTTAAATATCTGCCAACGAATATTTGAAGCATAACTGAAGTGTCTAATTCATATTTCAAGGGAATAATGGATTGTGCCAGAATGCCTTACCCGTAATGGTCAAATGCTAAGTGTAAAAATGAATGTTATAAAGACTGTCAGGGCTAAGTTTTACTGCACCTTTCCACTAGAAGAATAATACAGATTTAACAAAGCTAAAAAGAATTAGTTTAGCTCTAAGAATCATTCTCAGGTTTCACTAAAGATCCTAGATAAAATGACCACTTCTAGAATTTCAGCTTGGTACCTCAAACCCTAAAACTATGAACTTGACAACAATTACTTTATCAGGAAAATAATTATAAATTAACAAGTGAGTAGATATATGAATAAATAAGGGGAAAAACCTTAAGAACATTCTGTCTTCAAAGAACCTGGGGCAACACAGTAATCTCTCTAAAGCAAAACACACACTCCCAAACATTTAAGAATATAAAAGAATCCTGTCATTTGATTCTTCATGGTAGGAAGTAAATTCAAAGTTTTACAGTATTAAGTCTCTTTAAAATATGTAAGAAGTTATACTTTATAGCCTGCCTTTGAGGTTATATATTTAATATAAAAATGACAGTACCCAAAATTTGAGAGTAGCATTTTTTTGTGCGTGACAGAGGGAAAAAAAAGCTTAAAATTCAACAGACTTGTGAAATCTGATCATGTTCACATTAATCACCCACACTCTTAGATGGACAAAGACTCTGACTGAAAAACAACTAACCTTACCAATCACATTTACTGAATTTTCTTTTCTCACACAGACTCCCTAGAACTGGAAAATTCCAAGTGGCTGCTCGCAGCAGTCCGGCCAACTATCTGCCCCTAAGCAGCCAAAAGCCCTGCTCTGGTGCCCGGCTTTCAACCACCCTTTGGAACTGATTGCTATCATTAGGAGGGAAGTGGGAAAGAGGCAGGTACTCCTTTGTATTCGGGGATCGTAAAGCTAGTATCTCTGACCTATGATGGGAGGGATGAGAGGGATGTGCTAACGGCAGTGGTGAACCAGCAGAGGAGGAAGGATGGTTTGAGGACAACAGAAAAGTGTTAACAGCAAAAGGACAAAGAAACAGGAAAAGCTCTGGTCACAGTTCAGAGTGAAGGGATTTTAGAGGTGTTCAGTGCAAGGCCTTCCACTTTACATAAGGAAGCTGCAAACTCCACAGGACCTGTACTTGGCCTGAATTCAGACAGCTAACTAGTACAGAGCTGGGGTTAAAGCTCAGGTTTTATAATTCCTCATGTGGCAGCTTTCTATTACATCATGCTGCCTCTTGTGGTGAAAAGTTTAGGTGCTGTTTAACTTCTCTTTTAGAAAAAGTGTGTGTGTATATATATGCGTGTGCGTTTAAGGTAGAAGTAAAACATGAGGATAAAATTACAAACACTGGGATCAAAGGGTAAATGAGTGCTGAGCTCACGAAGTGTCTGTAATAAGAAAAATAAATAAAAGAAGGCATACATGGAGCAAGCACTTTGGAAAACAGTTTGACAGTTCCTCCAAAAGCTACGTATATAATTACCGTATGACCAAGTAATTTCATTCCTGGGTGTACACTCAAGACAAATAAAAACATGCTCACAAAAGACTTATATATTAATGTTCATAGCAGTATTATGCACAATAGCCAAAAATCAGAAACAAGCCAAGTGTCCATCAACTGATAAACAGAAAAATGAAACTGATATAAACAGATATATCATACAATAGAATATTATTTGGTCATACAAAGGAATGAAGTACTAATACATGTGAAAACGTGAATGAACACTGAGAACATTATGCTAAGTGAAAGAAGCCAGACACTAAAGGCCACATACTGTAGGATTCCAGTTAAATGAAATGTCCAAAACAGGCAGAACTGCAGAGACAGAAAGTTGCCAGGGGCTGAGGAGGAATGAGGAGGTGACAGCTGAAGGGTTTAGAGCAGCAGTCCCCGACCTTTTTGGCCGGTGACATGGAAGACAATTTTTCCATGGGCCGGGGTTGCAGGGGAGTTGGGGGTGGGGATGGCTCAGGTGGTAACGTGAGCGATGGGGAGCAGTGTGGAGCGGCCGATGAAGCTTCGCTGGCTCGCTCGCCCGCCGCTTACTTCCTGCTGTGTGGCCTGGGGTTTGGGGACCCCTGGTTTAGAGGATCTTTTTGGAGCGAGGAAAACATACTGAAATTAGGCAGTGGTCATGATGGCACAGCCCTGTGAATATACGAAAAACCACTCAATAACACACTTTAAAATGGTGAATTTTATGCATGAGTTATATATGAGTTTTTTGAAAGGGGCACAGCCAAAAGCACTCAGAGTCACCTTTTATCTCGCGCGCGCACGCATACAGGGGCAGGAGAGGGAAAGAGAGGGAAAGAGAGAGAGAGAGACCTAGAGAGCCCGTGAGAGAGACTGTTTCATTTGTCTTAATGAACACAGGAGCAAAATGATATGAAAATGTTAATTTCAATTCTAAAGGGCAATTTGCTGCACTATCAAAGAACAGGGAGATGTTCAGATTCACAAAACTAATACAAACACAATTATTCCCTTAACGCCATTTCTCTAAATGTTTGATAAGTGAATGTATATATTTTTTCAGAAGGATATCTACAGTTATATACAGATGAGTACCAGAGTGTAAGAGTGAGTGTTTTGTTGTTTCTTTAATGCTGTCTTAACTCAGCTTTGAGGCCCTGATTGGGGGCTGGTCAATTTCCTTAAAAAAGACAGCTCATAAGTCCAAACCCCAGCCACCTGACATGTCTCCCCACCCCAGGCCACTCTGCATGGCCCTAATCGCTCTGGAGCCAGGCCCCAGACAACAAGGGACAACTCCCAAGCCCAGAGCTCACCCAAACTATTCAAGCCAGCCAGGTCACAGGGAGCCCAGGCAACCCAGCTAACTCCATCCCGATTTCCACACGTAAGCTGCTCCCTAGGGCTGCAGCCTGCTGTTGCCTTGTCCCCAGCTATAACTCTCTTCTTGGCCCTGCCTGGTAGCATTCTCTTGTTTGGAGCTGTAGGTCACAGAGTTCTGCCTTTCATCTATCTGAGTATCAGTGTGCTGTATCCCACCATTAAAAATATCTTTAAACCTAGAAAACACCATAGTTACTGCTAGAACACTAGAGCAGTAACACTCGGTTGGCACTAGAGCAATAATACTGGAGTAACAGGAGAACATACAGCAGCTAATGATGTCCCGCTAAGATTGTGGGGATAAAACAGACATTCCTCTGTTCTATCTAACAGTTAAAGAAAAGCAAATGCACATATTTAGAAAATTACAATTCTGGTGAAAGTGTCTGCTCATTCATTCAACAAATATTGACTGAGCATCTAATATGTACCCAGAAAGACAATGTGCCTGCCTTCAAAGAGTTTATATTCCATTAGGAACAACAGAAAAACAAATTCAAGATTAAAAAAAAAGAGAACTAAATCAATAAAAAAGATCACTGCAAGGGGATTATTCCTATGAAATAATGTGAAAAAAGAGTCACTGAGGGAATGGTCCAGGAAAGGGTCTTTGAGGCACAGTCTGAAGTAGAGTCTGAAGGAGAGAGTGAGCCGTCCATTTAAGAGCTGGAGTATTCCAGGCAGAAATGAAGGAAGTATGAAGGCTCATCAGGCAGGAAAGGGCCTGGCGTGTATGAAAAGCTGACAGGAGACCAGCGTGGCTGGAGCACAGCAATGGAGAGAGTGCAACGCAACTCTGGAAGGACAGACAGAATCCAGACCATCAGGGCCTTAAGGCCACAGGGTGAAGATTTCAAAATATATCATCTTCACACCCTATCTGCCTGCAAAACACACACCACACACTTTTCAGAAAAGAGCTTCACTGACGTATCTTTGTATGTATTTAAGGTGTACAACTTGATACTTGGATATATGTATACACCGTAAAAACGTCACCACAATCAAGCGAAGTAACATATCCATCGTCTCTATGTGGTTACCATTTTTTATGTGCACACAGACTTTTAGGAATATGAACGTCTGTGGGTGTGCTGGGGAGGAGGAGACGCAGTTTGATTCTCCAGTCGCTAAGCTGCCTCAGGATAGCTTTACCTTGTGTAGTCAAAGTCACTGAAAATATAAGAGTTGCTACTGTTTGACAGTACAATTACTACTAATGAATAAGGGCAGGATGACACCTATTTGATTATCATATCCGTGTCACCCCTGTCCAAGTGTTGTCATGAAAGAGGAATGCTGTCTGGTAAAAAAGAAAGGGAGGGGAGGAAGGGAAGGAAGGAAGAAAGGAAAAAAGAAAAAAAGGCACCGTTATTGTTACTAAAAATAATCACCACCAGAACCACTGCTATGGAACCACCATTCTAAAATGGAAAAGAATATGAGATCTACTTCTTTCTTTCCCCCAAATCAGAACATCTTATTAAGCACAAATCATCAACGATTTAAACTCCATTTAAAACTATTTGGAATATCCAATAGTTATTTCAGATTGTGCAGGAAAGCTATGAAATATATATCAAAAAACGAGAGTTTCAGGGCAGTTCCTAATTCTAGCACATGTTAAAGAGTTTAATGCTGTGAAGTGCTTAGATTTTGCTTTTTAGTGTGAAATCAGTTTTCAGATGAAAAACACAAGTTAGAATTTCAGGCATTTAGCAGATTCTTTTTCTTTGCCTGATAAAGTATTATCAGTTGTTTCAGCGAAGCATGCTGTTAGGCATTCCTTCCCCTCAGTTTACCCAAACTGTATTTATATTCGATAATGGATATCTGTTTTTACAAATTATTTCATGCTGGGTTCTGACCCCGACCCTCAAAAAGGAACAAGCCTCAAAAAATAAGGAGACTCAGCATGATCAGCCAGCTTAGCTCCATCCTTGAGAAGCCTGTCAGGTCAAGAAGGGAGGTCAGAAGAGAACTGAGAGGACACACTGTCGGTAGTAAGCTAAAATACGGTGTCCCACGAGCAAAATGCTCTCTGCAACAGTGGACATGTGAATACAAACCATTCAAAGTACCTTAAAAATCAACTTACCTTACAGTATCTTAACGCTTCCATGAGTGTTAAGAATCCTACAGCTGCTTGTTCATGGATACCAAGAAGTTCTGCAACAAAAAAGTTAGCATTGCATTAGCATATAATCTGAAAGGCACTTCAATGTAAATATATATGTACACATATATACGTTCTACACCAAAACTTTTACTTTTACCCAAAACTATACTTTAAAGCCCAGCATATATTTATTGTTAGGAGTTCACATCAAGTCATCATGACAGTACTACTCATTATAAAATACCATTAAATTAGGTAGTGGGTAATGTGATCCTTCAGATGTACATTAAATGTACTTATAAAATTTTATATTCAATGTTAACTTTTGATGGACATTTGATACCATTCCCCTCTCCTATAAACAAACACAAGCAGCATGCTTAAAAGTGGGGAAGTAAGGATGAACAGAACACAGTAACTGCTTTACAAAGGCTAAGAGCGTATCAAAGGAGGCAGATGAAAAAACCTGTGCTCTGTTTACATGAACACACACATCTTATAGTAGTATTAAAGCACCTGCTTACTGTGTTAGGGAAGGTGTACACAAGTGGTAACATCTGAGTTGAATCTTGTAGCATATGTAGGAATTTTCCAGGCCAAGAAGAGGCTAAGAAGAAAATTCAAAGCAGAGGAAATGGCAAAGAAGTATGATAAATCAATGTATCTAAGGCGTGAAGAAGTTGTCAAAGCTTCCTTAAAGGTTTCTAGCCTGGGGAACCTGATAAATGGTGATTAACTAAGAGAAAAAATTAAGAAGAAGAGGTTCTAAAGTGGCGTGAAGAGAGAATATGAGTTTGGTTTTAGACAAGCTAGGATTGAGGCGCCATTAGGACTTCTAGCTAGAGATGGATACACAACTAGAAGTAAGGCTCAGGAACACGGAAGAGAAATCAGGGTTAGGTGTAAAGTTTGGGGAATCACCCGCATAGAGATGAGAGCTGACATCATGGAAATGGGTAAGAAAGAACAGAAAAAGCAAAGAAAATGAAAAGACAGATTATTCCACATCAGAGATGTAACTGTGATGGTAATAAAGTCTTTTCAGACTACAGCTTTCAGCTAAAGTACATCAAGTACCACTATGATAGTAATTTGGGTCCACACATATTTCTAAAAAGCATGTTTTTTTCCAGTTAAAAATTATGTCCACTGTAAACACAATGTATATATAACTCTACATCCTTTTTACCATCTGGTTATATATCATCCATTTTCCTATTAGGATATTATGTTTTTCTTATCAATTAATGTAATAATATCAACTTATTTGCTTTTGTTGTAAATATTTTATTGTGTATCCTGAAGTACAACATCTGGATGGTGTAAACCAAGAACTTGTTTAAGCTTCAAGATTTGTAAATTCAAAATTAATAGAAGGCACGTATACATATAGTTTGTATTTTTTCACAAACTTCTTACAGGCAGAGAAGACATAGCGATAGTTCCCAAATTTTGGTTACGATCCTTAGGGATGCCTAAGGCCCTTTTAGAGACTACATGAAACTGAAATGATTTACATGAAAAGACGTTAATTGTCTTTTTCACTCTTACTCTCTCATGAGTGTAGAATGGGGTTTTCCAGAGGCTAACTGATACGTTACTTCCCAACAGATTGAATCTATAAACAGATATGAGAATCCAGCTGTCTGCTAATAAACTAGACATTAAAGGGATTTGCAAAATTTTAAAACAATGTCACTCTTCTTATGAAATTTTTTTCTTATTTGGGAAGATAGTTTAATTAAAAATATTTATATTTAAAGTAATTTTAAAATGAATACATCTTTTAAAATTTCTCAGTCTTAATTTTTAACAAAAAAACCCAGTGATTATTATTTTCTTATAAACCAAATAAGCAAAAGCTTTTTGGGATCCTCATTATATTTAATAGTGTAAAGGTCATGAGACCAACAACTGAGAATCGTTGAATTATAGCCGTCAAAGGAAAAAGAGGAAGTGAGGGTGAGCAGCCCACATAGGCAGAGATGGTACTCCACAGCCTTTCAAAGTTTTTCCTCCTCTTCCTTCCAAAATGTAAGCAGCACTAAATGTTTTCAAGTTCAAAGAATACATGTTAAGAAACATTTTCACACTTTAATTTCTAAAATCAGTTACCACCACCTAGTGTTACAACTTGATACTACATCATCTATTTCCTTAGAATTTTAAACAAATGTCTAGAATAGTATATTTATAATATCATGCTACTAAATATAGCAAATTAGCTGTTCATAATTCCTGAATAATGAATTGTTCAGATTAGGTCAGTAATCACATGTTTAGGTATGTTGTTCGAATGGTAGCATTTTAAAAATGTGTCAACTCCTATTTCCTTAAACAGGACATGTACTTATAATTTTTATCTTCTTTTGATAGCTAAAGTGCATCATTAAGAATATTCATTATTGTACAAAGTTGTAATTATAGTGAGGATATACTATCCTCATATTAAAACTTACAGAATTTAGCTATAAGAGACTTAATAAGTCTCAAAGAAGTCTGCTTACATTTGCAGAAAATTCTAATAATTAAGTCATTACATTTCAGAATTTTCTGTCTAACTTCGTTTTTTTAGCCTAGCATTTAAGACTAATCATGGTGACTATCAACACTTCTGTTCAGTCAGTGACACTGCACCTAAACACAGAGCTTTATATTCCTGAGTTTGCTTTTTTATACCCTTCTCCTCCACTCCCAACTATCGCTTCTCACTACTGTCAGGGTGTCTACAGAAGTCCCTCTTGGGCCTTTCAAACTTGACGCTGACTTGGAAAGCAGATAACTGCACTACATTTATTTAACAAACATGCTCTGGCTGCCAGGTATGAAAAAGAACAATGCTAAGCACAGTATAGGAATACAAAGGTACCACTGGGAATGTGAAGACGAAGAAGCAAAGAGCCTCTCTGCAAACCATGTATCTGATGAGGGGTTAATATCCACAATAGATAAGGCACTCCTACAACTCAGCTGCAAAAGACCAAATAACCCAGAAAACAAAACAAGACGCCAAAACAAAAAAATCTGGGCAAAGGACTTAGACGTTTCTCTAAAGAATACATAAAAGGGCCAATGGTATATGGAAAGATGCTAAACATCACTGATCATCAGAGAGGTGCAAACTGAAACCACAATGTTAGGCTAACCATTCTCAAGAACACGAAAGATAAATGCTGGGGAGGGTGTGTGGAATCTGAATCCTTGTACACTGCTGGTGGGGATCTAAAATGGAAAACAGGATGGAGGTTCCTCAAAAAAGTAAAGCTAGAACCACCATTTGATCCAACAGTTCCACTTCGGTGTATTTAGTCCAAAAGAATGCAATCAGGATCTCAAAGAGATGCCTGCATTCCCATGCTCACTGCAGCGCTGTTCACAATAGCTGAGAAACTGAAACAGCCTAAAACTCCAGCAACAAGTGAATGGATAAAGAAACTGTGCAATATCCATACAATGGAATATTACTCAGGCTTACAAAAGAAGGAAATCTTATTATATGTGCACATGTATGAACCTCGAGGACCTTATGCTAAGTGACATATGCCAGTCACAGAAGGAGAAATACTGCATGATTCCACTTAGATGAGGTTTCTAAAATAGTCAAACTCATAGAAGCCGAGAGTACAACGGTGGTTTTGCCAGGAGCTGGGAGGGGGAGGAGATGGGGAGCTGCTGTTCCACAGACAGAGACTTTCCGTTATGTAAGATGAGTAAGTCGTAAAGATCTGCTACACAATCTTGTACCTATAGCTAATACTATACTTAAAAATTCGTTACAGGATAGATCTCATGTTAAATGTTCTTACTACAGTTAAAAAAATTCAACCCCTTCGCCCCCTCCAAAAAAAACAAAGTAGAATGTGGTAAGTGCCATGAAGGCAAAGTGCTCAGAGGCAGGATGGATGACCTGCAGCTGTGGGAATCAGGAAGTGCCCCAGGGAAGGGAGGGCACATGAAGTGCGAGCTGAAGGACTGGACAAGCACAGATGCGAGGGATACAGGTCTTCAGGCACAGGGAGCGGCATGAACAAAGAAAGAAATGAAAGCAAGTAGCATGATTCTGTTCAAGCACAGGTTCACGATGGCCGAAAACTTAGGCTGGGGTGAGATTATGTAGGGTCCCTGAGTAAGTAAGGTAAAGAATCTATAGTTAAAAATATGGAGAAAAAAGAAAAAAAGCACTTTAAGGATGTTAAAATACCTAAAATAAAAAACAATACAATACAGAAAAAGGCTTGGTTGTCTCACTTATAGGTAAAGGTACATGCCATCTGAGCCATAAACTTTGTGAAATCTATTTTTGAAGTGAGGAGCTTTTTAAAACCCCCTTATTAGCTGTCTGTCGTACTCCTGAGAAGTCAGGTTGCTAGAGAGTTGGCATCTAGCCAGGGCTGCCAGATCTAGCAAATAAAAAGATGCCCAGTTAAATATAAATTTCAGATACAAAATATAATTTTTCAGTATAGGTATATTCCAAATACTGAATGGGACATACTTATACTAAAAATGATTGTTTATTTGAAATTCACATTTAAATGGGAGTCCTGCATTTTGTCTGGCAACTTAGGTCCAGCTAACTTAATATATTTTTACAACTAATAGAATTTGGAGAAAAGGAGCACTTCTGACCTTCCTCACATAAATTCTGATAAACCAAATACGTTTCAAATTTGTATAGCACCTGGCCACTAACTGCAATTCACATTAATTACTTAAAAATATGAAAATTTCAAAATGATCTTAATCTTCAGAGTTTAGATTCTCATACTGTCTACGTATCATGAGTCTAAATCAGCTTTCAATTAACTATGCCTGTTAGGACTGCCATAGTGATTTCTATCAAAAGAAAAAAGAAACGAAGAATGTGGGTTTCTGATTTATAAGACCTGACTCTATTTCAATCCCATAAAATGAAGAAAACATTAAAATAAAAATAATCATCAAATAAACATACGAAAGCAATAAATGTACAATACATACAAAAAGAGAGGGTACGCAGATGCTGAGGGATTCGTTTACGAAAGAAAGGAGGCCATGGGAAGACTGATCTATGGGAAAATAAAATCAAAGAAAACCTCAGCTCAAAATACAGGCAACAGTAAAAATGAAGGTATCTGGCAGGTTAATAGGGGCCAGACCACAAAAGGATTTTAAGACCTTGCTAAGAAGTTTGGACTTTATTTTAAGGGCATGGGGAAGCCAGCTATTGAATGATTTTAAGTGAGAGAATATCATGATCTGATTTAGTGTTTAAAATACCAGGCTAGTTACTGTGAAGGACTGAGGCGTGGGCAAGAATGAATTCAGTGATTAGTTCTACTGCAGTTTTATCTGTACTCTATGGCAGAAGCAGAAGCTAGTTTTAACAACTGAGGCAGAATAATGTACATGAATTCAAGAACTATATGATCAACAATATATACTTTCATTTAAAGATATAAAAAACTATCTAGATGGGAAGACCTAATATTGGAAAGATGTCACTTCTCTAAAATAATACACAAACTTACTGTAACCTCAAGCAAAATGTTTAGAGATTTCTTAAAACTAGAAATTAAAAAGCTGGAAAAGCAGTTAATTGGAATAGATAGTATGGAAAGGACCATGATAAATTTGAAAAAGTACAATATTAGGGAACGTGCTAATAAATATCAAAGTGTATTATATAACTATGTACCAGTGTACTTTTGGCATAAGAACTCACAAATAGATTAGTGGAATAGAAGACTCCAAAAAATGACTCATACCTATGGGAAAATCTGTTATTTGATAAAGCAGGTGCTTCATATCTGTGGAGAATTGACTGGAATTAGGATATTAGGAAATTCTTTGGGAAAAAGTAAAAAGATAGATCCCTACTTCATACCACTCATAAATAAATAATCAGATGGATTCACGAGCTAAACATTAAAAAAAATAACATCTACAAAAGCAATTGAAGAAAATACTAGAGAGTATTAGTTTTAATCTTGGGTAGGAGAAACATAAAACAGATACAAGGAAAAAAATTTAAAAACAAAAGCCATAACAGAAGAGATCAAATGATTTAATCTCATAAAAATGAAAAGCTTTGGTATAAAAGATACCAGTGGCAAAGTTAAAGGAGACAGAAAAGGCTGAGAGAAAATATTTGCAACACAAATTTAACACACAAAGAACAAAGAATTTATAAAGCATCCCTAGAAATTGTAAATAAAAGAAAATAAATAACCTCTCCCCCGAAAATGCCAAAAAATAGAAAAAGACAATTCCCAGAAGAAGAAACACTGAAAGTTGAGAAACATATGAAAAGATGATCAAGTGCAGCCTCACTAGGAATCAGAGAAACATGAATCAAAACAGGCTACCAGGTGTCAATAAACTGATGGACAAAACATTAAAGACGGAGAGCTCTGAGTGTCGGCCAGTAAGCAGAAAAACAGGAACTCTCCTACGTGCTGGAAGCATCGGTTTATACTTCTCTAGTTGGTAAAGCAAATCTTAGAAGGTAATTTGGCATTATCTATCAAAGTTTAACAGGTGTTCCTTAAAAGGTTAAATAAACACAGAATCATCATATGACCCAGGATTTTCACTCCTGGGAAGATGCTAAAGAAAAATAAAAACATATTCTCACAAACATTTGTACATAAATGTTCCTAACCACATTACTCATCACAACCAAGTGGAAAGAAGCCCAATGTCCATCAACTGATGAACGAAAAAAGAAAATGTGGTATAAAGCATACAATGAAATATTGTTCAGTAAAATGGAGTGAAGTGCTGGTACATGCTAAAACATGGATGAACCTTGAAAACATTATGCTAAGTGAAAGAAGCTGGTACAGAAGACCAGATATTAAGGACATGATTCTGTTACCAGAAATGTCCAGAACAGGCAAACCTACAGAGACAGGAAGTAGATTAATGGCTGCTAAGTGTTTTGGGGAAGTGACTGCTAATGGGTTCAAGGATTATTGCGGAGATGATACAAACGTTCTAAAATTGATGTGGTGATGGCTGCGCAACTCTTAACATACTAAAACCAGTGACTTGTATATTTTAAATGGGAGATGTGTAAGGTATGTGAATTACATCTCAATAAATCCATTTAGTTAAAAAAAAAAAAAGAAAAAACCCAGAAGCCTAAATTTTTTTAACATACGTTCTGCTTTTAGGAATCCATCCTACGGGAATACTTGAATTTGAACAGAGAGATATATACACAAATGTTCACTGCAGAATTGTTTGTAACAGCCAAAAATGGTAGACCCATCTAAACATTCATAAAAAATAAACTAGGGGCAAAAGATAAACTGGGGAAAAAATGTTTACTACATATATGACAGATCAAGCATTGATATCCTTTACAAATAAAGGTGAGAAAACTGTCCATTTATCTTTCATTGAAACTTCTTGGCCTCTCCTGGATAAACACGTAATGTCCATTTTCTTTCCCACTGCCAGATTGATGATTATTGCTAGGAAAAAGCCTAATTATAAGCTTTACTGGTTAGATCCACTCTAAATAATTCTACGTAACCTCATCTCAACTCTTAATTCTGATTGCACATTGAAAAACTTTTCATAATCCATCTTTATATTCCTTCTTACAGCAGTTGATTCAAACTCTTTCTCTCCTTTATATGCCTCTAACTTTCTCTGTTCACTCATTCTCAGCAACTTCAAACTCTCTTAGAGTTCTCCCACTTCAAATCTTGCATATTTCAAAATGCCTTTTTCTTTTCTCAGCACACTCTTCCTGTTTCAGAAGAACTGTGCGTCCTTCCAAGGTCACTGTTACTCTTGACTCCATTTACTCTCTCTTCTATTAAAAGCAGTTCCCTTTCTTACGAACAATTTAGGTGACTTCTATCCCTTAAAACAATACCTGTGTATACCATCTCTTGGCCTTATTTTGACCAGGCAATGAACTCCTGTTTCCATCCTTTCACCAGCAAAATTTCCTTGCTTACACTGCTAAAATATTTACTCCCTAGGATATGGCTTCTATCTCAATTGCTCTTTTAAAGGAAAGAGCTAAATTGCTCTTTTAATTGCTAAATTCATAGCCTACTTCCAGTCCTCATTCGCCTTGATTGAGGGATACAGCACAGCTCATTCACTAACTCTGTATCAGGGACAAAAATCTTTGGATTAAATTCTCAATCTCAGCTTCCCTCTATAAATGAGGCAAATAACTACCTCTCAGGGCTACTGTGAAACTTAATAAAATAAACTTCTTCCACATCATCCTACATATTTATTTTCACACTGAAGACTCTGTTAAGTATAGTTTAAGTGGCTGTATATCATGATGATTAAGTATGCTGGTTGCAGGAAACCAGACTACTGTGGTTGAAATCCCAGCTCTGCTGTTTATTAAACTGTATGGATGAAGCAAGATACTTAATTCGGTGCCTTAACCTTCCTTTATTCTATGACCTTCATAGAGTAGTTATAAGAACGAAGTGAGAAAATGGAAAAAAAAAAAAAGACAGTCATTAAATACTAAGAACAGAGCTTGGCATTGTTAAGATAATGTTTGTCACTGCTGCATAATGGGCATTCTTAACAATCGTCAACAGTTGTAACTGCTCTTTAAAGAAAATGAAATACTTGAGGAAAAGGATTGTTTTCTGTCACCAAAACATACACAGTGACTTAAAGCTGGCTTCCCATGACGCTTCTTTCACATGTTCATTTGTTCATAAACTTTATTTGAAAACCTATTGGTTATTTGTACCTTACCCTCATCTGTCTAATTCATAGCTGAATTCTACAAGTTCTACTTTCCTGTAGGCTCTTTCACAGAGGAAGAGTGGTCCAGGAGGAAAATGTGCTACGGGGGACTGAGCGCAGGCCTTGGCTATGGTCAAAAGCTGTGTATGCCTGCCGTTGGACACTGGGAAAATCACTAAATTTTCTGAGCCTCAGTTTTCTTACCTGTATATATTGAGATTGAGAAGATACACATCCAAAACATACTGCTTAGCACAAAGTACCTAAACCCTAGTGCCTCTGTTTCTCTTCCTCTGCCATGCCTATTTCATCTTGTTACCTCCCAGCTGTCTTGACTATGTGCTATAGCTTTCGACTTGTCATCCCATTCCCTTCCAATGCATTCTACAAGCTGACAGATTAGCGTTCTTATCTTGTGTCTTACGTTATTGCTCTGTTTAAATGCCTTCAATGACTCTCTTCCTAACGTTTGCCAGCTAATGTTTGAACTTCTTCGAATCAAGATCCTCTGGGTTCTTACCCAGCCCTACGTTTATGATCTTCCCTCCCACTGTCTCCTTCACAGAAGTCAATGCTCTTGTCTCCTCAAACCTGGCTGCACATTAAACTCATCTAGGGGTAATTTTAAAATGATCCATGTCCAGACCCCACTACCTAGAAATTCTAATTTGTTTATTTATTCTCAGCTGTGGCCTGAGCACTGACTTACTCTTAGGCACCCTAAGTGATAACACATAGTCGGGATTAAGATACACTGTTCTAATCAGACTCATCTGTCTCCCTGTCCCTAGAGACACAACCTATATTTTTCCCTCTCTCTCATTCCACGTGGTCCCATTAAAAGGGTAACTCTTACTTTACGGCTCTCCACCTATCACAAAGGTTTTCTCCTTCCCCTGAATTCTATAACACTTTATTTCAACATGCTTCATTTTACCTCGCATTATAGTTATTTGTGTGCATGTTCTTGTTTTCCTCTTTTGAGGGAAAGCCAAGTTCTTCCCATGGGCCAGCTGAGGCATTTTAGAAATTTAACCTTAGTCTTTACAATCCAACAACCCTTTGAGGATGATATGACCTCCCTATTAGCCAAGAGAAGTAAAGCAGCTTGCCTAAAGATTTATAAAACTAGTAACTCTTTAATTATAACTTTTCTTTGTATATTACATATATCACAACCTCCTCCCATGTTGTCAGACAGAAAAATATCCAATAAATGCTGAATGAATGTATGGATTTTTATTGTAAGTTTGGTGACTGAAAACAGATTCAACCTTAAGTCAACATTCCTAACGATTAAGGGAAAATGCACCCTTAATCCCAAAGAATGCAAAGAAATATACCCTGCCTATTTTCTTTTCCAAGATAATTATTTCAAAGTCATTGCTTAGTTTTGACATTTAAACTATACTTTAAAAAAAAATCCACAGCAAGACAACAGCTTTGAAAGCTAATATTTCAAGAAACAGAAAAGGATGAATTAGTACACATCAAGAACCTAAACTGGAATAATTGACCAATATCCTATAAAGGAAGTACACAGCATGAAGAAGAGCCTATGGGAGACTTGAGAGGCTGACATGCCTTTAACCAGCAGGATTAAATACTTTCAGCTATCAATCAGAATGAGGGCTCAAGAATAGGATGGGGGCTTCCCTGGTGGCGCAGTGGTTGAGAGTCCGCCTGCCGATGCAGGGGACACGGGTTCATGCCCCGGTCCGGGAGGATCCCACATGCCGTGGAGCGGCTGGGCCCATGAGCCATGGCCGCTGGGCCTGCACGTCCAGAGCCTGTGCTCCGCAACGGGAGAGGCCACAACAGTGAGAGGCCCGCGCACCGCAAAAAAAAAAAAAAAAAAAAGAATAGGATGGGCGATGGGCTCAATTACCAAAAAAAAAAAAAAAACAGAGCAAGATAACCTGGCTACTTTTTTGTCAGTGAATTTTACTGTTTAAGTTTTGACCTTTTCCAGAAGTCACCTAAATTAGGTTCTCATTCTAACCTCATCACTCAGATAATTTTGCATATATTATCTAACGTAAGAAGGAAGGGTAGCTCTTAAATCTCTTAAACAGTAAAATGAAGGGTTGGATTGTGTTAAGGTGCTTTTTAATTTTGAAATTCATTAATTTTTACTGATTTTTTTCCCTTAATATTTTATTCTTTCATGTTTCTGTTAACCATGTGTCTTTCTAAAATTTGAGAGAACTTCAAATTTAAGATCAAGATTCACTCATTTAAATGGGAGCAAAAAGCAGTAACTATTATTTTCTCAATCATAATCTTTGCTTCTGTCATTTGGTGACAGTTTTATCTAATTATAGAAGAAAAAATGAATTTCCCTGTGAGCCATAGGAGCCATGATGCTTTCTGTTCTGTACCACATACTTCAAGAGGAGGTACACGGCAGTTATTCAGTAGAAATGAAAGCAGGCTGACTGAGTAAGAACAAACCAAAGGGAATCTCTTCAGGGCTGTGTGTCAGCCCTGCCTACTGGATGGCCTGGCCAAAGGGGTTTCATGCCAACATCCCTGGCAACAACATGAAGCTACAGGCAAGAAATGATGAAGGCCAGAAATGGAGGCGATGGTGGTTTAAAATGCTCAGATAAACTTAAATGTGCCCCACATTTTAAAGGAAATTACGAACATTAAATGTAATACAGGAAAAAACCCACTAGCCTCTTAAAGCAAATATTTTAAATCACAATACTTGTAATTCTCAATTTCAAGCAAAATGCAATAGCGTTCCAGACTCACAGATACCACTGGATAAATATGTACTAACTTTATGTATATTAAGAGGACTATTTATTACTTTTTCTAAAGAAGTTAGTCCTACAATCCTAGTTTTATACTAGAGAAAACTAAAGGCTTGAGAAGGAACTTGACTCAAGTCATGCACTTGGGATTTGAACCCAAGTTTGTCTGCCTCCAAAGTCTACGCTCTTCACGTTACAGCACCTCGAAAACTGTAAGGGATTCTCCTATAATAAAGCATTTATCTTAACCTCTAAGTAACGCAGAGCCACTAAACAGATTAATTAACCATCAACTGTATTCTAGTGAAATATTAATCATAAACGAGATAAACACAATGAAGAACATACTTACTCATTCCTGAGCATTCTCTATCACCGTCCCATACGTTAGAAACTGCGTGTCCCGTTAGAAGGAGGTTAATTAAACTTTGGCTATTAACAAAAATTAAAAAGTAATTAAAATACGAATACACTAATTTTCAAAACAAATGATTCCTAAGGTAAGGCATAAAATAATGACTTTTTGCATTAAATTATATCGTTTAGAAAACCAAGTTAGAGAGAAACTTTATAGTTCTCATTTTATGTACTTTGCTGAACAACTACCTTGCTAAATGTGTCACTTGCTGTATCACCGCAATGGTATCTATTGTTCTACATGTGCATATAAACTTAACAACTTTTTCCAAGACATCGTATTTAAATGGATGAAAAAAAACGATACTTAGACTAACACTTTACTTAATATTTATAATCGTCTTAAAAAATATATATGTAATTGTAAAATTTGTGTTTGATGGAAGATACGTAAATTTTAACCCCTGAGGCAGAAAGATCTAAAGAAAAGGACTTATGTTTTAGAGTGAGTTAACAATCGATCACTGTGCTATTAATTTTAGTACAAATAGCTATAAAGAGCTTGAGAGGGAGGGTATTCTCAGAGAAAAATAAATAAAAAAATTTTTTCACCCAAGCAGGAAAGCATTTACAAATAAGGGTATACTTATTTCTAAGTCGAAATGAGTAAATTTCATCTATTAGAAAATTTCATGAACAGAATATCAAGCAGAATTTGTTAAAATATCCCCAGTGTCATCTTAAAATATTTCCTATAATAAATCCAATGCACACATAAACCTAAAGTGGAAATTAACACTTCATACCTAAAGCAAACACTGCATAAAGCATAAGACTGCTCAAGTTCATAGACGCTATGCTGCTAGCATTGAAAGACAAAATTATCTGACCCAGTAGTGTTTTATCTTAGGTCAAGTCCCTAAAAACAAAAGTCCCTATGAGGAAATAATAGATTTTAGTTAATTACCTGCCATGTCCATACACAGGATCTATCAAAGGTTCACTTGAATCTTCAATTTCATTTTTTATGTTTTCAATGCCCTAAAGAAACCAAGAATTCATTGGCTTATTTTAAAAACTAAAAATGAAAATTATGGTAGTTTAAAAACTGATCAATTTATACTATAAATTAATAAAACACAATTACTTAATTAACTTTTCTCCCAAAGAATTACCCAGATTTGAAATGGGGGGTGCATTTGAGATGATAATGGTGAGTAGTAGTCAGTCTAAGAATCTTTTCTTTTCTTCCATGGGCTCTACATAAGAACACAGGTAACAGATCCAATGTTGGTATGTGGGTTAAAGGGGTAGAGAGAGAAAAAGAATGTTTAAGCTTCAAGAGGAGGGAGGAGAAAATTATTGTGTCTGAAAGTTAATACTCACTTAACTTCAGGTGAAACTGTATTCAAACCTAATATACCTGCTAAGGCGTCTGATGTATTTTCTTAGATCATTAAAAAAACTTATTGGCACTAAATACATACACACATGAATACTGATAAAGATATGAATTTAAATACACAACAGGTATATCTGGTACATAAGAAAATGGAAGGTTTGCTTCTGATTGTGTGTTCTTACATATTGGTAATTCAAACATGCACTGACAAAATAAAATGTATACTAGGGGGGCAGGAAGCTTCCTATTTTCCTGAAAGCCAATTTTCAGATATTTTTAATCCCCCAAAAGAGCATCCAAATCCCTGACGTCTAGATACTGGATAAGTACAAGAAGAGCTAGGCATTTTAACTCCATCAATTCCAAAATGACAAACATAAACTGCCATTCATTGTGCTATTCACCTAACTGTAACCATTGGTTCTATCTGACAACAGGCCATTTCTAAGAATTAAAGAGATGATAATCAATAATCAAAATAGTAATGATTGTGTAAATATTATAGAAGGATACAAACAAGTGTGAGATCTTGCACTGGCCTTCTTCGTAAACAACTATACAAAACAGACTATGATACAGCCATGATGAATAATATGAGCAAATGACATAATGACTGGGGAGAGAGGGCTCATCGTTTTAAAGACCAGCTCAAGGAAGAACAACCAGACATGATGGTTTTATTGGCTGTAAAGGACAAGAGACGGAGGAGGCATCAACATTTTTGAGCATAAAAAACTGGTAGAATACTGAACGGTCACGGCAAACTCATAAGAAACCAGTCATCTTAGATACCTCCACGACTGCCATTCCCCACTGCTAACGAACTACCAAGTACTTTAAGTTCTTTCTCTTAAATATTCTCCTAAATGTGTTAAAGTTGCTAAGTTTAAAACATGCTTCTAAACAGGCTCCTTTTCTTTTCCATGGTCATGGCTCTGGCTTAGGTTCACCTATTGCAGTAACTACTTTTCCACTTTTTCCTGACTCTAGTCTTGTACTCCACACACCAACCCCCTCCAGTACAACTCTCATACCAATTTTAAGAATCTTTTATCAACAAAAAGATCTCGTTACCCCACTGTTCACAATTTTTGTTTTGTTCTAAGTTTGGCCACATGAAAGGAAATCCTAAGTATTTCTGCACAGTATACAAGGATCTCCATATTCTGAGTCTTTTCTATGTAAATGCCCAGTCTCATCTTCCACAATTGCCTTTCTGGTATATTATGCTACACTAATACTGAACTACTTAGAGTTTCCCAAATGAGTGTTATATCCCCAATTACAAAGGCATAATCGTAAGCCTTTATACTTGCAGTTCCCACAGCTTGGAATATCTTCCCACAGCCCACAGCTATTCCGTCCAGAAAACTTCTCCTCATCCATCAAATGATCCCTACAATACAAGGTCTGCCCTGGACTTCACCAAATGAACTTTGGCATCTCTTCACCTATTTCCCACCATGCTTTGTGTATGCAACAAACAAATAAACACCAAAACACACTGCCATGATGGAAGTAACTATTAATGTGTCCACTTTTTTTGTTTGTTTACAACACTAAAGAAGAATGATTTAAAAAAACTGTATCCCATATTATAAGTTTAGTTCCTAGCACAGAGTCAATGCCCAATAAACATTTGTCAAATGAATGACGTCTGATTTCAGATACAGCAAATCTAGCAGGATAACTGAGACTTAACAGGCTGCTAGAGATGTGAGGTTGGCATTTGGGGAAAAGGGTAGGACTGGAAGTGTACATGTTGGAATTAACCACATAAAGGTAAGCTGAGAGAATAAAAGGTAAACAACAGGAAAAGATGGAAATGAAGCTATAAGCAAAAATGTAATTATGAGGCATTACAGAAAGAGAACTAGTGATGTATCAGGTAAGTTAAGAAGGGAGTGGGGTTTAGAAAGAGCTTCCAGAAGGGGTAAAGGGGTCAAGTGCCAGAAACTGCTAATATCAAAGAAAATTAAATTCCAAAGAACTGACTGTTCTTCATCATTAGAACATTACTGATAATCTCTGCAGTCCAGAAGATCATGGGTGAAAGCTGGAAAGTGGTTAAGTAACAGATGAGTGAAGAAAGAGAAGTCAATTCTTCATTATCAGCATAAGAGATTTTAATTCTAAGATTTAGAAACGACATGAAGAATAAAATTTCTCTTCACCTCAGGAAAAATACTAAACTCAAACTAATAAAAAAGAGAAGAAGTATCTTCTTCAACAAACCTTTGTCAGTAACACAGAATACAGAAAAAGCAATACTCCAAATTTGTTTCCCCACACTGAATACTGGTCCAAGACAGCATCTTTTAATTCTGATAAACTTCTGAATGATCTTTTTCTGGGGAGGGGGAAAAGAATTAAGTATTAACACCATGATGAGACTGACTACATTCATAAATAGGAAAAATTTTTAATTGTCTTCTACATTAAAATGCATACATACAAACAGGAGATTTTTGTAAGTGTATCAAATTTTCAAATACAAATTTAGCCATTAAAGGCAAAAGCTACTGCTGACAACTGTCACTATCTATAATAGATACCATTAAAATAGAATGCCTACGTAGTAGGGACCTCTTCATCTCTTAGGTGAACTGTCTGGCAATAACAACTTCTTCAATGATCATACAGTTATTATAAGGAATGAGGTGGCCCTCTTCTAGGATATGGTTAAGAACAAAGAAAACTTGACTTTTTAAAGCCTGAAAATTATTTAACAAATACCTGAACACCAAAGATAAGGTGTACATTTGTGGCTTCTTTTAACATAATGTTATATTTCAAATCAAATGCCACCCGTAATTCTATCAACATAGCTATCCTTACCTTTTATTTTATAACAAAAAATTTAAATACTCTGATGAAAATATGGCACTTTTAATGAAAATTATAGAAAGCATATTTTGGCAAACAATAAATAATAATGCAAATATTTATCACACTAGAAATCTTTATATTCACTCAGACAGAAGCTAAAATGATTTTTTCATTATAATGATGAAAAAGCTTTTAATGTTATGAAAGGGTATATTTCCATAGTTAATTTGGGAATCAGAATATTTTAAGTACACATTTACAAATTAGTTTTTTTTTTGAAATCTGAAAACAAATTAATCCTCAAGCATACAAATCTAACTACCTTTCCACAGTATGAACAGACTTAAAATGGCAACGTGTCCACAAGGTAAGTATTTTAAATGTTCCAACGTTACTTACTGAATTAATGCATGAAATCGCTCAAAGCCAAGCTCTTCGACAGCCAAGGCAGCTATACATAAAAGACACTTTTCAGCACTACACATGGCAAATAAATGACACAAGATACACACAGCAGGCTGTAAATACTTTCAAGCAATTAAAAGTTTCCCTCTTTCCTTACTCCCTTAAAATTCTCAGCTTATTTTCAACTTTACTGTAACATAAATTTGTATTTCAACATCTTAGTTACCATGATTATTAACTAAAATGGATTTAATCCTGAGAATGGAGAAGGGTGATTAAATAATAAACATTTCTTTTTTAATTCAGTTGTGCTGAAATCGTTAAAATATGAGAAATTATTGACAATCATAGTGCTTCACACATAGTTGTAATGTGTCCTGCACTTTAAATAATCTTTCAGTTCATAGCGCCAAGTAAAATCCTCATAGCTAACCTTCCTCCTACATAATATAAAATCTTTAGGCTTGATGCTTAATTATTAAACAGATATATATACAAAGGCAGAGCGCTTTGAAAGTACACAGGTTCAACGACAACTTTAAGTTTGTTTCCGCGTTTATTGGTATAACTGTTGGGAAGTTTTCAGTAACTTATTTAGATTACGTTTATTAATACAGGACAATTATAAATTTTTAAGAAATCAAAGGTAAAGCTTACTTAACACTTTTCTAAGGGCCAGGCCCCTTTCTAAATGCTCTACGGGCCTCAACCTCATTTAATCCTCAAACAACCCTATTACCCCATTTTACAGAGGAGGAACCTGAAGCCCAGAGAAGAATCCTCCCAAGAGCACAAAGCAATAAACAGCTGAGCTGAGATCCGAACCCAGATAGTCTCGGCTGCCCAAAGATGAAGTCTTTAAAGATATCCTACACGGATCAAAATGCCTACTCTCATTTATCACAGTGGACAATTTCATATATATTTTATACAGTAAATCTTAGTACTTTCAAATATTAATTCTCACTAGAGAACTGAATTGATTTCTTATGAAATCAAAATTAAAATTTTGATTTACAATGTAAAATGTCACATTATTCTAGCCTTCCAAAATCCAGTTTTAATTTTCAAATGTTTCAAATTACTTTTTTAAATCTTTAGAAGGCCAAAAGGATTAACTTAAATAATCATTTGATTTGTGTGTGGGAAACAAACTGAAATTGAACCTGAATATTCACTACTGCAAACAAGTGTGCATTACCAAAAGCCAAAACTACACACCACACAAGCCAATGAAATTAATGTTTGTACAGAATGTAATACTGACAAGGAGGAAAACAGTTCATTTTTAAAATTTCAGGATAAAATAAAAATTCTACCTAATCTCTTCCAAACCGTAATTGTTCTGCACTGCCTGATTATCTAAACCATTTTACTGGGTATATACTATGAAAGCTGACATCAAGATAGTAATTTAGAGAAAAGAGGCAAGCAAAATAAAAAGCTTAGCAGGCAGGATGGTGGAAAAATATAACACAAGAAAAAGAACATAGCTGGGAATAAAGGAAGGAACAGGTAAAACAGATTGTTATATGGAATAAAAATTTTAATATAAGTTCATTTCATTGTCAACATCTAAGGTGAATTTTCAAATTTTCAGTTACCAAAACTTTTCAAATTTATACCACATTAAAAACAAATATAAAATATAGTTTCATTTCATGTCCATTTTTAAAATGAGACAAAGTAAATTGGAAAATTACTAAACTATGTCTTTTGGAGGGGAATTCAATATAATATGCCCACCTAAATTAATTACTAAAGTGCCAAAGTTAATGAATCATGAGGCCATTTAACCTAAAGCGATTTAGCCTATCAACACAGAAATGTACAGCACATCCCAGGGAGCACACAGTCTACTAAGATACTAATGAAAAATGTTACAAGAAAAGATCTCACTATTTTCTTATATATTAATACGTAGACCAGTTTTAAGCGCATATTCTTTAAAACCACTTCTAACTAGTTCAATTATTCCTATTAAAATTTTAGTATCTTAAACAACACTTTTAACCATGCTTACATGCAAGCCAGTAAAACGTGGAAAGTGTTTTAAAACCAGTATCGATGACACATTTTTTGACTATCAACCTTGTGAATACTTTCCACTTGTTTTCTTCAACTGTCATTATCAACTCTAAAAATATATTAAATTCTCTTTGAAAGGCTATGTTTGAAAGGCCTGAAAAGGAAATGCCAGTCAACTGTTTAAATTTTAAAAATTATTCCTTGCAAATGCACTATTAGTAGAATCTGCCACTGTAACTGCAAAGGTGAGAGAGAGAAGGTGCTGACATCACAGAGATAGTTCAGCTCAAGGAGGCAATGTGCCTCACAGACAATCCCACCAGGAAAGCCAGGTGTGCATCTCAAGCAACTGAAATCTACTTTCTAGAAACTAGGTGTCTAGTTTCTCTAAAAACAAGTTCCAGAGATGATAGTTAATGGATTGCATCACAGGTAGATTAAGTCACTTATTCAATATAAGCACCTGGAACTACCAATTATCAAAAGCAACCTACTGGCAAGTTAATTCCTGCAAAGAAAACCAGAAAAGCAACTGTTTTTATCTAGTTTCTGTACCATCAGAAGTCTCCATTTTACTAGCTCATTTTGGCAGTTTTTAGGTCAACTATGTAAGAATTTTCAAATACTAAAGACCATAGAATTCTTGTGAATGAGAACAGCTGTTATTTAATTTATCTTAAAGAGACATCTTCAAAGTATGAAAAACTTAAATGAATGCAAAATTAAAACTATCTTTTAAAATAATTCATCCATAGTAACCATGTCCAAAAAGTTCAGGAGGAGAAGAAACAACACGTAGTGAAGAAAAACGTCCCCTTCTTCACTTTAGGAAACAACTAAAGATATTTAAGACATTTTCTAATGTTAAAAAAAAAATCTTTTTCCCCAATACCAGAGATAACATTAAGGTATTTGAAATGAAAGAATATGGAAACATGTTATTTAAGCTTTCTAAATGAGAGTTCCAAAGCTCAAAAGAGATTGTCATCAAGCAGAAGTTAACTAGAACTTTTACATAAGTTTATTTTTAGATGCATTTCCTGTTTTTTCAAAAATGAAAGAAAAAATAAACAATGTAACATCCTCTAGTTAATTAAAATAATCAAAAGGGAAATGAAAAATACTAACAAAGCTCATGAAATAAGCTTAGGCTAAAAAAGAGACCTTATAAAATGTTTAAAGCTTTTTTCCTTTAAAATTTTCAATAGTTTTATTTAAACAAACATACAAGAAATTACTTCAGGAAATCAAAGTGTATCTTACAAGAATGGTCCACTTGGCAGCTAGACTGTGCAGGACTCCCAGGAAGACCAGCAGTCTCTTCAGCCGTCTTTCCTCTTAACCATGAAGCCAAGCAGTATGGTCCAGAGTCGCTACAACAAGCACTTTCTAAAATAGCACATAAGGTGTGACAAAGGAGTTCCTTCTGCTCTCCCTCTAAAAATAACCAAAGGGTAAGTTATAACGGTTGTCTGTAGGGAAAAAAATCCTGTCATAAATAACAATATTAAGAATGCATTAATTTAATGATGAAAATCAAGCATTTTTAGTGGGGGAAAAATCCGTGAACCACTGATCTTAAACTACAGTTCAGAAAAACAATGTGCTTGAGGGTTAAAATGTCACCTCTGTTAAATATTTCCATTAATGAAAAAAAAGAATCCTGGAAAATGCAGAATTAAACATCAGAAGAAAGAATATGCTACGTGGAATAACCTGATACTGATCGCCCCTTTCTTAGGCTGCAAACGGAGCCTTTCAGCCATGAGGATTCCTTTATTGTAGAACCAGGCCAGCATATGGGCCTGCTGAGACCTCTGTTTTTCCCCATTTCTGAATTAGTCTAATGTCTTTAATCTCCCAGTCCCACAGGGGTAAAAGGATAATAAGATAACACACCGTCAGCACATACAATACCACCATCCATTACATTAGCAGAGGCCACAGCGGTTATGCTGCATAATACAGAAACCACCAATACTGTATTGCAGTGATTTGAGCATTAGACATTTACAGAAAATAGCACAAATGCGCAATTTCTTCCTGAACCTTAGCCACCCTCCCCCTTTCAAGCAGTATTCATCTCCAGAAGTAGTACCATTTTCTGAAACTTTCAAACAAAGGGGATGAGATGTATACACATCCTATGTAAAATTTTATGCTGGAACAAGCTTTCTCTCTCTCCTAATTAAAAGTTCTTTAAAGACAGGAACTGTGCCATTCACCCTCTAGCCACCACAGCGTTTATGACATTTATGACAATGCTACATTCATTCTTTTATCCATATGAATATACTTCTGTGCAAGGAATATTATAAATTTTATTAATAAAATGTTCATGTTAATAATAGTATTTTTTGAATAGTTTCTTCTCTCCTCAAATTTATTTTGCATTTCGGCTATTAATTAATTAAAAATACATGACAGCGGCACTTTTAACTCAAGTTCACAACCACTAGTAGAGTCTACATGCATGGTTTGGAATGGAAGCTGTTTTGCCCGCAATTATAAGATATCCTACCTTCTTTCAGCAGTTACTATGAGTTCACATAAAACTGTGCAAGTGAAGGAAATACCTTTGTAAACTGTCAAGCAGGATGCAAATGTCTGTTATTATCAGGTAGCACATACAGTTCTCTGACTTAATCATATTGCAGAAGCCATGAGAGCTTCATTTGTGATTTAATTCAGAATTACTTGAGGTATTATCTGAATTGTGTAAGGCGTTATACTAAAAGATGCAGGAATACAAAGATAATTCTGACTTTTTGCTTAAAGCTAAATAAGACAAAACAAACATGTGACTATCCTTATAGTATGCTATCATTCAACAGTTCAGGGAAATGCCCCAGAGGATTTTTCCCTTAGTGTGATATCCTGTCTTTATACCTCTTAGGAAAGACAAATTTGGAAATATACATTTTAAAATTTGGAGTCATCCATGACACTTTCTGAAACATTTAAAAAGTAAATCTCAGGAAAAAGTAACCCACTGATAATTTACTTTTTAAGACAGATAATTGCAACTAAATTACTGCCAATGAATACTGCATGGATCATCTATAAAACAGAAGATGGAGTAAAAGTTGATAAAAGACAGGTATCATACCTTGGCAATCCCTCCAAGAAGACTTCTCAGAAGAAAACAGGAGCTTCTTCAAAAGAAATGCCTTTATACAATTAAAGCAATAATTATTAGAATGCATTATAAACATATCTTATATCATTCTTTTATTTTAAAATGGAAAAAATAACTAATTTGCACCTCCTTTCTGATCTTTTGAATAGTGCTATAAAAATTTCAAATGGCTTCCCTTCACGTTCAACAGTAACTGAGCATAATTACTTACTCAGAATATACTACATGCTTGATTCTAGATCCATACAATTCTTCCTCCTTTATAATACATATTTTCTGTCAAAGAGAAAAATTGACTCAAAATAATAACCACATAACTGGAAAATTAAAGAAATTTACTGCTCCATTCACAGAGTGAAGTCCCTTTAGACCAGGAAAAATCTATATTTCTCCTTGATTCCTTGGGGGAAAAGAAATCTAAATACAAAAGTGGTTCTGCTCTACTAGCTCTGCTTTATGACACAAGATGACCAAGGTGTAGGTCATCACTTTATTATAAGGAGCCCCTAACTTCCTGGTTTAACTCATAAAGCTTTAAGATTCCAAAGAAAAAGCAAACTCATTTCTAACCTTTCCTTAAGTGAGCCAACTATGTTACATTGGTGATTTGATAGATAACAGTTCAGTGTATAACAGTGTTTCCTTCTCAAAGTTGTAGCTCAAGGGCTATTTGCATCCTAGTCACCTGACTTGTTTATTTAAAAGGCAGATTCTGACACTCCACCTATTTTATCTCTAGGGGGCAGATTCAAGAAAAAAGAGGTTACTATGGTGATTCTTACTCACAGGTGTTTGAAAACAGTAGTATTCAGATAAGAGGACTGCTTATAGTCAGACAGACCTAGATTTGAATCCTGGTTTCATTACTTTACTAATTAAAAATAATAATAGCACAAACTTTAAAAGGTTGTAGTGAGGATTATATGAGATAAACTATTAATACACTTAGCACAGTACCTGGTACCTAATAAGCAATCAATTCAAAGTATTTTAACAAAAAAATAAGTAACGTTCTGTATATTCACGTTGAAATAAAATCTACAAATACTACAACCAAGTGCTTCTGATCCCCCTCCCAATAACAAAAACCATAAAATATAACTGCACCTCAAAACTCTGGAATGGTGAAGTGGGACAACCATTATTTCAACACTAACAGAACCACCATCAGCAGTTTGATATACTTCCTTCCAGTCTTCCTTTCATACCCGTTTTAAATTTTAGTTTAAGTGAGAAGCATAATGGGTATGTGATTGTTTTCCACGTTTCTGTTTTCCCACACAATTCATAACTTTAACTCTTAATCTCTAAATGGCTATTCAAGCTATTAAAATTTATTTAAACATTAGTCCATGTTTAAACTACATTACTGTGCATTACACTGTTTGCAATTTTTTGATACTATAAAATATATAATATATATATAAATATATGTTTTATATATATATAAATATATATAAAATATATCTGGACTTGCTCTAAAAACAGCTTCTTCTTGAATACAACCTTTTCCGTATTTAGGATTATTTCTTTAGGAAAGATCCACAGAAGTACAATTATTCTCATCAAAGAATCTGCATTATCATGGTTCCAATTATAACGTAAAATTCCTTCCCTAGGTCAAAGTACCAATTTGTACTACATAGAGATATCTGAGTATGCCAGCATCACCCTACCCTTATATGCACTGGCAGTTATTTTATATCTAAAGATTAGAAAGAGTATGCAATAGAATCTAGTTAAAGTTTTATTTGTACTTTCTTGGATTCCTAGCGAAGTTGGACACCTCGATTCTTTGGTTGTCCAGAATCATACCACCTGTCATGATTGCATACACTTGCCCGTTTCACCTCTGAGGTTTTAGTGTTTTTCTAACCAATTTGTAGGAGTTCTCTGTATAAGAAAGACACTGATTTATTGCTAATATTACCTCACATTTTTTTCTGAGCCCGGAACTCATCTTTCATCTTAGTTGGTAATGCATTATTTTCAGCTTTCTGTGCTTAAGTATTATATCAAGAATAAACTTGGTATATGCTATGAGGTGACCTAAATTCAGTTTTTCCCCTCAAATTATCAAATAGGCCTATCAGTGACACTTAGTAAACATTTTATTTCACCACTGATTTATATTCCTTCTTATCATGGTATGTGATTAATTCTTGGTAAATTATTATGTCATGTGGTCTACTACTGTATTATCTATCGGGTTCCATAATATGCCTATTCTTCTAGCAAAAGTGTCATGTTCTAGTTTATATAGTTTAAAAAAGTTTTAATATCTGGACTCGCACATTTCCCTTCATTACTCTTAGTAATTTAGTTTTGACTTTTACATTGAAATATTAATATAAACAAAATTCTTCTATGATTGAAAACATTCATATGACTATGAAGCTAAATTACTACCTCAAAGATACATCACAGTTTTGAACATTACAATTAACCCTTGTTACATAGCAACCCCACTTGTAAAAATAACTACCATTTTTGAAATATACTAAATTTTATAAACATGAAACTGCTGTGGTTTACTTTAACTATATTCAAAGACTTGCAATAAAGACCCTAAGGGTATTATTATTATGGTCCAAGAGGGTCTATGTTAATATAATCTAACATGCATATGAACAGGACAAGTCATCTTCAAATTCAGGTAAGATTCCTACTAGCAACCAAAATCTGTCTCAATTACTCAACATAACAGTCTCATAACTAATTTATAGTTAAATTTTATTCTTTATACTCTGTAATCCCCAGGCAAAGCTCAAACATTCAAGTTTTTCTTAAATTTTTTTGGTAAATCTACTAATGAAAAAAAATGTATCAACTTTACTCTTCAAAAAAATAAAAAATAATGACCTACAAAGGATGTTTTAGAATGCACCATAAAGGAAAAATTTTTTTCTCCTTCAGAAAATACATTTTCAATTTCATACTGTAAGTGTATGGAGTATAAGGTTTGAGACACAAATTTACTTTGCAGCTAACAGTTCAGGAATGCATTCTTTATGCCCAATGAATAATAAATACCACATTAAATATGTATTTTCAAAATGTGCTGATTAAAACAATAAATTCAAGCTTCTTTTATAACGGTTCTGAAGTTATACTTCTGTTTAGACATTGTAAATATTATAGCAAACTGAAAATTCAATTCTCCGTTTTAATAATGTAATGGTTTATACCAAATCAGCCTCTGAATTTCAAACAATGCAACACATAAAGATTCAAAATCAAATACATACATTGAGATTCACTCTGTCTTTTGCCCAAAGAAAAAATCTTTTATTTTGGGGATTCTGTTTGAAATTGGTTGCTACTAATTTTATTTTAAAGACCAAAGCTAGAGCCTAAAACAGTATATACTGTCAACTTATTTTAAAATTTGATAAAGTTTCAGGCCATGAAAATATTAATGCATCTTCAACTTTTTAGAAAGAACGTTTTTAAAGATAGAACAAATGTAAATAGTACCACTGCTACGGTGTCACTATCTTTGGCGTAAAATGTTATCACTCAACAGATCACTGTATAAGAAAGATGTCATGATCATTAACTCCAAATTTTCTGAAAGTCAGAGAACACCTACTACGTTTTCTTGAAAATAAAGACAGCCAAATGGCTACTGCTGTGTAACCTACTCATGTTCTGAAATCATTTTTATTTTGGATATTTAAAGCAATTTACAAGAACAAAAGTTAAGAGGTAACTGATCATGCCTCATGATTACAGAGTACAGGTATTAGAAAACAGAAAGTAAAGCATGAAACGTTTGAACACGTCCCTCTAAGGAGTTGGTAAAGTAGCAGAGTCTATGTTACCTGAACAGGTGCAATAACAGCACAGGGGCCACCTTCAAACTGTTCTAATGCAGATCCCTCTGATTCACTAAACACAAACCCTAAAAATGAAAGCAAGTAGCAAAGATTAAAAATGTAATTCAAGTAGTAGCTAAAAGAATTTTTAATGTACTTTGCTTTGAGAAAGATCACTTATCACAACAGCAAAATATCCTCAAGTCTGTCAAGTGCAGTGGTTCTTAACTTTTTGGAGGATAAAGGAGCTCTTTGAAAAAAGATATGGAACCTAGGCTCCCTGCCAAATGCACATAAACACACACACACACACACACACACACACACACACAATTTTGCGTCCAGGGACCCCACTAAGTGGACCAGAGAGATAAAGTGTGGCCTTCAGTAAAAGGACACTAAATCTGATTTTTAAATAATTTACTGAAAGGAAGACTAGACAGTCTACGTACTGAATTTAAACAGATATTTTAGGACCCTTTTCAGAGAGTATCTTTTTTAGTTTCAATCTTTGAGTCACATTCGCTAAGCTAAAAATTAAAGAACATCATACACAGTGAATGTGGCCATATTGGTTCTATCTTAATTTAAACACTACCCAACTAGCACTGACTGAGAGTACCTAGTACAAGTTCTCTCAGAGAGCACTGGCACACTGCACAGAGCTTGGGGCCGGAAGTCAGGAGAAGTGTGTTACCATCTGTATAAGCTTCAGGAAATCATTTCACCTCCCTGGGCCTCAGTGTACTTAGCTTTAAAATGATTACTTCCAATTCCAACATGCTAGGAATGTGTGAAATTTCACTAATGGTCATAATTCTGTCATTTATTTAACAAACATTTAATGACCCTGAGATACTATACCAAGCATCTACGATATATAAATGACGTGAATGACAAAGTCCCTAGTCTGGAGAAGCCAACAGTCCAGGTGAAGACAGATATATGAACAAATAATTACTAAGATGAAGGGATAAACGAATGTTATAACAGAAGTATGAAGTGTTGAGGATACAGAAAGTAGTGACTTGGTCTGAGTCAAGTCATACCAGCTAACTTTAAGGCTGACCTTGAACAGAAATTTATCAGAGAGGCAAGGGTGGCAGAATGACTTTCAGGTAAAGAAAATACCTTTATTAAAGGAAAGAGGTTTCGTAAGAGCAGGACAAGTTTATAGATCAGAGGGAACGTTAATGCAGCCAAAGGGCAGTATGGAGGCAGACGGGAGAGATGGGAAAGGGGAGGAGGGAGAGCTGACAGCAGGTTAATACTGGGAAGGGCCACACCATGACAAGTACTAATTAAAGCAGTAATACAATCATACTGGTATTTTTTTCTTTTTTAAAGGACCAGCATGGGGAAGAGGCCGTTTCAACAGACCTATACAGTGCCAAACTAATAAAAGAAACTTAAGTGTGGAGGGAAGACACTATATCCAAACAGTATTTCTAAGGTAAAAATTAATATTTGATGAATATGTGCAAGTGGGGAAAGGCTTGGGACATAAGAAATTAGAACTGACTGAAGTTTCTAGCTTGAGACACTAGATAGCAGGACAGATAAGAAACAGTATGGAGCTTCCCATTCCATCCCACCTCCTCTCTCTTTACCCTTCAACCTCTCTTTCAAACAGTATTTAAACGTATCTCACATATTTAAAAACAAACAAAAATTCTCTTCAAGATTCTACCAAAAGGTCCTTGGTATTTACCCAAAGGAGTTGAAAACTTATGTCCACACACAAAAACCTGCACACACTGTTTACTGCACCTTTATTCCTAATTGCCAAAACTTGCAAGCAGCCAAGATGTCCTTCAGTAGGTGAATGGATAAATAGTACATATTATTCAGCATTTAAAAAATATTAGCTTGCAAGTTGTGAAAAGACATGGAGGAACCTTAATTACATATTACTAAGTGAAAGAAACCAATCTGAAAAGGCTACATACCATATGATTCCAACCATATGACAGTCTGAAAAAGGCAAAACTATGCAGACAGTGAAAAGATCGGTGGCTGCCAAGAGGAGGGCAGTGGGTGAAGGGTTGAACAGACAAGGCACAGAGGATATTTAGGGCAGTGAAAATACTCTATGATCTTGTAATGATGGATACATTCCATTACACATTTGTCTCGACCCATAGGATGTGCCACACCAAGAATGAAAACTGTGGACTTTGGGTGATAATGATGAGTCCACGCAGGTTCAAAACTGTAACCAACGTACTACTCTGGTGGGGGACACTGACAGTGGGGTGGGAGGCTGTGCATGTTGAGGGAGCAGGAGGTATGTGGGAAATCTCTGTATCTTGCCCACAGTTTTGCTGTGAACCTAAGATGGTTCTAAAAAGTAAAGTCTTAATTTAAAAAATCATTTGACCATAAAAACAACAACAACCTTCCACCCAAAACTCCAAACACCACTCTCTCAAAGCCCACCTAATTGTCTACATGCACTGTCTTAAGTTACCCAACCCACAATAATTTGGTTTTCAACCTGTGACTGCACCAAACTCATTCTCACCAAATTCATCAATGACCAGACAGGCTATTTCTCAAGTCTTTCTTATTTCAGATGAATCTCCCAGAGAACCATCTGAAACGCTGACCACTGACTTCTGAAAATCTTTTGGCCCTCGGCTCTAGTGGTACATCTTGTTCCAAATTTTCCTTTTCTGTTTCTTCTCAGTATGAGCGGTGACCAACTCCTTCTAAATGCTAATGTTCCTCAGGTCTTGGCTTTAGAATCTTTTTTCTTTGCATTCTCCACGTTCTCCCTGTGTAACTCACCTATGCCCAAGGTTTCCATTATGGGTGCTCATCAGGTAAATCCCAAATAGAGCTCAGATGAGAACTCCAGACACAGACAGAATCCAAATTCCTCCACATGGTCTTGCATGGTCTGGCTTCTGCCTGTATCTCCTCCCTCGCTCTTCGCCACTCTCCTCCTTTAGGCTCTAGGCAGGCTGAACTCCTTTCAGGCCCCCAGACATGCATTTTCTCTCTGGTTTCTTAAACTTTGAACACGTTGTTCCCTCCGCATGAAACACCTGCTAACACTTCCTCTGAAAAAATCGGACTTATCTTTAAGGCTTCACCTTAAGGTAAGGTCCTCTTGGTTCAAGGACCCAAAACATATCTCTACCCCATTTCTAGTCCACCTTCAGGTTCAAACCACCATCACCTTTCACTTAGAACACTGTTAAGAGTTTCCAACCAGGTCCCCCCATTCTGCCCACATTCCCACTCCCACCCCACCCCTTATCTATTCACCATAGTTACCAGAGAAATATTTTAGAAATGGACGTCAGGTTTTGTCACAGCCTGCAATGGCTTCTCATTGCAATTACAAGAAAACTCCTTTTCATGGCCTAAGAGACACTGTAGGATCTATCAACCCCACCTTCCCTCAGTTCACTCTTACCTTCATCATCTACAGTGATCTCAGGCCCTCAGAACATCCCAAGGTCTTTACCTGGGGCCCTGATGCTTGCTGTTCCCTCTGCATGAAAAGCCCTTTTTCCTTCTCTTGTCATATAGCTGAATCCTTCTCATCCTTAAAGACCCAGTTTAGGTATTAACTCCTCCTGAGAGATACTCCCTGACAGGCCTATCTAAGTAGATCTCTCCTACCATCCCTCAGCACAACGAGTACTTATCATCACCTGTAATTACATGTTGTTCACTTGTTTATTGTTTGTCTTGCCTTACAGGTATCTTGCCTGCTCTATTAACTACTGTTTTCCTAGTATGTTATATAGTTAATACTCAATGAATGCTTGCTGAAGTTTTGGGAGTGAAGATAATGGGGATGTTTGTTTCCAAGTTCAGTCTCTAAAATGTGAAACAACAATTTGGTTGGGGAAACATGGGTCTGGAGCCCAGGGCAGGGTTTAGGATTAGAGATAGCAAGTTGAATCACCCTAAACATGGCAGTTAAAAGTGAATGAGAACGTGTAGAACAAAGATAATGAAGCCGGTTAACATTAAAAAAAAAAAAAAAACAACAACAAAAGTGAGCAGACGCTGAGTCAGCAAAGGAGATTGACAAAGACTTGAAAGGTAAGAGAAGAAACACACTGAGGTCCTAGAAAGGAAAAAGCAGCAGTCACCTGTTACAAATGCTGAGTAGAATAAAAACATAAATGAAAATACTGGATTAAGCATGTCACTGGGAATACTAAAAAAAGAAATGTAGAATGCTGGGAAGAGCAGTCAAATTTTAAAGGGTTGAGGCGTGATTCAGAATACAAGGAGAAGGAGAAAATGCAAACTATTTGTTAAACAAGTGAAGGGGAAAAGGATAATAGCTTGAAGGGTAGTTGGATAAAGAATTATTATTTTACAGAGGGAAGGGCATGAGTTTAAAAGAAGGAAAAGAGTGATTAAATGGGAAAGAGAGAGTTTAAGGACTCCAAGTCCTGAAAGAACTGAGACAGTGTGGTGTGGTGGTGGTGGTGGACTGAATACAGATAGGTTCTCAAGGTGTGGCCTACAGACCCCGGGAAGTTCCAGAGACCCTTTAGGGGACCTGCTAGAGGTGAAAATCATTTTTATTACAATACTAACATATTTTCCCTTTTCACTGTGTTGATATTCACAGCGATGGTACAAAATGAATAGCAGGTTACGTTACTGGTGCCTTAGCACACATTAAGTGACATTAAGCTGTACCAGCAGTCACTGTACTAGGAAACACCACAATATGCTCTCAAACACACAAAAAAGCCAATTTAACTTTAAAAAGCCCTTACTAATGCTAATCTTATTAAATCTTGACTTTGAATACAATGTACTTTAAAAAAAATAGTCTGTGTGACAAAATGGGAACTACCCATAAAGCACCTCTGCTACATACCTTGAGCGATGACTGACAGATTCTCAAAGCACATGTGTAATTTTTTGAACTGTGAGCTGAACTAACAGCTTTTCTGTGGAATGCTGTTTTTACTTTGAAGACCTACTAACAAATTATGATTATTTAGACTTTTTCTCAGAAGTGAATGAAGTGAGCCTGATACTTCAAGGAAAATAACTTGACAGTATTTCTGCCAGTGATAAAATCTCAAGCTTTCAAGTAACAACTAAACTTCTGGAAAACTCAAGTCCAGCACTATAGCTTGACAGCTTCTCAATACTCAGAGATTTTTCTGACAAGATCAGAAATAATTAATGTGACTTTTGATACTGTATAACAATATGTAGTTAACATTTAGAAGATCTGCATAAACCACCAGACCGATAACTTCCAATGACCAATGCACGCTGTTACAAATTTAATGCATGGGTAAAAGATCCAGTCAAAGTACAAGACAAACCAATGGATTTCAATTTAACAGAGGACGAAAAGTTCATTGATGTGGCTTCAGATTCTGTATTTCAAGTAACCGCTAAGAAACTACCACTTGTTGAGTTTTGGTGTAGTATCAAAGAAGAATATCCACAAGTATCTGAAAAGGCTATTATAAGACTCCTATGTTACCGACTGCATATCTGTGTGATGCTGGATTTTCCGCAGATACTTCAACCGAAACAACATATTGTAACATATTGAAACAACATATTGTAACATATTGTAAGACAGAATGGAGAAGCAAGTGGGAGAATCCACCTGTCTTCCTATGAGCTAGACACTGAAGAGATTTTTTTTAATGTAAAATAGTGCCACAGGCCTCATTAATTTTTTTTTATTTTTCATATTGAAACCTGTAATAGTTTTTAAGAGTGTAACAGGGCCCTGAGTTTAACAAACTTGAGAAAAAGGAAATCTTAGCAGGCTTCCAAGTTAGACATGCAGGCAAAGAGGAAGGGAAGAGATGCTGTTGATTGCGAGTGGGGGGCATGAGGGCACAGAAAATTGAGGAGAATGTTAATTCCAAAACACAAAAGAAAAGCAGACAGGATAAAGAACTAAGAGAAATACTGAGGGCTCAGCTAAGGTTTAATTCCTACATGTGTACTGATGCTGACCACAATTTTCCCCAGCAACACACACCACCACCTTGGGAGAAACAGAATAGAGGATAAGAAAAATGCAGGATAAGAAATAGGTATGGTGGATGGGGCAAATTTAATAAGGACAAATGAGAACGTGAGGGTGCTGGTTATCACATCAGGACCACCAAATCTGAGAGCCAGTCTAGAAACAGGAGGTGAAGCCAAGGGGCCTCTGCTCTTTGTCTACCGCTTCTCCTACTGGGAAGGGAGGGTCATTGGCGTTGGGCCTAAGTGCAGCGGTGAACTAGGCTCTGTCAAACTTCCAGCGTATGTGGTAAACAGGTCTCAGTAATGGATTCTTGCCTTCCTTAAAATGACTAATAACGTAACTCAATTTTCAAGATCCATGGGTGGGGCTTTTAGATGGAAATGCATTCTGATAAGTTGCTTTTGTACTTCAGAGATAAAAACCCCAGGGAGAGAGTTCTAGGCAGATCTGCTTTATGCCAAATTCCATTAATTACAGTATATATGCGTGAGTGTGTTATTTGATAATGAACAAAGCCTCTTAGAGCTTAAAAGTGAAATAAAGTTAGACAAATGGAAATTATCCTATCCTAAAACAGGATTATGCTAAGTAGGCACCCCCTTTTATAATAAGGTTTCACTTGAGTTTGAATTGTTTAGGATATAGAGTTATTTTTCTTGTCAAGTGTTCTCATATTCATCTTATTTCCTAGTTTTAAGAGGAAGTAACTTATCACAAAATGGCTGTTTTCCTAATTAGATCTGAAATAGGCCATCTAAAGCATCTGATCCTAAATATACGATTTTGTATCACATTCCACAGCACTACAGACATAGAAGTCTTTCTCAGTTCTACAGCTCATAACTAATTTAAACCTGAGCCATGAACCTCTCTGCAATTTCCCAGTCTTTTATTTTCATGACTGACTTACATTATTCAAACCAGTTTGACCACTAGTGCCTCTGTGGTTCTAGCCTTCCATGTGAACCAAAGGCCACAGAAAGACTTCATTTGTCATTATAATTCAGATAATACGGGTTGAGTGGAACCTGAACTGAGCCTTAGTTTCCTCATCTACAAAAAGGAGGATAACTATTGATACATTTATCCTTTGCTATCTCTTGGGGTTGCTGTAAGGATTAAGTAAGATTTTCAAAACCTGTAAAGCCTAATACAGACGTAAGGTATTATGATAGATGCGTTGAGCTGAAAAACACATTATGTACTCAAAAGTACCAAGAAATTAACTTTGTCACATAAGCTTCCAAATTGTGAGTTTAAAAAAATTGGTTTTTAGGTGACGTATGATGTAGGTAGGTGGGAGAAAGTAAAACCTATATTTGAAATAAAAGGCTTCCATCAACAACAAAAACCTCTGAAATGATATGGTCCACAACACCAATTTACCTTCACTTTGGAAGACAAATTAACGATACTGGTGTATCATTTTAGTACTTTGGTAAAATGTTAAATCACATTATAATAGACATCATACTTCTGGACTTTAATCCAAACGCTTTAACTCCTGCATACAATTTATGCTTACATTTTAACTGATCCCTCAGTTTTCCAAAGTTACTTAGAATCTTTTTATTTCATATTACATAACAAAAATTGTCCTATACCGGAAAGTCCAAAACTCTAATTTCAATCCACTACAGCTCCCTCCCCATCTCCACCCCAAAACACCACTGAACTGCTATAGACTGACAAATTGGGTTTCTCTTCTAGCTAATCTTTAGGTGAAACAACGAAGTAACTTAAAACTTGAAGCAAGGGGGCCAAGAAAAGGAAAAAATGGGTTCTCAGAGTTTATAATTTAGACCAGGGTTGGCCCGTTTTTTAAATGCAGTTTTGGAACACAGCCATGCCCTTATTATCCAGGGCTGCTTCTGCTGCAATGGCAGAGATGAGACAGAGACAATAGAGGCACTGGCCCTTTAAAGAAAACAATTGCCAAACACTGGCTAGACAATCAGTACTGAAAAGAAAACAAATTCTCAATAAGTCAAAATGTTTGCCTTTATAATAAGATTAACACTTACTTTTGTTAGATCTAGATGACTCTTATTTTGCTTCTGCTGGCATGAGGTCAATGTGACCACTTCCCACTATCCTGGTCTAAGCCATGGTCTTCTACCCTCTCTCATTTGGTCTTGCTGTCGCACTCAATACACGACTGTCTATCCTCAAACTTAGCAGTCAGACCAGCCCTTTAAAAACCTGTCTCTCCGCTGCTCCAAACCTTCCAATGACCTCTCATCTCATTTAGAATAAAAACCAAAGTCCCTACAATGGCCTATAAAATCTTAGTGATTTGGGCCACATTATTTCTTACACCATCTCTATCACTGTCCCGTTCCCTCATTCCCTCTCCAGCCAAACTAACCTGCTTCCTGTTCCTTGAACAAAAAAAACAGACGTAGTCTGCATACGTCATTAAGTCTTTTACGATGGCCATCCTCACTGCCTGCAACACTCTTCAGATACCTGCATGACTAACTCAGTTACTTCAATAGTCTGCTCAAATCTCACCTTAAAATGAGGCCTGTCCAGGCTACTTCACCCTGTAATTCCTTATTTCTCTACCTTCTTGTATATATGCTTAACTTATGCTATATTATGTTTATCATTTGTCTTCCCTCCCACCCTATCAAGTCTAGGTCTGGAACACTGGTCAGTTTGAGGGAGAAGGCAATGAAGGATAAATGTGCTCACCAATAAGGAGGTAGAAAATATACGCTTTTCTTTAAAAAGTATTATAGGCAATTGAGCAGGAGGGAAGCAGGCAGGAGTAGGGAGTAAATTCCCAAGTTAAAAAACAAAACAACTTCAAAGCTTTAAATAATGTGACTTATTGCCTTTAAAATAAAAACTGTTAAAAAAAAAAAACCCAAACCAAAACCCTATTTTGTTTTCTTCTCTTAAGAAAAAGTCTTTGCAGAAGAGAATTATCTAAAACTGCCAAATGAATTTTAAACGAACAAAAAAATATTATGTGCCACTCCTGCACTTACTGCTTTAACATATTATCTGAAACTGCCATATCAATTAAGAGAGAGAAAAACAAACAAAAAAAACCCCAACTGCTGCAGCTGTTTAACATATCAAAGGAATTTAACATGACCAATCAATACAGTTTCATAAACGGAACATCCCTGGACATAGTTCTATGTTTCTTTACCCCAAACACCTCACACCTGTAACTTGTTTCCAAAAGACTAATGAGATTACAGCTGCCAATTCAAAGCACAGATGTAGATGATGAAATAAAGCCAAAGCTGATGTCACAGTATGAATGCAGTAAGGCAAGCGCAGCAAAGCAGTGTCCTGTGCCCGTTCCCACAATCCCAAGTCACTGCCACAGCAATCGTCAGCAATGGTCTCTGCCTCCTCTAAGAATGGATAAATGAATACAAAGTTAACACAGCAAGACCGATGACAACATCCCTCTGAGTCAGAGGTGACAAGTTAAAAGTACATATTTGGTTGCCTTAAAAATCATGATCAGTTTAAGACTCTGAAGAGTTACCTAGCCACAATATAACTGCACTCCCTGTAGAGCAATAAATAAATAATCCTTTATTTTGAAATGGTATTGATTGAACAAATCTTGTAAAGGAACTTCTGTATGACTACAAGGTGGCAAGGCATTCTCATATGTCATTACGAAGTTCTCTTTTAGTGATTATCCATCAAATTAACAATAACTTCTTGCAACCGTCAGGGCATGGCCAGAGGGCGATCTTCGGCTTGGTTTACAATTAAACACGTTTTAAATCAAGCTACCCTTTTCTGAGCGTTTACTCCATGTCAGATATTGTGCTAAGTGCCTAAACGAATTCACCTGCCTTTAATCCTCACAACAACCCTGTAAGATTGGTACTACTATCATCTGCACTCTACAGAGAAGGAAACTGAGGCTCAAATAAGCTAAAAACCTTGAACCTAGAACCCAAGTACGCCTGTTCCAAAGCCTGTTCTTAACCATTATTAGAACTGCCTCTGAAATCTCCTTGCCTCTGCACCACAGTACTACAATAAATGAGGCTGAATATCACCTTATTGTGTTGTATGACTAATTAATTAACAGGAAGGAAAACTTTTCTCAGTCCTTCACAGTCTTGCATACTTTAGGGCTGTTCACTAATAGGATAAATAAGACAAACTGGAAAATAAATTTTAAAATCTGCAAATGTGGATGTCCAACATTTCAGAAAATATTCGTTAAGCGACATAATTAAATCTGTAAAAAAAAAAAAAGCCAAACTAATTACATGCCTGGTTGAGCCACACAAAGGAAAACAACAAAGACACAGCTGAATTAGGAGATGGGAGAGGTGGAATTCGTTCCCAGTTCTATCAATCTGTGCAACTTTGGCCTGGTCATTTAACCCTTCACAACTCATTTTTCTCATCTTCAGAACAAGAGTAAAGGACTAAATAACCTACCTGGCTGTAATATATTACGATTCTAATTTTACCAGCTCTTTACCAGTATCTGGGAGGAAGGAAGGGATTACTTAAACCCTGAATTTTTGTTACTAAATACACATTACGAAGCAAGGACTTAGATTTACTATGCTAAACTTCCCCCAAACCCGCTGAGAATCGGTATTTTCTAAATAAATATTTTAATAAAATGTTTTAGTAATAGTACTAACTAGCTATTATTTGCGTGCTTGGGATGTTTTACATACGTCCATTACTCATTCTCCTAACTCCAAACACTATGCTCTTAACCTCAACCTCACCATTGTCCCTTTTAAGTCACCTGAAGTAATGTTCCCGTTGTGTTTTAATACTGAAACTTACGAGTTAGGGATGATGACTAATAAATACAAACAGATGGTGTTTTTTCATTTCACAATTACTCGTAGTATTAACAAAACTTCTTATATAACTCAAAAGTCTGTCTGCGTAATTAGATCGGGCCAGGAAGTCCTATGGGCCATATTCCTTTGAACTGCAACAGATCCCACACCACCTCAAAACCGGGGACGCTTCGGGTCAAGGGAACAAACACTCTGCAGCCGCAACATTACATTTCTGCACAGAGTACCACGCCTAACCCCGCCTAACTGAAATACGAGCAACACAATCGCTTTCTGGAATTAACCACTGCGACTTTCACGTGGACTTCCCTCTCTCCAAAATGAGACCAAACGACCAGACTGGTTAGGGGGTAAAGATCCAGGCGGCCGGAGCCCTGCTGGAGGAACGGACGCCGGGGCACAGGGCACACCTTCAGTGTCACCCGCTGCAGCCCGGCAGCCGCCCCCTCCTCCTCTCCAACCCAAAGGCAGCCCAGGGAGTGGCAGGGGCGCCTCGGGTCTTTGGCGGCCCACTGGCACCGTTCCCCTACTCAGGCTCTAACCCTCAAGGCAGGGAGGGCTTTTCTAGAAAGTCCCGTTTCTGAGCTGAGCAGGGGAACCGGGACGGAGTGCGGGGCACGCGAGCGGGGTGGCGCGAGAGGCGTCACGGCTCGACTCTCGCGGGGCTAAAGGGAGCGGCGGCCGGAAGCCAGAGTCCAGCCAGGGTACCTTGCGTCCAGCGGCAGAAGATGGTGTCAGAGAGACCGGGGCTGCTGTTGGCGCCCCACACCAGCTCCATCAGCTCTTTAGTCAGTTCGGACATGATGGGGTACCGGCGAGCGGGTCTTGGCTTTCCGGACTCCTGCCCCGGCACATGGGGAAGGGGCGGCTTCGGAGACCGGCGTGGCGGGACGGCGGCGGCAAACGAGCTGGAAGGTTAGACGGGAGGAAGGCAACTGGAGAGAGACCTACTTGCAGGGACCGCGCCTGTCAAGCCCGCTCGGAGCCGCAGCGAGGAGTTTCCCGCACCGGAAGTACTGCGGCCACTTCCGGCTTCTCTTTCACTACCGCCCCCAAGGCCGGAGGGCCAGGCGGCGCCTCCCCGGAAGCGGAAGTGGGGGGGTTGGGAAGAGCCGAGGGCGGCTTGGCGAGCACCTGGCCGTTTCGGAGCTCAGTCCCAGGGCCCGGTGGTGCGGTGGCGTCTTTTGTGCTGGGAGGAGCATCGCGTCCCGTGGGCGTTGGCACATTTCTACCCCTGGAATACCCCCTTCCTGTCCGCACTGCTTTGGCCTTAGCTGGGGTGTCTGAGGCCCAAGCCCTAGGGCCCAGAAACATGGCCTATACCTTAAAATGTGTAATATTAATTCTGCCAAACCAGAGCTTTGAGACGATGGTTGAATCTCCATGAGGAAACATCCGTGTCTGTGTCGAGGGGCCGCCGATAAATTGAAGGCTGTCAGCCTCTTGATCAGTCATATAAAGTCAAACCAACTATTAACAGGACCGAAAAATGTCGCGTAATGGGCACTGGAAATGTCTCTCCCAGGTGTCTAACGCAGAATTACAAAGCTACTTAGAGGAAAACAGATTCAAAGCGGCCTGTTTGTAAATGGTAGAGCAATTTCATCTACAGTTTTCTAGACTGTAGGGTGTGTGGGCTAAAGACCAGGTTATAAATCATTGACAAGCATTCAGTTAAATTTAGTTTGGGTGAAAACTTCTATCTGTGCTGCTTCAAAAGAAGGAAATTTATTCTGGTTGAGCTTTGAATTTACAACGAAAAGGCAAACTCTGATGGGTTTCTTTCAGGTAGCAAGTAAGAGGGTTTGCTAACTTACACTTTATTTCCGACTAAGGCAACCTTTGCTGTAGTTAAAAGGAACTATTCAAAGTGCCTGAACCATATCCATAGCCTTCCTCCTAATTGTTATTCCCTTCAGAATATTCTTTATCTTACTATTTTTTCAAACCAAATCTTACCCATTCTTCAGGACGTAGTGTAAGTGGCACTTTGTAGTAAAGCTTTCTCCAGTTATTACAACGTAAAGGAAAAATTGCAGCTTCTGAAATTTCATACTACCTTATCTATAACTTGCTTATATTTGCAAAGAATTATTTACTCTTCTCATGCGGTATATGTTTATGGAAGCCAAGGACCTGTCTTATTCATAGTACCTAATACACAGCCTTGAATATACCTGGGTCTCAGTACCTGTTAGATGACAGAATGAAACTTGTCTTTATTGGAACTTAAGAATTCACTATCTTTCAGTAAGTGAGGGAACCAGGGGAAGTACCATTGACTGGTCCAATTAAATATCTAATATTTGCATGGGTGATTTACAATTTGCATAATTATTTCACTTCCTGAGAGACAGAGAAGGGTCAATGTTCATAGATCCTGTAAGTGGCAGAACTCTTAAGTTCAGAGGTGTTTGCCACATTTGGTTTCCTTCCATTAGTATACATATAGTAGTTATAGATTTGATTAACTGTCCACAGATAGAAAGAAAAAGCTATACTTTCAAAAATGTATTCTTGAAAATGAATTATTTCTTGATCTGTGATTTTTCTTAGTTTCGGGCTATGGGGAAGCTGGCAAAATCTTGGGTAGACATTGATTTGTACGTTCTTTCCACCTTTAGATTATAGTCTTTATTTGCAGTATTCTACATTTTTTAATTAGCAGGACATATTTTTAAGTAGGAATCTTTGATTAATGTTAAATTATTTATGTCCCTTAATTATTCATTACTTACTGCATTTAAATCGTGAACTTGCTTAAATTAGAGTAAAAATGCAAATTAATCGTCATTTAAAATGTTCTTATTCAGTAATTACCTAGAAAAATAAAAATTGCAAACAGTCAAGTTTGTTGCATATATTTCTGGTACAGGACAATAAAGCCTTTTTCTTTTTTATAATGACTTGAAAATTATGTAAATTTCCTTCGGAGTATTTATCTTACTCCATATTTTAGCATACTATTATTTTTTTTCCTTCGGACCATCTATGGTTTTGATTAAATTGATGTGTCTCATTAAGATGCACATAGGTTGCATAAAAGATCTTTAATCCTAAAAGAGAGTTTAAAAATATCAGAAGCTTCCTGCTCACACATTAAGTTTTATTTGTGGTATTTCTCTTTCTTTCAAATTCAAGTCAGGGCACTTCCATAAAACTGGGCTTAGATTTCCATAATAATTAATTCTCTTTAGCCATCTTCACTACTTCACAGAAGCAGTATTAATTACTCATTATCAAACACTAACTCTGTGCTTAATTATCTTTTTGTCTTTCCCCAAATTTCCTTGTCAACTAAAAGCAAAACAGCTTCATTACCAGGTTCTTAGCAAGTATCATGAAAAGAACAATTCTCTAACTAGAAGCCCTCGACTCCTAATTTAGTGTATTTGCACTACCACTTATTTAGGAGAAATCAATCTTTCAAAAAACCTGCCCTATGGGCTTCCCTGGTGGCGCAGTGGTTGAGAGTCCCCCTGCCGATGCAGGGGACACGGGTTCATGCCCCGGTTCGGGAGGATCCCACATGCCATGGAGCGGCTAGGCCCGTGAGCCATGGCCGCTGAGCCTGCGCGTCCGGAGCCTGTGCTCCGCAACGGGAGAGGCCACAGCAGTGACAGGCCCGCGTACTGCAAAAAAAAAAACCAAAAAAAAAAAACCCAAAAAAACAAACCTGCCCTACAATAAGATTAAGAAGTTCTAGGCAGGTTGCTAAGACAATCCCCTACTCATTTATTAATAAAACTATTTAATTTATATGCCCTATGTCTTCCAATAACAGTGTAAATCTATCAAGCAAATGAAATGCTTTCCTTTGCATGACCCTAACCTCATCTCAGCAGGATAATTTTCCTATCAAGCATACCAAGTTTCTTTTAAACCCACCATTGTCACACTCAAGTATAACACAGTGTATCATTTCCCAAAGCATTTCCTACGAACATTAATACCTGGTGGAAAAGGGGTTCTATCATTAAATGCGGGGTTGAATAAAGTTAAACAAGAGATGGGATTATATTCAGGGTTAAAAGACACATTTGAATCATTTTGTTCACTGAGTTTCTCACAGTTTATGTTCTGCCGAATACTGTTTGGGAATCACTGATATAATGGAATAGACTTTTGATAGGAATTAGAAAACTGAATGTTAGTTTTCATTTGGGTACTGTGACCTTGGATGAGTCACTTAACTCGCCATACTGTGCTTTCTTCGTCTATAGGCAGGACTCACTTTGATCATCTCAATATCCCATTTACTTTAGATACTGCTCAACTTCTATATTTAAAAAATTGGATGTTTAGAAGTTTAAATATATGGAAGGAGTGAGAAGGAAAGGAAGCAAGCATAAAGAGTACACAAATAATTTAACATTATTCTTCACTAACACACAGAATAAAAGAAGTTAGTCATTTGCCACTGATCACTTACTTGTGCTAACATTTTAACTAAGATCCAATCCAAACTTGCATATTAATCCAGAACTAGCTATATTAGATGAGTGCATAATATATGCACACTTGGATGTGTCACAGGTGCGTCAAACTCAGTATGTGCCAAATCAAACATCTTTCCCCATAAAACCTGCTCCCCTTTCAATGTTTCATAATCAGTGAATGGCGCCATTATCCATAAAAAAGCACATTTTTAAAAACATCTTTACTGGAGTATAATTGTTTTACCATGTTGTGTTAGTTTCTGCTGTATAACAAAGTGAATCAGCTATACATATACATATATCCCCATATGCCCTCCCTCTTGCGACTCCCTCCCATCCTCCCTATCCCACCCCTCTAGGTGGTCACAAAGCACCGAGCTGACCTGCCCGTGCGATGCAGCAAAAGCACATTTTTTAATGGCACCAATAAACAGCTTCTTTGAGCCTCAGTTGCCACATATATAAAATAAGCTTATTAATAAGAATTACATCGTACAGTTATGGGATTTAACAGAGTATGTTGTATGTAAAAGATATATGCACAATGAAAAATCCTATTCTTATATTAGCTATATTAATGGTTTGAACAAGGAAGCATAGGAGGAAAGGTGGAAGATGAATTATTCCTGCATCTGAGCTGGAGAAGGCACCAGAGAAGTTTGAACTGGATAGAATTTTGACTAGAGAAGAAAGGGAGGATGTACATTTAGGCATTACATAACCCATTGTGGCAGGAGCCTGGTATTTGTGTCACTAGAGAGAGATGAGTGAAGAATATCAGGTTAAGGAGGGTGCCATAGACTGAACTGTGTCTCTTCTGAATTCATATGTTGAAGTCCTCACCTCAATGTGACTGAATTTGGAGATAGTGCCTTTAAAGAGTTAATTAAGGTTAAATGAGGTCATAAAAATGGGGCCCTAATCCAATGGAACTGGTGTCCTAATAAGAGGAGGAAGAGACACCAGGTCTCTCCCTCTCTCTACTTCTCTCTCTGTCTCTCTCTCTCTCTCTGTCTCTCTGTCTCTCTGTCTCCATACGTACACAGGCAAAAGACCACGTGAGGGCACAGTAAAAAGGCAGCATTCTCTAAACCAGGAAGAGAGGCTTTACCATTAATCAATGCTGACAGCACCCTGGTCTTGTACTTGCAGCTTCCAGAACAGCGAGAACATTAATTTCTATTGTTTAGACCACTCAATTTCTGGCATTTTGTTAGGGCAGTCTGAATAGAATAATATCGAGAGCCAGAATCTTAAGAATATTGAATACTATCTTACACAATTATAGAAGCAAATATTGATTGAGCACAAATTGCCAGTTACTGTAGTAAGCTCCTTACATGTATTACAGTACAAAACTCTCAAAACTCAGTGAAGTACTACAATGATCTCCTAGAAGGATAAGGACTTTGCCCTGAATCATGCAGTAAATGGAAAAACCAGGATGCAAACCTAGGTTTTTCTGACCTAGAATCTGAGCTGAAACAAGGTTCAGAACACAGGCGATTTGATTCCAGGGTCTATGGCCTCGGTTCTTAATAAACAAACTTTATTCTAAATATAACAGGAGCTAGTTAAGATTTTTTAATAGGGGAGTGATAACATCATCTTTCAATTTTATAATGATACCTGGAAGAATGCAGTGAGATGAGAAAGCCTGGAAACATCTAAACCAGTAAGGAAGGAAGTTATTGGAATAAATGCAATCATGAAGAGATAGATGCTTAGCACTTGAACTAGAGCAGTCCATGGAGATTTCAATGAGGGGCAAATTCCGTGGACATTTTAGAAGCACAACAGATAAAACCTGGTGACTGACTAAGAAAAGACGGTGCTATTAAAAAGTTAATAAAACACAACTATGTGTCAATACAAAATTAGCATTTCTGTTGACCAGAAACATGAATGGGGATTAAAGCTGTAGGTTCCAGGTGTGGGAATAGGACTAGATGAGCAGGAGGTTGACTTCTGAAGGCTGAAGTTGACTGAAGCCAGTGCATGAAAACTGGAGTTGAGGGAGGGGACACCTTGCCCATTAAAGGAAGCTACGACCTCTGACTGAAAGTGTGTCCCTGGTAATAAAGAGGGTAGAGGAGAACAGGCAGATCTGAGGAGAATGGGGAGGAAGTGTGTCTGTGTTCTGTGCAGTCTAACAATCTACCTCAAAATTTAGTAGCTTAAACAACACAAATGTATTCCCTTAGCTCTGCAGGTCAGAAGTCTGAAATGGGTCTCACCAGCCTAAAGTCAAAGCATTAGCAGGGTTGTTCTCTTTTCTGTAGGTCTGGGGAAGGGCTCATCTCCTGGCCTCTTCCAGCTTGTGGGGGCTGCCTGCATTCCATGCCTTGTCACCCCTTCCTCCATCTTGAAAGCTGCCGAAACCCAGTGGTTGAGTCCTTCTGATATCCCATCATGTCACTCTGAGCTCCTCCTCTTGTTTGTCTTCTACCTTTAAGGACTCATGATTACATTGAGCCCATCCAGCTACTCTGGGATCATCTCCTTATTTGAAGGTCAGCTAATCAGCAATCTTAATTTTTATCTGAAGCCTGATTCCCCAGTTACATAGGTTATATCCCCAAATTGCAGGGATTAGGACATGAGCAACTTTGGAGGGGTGCACCCCTCTGCTTGTTGCAGGGCATGGGAGGTAATGACTGATCAGTGTCTTGGAAGCAATGAGATGAAGATATTCATTAGGCAATTAAAATCTGGGGTCATTCACCCAATAACCATATATATATATATATATATATATATATATATATGGGATCAAGCAGTTTAAAAAAATGGACAAATATCCTTGCCCTCATTGAATTTACACTCTAATGTGAATGACATGGAGAAAAACAGATAAATGAAGTATATAGTGTGTTACATCACATTCTCTGGGAAAAAATAAAGCAGAGAAAGAAGAATAGAGTGGTGGGTGAGGAGTAGGGGACTGCAATATTAAATAGAGCCCATTCCTGACTCACAGTAAAGTGGTGTGTAAGCAGAGATGTGTAAGCAGGAGCTAAGGTGTGTGATGAAGGAGTATTTCAGGCAGAGGAAATAGCAAGTGCAAAGAGAAATCGAGAGTTTGCAGGACAGTTGGCAAAGCTGCAAGGAGAATCCTGAAGTTGAGGACAGGCGAGGAACTGGCCTTTGTTCCGTGCTGCAAATTTCCTACTGGGGTGCGTTGCGGGTCCACCCAGCTTTTTTCTTCCCCACAGATGTGTTACCTTGGGAACCACAAGGGCTGTAAGATTATATGCAGGAAGGGGCGGAGTTGCTTTACCTGTAGCCTGACCTTGCAGCAAGGTATCTTCTTGCTCTCAGCTCCACTCAAAACTTGGTTTCACGTGATGAATGAGACTGAACATTATACTCAAGTATGGAGTGTATTGCTTCTGAAGCGTAAAGCAAGCTACTCAGCATTGTTCTTTCTCAGTGGCAGGAGGTGCAAGGTATAATAATGTGTCCTTTATTTTGGAGGGATGTCTTGAAATGCCCAGACAGTGGAACCCATTAAGATTTCACCGACTTGGTAGGCCCTCGAATCTTTGTAGAGTTTCTCTCTTAACCTCTTCAGGCATCCCACTTCTTAGTTAACAGGTCCAGTTAACAGGATGTCCTGTGCAGTAGCCAGCCTCCAAGGATGTCCCCAGTGGTTCTCTCTTTCCGCTACTCCTATATTTGTGTATTCCCTCTTCACAGTGAATAGAGCTATCATTCCCAAGTCAAGGTCATGAAAGTTTCTTCCTTACTTTCTTAGGGGATGCAAGCTGCTATGTTACAAAGATGCTCAAGTAGCCCTTAGGAGAGATCCATGTGATGAGGAACTGAGGTTTTCTGTCTATAGCTAGCACCCACTCACCAGTCATGAGTGTGAGCCCAGGTGAAAGTGGGACCTCTACCACCAGGCAAGACGTCAGTTGACTGCCGTCCTGACCAACACCTTGAATGTAAACTCATCAGAGACCCTGAACCACAACCTCTGAGCTAAGGTGCTCCCAAATTCCTGACCAGCAGAAACTACGTGAGATAATAAATATTTATTGTCATTTTAAGTCACTAAGCTTTGGGTGCCTTTGTTATGCAGCAATAGATAATGCACCATCGATATACTGTATCCATGTGTGCTGTTCTGTGCAATTTCTAGATAGTCCCAATCTCTTGGGGTATATACAGTAACAGAGAGCAGCAAAATAAATACAAATTTGGGGCCACACAGTGCATATGTACCGTTGTTCGTCCTGTGTGAATGTGAACTCTCTCCGATCCTCCTTCCAGATAGGTAATGACAAGGCACATTCATCACGTCAATAGCCATATTCCATGTACCCAAAGTCGTTTTACTCAACTGTGGTAAAGATACCACAGCCTGTGCAGCACCTGCAATCAGGGCCACTCTTTAGCTAAGTTTGTAGTAATCTGCTGGCATCCACCTTTATCCATCCAGTTTCGGGAGGGGCCAGACTGGTGAATTGGATGGAGAACATGCTGGCCACCATCACCCCAGCATCCTTTAGGTCTTCTAGCGTGGCACTAATCTTTGACATTCCCCTCAGGATGCCATAGTGTACGTGATGCTCTGTCTTAGCTGGAGGAGAAGTCTCAGAAGCTTCCACTTGACCTTTCCTACTTCCTACTCTTATTCTGTGAATAGAAACCCAGATATGAAAAGTCTGATGAATGTCACGTATGTCTGGGGTGGCCAGCCTCCGAGAGGGCTCCAGTGACACTTATCTCTTGCTGTTCATGTCCTGTGTAGTCCCTTCCAAGAACTGACCAGTAAGATATTGCACAAGTGGGCTTCCCTGGTGGCACAGTGGTTGAGAGTCTGCCTGCCAATGCAGGGGACACGGGTTCGAGCCCTGGTCTGGGAGGATCCCACATGCCGCGGAGCAACTAGGCCCGTGAGCCACACCTACTGAGCCTGCGCGTCTGGAGCCTGTGCTCCGCAACAGGAGAGGCCGCGATAGTGAGAGGCCCGCGCACCGCGATGAAGAGCGGCTCCCGCTCGCCGCAACTAGAGAAAGCCCTCGCACAGAAACGAAGACCCAACACAGCCAAAAATAAATAAATAAATAAATTAATTAATTAATTTTAAAAAGATATTGCACAAGTGACACTGTGACACTGTGTGATTTCTGCAGCTAAGTCATAAAGGGGACTGCAGTTCCCACGTTTGTTCTTTAGGATCCCCCCCTCAGGGAGAAGCCAGCTGCTGTGTCATGAGCGTGTGGATAGTCCAGTGGAAAGGCTCACATAGAGAAGAACTAAAACGTTCCCCCAGCAGCCAAACACCTCGGCAGCCATGTGAGTGAGTCACCTTGACGTGGATGCCCCAGTCCCACTCGTGTCCTGAGATCACTGCAGCCCCAGCTGACATCTGACTGAACCTCATGAGAACCGCTCAGCCAGAACTGCCCAGCCAAGCTGCACCCAAATTCCTGCCTAAAGAAGCTAGGACGTGATACGTGTTTATTTTTATTCTGAACCATGAAATTTGAAGGTAATTGGTTATGTGGCAATAGATAATTAGTACAGGTTTTGATACTGGGAGTAGGGTGCTACTCTAAAAATCTAAAAAATATAGGAATTGCTTTGAGTCTAGGCAGTGGGGAAAAGCAGAGGGCCTTTTTTTTTTTTTTTTTTTTTTTGCGGTACTCGGGCCTCTCACTGTTGTGGCCTCTCCCGTCGCGGAGCACAGGCTCTGGATGTGCAGGCTCAGTGGCCATGGCTCACGGGCCCAGCCGCTCCGCGGCGTGTGGGACCTTCCCAGACCGGGGCACGAACCCGTGTTCCCTGCATCGGCAGGCGGACTCTCAACCACTGCGCCACCAGGGAAGCCCCAGAAGGCCTTTTTAATTTTTTTTTCACATCTTTATTGGAGTAAAAATGCTTTGCAACGTCGTGTTAGTTTCTGCTGTACAACAGTGTGTATCAGCTCTATGTATACATATACATATTCCCATATAACCCCATATCTCCTCCCGCTTGCGTCTCCCTCCCACCCTCCCTATCCCACCCCTCTAGGTGGTCACAAAGCACCGAGCTGATCTCCCTGTGCTATGCTGCTGCTTCCCGCCAGCTATCCATTTTACATTTGGTAGTGTATATATGTCAATGCTACTCTCACTTCATCCCAGCTTCCCCTCCCCACCCCCATGCCCTCAATTCCGTTCTCTACGTCTGCGTCTTATTTCCTGCCTTGCCACTAGGTTCATCAGTACCGCTTTTTAAAATTCCATATATATGTGTTAGCATACAGTATTTGTTTTTCTCTTTCTGACTTACTTCACTCTGTATGACAGACTCTAGGTCCATCCACCTCACTACAAATAACTCAATTTCATTTCTTTTTATGGCTGAGTAATATTCCATTGTATATATGTGCCACATAGAAGGCCTTTAAAAGGAATGTTAGTGAAAGCCTAGATGGTAGCAAAGAGACTGTTAGTGGAAGCCTGGTGGTTCCAAGGAGACCAACAGTGAGGAAAGTGAGAAAAATATTGGAAACTACAGAGAAAGGGATCCCTGTGTAACATGCTATCTCCTGCAGTAATGCGGAAAGTAGAAAATTTCCTTAGTGAACCAGGTGATCTAGCTTAGAAGATTTCCAGGCACAGTGTTGAATGTGCCAGCTGGCTTCTTCTTGTCACCTGTAGTAAAATACAGGAGGAGAGCAATACGCTCCGGAAATAACAGTTAAGCATAAAAGAGGTAAGCCTTGCTGATTTGGAGAATCCCTAGACCTTCCATATGACAAATGATGTAAAAGTTAAGAAATGGCTTCCAGGTGAAGATTCAATACAGGGAAATGTAAAAAACCATAATCTAAAGATGAAAAGAAGAATGTGACTGTAAAAACCTTAGAAAAATCAAGCAAGCAAAAGACCCTCTAAAGATTTTACGGGTGTGTGTCTCATGGATCTTCTACTTTAAACAGAAGGGCTTCGAAGAATCTAAAGTATGTTATGCTTCAGCAGCCTCACTGGGAAGTCCAATTAGAAAAAGGCTTATCTCAAAGAGAGCCATAGTGTGGCTCTTTTCCAATAGAGTAAACTCTGATAAGATTCACAGGAGACCCACAAAGTTTAAAAAATAATCATACTTATGGAAACAGCACCAGTTTAGACAGAAAGGATTAGAGACAATAAAAATAAAAATTGGACTGTGAACCCTTAAATTTATATAGGAAGAAGGCTGAGAAAACTACCTAGCTGTAAACAGGAGATACCTTTCATGGTAAAAGGAAGGGTGACAAAAAAATCCAAGAGCTCAGAGAGCAGACCCAAAACTACAGTGAATCATCCCCAGGACTTAAGTCCTAAATCAAGAACTATCAACACATGTCCCATTGTGTCCTTCTATATTTCAGAATTGTTAGGGACCCATAACTCCTGAATACCTCCTTTTTTACCAGTTTTGGATGGAAGAGACTATTGTGATTATCCTATCCTGCCCCACCACTGTGATGGGTGTATGGACCAGGCAACTTGTCTCAGCTCCCAAGTCTTCAGAAACTACAGGCGAGGAAGCTCATACCCGCCTAATTTAGATAAGTTTCATGGAGTTCAAGCTGATGCTATAATGGTATGAGACTCTTAGGGCCTTTAGGCAGGGAATAAATAGATGTTACATGTAGGAGAGACTTATTATTAGAGGACAAAATGTGGTCTGTGGGACCTCCAAGATGGCAACCAGTGACCCCTGCCCTTGAGTAGTCCCCTCCTACTCTGAATGGGGCTGAACTGTGTGACCCACACGGTATTGTGGAAGTAATGATACGTGATTTCTAAAACTCAGTCATGAAGTATTGCAGTTCTGCCTGATCTCTTAGAGATTCCACTTTGTGGGAAGCCAACTGCCATGATGTGAGGATACTCAAGCTGTCTGTGAACAGGCACACGTATTGAGAAACTGAGGCTAGATACATCCTTCCCAAATCTCTGAATCCCACTTCTTTATGATCAGGGCCCTGACTTGGGCAAGGAGAATTTGGCCTTCTCTGAAGTTCAGCTACTCTCACAAATAAATTATATATCTGGCCTTCAGGTTTGTTTGTTCCCTCATTGCAGAAAATGAGTTTTTGGGTTTGTTTTTTAAAAAGCTGCCTAGGAGAATTTTTGAGTTGCATACTTTGTCTTAGATTGCTGATTAATGAACATGAGGCTACACATTCTTCAGTGTCTCATTGGTATTTACCAGTGTTCAGTCTTTGCAATCCCGTGTGTGTCAGTCATTCGACACTGGTTGCCCCAGGGGCTCCAGTTCGGTCGAGGGTAATTCTTTGTAGAAAGGGGCAACTGTCAACTTTAACTGACAATAATTTCCAGTAGCTGGGGAATGACTTCACTGACCGGTTCAATGAAAGGAGTCTGGGTAGGGACTAACAGCATCCATTACAGGTTCCAAAAACTAAAAAGCCTTTGGCAACATCACACTTAGTGGAGGAAGTAGAACATTTTCCCTTTTAGACTGGCAACAAATGATGGATGGCTACTATCATCACTTTCGTTCAATGCAAAAAGGAGGTCCTAGTCAGCAAGGCAAGAAAAAGAAATGAAAGGATTGATAAAGTGGAAACAAAACTATCGTTCTTCATAGCCTGCCTCATGTTTTATTCTACACATAGCGCTTTTTTCTGGAGTTCTATAACACAGTTTGCCTTTAATGCTCAAGACCTTTCTTTCCCGCTGTTACTAGTGATTTCTTCTAGGGCTTGTCTGAGTTCCTCACAGCATTTACTGAATCCCCTGTGGGCAGGTTGAGACTGTAATAAATGAATATGGAATGGAGCTTCTTAATTTTTGCCAGTCTAATATCTAATTCTTCATCTATATTCTGGAAGAAGAATGGCAATTTCTGTTGGGTAAAGGTCAGAAACTGGATGGAACGGGACAGCCAGAAAAGAACATGCTACTGGTTTTAAACGAAGTCAGCAGTGGTAAAACTGGATAGGAAAATTGGTTCCCTAAGTTGAAGCTGCTTTTAATTTTATCCTGGACTGTCTCTACAGTTTTTTTGGATATCTTCAGTGGGAGCTGTCCAAGTCTGCTCGACTCAGAGCTGACGTTGGAACGCTGTGTACAAAACCAGAGGAGGAAAAGGTGTACGATCATCAACTCTCTGGTTCATTTAGTGTCAGGATGACTAGCAAGGCTTCTGCTCAGGCAGAATGCCACACTCGCTGAAGGATGAACGACGTCTGCTCCTGAATCTTTTGGTGCTACACGTTCTGCAACATTGGGAGGCAGCCATAGGTGAGACTGGAGTCTAGACGGACAGAGGTCTGGTTCACATTAACCCCTTCTAAAGCAAACAACAGTAGAGCCCCAAGGCTGCTTCTATTTTCTTTGGTTTCCACTTGTGAAACTTGTTATTATAAAAAAAATTTTAAATATACAAAAAAAAGAGAAGAGGATTATAAATATCTCTCTCCTAGATTTAACAATGAAGTCATTTGTTTCATCTATTTTTGGTAAATTTTTGAATATAAATTACAGACATCGTAACAAGATACCTATAATTATTTCAGTATGCATCTCTAAAGTTAAGATACTTTTCTACATAATCATAACAGCCTCACCACTTCTAAGAAAATTAATAATAGTTCCCTAAAATAATATTATTTCATATTACTCAGATGTCTCCATTAGTTCATACAAAGCTCTTTAAAGCTAGTTGCTTCAGACCATGGTTCAATCAATGACAATATATGGCACTTCTCTAAAGAATATGTTAATATAGAACATTCCTCTTCTCTCTCCTTTTTCCATTACATTAATTTTTTGAAGAGACTGGATCAATTTTACTTTAGAATATCTGATTTTTTTAAATGTGTATGATTGTTTCCTTGTGGGGATTACTTGACTTGTACCTTACTCTACATTTTGGTACTTCCTGTAAATTGAAAGTTTAGGGGTAAAAATTTTATTTGATTAATTTGAATAAATTAATTCGATGGCAAAACACTTCTTTGTAAGAATACTTTAAGAATAAAGCTATGTATTTCTCACTGTATCACATCAAAGGGCTGGGTGTCTAATTATTGTTGTTAAAATTGATCACTTGAGTAAGGTGTCACCAGTGGGTAATCTGTAGGCTCTACTTTAGCTGTGTCCATTCAATTTTCTGTCAACCTTTTATCTAATGGTTAAGCATCCATTGAAAATCCTTGTGTGAGTCAATTAATTCACTAGGAGTTGCAAAATGATCATGTTCTGTTTTTTTGTGTTCTTTTTCCTAACTTCTTGAGTTGAATGGTTAGATCATTATTTTTCAATCTTTTTAATGTAGCATTTAGTGCTACAAAATTACTATCTAAGAATTATACAAGTTTGATATATAGCATGTTCATAATTATCATTCAGTTCAAATATTTAATGATTCCCATGATTTTTCTTTCTTAACTCATTATTTCCAAGTAAATTTTAAATATTTCTTAGAGGGATCTATTTATTATTAATTTCTAGTTTAATTATATTCTGTTCAGCAGACACACATTTCTGTGATCCTGATACTCTGGTATTTGGTGAGACTTGCTTTCAGGCTTAGTTCATGGTGAATTTTTATAAAAGTTTTGTGCATGATTGAGAAGAATATCTGCTCTCTGATTTTCTGGTACAAGCTTCTGTGTATTACTGGTAAATTAAAATGTCAGTTCATTGTTTTCTCCATCCACAGCCTTAAAACCTAAAAAAAAATCTAGTTCATTAGTCATCTGGGGAGGAGAATGTTAGTTCTCCCATGGTTAATATAGATTTGTCAGTATTTTTTCTTATACCAAGCATTGCTTTATATATATTCCTATATTATATATTAGATGTTTACACATTTGGAATTGTTATATCTATCTGAAAAATTATCCTTTTATCTGTAAGTAATGAACTGAATTAGTAGTGGTGGTGTCCAATACTTAGTTTTCCCTTAAGTCATCTATAAATTATGTTTCTCTTTTTTATACTTAAGGTTTATTTTTGTTTACCATCCCTTCTTTTAGGATTTAACTTCTTACTTCCTAAAGCATATCTTTTCTGAATTCTGCTAATGAGAAGCTTTTTGTGGTCACTATATACTTGTTTGTAAAAATGTCTTATTCTTCAGTGATAATTTCATTAGGTACAAAATACAAGTTCAGCTTCTTCCTTCCTATATGACTTTGAGAATACTACTTTACCTCGATGTTCCTCAATTTTCTTATCAGTGAAATGAAAGTTTAAAATTGTACCTACATTATGGGCTTATGAGGCTTAAATTATGTCAGTTAAATGGGTTAACATTTGTAAGGTCCTAAAGAGTGCTGGCTCATGGTAAGTGACATGTAAATGTTTGTTAAATAAAAATAAAATGTATGGGGCTTCCCTGGTGGCACAGTGGTTGAGAGTCCGCCTGCCGATGCAGGAGACACGGGTTCGTGCCCTGGTCTGGGAAGATCCCACATGCCGCGGAGCGGCTGGGCCCGAGAGCCATAGCCGCTGAGCCTGCGCGTCCGGAGCCTGTGCTCTGCAACGGGAGAGGCCACAACAGTGAGAGGCCCGCATACAGCAAAAAATAAATAAATAAATAAATAAATAAATAAATAAATAAATAAATAAAATGTATGAATAAGGTGGGAGTTGTTTTCTCTTACTCCTTAAAGATAACATTCTACAGTTGTCTGTAGTTTACTGTTACTTTTGAGAGGTCTTTAGTTTATCTAATGGTCATTTATTTTTAGGAAATCTGTCTTGTCTCTCTGTTTGCATTTGAGAACATGTCTTTATCTTTGGTTTTCTATTGTGTTATCTCGGTATGGTTCACTTCTATTTATCCTGCTTGGTGTTTGTTGCACATTTTCAAACTGGAAATTCAGGTCTTTCATCAATTTGGGAAAGGTTTCAGCCATTTAATTTTTAATATTTTCTCTCAGTCATTATTTATTTATTTATTTTAAAAATTTATTTATTTTTGGCTGTGTTGGGTCTTCCTTGCGGTGCACGGGCTTCCTATTGCGGTGGCTTCTCTTGTTGCAGAGCAAGGGCTGTAGGTGTGTGAGCTTCAGTAGTTGGGGCACGTGGGCTCAGTAGTTGTGGCACATGGGCTTAGTTGCTCCACGGCATGTGGGATCTTCCCGGACCAGGGATCGAACCCGTGTCCCCTGCATTGGCAGGTGGATTTTTTTTTTTTTTTTTTTTTTTTTTTGCAGTACGCAGGCCTCTCACTGTTGTGGCCTCTCCCATTGCAGAGCACAGGTTATGGACGCGCAGGCTCAGCGGCCATGGCTCACGGGCCCAGCCACTCCACGGCATGTGGGATCTTCCCGGACTGGGGCATGAACCTGTGTCCCTTGCATCGGCAGGCGGACTCTCAACCACTGCGCCACCAGGGAAGCCCACTTATTTGTTTTTTGAGTGTTGGGCATATTTTCTTTTTATTCTATGCTTTCACTAAAGGTACAGCCATTTGAAAGTCTCAGTTTCAATTAGTGACATCACACAAGTTCAAGTTATCATCTTTTGATTTGATGCCTTAAAAACCCAAGACTTTTGTTTTTATATCTTTATTGGAGTATAATTACTTTACAATGCTGTGTTAGTTTCTGCTGTACAACAAAGCGAATCAGCCATATGCATACATATATCCCCGTATCCCCTCGCTCTTGAGCCTCCCTCCCACCCTCCCTATCCCACCCCTCTAGGTCATCACAAAGCATCGAACTGATTTCCCTGTGCTGTGCAGCAGCTTTCCACTAGCCATCCATTTTACATGTGTCCATGCTACTCTTTGACTTTGTCCCTGCTTCCCCTTCCCACCGTGTTTTCAAGTCCGTTCTTTATGTCTCTGTCTTTATTCCTGCCCTGCCACCAGGTTCATCAGTACCGTTTTTTAAGATTCCACATATGTGCGTTAGCATACGGTATTGTTTTTCTCTTTCTGACTTACTTCACTCTGTAGGACAGACTCTAGGTCCATCCACCTCATTACAAATAACCCAGTTTCATTCCTTTTATGGCCGAGTAATATTCCACTGTATATATGTGCCACACCTGTCGAGGGACACTTAGGTTGCTTCTGTGACCTGGCTACTGTAAACAGTGCTGCAGTGAACACTGTGGTACATGAATCTTTCTGAATTATGAAAATCCAAGAATTGTGAAAGCAAACCCCAACCCCTAAAACACGCATGCCTTCTTCCAGGACAGCTGGGGAATATCCAACTCATTGGATTATTGGTCTTTTTTTGGAGCTCTTCTTTAGGTTTGGTCCATGGGGTTATCTCTTATTTTCTTGCAAGTACTAGTATGCTGCTGAGAGTATGTTTTATAAAGTTATTTTTGAACATTCTGCAGATTCCGAATGTTCAATACAATGACACTATGTGTTATATAAAAAAATCAATCTTACGGTATTTTTCTTCTAAAATTTGCTTTAAAATTTATGTAAGGAAACTAATCTTGAGTTATTTGTAGTGACGTTGATGGACCTAGAGTCTGTCATACAGAGTGAAGTCGGAAAGAGAAAAACAAAAACCATATGCTAACGTATATATATGGAATCTAAAAAAAAAAAAAAAGGTACTGATGAACCTACTGGCAGGGCAGGAATAAAGACGTAGACAGAGAATGGATTGAGGACATGGGGTGGGGGAGGTGGAAGCTGGGGCGAAGTGAGAGTAGCAGCGACATACAGACACTACCACATGTAAAACAGTTAGCTAGTGTGAAGCAGCAGCGTAGCACAGGGAAATCAATTCGATGTTTTGTGACAACCTAGAAGGGTGGGGTAGGGAGGGTGGGAGGGAGATGCAAGAGGGAGGGGATATGGGAATAGATGTATGCATATGGCTGATTTACTTTGTTGTACAACAGAAACTAACTCAGTATTGTGAAGCAATTATACTCCAATAAAGATCTATAAAAAAGAATAGAAAACTAATCTTACATCACAACAAAGTAGGATTCATCCCAGGTTCACAAGGATGCTTCAACATACGCACATGAATCAATGTGATGCACCACATAAACAAAAGAAAAGATAAAAACCACATGATCATTTCAATAAATGCAGAAAAAGCATCTGACAAAATTGAACACCTATTCATGATTAAAAATTCTTACCAAAGTAGGCGTAGAAGGAACATATCTCAATATAATAAAAGCTATTTATGACAAACCCACATCCAATATAATACTCAATGGTGAAAAGCTGAAGGCCTTCCCACTAAAATCTGAAACAAGATAAGCATGCCCACTCTCACCTCTTCTATTCAACATAGTATTTATTGGAAGTCCTAGCCACAGCAATCAGACAAGAAAAAGAAATAAATGGTATCCAAATTGGAAAGGAAGAAGTAAAATTTTCATTATATGCAGATGATATGACACTATATATAGAAAGCCCTAAAGACTCCACACAAAAACTACTAGAACTGATAAATGATTTCAGCAAGTTAGCAGGATACAAGATTAGCATACAGAAATTGGTTGCATTTTTTTTTACACCAAAAATGAAATATCAGAAATGGAATGTAAAAAAAACAATACCTTTTAAAATCACACCCCCCAAAATAAAATACTTAGGAATAAACCTGACCAGAGAGGTGAAAAACATACACTGGGAACTATAAAACATTAGTAAAGGAAATGGAAGATGATTCAAAGAAATGGAAAGATATTCCATGCTCTTGCATTGTAAGAATTAATACTGTTAAAATGGCCATACTACCCAAAGTAATCTACAGATTTAACGCAATCCTTATCAAATTACCTAAGACATTTTTTCACAGAACTTGAACAAATAATCCAAAAATTCATGTGGAACCATAAAAGACCGAGAATTGCCAAAGTAATCCTGAAGAAAAAGAACAAAGCAGGAGGCATAACCCTCCCAGACTTCAGACAATACTGCAAAGCTACAGTAATCAAAACATCGTGGTGCTGGCACAAAAACAGACATACAAATCAATGGAACAGAATAGAGAGCCCATAAATACACCCACACACCTACGGCCAATTAATCTTCAACACAGGTGGCAAGAATATACCATGGGAAATAGGCAGTCCCTTCAGCAAGTGGTGTTGGGAAATTTGGACAGCTGTATGTAAATCAATGAAGTTAGAACACACCCTCTCACCATACTCAAAAATAAACTCAACATGGTTTAAAGACCTAAACATAAGACATGAAACCATAAAACTCCTAGAAGAGATCATAGGCAAAACATTCTCTGACATAAATCGTACCAATGTTTTCTTAGGTCAGTTTCCTAAGGCAATACAAATAAAAACAAAAATAAACAAATGAGACCCAATCAAACTTATAAGCTTTTGCACAGCAAAGGAAACCATAAACAACACAAAAAGACAACCTACAGAATGGAAAAAATATTTGCAAATGATGCAACTGACAAGGGCTTAATTTCCAAAATAGATGAACAGCTCATACAACTCAACAACAAAAAAATAAACAACCCAATCAATAAATGGGCAGAAGACCTAAAGAGACACTTCTCCAAAGAAGAAATACACATGGCCAATAGACTCATGAAATGATGCTCAACATCGCTAATTATTAGAGAAATGCAAATTAAAATTACAGTGTGGTACCACCTCATACCGGTCAGAATGGCTATCATTAAAAGGTCTACAAATAACAAACTCTGGAGAGGGTGTGGCAAAAAGGGAACCCTCCTACACTGTTGGTGGGAATGTAAGTTGGTGTAACAACTTACATTCTGAAAAACAGTATGGAAGTTCCTCAGAAAACTAAAATAGAATTACTATATGATCCAGCAACCCTACTCCTGGACATATATCCAGACAAAACTATAACTCAAAAAGATACATGCACCCCTATGTTCATAGCAGCACTATTCACAATAGCCAAGACATGGAAACAACCTAAATGTCCAATAACAGATGAATGAATAAAGAAGATGTGGTACATATATACAATGGAATACTACTCAGCCATAAAATATGAAATACAGCCATTTGCAGCAACATGGATGCAACTAGAGATTATCATACTAAGTGAAGTAAGTCAGAAGGAGAAAGACAAATATCATATGATATCACTTAGATATGACACAAATGAACCTACCTATGAAACAAAAACAGAATAACAGACTGGTGGTTGCCAAAGGGGAGGGGGTTGGGGGAAGGATGGAGTGGGAGGTTGGGGTGAGCAGATGTAAGTTTGTATATACAGGATGGATAAACAACAAGGTCCTACTGTATAGCATAGAGAACTATATTCAATATCCCATGATAAACCATAATGGAAAATAATATATTAAAAAGAATATATATATGTGTATGTATAACTGAATTACTTTGCTATAAAACAGACCTTAACACAACATTGTGAATCAACTATACTTCAGTTTAAAAATATTGAAAACTGATCTTAATTATATATTTTCTTTTAAAAATTAAATTAATTTATTTTTAACATCTTTATTGGAGTATAATTGCTTTACAATGGTGTGTTAGTTTCTGCTTTATAACAAAGTGAATCAGTTTTACATATACATACATTCCCCATATCTCCTCCCTCTTGAGCCTCCCTCCCACCCTCCCTATCCCACCCCTCTAGGTGGTCACAAAGCACCGAGCTATCTCCCTGTGTTATGCGGCTGCTTCCCACTAGCTAGCTATTTTACATTTGGTAGTTATATATTTTCTTATGTTCAAGAAATAATTAGCTCTTGAAGAAATGCTGTGCTATATCACAGAATGCCAGAAAGTCAAAGAACAATTGAGGTAAGCAAATCAGTTACCACCTAACTATCTCACTGATAGATGTCATCTAATCACTGATCAGTGATGTATGTTCTATAACTTGATTTATACGTCCAATAAGTATTTGATATTGTGTTGTTTGTAATTTTAGGATTTCAATTCTGCCATTCCATCAACAGGTGGTGCCATTGTATTATAGTTTGAATTTTGTGGGGGGGCAGGGGAAACCCTTTTGGACTAGTTGCACCTATAAGTATCTCCCCTTTTCTAGAGGCTTCTGTCATTACTTCTGTACATTAAGAACTTTGATTTTATGGTTTCTTTTAAAAAAATTTATATTGTTAAAATTATCCTGTGGAATAAACTTGGCTGGATTCTTCTAATATATATTATATTTCTAGAAATTGCAGGACATATGTGTGCTATTTTGTTTACAAAGCAATTAATAACAAAAAATAATAGCTATGTATTCTGATATCTACAGGACCAATGAATGCTTTCTAATTTTAGATTATCACAAGTTCTCATTTTATAAAGGAAACTACAGGCCAATATCCCTGATGAATATAGATGCAAAAACACTCAATAAAATACTAGCCAACAAAATTCAGAAGCACATTAAAAGAATCATTCACCATAAGCAAGTGAGATTTATCCCTGGGATGCAAGGATGGTTCAACATACACAAATCAATCAATGTGATCCATCACATTAATAGAATTAAAAAAAAGAATCATATGATCATCTCAATAGGCACAGAAAAAGCATGTGACAAAATTCAACATCAATTCTTGATAAAATTCATGATTAAATTAGGCATAGAAGGAACATATTTTAACATAAAAGGCCATATATGACAAGGCCACAGATAATTTTATAATATTTAAAATACTCCTTTGTATTTGTAACAAAAAACTCTTCATTTTTTTATACTGATAAAAGCAAGTCAATACCCAATGCCTATTTGTGTGTGTATGTTTTCCTAAAGATGCTTTTAAATATTACATTGGTCACAGCTCTGTCAAAAGATCTGTTTCTAGTTAAGTGTTCCCAGAAATAACACCACTGGGAAGATTCCTTCATGTTGCAGCAAGCCATGCAGGGTCAGCTTGGAATGGAATGGGCAACCCCATATGCACTGGCATAAAGAGAATGAAAGGCTTTATCCCTTTCTGTGTTCTGCCTTTGGTTCACTATGTAAACTGGCAAAGCTATTTCCTCAAGGATGCTTGTCAAAGTCACAGCATGATTACAGAAGGTGGTAATAAGGCGTTGGGACTCATTGACAGAGAGATTACTTTGAGGCTTCTTGTGATTCTCCTCAGTTATTTCAGGAACAGCTAGCTCTTCTATTTTTTTAAAAAATAAATTTATTTATTTATTTATTTTTGGCTGTGTTGGGTCTTCGTTGCTGCGTGTGAGCTTTCTCTAGTTGCGGTGAGTGGGGGCTACTCTTCGTTGCAGTGTGCGGGCTTCTCATTGCAGTGGCTTCTCTTGTTGCGGAGCACGGGCTCTAGGCACACAGGCTTCAGTAGTTGTGGCACGTGGGTTCAGTAGTTGTGGCTCGAGGGCTCTAGAGCGTAGGCTCAGTAGTTGTGGCGCACGGGCTTATTTGCTCCATGGCATGTGGGATCTTCAGGGCTCAAACCCATGTCTCCTGCATTGGCAGGTGGATTCTTAACCACTGCACCACCAGGGAAGTCCCAGGAACAGCTACCTCCTTAGAGGCCCCATCTCGAAATAGGCCTGGTTCTTTCTAGTAGATTCAAGCTGTATCTTGCAGCTCCTTCAAAGCACAGGCCTTTTCTTCCTTTATCAGACCCAGCACGTTCCTGACTGTGTTATATTGTGACTTATCCTTGTTATAGGCCTGGACACCTGAGAGGAGGTGGGACAGATCTTGGGAAGGCACTAAAAAACTTAGTAACTAAGGAAGGAATAAAATGACCCTCATGTGAACAAATACTCTACTGCTCTAGAGATCAAAGGACTACACCATAAAATAAGATACTGTCTTCCTTCCTACTGGCAATAATTTTAAATCTTTATAGCTATTTTGATGAATTGTTACACATTTCTTTGGACAATTTGTCAACATGCCTCAAAAGTCTTACAAGAAGTACCTACTCTTTGATCCAGCATATGTGCTACTATAAATTATCCTAAGGAAATTATCAAATAATTGATAATTATGTAGTATGCAAAAATATATATGTAAGGATTTTTTGAGGGCAAAAACTGTACAAATGTAGGAACTGGTTGAATAAATTATGGAGCATTTATTAACACAAAACTATACAGTAACTAATGTAGATGAAGTAAAAGTATATTTATTAATATAAAGATATTCTTGGTATTACTGAAAGAGAAAGGGTAGGTTATTAAATGTGTGTGTGCATATGCGTGTGTGCATATATCTGCATAGGAAAGAAACCAAGTTGAGCTAGCTAAAGCAAAAGAAAGGGAATTTATCATAAATAAAGAGATGTCTCCAAGATAACAAAGCTACTTTTTAGGAGAAACTTCTTAGGAAAAGGCTAAACCACATATTAAAAATTTATAAGCATTCTTCATCTCTCATCTCTGTTTCTCTATTCCTATGTGCTTACTCCATGATCCATGTGATGAATTTGTTTATCCTAGAACTCCCAATTTTATATATTAAAGTCCAGCTATACCTAGAAACTGCCTGGTATTCTGTAAATTCCAGCTCCAAATTCCTAGAGAGATTTTGGTCTAAGAATACATGAATATATGATGTCATCCCTTAGTGTATTAAGTATGGCCAGAGGAATAAAATTGTGTCAGACAAATGTGGCTGCCAGGAACCCACTAGGTTTGAAAGTTGATGTCATCACTTGAAAAAGGGGAATGATTATGGGTGGGCAGAAAACCCACGGGAGGTATCATAAAATATGTAGATGTATTATTAATAAAAAGCTGAATCACCTATTGGTCTTCATTCAAATAAATGGCAGTAAAAATTCTCCAACAATTTGAAAATACATTTTAAAGTTTATAGTGACATACTCAGCACACGTTTCTTAAAGTTATCCCCACCATACATACACCCCACACCTGATACTAAAAACTTTATCCTTCCTCTTTCCAGATCACCTAAATTCTCTCTCTTTACAATCTTCTTTTTCTCTTCCTTCCATATCCCAGATCTATTTCATTCTCTTTCAATGCCCTTTCTGATGTAAATCATTCAAATCAGTCTTGCTTCTTTTTAAAAAAAAATTGTGGTAAGAACACGACACTAGATCTCTCAACACCTCAAATGTTTAGGTGCACAATGTAGTATTGTTCACTATGGGTATGGTGGTGTACAGCAGATCTCTAGAACTTATTCATCTTGTGCAACTGAAATTTTATACCCATTAAACAGCAGCCCCTCATTATCCTTTCCCTGCAGCCCCTGGCTACCACCATTCTACCCTTTGTTACTGAGTTTGACTATTTCAGATACCTCATGTAAGTGGAATCATGCAATATTTCTCCTTCTGTGACTAATAAATGGAAAGACATCCCATGGTTGTGGATTAGAACACTTAATATTGTTAAAATGTCCATACTACCCAGAGAGATCTACAGATTCAATACAATCACTATCAAAATCTCAATGGCATTTTTTACAGAAACAGAAAAAAAACCCCAACAAAACTCTAAAATTTATATGGAACCACAAAACACACTGAATACCCAAAACAATCTTGAAAAAGAACAAACCTGGAGGGATCACATTTCCTAATTTCAAAATACATTAGAAAGGTACAGTAATTAAAACAGTATGGTACTGGAATAAAAATAGACTTATCAGCCAATAGAATAGAATGCATATACTGTCAACTGATTTTCCACAAGGTACCAAGAATACAATTGGAAACGGATAGTCTCCTGAACAAATAATGTTGGGGAAACTGAACATTCACTTGCAAAAGAATGAAACTGGGCCCTTACACCATATACAAAAACAATTCAAAATGGTTTAAAGGTTAAATGTATGACCTGAATCTATAAAACTCCTAGAAAAAAACATAGGGGAAAAGCTTTGTGATATTGGTCTAAGGCAATGATTTTTTGAATATGATACCAAAAGCACAAGAAACAAAAGGAGACAAGAGGTAAGTGATATTACCATCTTGCTTCCTTCATGTCTCCTGTCTCCTACGACTGTACCCTGCACCAAGGAGTTCCTCTGACACAGTACCATTCTGAGCCAGCACAGAACTACTGATGTTTTATTTTTTCCCTGCCACATATGTAGGGGAAAAAATGGAAAAATATAAAATAAAGCCTTACTACTGTTTATCACTAGAATGTGAAATTATGGATAACTTAAAAATGCATTTTATTTTTCTTATCTGTTTTTCTACTTTCTTAAAATGATAAGTATGCATTAGTTGTAAAATAAATTAAAATCCATGTATGGAAAATAAACATATAGATACTTATCTTGTGCCAATGATTCTCATTAATATTGCTAACCTATTTTAATTTCATCTCTATTTTATCCCAAGAAGATCAAAGCGTTCAAATCAAATACCTAGCAAAACTCCTTACTTATAATAGTGGTTTAATAAATAATTATTTTAAAAATGAACAAGTAAATACACAAATGCATAAAATAAAACTTAATCCTATAGCTTACATGGCAGTCAAAACAGAAATACCTATAGAAATCATGTAACCAGGGCTAATATTGCTTTAAGTCACAAAAAGACCTAATGTAACCATTACATAAAATCGATTTCTACCAAGAAGTAACTCCATCATTTTGAAAAATGTTGTCAAAAATTATCATCCTATACTCAGCTGGAGTTGGATAAGAGTTTAACAAAATCCACTATTAGAAATAATATAATATACCAAGCTAGAAGCTATCCACTTAGTGTGGAATTCTGTTGTTATATGTTGTTAAACATTGAGTTTTGTATTTTGTTTTAGGACTTTACTTTCAATATACTTTTTAACATTGTGGGAAATCTTGGAATGAAACTGGACACTTATCTTACACCATATGCAAAAATCAACCCAAAATGGATTTGAGACTTGGGAATTTTCCACTGGGCCATCCACCTGTCTTTGTCCCAGGCAGCTGTCCCTCCCCCTTCTGTTTTCTTTGACTTGAACCAGTCACTATTCCTCTCCCTTCCTCCTGATAGAATCAAGCTGTGTGAACAATGGCTGCTAACATGCAGGAACAATTCCTTCACTCCCAGCACTAGCTGACTCTGGTGATGTTCTCCCCCTAGATCCTTGTAAAACATCCTGCCCTTCTTGGAAGCCTTCTCTTGCCAGGCATTGATGGACAAAGGCTTAGGCTAAGAGTGTTCTGGTAGTTTCTTCCAAAATATGAATAATGATGAATATTAGGGGAATTCAGTTAAAAGAGTACATTCTTAAAACATTTGCTGATAGAACAAGGCTTCTATCTGGTTTCAAGGAGGGGGTCTTAGAACAGTAGAACCGGCTCAGTATAGGCATGATATCATTATTTTCAGTAGGTCTATATTGCATGCAAAAGGTAAGATGAGGTACACAACACCAAGAAAATCACTCATAAACCATCTCCCATTGCTCTTGGGAGTAGAAACTTATTTGCCAGACAGCAGACCTCCAACCAAAAGATAGGTGTTCTAGTTTGTACTAAACTTTTGTGAATTGGGACCTTGTTGGTAGCTTAAATGAATTGAATTTTACTCTTGAAGTGGGGAAGGGTGTCGTGAACTGTGTTGGTGATTAAAAGGACAATTACATAAATAATTTGAGTACAAAAAAGAAGGGGCTAAGGGCTCTAAGAAAGGCAAAAATCAATCAGATTCCTCAGAGGAGGAAGATATAGTATGTGGTTGGGAAGATCACTTCATTCACAAGAGCCAAGATATGGAAACAACCTCAACCGACAAAGATAAAGAAGATGTGGTATACACATGTACACAATGGAAAATTATTTAGCCGTGAGAAAGAAGGAAATACTTTCAACTACATGGGTGGACCTTGGAGGTATTATACTAAGTGAAATAAGTCAGACAGAGCAGGACAAATATTGTATGATTTCAATAAAAAAGCTGAAATCGTAGGAAGAGAGAGTAGAATGGTGGTTACCAGGGGCTGGGGGTGTGGGAAATGGGACATGTTGGTCAAAGAATACAAACTTCCAGTTATAAGATGAATAAGTTCTGGGGGTCTAAAGTACAGCATGGTGATTATAGTTAATAATAATTTTTTATATGTGTGAAAGTTGGTAAGAGAATAAATCTTAAATGTTCTCACCATAAAACAATTATGTGATGTGATGGAGGTGTTACCTAACACCATGGTGGTAATCATTTTGCAATATGTAAGTGTATCACATCAACACGTTGTACACTTTACATTTACACAATACTGTATGCCAGCTATATCTCAATAAAGCTGAAACAGAATGAAAAAGCAAAAAAAAATATTTTTAAAAAAAGCTTCCCATGGTGGGTTGGCACTTGAAGGTTGAACAGAACTCCTAACACTCTATTCTAAAATAGAATCTGACAAGGTGGCTTGTTCTCTATTGTATTTCCCATGCCTAGTATAATACTGTCACACAGTAGGTCCTCAGAAAATATTTTTGGTCTAATAAAATAAAAAAATTTTTGAGAAATTTAGATATTTCAGAAGGTAAGAAGCTCTAAAATTTCCCATTGCCTTATAGCAATATGAATTTTTGAAATTATATCTACAGGGAAGATGACATTATGCTTCTTTAAATTTTTACTAATAGTTTGATTTTTGATCTTTCCTATTTAAAAATGTTCACCTATCTTTTTGTAAGTCAGGAAGCTTGAATGCTCAGGCTCCTTTATCTCTACCTCATGGATTTTGACGATAAACTCCATTCTGGGGAAAGAATAGTTGAGCTTAAACTTCAAATAGAATCTCATGAGTCATACACATGTCTGCTAACAGGAGGGAGACAAGGAGAGATGTACAAGTACAGAAGATAATGGGGAGGGAGTTGCTTACTTTATTTTCTTCTCCTCTTAATCAGGAAGTAGTTGTTCCTTCCCCACTTTTATTTTCTTGAACAATATAGTTCACCGACAAGAAGAAACTTAATGATGAGTCAATTTCAGGAAGCAGGAACTTGATTTTTTAAATACTTAGTTCTTTATAGTTAGCAGAGATCCAATGGTGACATTTAAAAATGATTCTGTTTCTGTAACTTGGCTACTCTTTAAAATAAAAGGACGATGTATGTGGAATGGTGTACACCTACACGATAATTCATGTCAACCATGCACTTACTACAAACTCTCAAACGCTTCCTCACATAAATCAGTTCTGAGACCTAAGAATCTCACTCATTAAAATTTACTTGAGGTTCCTGTAACCTTTTCTCAGGAAGCAACAGCAGGTATAAAATGTGCAGATTTTTTTTTTAATGTGTGTAAAGCTTTAATTCCAGTCTATAAAAGAAAACATTTTCTGGTGGGTAGTTGAAAACCTGGCAGAGGGTGGGGCGGAAAGTCATGGAATTTTGGAAGTATGACATGGTTGATTATGACAAATTAGAAATTTGTCAAAGAATACTGATGGAGGAGATGCCAGGCTGAGTCAGATTTCCCCAGTGCTTGGGCAATGATCTGGTTATAAATTAGGCTCCTTTGAAAACTGCACTAACATTTTTGGTCCCTAGGTTATTAGAATTCACTTCTCCCAAATGCAGCAATGATAATAGTCAGTTCGCATATGGTGTAGCTGGTGTTATACTATTTATTGCTAGTGATAATTTCATAAACTGGGTGTCAAGTGTTTGGAAGAATCTCATATCATTCTTTTGTTTAGTAACTACCAATGACTCTGTTTCAGCTACAGAATAAAAATTCTGAAGCATGACATGCAAAGCCCCCTGGTGTCTGGTATGTTGCTTAGATCTTATCACTTCATTCTACTACTCATCTAGCTTCTACATCAAGATTCAGATCCATGTCTCCCTTCTTTTTTTTTTTGTGGTACGCGGGCCTCCCACTGTTGTGGCCTCTCCCGTTGCGGAGCACAGGCTCTGGATGCGCAGGCTCAGCGGCCGTGGCTCACGGGCCCAGCTGCTCCGTGGCATGTGGGATCCTCCCAGACCGGGGCACGAACCTGTGTCCCCTGCATCGGCAGGCGGACTCTCAACCACTGCGCCACCAGGGAAGCCCCATGTCTCCCTTCTTAATTCCACTGCTGTACCTTTACAGTCGCTGTTACCGCATTCATCACAGTAAATACTTATTCAGAAGTTAATCTCCCTGAGGGAAGGAGCTATGGTTGGTTTACTAATCTTTGTATCAACAGCACCCAGTACATAGTTGGAGTGTCATAAATGTTTGTTGAGTTAATAAATTTATTCTCAGTCTTTAAAAAAAAAAGCATAATTTGACATATGAAGTAGGCAGAATCTAAGAAGGACCCTAATAATCCTCACCTTTGTGTACTCCCCTCCTCTTTAAATGTGGTCACACCTCTGCATGTCATGAGATACCACTCCCATGATTATATTATCATGATTATGTTACATGGCAAAAGGGAGATGATCTGGTTGGGCCTAATCTAATTTCACAAGCTCTTTAAAAGCAGAGCGTCAACTGACTGGTGGGAGAAAAGGAAGTCAGAGATCCCGAGTTTGAGGGACATTGGATGCATCATTATTGGTTTTGAAGATGGAGGGGACCCCATGCCAAGGAATGCTGGTGACCTTGGGGAGCTAATGGTGGCTCCCAGCTGACAGCCAGCCAGGAAACAGGGACATCAGTCCTACACCCACAAAAGAACTGGATTCTGCCAACAACCTGAATGAACTGGGAAGTGGATTCTCCTCGATCCTTCAGATAATGGACCAGCCTGCTGATACCTGGATTTCAGCCTTGTCAGAACCTAAGTACACAATCCAGTCACGTCATCCCATACTTCTGACCTACCCAACCAGGAGATAACCAATGAGTACTGTCGAAAGCCAGTAAGTTTGTAGTAATTTGCTTTGCAGCAACAGAAAACGAGTAGAGCTAGTGTGCAACCTCATCAGACAAACTAGGTACATATATTCTCCTCTGTTTTGGTTTATTAATTTAATTAATGGAAAATAGGTGTACCCACATCCAGTTTATGCTGGTTAACTAGGTAACAATGCTTAGTCCAAGGCAGTTTGGTCATTCAAAATAAAGTAACAAACTGTTATCAAATATACTCCACATTTCATGCACTAGGTGGGGCTCTGGCTGAAATTCAGTTCTGAATATAGTATTCAGAGTCAGAACAGCTTGATGTTCTAGCTCACGATAGCAGGGACATCACTGCAGACAAACATTTTATGTCAAAGAAATCAACACAATAGCCTTTAAGTTTGAATATTCAGGGGGCTTCTGCTGTAGCAAGTACATTTGTTTTATAATTACTGAAGTTCTGTTTGGTTCTGTGTCAAATACACCCGGCATTTAAAATTTTTAAAAATTTTTGGAAAATATCTTCTCTTATTTTTAAGAAATAGACCTAAATGTTTCTAATTCTAAACAAACAAACAAAAAAACTCCATTTATGACGATTATGAGATAATGGGAAATTTGAATACTGGATATTTAATAATATTAAGGAATGTTTTAGATGTAATATTGCATTTGGTTTTGTTAAAAGAAGAAAGTCGTTCCTTTTAGAAATTCATATGTAAATACATATAGATGATATAAGGGATTTGCTTTCATATAATACCGGCTGGAGGGAAGTGGATGACAGTTTGGATAAGGCCATGGGTTGGCTATAGGTTGATGATTGTTGGACTAAGTGATGGGTACATGGGAGGTAATTTTTTAAAATGTTGTCTTTGATACATCCAAAAGGATATTTACTAATTTTTACATAGCACTTATAATGCTTTAGTGTTGGTATTTTCAGGTTAACTGGTTAGTTGTATAGCTAGGAAGGAAAGTATTAATGGATTCTTTAGGTTTGGAATTGGTGAAGAAGTGACTTTATGTTAAGCAAAGTACGCTTCTACTGAAGCCATATATATATATATATATATATATATATATATATATATATATATATATGCACTGTACCCTAGCAGCCTGAAAACATTCATATGATATTATCAAAATGCTGAATTTATAGTCGCTTTAATATCTTTGGACTAGAAATAGTAGGCAACAGATGATGATCGCACATGACTGTGGTAAGCTCTTCCAGTATTTATCACAGAGCTTTAGAGTACACTGAATCATGATAGGTCCCATGGTGCACACAGAAGTTACAATGCTTGGACATTTCAGTTGGGTAGCCAAGACCTACCTCTAACTCACATAGCACTGGCCATGAGGTAGGCTGGCCCTACAACTGCACTCTTACATCTGTAGGGTGAGCTGAGCATCAGAAGAAAATTACTAAGACCGACAAGATCTTATTACAAAGACTTTTCTAAGAATATGCACTGTGTGTGGTTAGAATAAATATTTTTGAGTAACTCCTTGATGGTGAGAACAGTGGTGAGATCCCTAGAGGGCATGCCATACTGCAGGGCTTGTGTTTTGGGGAGCGGGGTAGGACACTTTTGGGAATAGTAGAACAGTGGTTGAGCTCTGTGGTCCTCCTGTGTTCTTTCCCTGTAACACATCAGTCTCTCCTTTACAAAACGGTTGAACTAATATTTAACTAGTATGATTTAGAAGGCTGCCAAACTGTTAGCCTGCCAGGGGTGCGTGCATACATGTTGGCCCATAAATTGATAAGAAACCAGTAAATACTCTACGGCATTTGGGAGCAAGACTAAAACATGAAGAACATACAGGATTCAGAGAGTTAAGACCATGGGAAGCCATAAAAGTCAGTACAGGAGGTGTTGAGACTTGAGGTAGACATCAGAAGAAGTGGAGAAGTAACATTTTCCTGCAGGGGTAATTGTTCTGCGGGGAGGTGCATGGCAGAGTGGGGACCAATGAAAGAGAAGCCCAGCTGGCATCGGAGCTTTGGATGGGGACGTGAGCAAATGTGATGGGACCAGCTGGTGGAGAGCCTGAATTCCTGCCAGGGGGAGGCCTTAGAGTTGATCTAATAGACAATAGGGAGCCGCTTGCTTCAGCAGCAAGTTAGTAGCTGAAGAGTTTTAGTTTATTAAAGAAGATGTGCACTGGAGAAGTGTTTCCCAAACGGGTCTGAGAAGAATCCCTCGGGGACAATTGTGAAAAGCGCACATTGGCAAGTCCCTCTTCTAGTGCTGGTGTTTTAGTGGATTCGGGATAAAAACAGGGTTTTTATAAGCTCTCAGAGTGAGTCATTTATATGTAACTCTCTTCTAGGTAGTTAGAAAATGAATCTAATAACAGATTTAGTGTTTGCTGTGAATTTCAGTGGGATGAGGCAGAAAAGGCAAGGGTGGTGAGGAAGAAGGAACTTTGGTGAGCTTCATTTAACCACGGTGACATTTTCCAATTAATGGCTTTAAATGCTTCCCCTGACTTTTTGAGTCTTTTCTCTTACTAACAGGTTTCTGAATTGTGGTATATAGAAAAAAAGAAAACGTATGTTTAGCTTAAAAGAATATATTCCAAGATATTGCTATTCATTACCATAATGAAATGTCCAGTCTTTGTTCTAACCCATTACATTTATTTCTGAAATCAACTGAGGATTTTCTAGTTTTGACCAGTAGAGAGAGCTATAACTCTTGCTATAAATAGCAGTCTTTTTTCCCAGGCAGAAATACCAACACCAACTTATAGTATATTACTGCACTATTATACTCTAGAATTTATAATAAATATCCTAGAAGTGAAATGTGGTATATCCTTCATAATTTATAACTTGGGTCTTGTACATACATTGTTTATGATGCTCCTTTTTACGTATCTCCCAGTATGAACTCCTTTGCTAGTCAAAATATACTACATTACCAGGATATTTTTGGCCCTTTCTTTCCCATCCACATTTATGTAGGCTTTCCCCCTTTTCTGGAACAAAAATGGTTATCGTTTGTCTAAATTTGACTTGTTTGCTTGAGACCTAATTCAGAAACAACTCTTTAATGAATTCTTCTCTGATCTCCCACCTCTCAACTTGTATTACACGGTATCTTGAAACCTGAATCATAAGCAGTTTGATTGCAGAGTTTTTGTCTTGTTCATATTCATAACCATAGAACACAATGTCAACTCATAGTGGTTGTTAAATCAATGAAATGGTCAAAATGTAATATGTGGTTAAATTATTATAATACAAAGGATTAGTACTTTTTTTTTTTTTTTTTTTTTCTTTTTGCGGTATGCGGGCCTCTCACTGTTGTGGCCTCTCCCATTGCGGAGCACAGGCTCCGGATGCGCAGGCCCAGCGGCCATGGCTCACGGGCCCAGCCGCTCCGCGGCATATGGGATCCTCCCAGACCGGGGCACGAACCCATATCCCCTGCATCGGCAGGCGGACTCTCAACCACTGCGCCACCAGGGAGGCCCACAGGATTAGTACTTTTAAACACAGTAATAAATTATCTACATCAGTATTGCACTAATGCATTGACAGTGAATTTTTAGTCATTCTAAAAAAGAAAATAGTTGTAAGAAAGAACTCTGTGCCAATTAGAAACTTAAGGATTTAAAAATGAAAATTGGAGGGAACATTTGAAAGATATTCAAGTGTCTTAAAATAACTCTTTCAGTGGTTAAGAAACATTATGTGGTTAAGAAACTTCTCTTGCAGAATTATGGATTTCTTTCAAGGAAAAAAAGTGTATTGTAAAAGATGCATTGTGTTGAATCAAGAAATAAGTTATACAAAGACGGTACCTATGCTACTCATTGTACTTTGCCTTTGAAAAGGACAGAAGAAGTGTTGTATAAGAACTACTCCGTTTAAAGAAATAAATTCTGTGTACTTAATCTTAAATATCTATAAGACTGGTTGCCTTAAACCAAACCTAGGGTATTTCTCTACCAATTTCTTAAGCTTTTTGACTTACTAACCTAGAAAAGATAGAGCAAACATTCATAATTTTTCTCTATCAAAATGTAAATACTCGAGCTTCCCTGGTGGTGCAGTGGTTGAGAGTCCGCCTGCTGATGCAGGGGACACGGGTTCGTGCCCTGGTCCGGGAAGATCCCACATGCCGCGGAGCGGCTGGGCCCGTGAGCCATGGCCGCTAAGCCTGCGCGTCCGGAGCCTGTGCTCCGCAGCGGGAGAGGCCACAACAGTGAGAGGCCCGCATACCGCAAAAAAAAAAAAAAAAAAAGTAAATACTGTAGAGTTTTCAAAACCTCCCTTAAACAGTTGAAAGTCATATGTTGGAAAATCTTATGACCAAGTTCCATTATACTCAGTGTGAAATGACATTAGTATGTAGAGAGATGAAATTATACTGATACAGCCAATTTAAAAGCATAGTAGTCTAAAACAATTGATGCACACACACACACAGACACACTCACAAGTGACAGAAAGGTGAAAACAATTTAAATCTCATTAGTAACAAATACACTTTATAATAACAATGTCATAAAATTCTTCACCTATTAGCTACAATGAAAAAAAAAAGATACTGCTTACTATTGGCAATACTTATAGACTGTTGGTGGGTGTGAGAACTGGTACACTCCCTCTAGGAAGGTTCTTGGTTACGGGTATGTATATTACAGACCTTAAAAAATTCTACACTTTACCTAGGAAGAGCCCTTTAATAAATTCTTGCTAAGAAGGTATACAGAAAATCATACAAAGGCCAATGTGCAGATAATCCCATTACATTTTGAGGAAGGAAGGGGTGTTCACGGTTCTTGATGACGGGGCCGGAAGTCACTCTCGAAGCCCCCTTACTGGCCTCTTCTGCTCTTGGTCGACCGGCAATATGGGCCCAAGGTATGCCTTTTCACATGGGATTCTTCATCTCTGGCCCTGCTGTTGCCTCCCATTGAGATCTACTCCCCCTGCCCCCCTTCCTTTGTATCTTAATCCTCAGCCCTCCTGTGTGGATGACATTATGGGGGTCATAGCACTCCTGGGTGGCTTATAAACAACATATACTTATTTTTCACAGTTCTGGAGGCTGTAAGGCTGAGATCAAGGCACCTGCAGATTCTGTGTCTGGTGAGGGCCCTCTTCTTCGTAGACGGCATCTTCTCACTGTGTCCTCACATGGTAGAATGGGTGAGGGAGATCCATGAAGTCTGGAGACTCTTCTTTTCTGGGGGGGGGGCGTTTCTCGTGGCATGCGGGATCTTAGTTCCCTGACAAGGGACTGAACTGGCACCCCCTGCAGTGGAAGTGCAGAGTCTTAACCACTGGACCTCTAGTGAAGTCTCTATGGAGTCTCTTCTTAAAAGGGCATGATCCTATTCATGTGGGTTCCACCTTCATGACCTAATCACCTCCCAAATGCCCCTCCTCCAAATGTCATCACATTGGGGATTAGGTTTCAACATGTGACTTCTGGGTGGACACCAACATTCAGTCTCTTGTGCACTGGGGAGGGAGTGGCATAGAGGCTGACCTTGCTGCTATTCTTGTGGCCTGGGCAGGGGGACGCTTTCCTCCATCCCTTTTCAGGGTGACAACTGAGACAGATTGGAGGTGTCAAGATTAGGAACTACATGTCTATCTGTACTGACCCCTACAGTGGATTGGAGGAAGCACAAAGGGCTGGTGGAAAAGTGGACATCTGGGTAGATCTCCCCAGTGTTCAGGACGGATGGCAGTAGATTCAACTTGGTGTCTCTGACAACTCTTACAGTCCTAGTTCCTTGATCTAAGGGGGGCTGTAATTGAAGGCTTTTCCATAATTATATTTTTCTCTGAGAATAAGGTCCACTCCACCCCTTTGTCAACCATATCATATGCATATTGTCTAATTCGTAGACATTCAAATTTGAAATGCGGGCTTCCCTGGTGGTGCAGTGGTTAAGAATCCACCTGCCAATGAAGGAGACACAGGTTCGAGCCCTGGTCTGGGAAGATCCCACATGCTGCGGAGCAACTATGCCTGTGTGCCACAACTACTGAGCCTTTGCTCTAGAGCCTGCGAGCCACAACTACTGAGCCTGCATGCCACAACTACTGAAGCCCATGCGCCTAGAGCCCGAGCTCCGCAAGAAGAGAAGCCACTGGAGTGAGAAGCCTGCGCACCACAATGAAGAGTAGCTCCTGCTCACCGCAACTAGAGAAAGCCCGCGCACAGCAGTGGAGACCCAACGCAGCCAAAAAAATAAAAAAATAAAAAAAATAAAAATAAATAAATAAATAAATAAATTTTTAAAATTTGAAATGCATTTTCATGAGAAACTTTAAAATTACTAATCTTTCAATTTAAAATTGGGGACTGGGAATCCTAAATTGAACAATTTTTCCCCCCATAGCCTGCTGTTTTACAAATAAATGTTCCAAATTGTATTCAGCAATTTTGTAGACCTTTTGGTATTCCAACCACTTTCAGTATTCTTCCAATATATTTAATTAATTTTTTCTGCTGTGTTACAATAGAATAATTTATTTCCACATTGTTCCTTACGGTCATTAAAAATTTTAACTATCAGGTAACTAACAGGTTCTTACCTGTTCAAAATCAATCCAGATGTTCACCTACTGAAACGGTGCCAGTTTTTTGTTTTCTATCATACATTTAACTTTGGAGAATAAATTTGGAACAGTTCTGTGGGGACTATTGGTCACAGATGGCTGAGTGATAATAAATCCTCAGGTTGAGATACAGTCCTTCTGGATTGCAGCACTTGAACTGATTTTAATAATTCAGAGTACTCTTCATCATCCAAGTAAACAAAAGGAATCTCTTAAGTATTTCTTTTTTTCTTTTTTTAAAAGATATGTAATTAGCTTATGACACCTTAATTTTTTTCTTACTCTTAATTTCTTTCTTACTTTTAATTCAGCACTCTGACGTTTCCTCCAGGATTGTTGCTCCTTTCTTCCAGGCCATAAAAGAGTTCAATTTCTTCCATGTTCAAAAAAAAAAAAATCCCTCTTCCTGCAGGAAGCTTTCACTTGTATCCCAGGCTGAGTTTTTATAATTCTTTCTCTCTTACTTGTCATCACATTTGCCGCACGGCTTACGTATCTGAGCTCCTTAGAGGTGGGGACTATTTCTTATCAACTTTTGCATCTCCACAGCTTAGCAGTGTGCCTGGTATACAGTAGATGCTCAATAAAGAATGAAGGATAGTCCTTTAAGTCAGAGGTTGATATCGAGTCACTGATATTGTCCAATGAAGGACCTAATCACGTCCCCAAAAGTCCTACCTAATACCATCTACCTTTGGGGGTTAGGATTTCAACATATGAATTTTGGAGGGGGGGCACATAAGCATTCAGACCATAGAATTAACGGATTATGTAACTGATGACCCTGTACCTCTAAAGAAAAGTACTAATAGTAAAACCTTGACTTCTTGATCTCTCTCTGTGTAGCTTTGGGATATATTTTGCCTCACCTACGTAGCTTTTGCTGGTCAATTTCCACTACAATATATGGCCTTTGAGAAGTACCATGTTCCTTTTATTCCTTGTATTCTCAGCTTCTAACACAGTGTGTGGCAAGTAGTTAAAGCTCACTATGTATTGGTTGACTAGATGAGGTTACTATGGCTGGGGAAAAGATAGGTTTCACATCTCATTATTGACTAGATCCTATTCTAAGTGTTTCCATTCCTCCTCTTGTGATCTTCCCTTTCAATGACAACTAAGCAGAATTCTGATTTGTAAGAACTTGTAACCTGGTGAAAACACGTCATGCAACAGTGCTTTTCTGTTGCAGTGTCAGTAAATGTGATGCTTATTCTCCATGTTTTGATCAGAGTAAGAGATACAGAATAAGCCATTAGACATGTCACCTAGTGGACTTCTTTGGGTCGCCTTTGTTATTTAAGGCAGATTCAATGTCAAGTCATAAAATGATGAGCATATGGTCTTATTATTAGTTTTCTCTGGAATCCAGTCTCTTTATATATGACAAAAATCTGTTACTAATACTTTTTGAGCCAAAGAGTCTCTATAACCTGTAAATTTAAATCTGATCTTGACTGCAATATATGCCTCCTGTAGGTAGAAAAGGTGTTCCTATTAACACTGGTACAGTTCCTTTGGATTATGATTTTCAGTGTCATGTTTTGTTAAATAAAACGTTTTAATTTTCTTTCATCTGAGCACTGCAAGCTTTATTTTTAGGACCACAGATTTAATTCCAACAGGATATGTTTAGAACTCTCATGTACTGGCTTTCTGAAAACACTGAGTTTCATCTTATTATGAAACGTGTAAACAGGTTATAGCTCAGAAACAGGTGCTAGAACACTCAGCTCTTTGAACTTCATAGGGATGTCTTCCAGCAGCGCACAGCGGACTGACTGCTCACATGTGATTTCAAAGAGCACTGCATTTAAATCTCACATCTTTCTATCCTTTTCCGCCCTTTGTTTGTTAGCTGGCAATACACAACGTAAACTTCATTCATATGTTAAATAAAAAAGCATCCCCTTCCCGGATTTTGTCAACATACTTCCAAAGGAGACCACTTGTCAAACTAAGCAAAGGAAATCTTCAAAGGAACATTTTCACAAACAATTGTGATTTAGTACAAGTGTGCCCTCCCCTTTTTGACATGTAACAATGCTTACTGAGCATCCACTAAGTGCCATATATTCTTCAAAGGAGAAGGGTACAATTGTAAATATGACAGGCAAGATCCCACATCTCACAGAACTTGCATTTTGAAGGAAGGAGATGAGTGAGCAACCAATCAACCAAATAACGAAACAACCAAAACTTTACAGCTAATGACAACTATCATGGAGAAAATAACACAACACTTGCTAGAGAGTGACCTAGGACTGGGTGCCTGGGAGGGTGTGGCGCAGTTAGAATAAGGACAGTCTTTTTTTTTTTTTTTTTTGCGGTACGCGGCCCTCTCACTGTTGTGGCCTCTCCCGTTGCGGAGCACAGGCTCTGGACGCGCAGGCTCAGCGGCCATGGCTCACAGGCCCAGGCACTCGGCGGCATGTGGGATCTTCCCGGACCAGGGAACAAACCCGTGTCCCCTGCATCGGCAGGCGGACTCTCAACGACTGCGCCACCAGGGAAGCCCAAGACACTTTTTTAAATGCTTGTTATTCAAAAGCATTTAAAAGCAATTTCCTGATGCTATAATATTTCCCACATAAAAAATGAATATGCATTTCTGAAAAGTAAAGACAGTATACCACATAGACAAAATAACATAACATTATCATACTTAATAAAATTAATAATTATTCCTTAGTGTTATCTAATAGTCAATCCATATTTACATTTACCCTATTGTTCCCCAAATGTCCTTCACAGTTGGTTTGTATGAACATTATTGAATCCAGGGCCACATATTGAATTTTATGTCTCTTTTAATCAAAAACTATTTCATGACACAGGAACCTAACTGTGTCTTGTGGAATATTCTACCTATGGACGTTACCTCATTTCTTCTGCATGCTGTAATTTAACTTTATAATTTAATAGCTTGTATTTCCTGAAACCTAGAATTTAGTTTCAGTCTTGATTAGATTGAGTTAAGCATTTTTAGGTAGAATGCATCATATTGTATGTATATTGGATGTATATTTCATAATGCATTATATCTGGAAACACATACTATCTGGTTGTCCTACCATTTTTTAAACTAAAAATTGGCCACCAGGTTAGGAAGAATACAGCCTTGTTCCTTTACTGCACATTAAAAATTCCCTTTACAACCAGGAAATAATCTGTGTAGTATACTTTGGCACCATATACACATCCATTTCTTAATCAACGATTTGTGTAATGGTTTTAAAATCAATTTGTAATCATTGTCTGGATACATAATTTCATTGGACTTGGAAAAATGGTGACTCTTTTCTAATTTTATGCTTCCTTCTGTGATTATTTGCTGGTCATCTTAGGTAAAGTAGAGGTTTTCCTCATGAACTAGGGTCATATGGTTACTTCAAAATACAGTTCCTATTGAAAAGGCAAAGATACATGCATTTAATTTTTCTTTTTGATTTCTAATTTTCAAAGAAAAATTGATTTAATAGCCAATGTAAAAGGAAGCAATGAGTTTTTCCCCCCATTTTTTCCTTTTTTAGGGGTATTACTACAGATTAATGGATTTTTACTGATTTAATGTTTTATCAAACATTCAACAATCATATCATCTTATTCTTTTCAATGCTCAAACTTGTAACAAACTTGTTTTGGCCAGTGGAATACTCTTAAGGCTGGATTTGGGTCCTTTTAACATGGCTTCATTGTGTCATTGGTTAGGAAAAATTTTCATAAAGAGGACAAAGAAATCACATCCCTAAAATTAAAAAAAATTGATAAAATGGGCTTCATTAAAAAAACAAAAACAAACCTTTGCTTATGTAGAAAAAGTCAACAATTACAACATCCTTTCATGATAAAAGCCTTTAACACATTGGGTATAGAAGGAACATACCTTAACATAATAAAGGCCATATATGACAGACGTTCAGCTAACATTATACTCAACAGAGAGAAAATTTCCTCTAAGATTAGGAAAAAGACAAAGATGTCACTCTCACCACTCTTATTCAGTATAGTACTGGAAGTCCTCATTAGAGAAATTATGCACACAAAGAAATACAAGGCATCCAAATAGGAAAGAAGTAGTAAAATTTTTGCTATTTGCAGATGATATAATTTTGTATATAGAAAATCCCAAAGAATCAACCAAAAAGGTTTTGGAACTAATCAGTGATTTCTGAAAAGCTGCAGCATATAAAATCAACATACAGAAATCAGCTGCATTTCTATACACTAATAAAGAAACATCTGAAAAAATAAATAAAATGATCTCATTCACAATAGCATCAAAATCAATAAAATACCTAGGAATACATTTAACCAAGGAAGTGAAATATCTGCAGAATAAAACTATGAGACTTTGCGGAAAGAAACTGAATACACAAAAAAATGGAAAGATACCCTGGTTTATGGATTGAAAGAATATTGATAAACTGTTTATACTACTCAAAGCCATCTATAGATTCAACATAATCCCCACCAAAATACCCATGATGTTCTTCACGGAAGTATAAAAAAATTTCTAAAATCTTTATGGAACCACAGAAGACCCCAGAGAGCCAAAGCAAACCTGAGGAAAAAGAACAAAGCCTGAGGTATCACACTTTCTGATTTCAAGTTATATGACAAAGCTTTAGTAATAAAAACAGTATAGGACTAGCATAAAAATAAACACATAGACCAATGGAACAGAATAGAGAGCCCAGAATTAAACCTCTGTGTATCCAGTCAACTAATGTTCAATAAGAAAGCCAAGAACACACAATGGGGAAAAACAAATGGTGCTGGAAAAACAGGATAAACACATGCAGAACAATGATATTTCACCCTTATCTTATATATACTACTCACAAAAATTAACTCCAAGTGGATCAAGGACTTAAACGTAAGATGAAATACCGTAAAATTCCTAGAAGAAAACATAGGGAAGAAGCTCCTCAACACTGGTCTTGGCAATGATTTTCTGGATATGACACCAAAAGCACAAACAAGAATAAAAATCAACAAATGGGATTACATCAAAGTTAACAGATTCTACATAGCAAAAGAAACGATTAAAATGAAAAGGTAAACTACAGAATGGGAGAAAAGTTTGCAAACCATATATTGGATAAAGGGTTAATATCTAAAAAACATAAAGAATGCATGCAACTCAATAACAAAAACAAAAAGCCAAGCAATCTAATGTAAAAATGGGCTGAGGAACTAAACAGATATTTTCCCAGAGGAGACATCCAATGACCAAGAGGTACATGAAAAGATGCTCAACATCACTAATTATTAGGGAGTGTAAATCAACACCACAGTGACATATCACCTCACATGTTAGAATGGGTATCAGCAAGAAAACAGAAGATAATGAGTGCTGGTGAGGATGTGGAGAAAAGGGAACCCTTGTAGACTGTTGGTGGCAATGAAAATTGCTTTAACCATTATGGAAAACAGTATGGTGGTCCCTCAAAAAATTAAAATAGAACTACCATATGATGTATCAATTCCTCTTATATATATATATATATATCTCCATCCAAAGGAAATGAAATAGGATATCAAAGAGATATGCACTCACATGTTTATTGCGCCATTATTCACAAGAGCGAAGATATGGAAACAAGTGCCCTTCAATGGATGAATGGATAAAAAATATATATATAATGGAATATTATTCAGCTATGAGACATAAGGGCATCCTGCCATTTGCATCAACAAGTATGGACCTTGAGCATTTTATGCTAAGTGATATAAGTCAGACAGAGAAAGACAAATACTGTATGATACCCTTTAACATAAAAAAGCCAAACTCATAAAGACAGAAAGTAAAATGGTGGTTACCAGGGGATGGGGAATGGAGGATAGGACAGATGTAGTTTAAGGGTACAACCTTGCAATAAGCAGTAAATAAGCACTAGAATATAGACAACTATATAATATTATAATCATCAAACTTGTTAAGAGACTAGAACATAATGATTCCAACCACTTGAAAGAAAGGATAATTATGTAATGTGCTAGAGATGCTAATTATTGCTACAATGGTAATCATATTATATAAAGTATCAAATTAAGTATCAAATTAAGTATCAAATAAACATACTGTATACCTTAAAACTACACAATATTATATGTCAAATATATTTCAATAAAAAATAAAATTTTAAAAGATAGAAAAAAATCTTGTTCTTCCCAAGACATCATTAGCATAATGTAAACACATTTACTGAATAGACCTAGGGTCAGTAAACTACCTTGATGTGCCAATTTCAGCCCACCACCTGTTTTTAGAAATAAAGTTTTATTGAAACACAGACACATTCATCATTTAGGATTGTCTCTGGCTGCTTACCTGCTACAACAGCGGAGTTGAGTAATCTTGTCAGAGACCTTATGGTCTCCCCTAAGCCTAACATATTTACTATCTGCCCTTTTTCAGATAGTTTGCTGACCCCCAGTTGGGACCATGAAAATTTCAAGCAGTATGACATTTTTTGTTTGATGTTGTTTCATGGGTTCTTATTTTTTTCTAACCAAATTTTTAGCTGCTACTTAAGAGCAGGAATGGTGTCTTACATTTTGTCTGTATCTTTCATAATCCCCAGGCACTCCATAAATACTTGATTGGTTTATCTACTGAAAGTGTACTTTCACAGATGTTTTTTCATTTGTTTTTAACAAAGAATATCTGTTGATTCAAAGTAATGAGGCATCTAGACACATGTGCATATTCAGTGTATTGGAATATTATGTGAATGTCCTGGAATTACTGTGAGTGAAAGAAATCAATTTTCTGTGCCCTTTATATTACATTACAGAGATGACCCTACATTTCTACCTATTCCACAAATTTGTGTTTTAGAAGAGAATAATTTCTTTCACCAACTCACTGAAGTCATTGTTATTTCACGACTAGGTAATAAGAGATGACTTCAGTCTTTAGAATGAAATTTCTGTACTGGAAAAGCCTTTAACTTTGCAGGGGGAAACACTAAGGTCAGTGTCTGTGGCTCTCAAGGGCTTTTGCTCAGCTTGACATAGAAAGAAATTAAAAAGAAAGAAATCCATACTGGACAGAGCAATAAAAATTAGTGCACAGTTTAGCTCTAAGGAAGACTCACTGGGCATAGACAGAAAATTCACTGAAAGGACAGAAGCTACCATCGACTTTAAACAACCTGTTTTATCTTTCCTATGTGCAGAGTGCCTGTGGATTCATATATGAACAACTTTGCTAAAATTCAGTGCAAGGATAGGCTGTGTCTATTTGCAATGGGAATGTTGGAAGAACTTGAATTTATTTATGTTGGTCCTTCTGTGTTTAGTGGTTTATGATTCTTGCCATCTTGTTTGGCAAAAGTGATAGCCAAGCATCCACTGGTGTACATTCAGATTTTTTCCACATCTTGGCTAATGTGTACAGTGATTTAATGACCATATGATCACAGGAATACTGATATTTCTTTGAGATCCTGAATTCGTTTCTTCATCTGGTAGTTCTATTTTTAATTTTTTGAGGAATCTCCATACTGTTTTCCATCATTTTATATTCCCACTAGCAGTGTACAAGGGTCCCAATTTCTCCACATCTTCACCAGTACGTTATATTTAGTATTTTGTTTTGTATGGATAATACTAAATTGTACACTTAAATTTGTTAAAAAGGTAGATCCCATGTTAAGTGTTCTTATCACAATAAAATAAAATTTAAAAGAAGTGACAACCAACAGCGGGGGTCTATTACTGTGGTTGGTATTTGTAGTATTTGTTATGTATTTGTATTAGAATTAATGATTTGCTCAGTGCAAATCACAATTTAGCTTCTCTTTTTGAAGTAGTGACATCTATATGGAACTAAAGTCTATTAAATAAATACAATTTCTGTGCAACAAGAAAATTATTTCTTGTGCTATTGTTCATAAATAATGGAGAACTGTAAAATGAATACTTAAAGAAATACAGACCTATTAAAATAATGCACCATTTGCCTAAGTTCAGGCAGTTACAGGATTTACTATAACTGTAAATTATTTCAAAACTGACTGCGGTGTTCCATAAATTTAATGTGTGGATAGTTTGGCAAGCCACTTATTAACAAAACAGGAGACGCACCAAGTCGTTTCATCTACTTTCCCTAAGTTAGAAGTATAAACCACTGTTTGTCATGTTAAAGGCTTCTATAGACAGTCTAATATATTTGATACTTAACTTTTCTGTAAAACCACATCTGAGTGCTATACATATCTGTGTGTATATATATATATACACATAAGTATGTATGTATGTATATATATATGTTTATAGATGTATATATATGTGTGTATATGTGTATATATATGTCTGTATATATGCATACACATATATATGTGAATGTGTATTGTGTAGGTATATAAATATGTATGTTTATGTGTGTGTGTGTGTGTATATATATATATATCTATATCATGAAAAAGGTTCTTAGATTACAAAGAGGCTTTATTTTTCTTTTTTTAGAACTTTGGTTTATACATCTTAAAACTTAGAAACCCAACGTGGATCATGTTTTTGTTTTTGTTTTTGCTTTTGCCCTGGGACTACTGCTCTTGGGTTAGTTCCATTTTGATGAAATCTGTTGTTGATAAAAGAGAGTTCAAACTCCTCTAAACCAATTAAAATGTTTTTGCCTCAGGAAGTAAATAAAAGCACATGATAGAGCTAAAGCAGAATGGAGAGTAGTAATCAGTACAGTAGTTCAGTACTGAACAATACTGAACACTGTAACAATAACACCTAATAAATCATTCTGAAAGGTACATTGGATATATTTTTTTCAAGGACAAATAAAGTATACTCATGAGGGTCAAAAAGATGCCTGTGTTACTTTTACGGTCTATTTTAGAAAGTATTGAAGATTTCTTCTAATGTAAACTTTAAATTCCTTTATTATATGAAACATTCCTCAAAATATTTGAAACCTGTCATAGTATGTTTAATACATTATGAATTGAGATGTAAATCAATTTAGAGATTTATGTAAATCTATTTGGAACCCTACTTAAATAATTTTAAAGCCTTTATGTTTAAAAAATATTTGTACTACTTTGATCACAAAAGACTTTTCAGTGTTGAATGCAAAGCACAGCTGTTACTAATTTTTCTTTCCAGAATATATTTTTCATTTAGTTTCAGAAAACAGAACTGTTAAAATTGTTTTCATAATAAAATTGACACTAATGGTTTGCTTCTGCCTTTTCTTACTGTTTTTTTTTCGATAAGAATTTTCCAATTATCTATGGCTTAATGATTATGATGCCACGATTAGAAGACCATGACTTTGAGAGAGGCTATAAACATAGCGGTTTTTAAGAAACATGTTTGGTTCATTCATTCGTCTATCCATCCGTCCTTCTGTCTATCCATCTATTCATTCTGTCACCTATTCATCATCTAACAACTCATCCATCCTCCTATCTATCAATCATCCATCCATTCATCCTTCCTTCTGTCCATCCATCTATCCACCCATCCATCCTTTCACCTAGCCTCCAATGTTTTTGAGCCCCTGCTATGACAGGCACTTTTTTTCCCCTTGGCAAATGACTTTACTAATAGAAACAGAAGGAAACCCTGAATTCCACAGTAATTTTGGAAGAAATAAAGCATGCAGGACAAATGTTAGTTAGCTTATTTCATGTTTGATGGGAAGCATACGTACTTGAGAGAAAATATCTTCCTTAACCAGATACTTAGGACTGCTATTTAAAGAAAACTGGTTAAAACTTCAATAACACTTTTCTCTAACAAATTTTTATAAATATTTAGATATGTTAAGAATTTGGTACAGAACTAGCTCCGTAACTTGGTTATAGTAATGTAATTGCACTAATTAAAGCTAGAGATAAAAATTCTCTTCCACACAAATTAAGTACGATAATGACTGTGAAAGCCTTGAATGCTGTGCTCATACAATGTATGAGAATGGCTATTTCTTTACACCCTTGCCAACAGTGGGTATTATCATTCTTTTTATCCTTGCTAGTATAAATGGAAAAAATTCCACTCTTCTCCTAATTAAAATTTCTCTGATTATTTATGATGCTAAGCAGTGTATACTTAGTGGTCACTTGCATTTCTATTTCAGTCAATTGTGTATTCGTGCATTGATATTTGCCCATTTTTCTATTTATGTCTTTTTTTCTGACTGATTCATGAGAGCACATTGTATACTACAGACACTCTTGGTCATCTATATTGCAAATATATAAAATATGTTTATTTTAATTTCACATATACATCAGTTTAAGCTTTCTATGGTCAAATTTATTAATATTTATAAATTAATATTTTATTGCTATTTTGGTGTTATGCTTAAAAAAGATCTTCCCACATTATACAGATATCCGTGTGTATTTTATTCTAATAAAATAGTTTCAATTTTTACATGTAACTTGTCATTTTCCTGAAGATAATGCCAGTTTGTTATGCTAGGTGGGGAGCACTCTTTATTTTTTATCATCCTAAACTTCCAAGGTCACGTACTTAACTAAAGTCCAAAAATGAAGCTAGCCCAATTTGGCTTCTCTATATTGTTATTTGAGCCCCTACATTCAAATCATTATGTATTTCTCAGTGTTCCCTACCCAAGGCGCTGGATTATAATACCACCATGAGATGAATTTACTATCCCCTTCCCCGAACTTCCCACCAAGGGGAGAGCCTAACTCTTTAAATCTTATGGTTTGGATGAAACAGCAGAACATTCACCTCCTGTGGGCAGCTGGGTCCCTTCCCTTTGAGAAAAAGGGATGATTGACAAGCAAAAGGTAGCAGCATTCTGTGAGTCGTGCTCTTGCATGGGGGACAAGACCAGGGAGGGGAAACAGCTTTTCCTCCTCCACCCCCTCCTGCCCTTGTTTATTGGCTTGCTTGAGTCTGTCTTTTATATCTACTGCATTTTCCCCATTATACTCACTGTTTTTCCCCATTGCACTTATTATAACTGTTCTCTTCATTACAGTTAATTTTCTGCACCCTGCATTTTGTCTTCTACTTTATTTCAAGTATTCCTGTATTCATTTCTTTTTGTTTTATTTTAGCCCCCTTTCCCCCATCTTATTATGTTTTATTCCCAGACTATTCTGACACCGCATTCCTGTTTCTTAATGGATATAGCTTCCTGCATTCTATGGGGTTCGCTAACAGTTTTACACTTCAATACAGAAATTTCTTGTGGATCACATAGTGGGTTAGTCTCAAAGGCACATGGATATTCTTCCCTCCTTCCTGTTCTGCAGTATATAATTCACAGTTTCCTTTTTCCCCAATGTTGCTTCACCTTCTACTCATGCTCAAATGAAGGAATCTTTCCCGACTCAATATTTTTAGACAAATCTTATGGGTGAATTGCCTTTCATCTTGTTCTTTGCTCGAATGTTTGGTACTTTAATTCCTCCTTAGATCTATGATTGTAGAACGGGTTGAGACGTACAGGTTTTGGTCAGTTCTCTAGTTTCCAGCCTGATTTTACTTCTGTTCAACAGAACCAGCATTGTCCAGCTCCCTGGGTCTTAGGGACTCTGATAGGATACATGAAACATTAACTTCTAGTATTCAGTTGTACTAAATTCTTCTTTCAGCTGCCTTCAGAATGTTGCTTTGGCTATACAATATGAATATGAATTTAACTACCAAGACATTTTCTTCTGAAATGGAACAGGATCCTGTGGGGCTCCTGGGCACAAAAGCCTTTCTGTGCCCCCCACTGCTTGATTATAGGAAATAAGCTTCATTCAGCCTCGGACTTTCCATGAGCTCCAAGGAGCAGGTTCAAACAGTTGCTAATTAGGGAAGGGAGGGGATGCCGAGACAAGGGAGGAACAGTCAAAAGAAACTACAGTGCAGCCTTGGGGCAGGGTCCTGGTTCCCCCTCAAGGGATACACAGAACAATATCTCTGGGCTGTTTGGCAGATACTGAAACCCCCTCCAGGTGGGAGAAGTTAACTGTGTGCTGCCCACAAGCACATAGACCCCAGACCGGTTGGAAACAGAAGGTTAATGATGCTGACTCCCACTTACCTCCCACCAACCAATCAGAAGAATGCCCATGAGCTGATCATGCCTGCTTTGAACCATTACTATAAAACTCCTTACTATCCACTCCAGGTTGGGACACAGTTTTGAGGGCATTAGCCTTCTGTGGCCCCCTTTGCCTGGCAAAGCAATAAAGCTATTCTTTTCTACTTTACCCCAAACTCTGTCTCCAAGATTTAATTTGGTGTCGGGGTACAGAGGCCGGATTCAGCTTCACTTCCTGCTAAATCATGACATTTTTCTGTGAGGATGGGAAAAGTTGGTGGATGGGGAGGCTATGAGAGAGAGGGTAAGTATGGAGAAATAATCCAGAAGCTACTATGCAATACAGCACCTGCAGGTAGAAAGGTAAAATTGCTAGACCTCATTGTGTAAGAGTCTCTAAGTATCTTAATGTTGGGAAAATGGTGGAAAAAATATGAAGCACAGTGTTACCACTCACTGTCCAATTACCAATTCCCAGCAGACCCTGGTATTAGATTTTCAGTTTTAGTTTTCATTGTTTGAATTCTTATCACCATTCTTTGTATTCTTCTTTCTCTTTTTTCTCATGTTATAATAATTTAGGGACAAGCTAGTTTTAGCTTTACATCACTGAGGACCTAAACTTTGTTCAGCGTTCCATCCACACTCTAGTTTTGTTTTTTTTTTTGTGGTACGCGGGCCTCTCACTGTTGTGGCCTCCCATTGCAGAGCACAGGCTCCAGACGTGCAAGCTCAGAGGTCATGGCTCACGGGCCCAGCCGCTCCGCGGCATGTGGGATCCTCCCGGACAGGGGCACGAACCCGTGTCCCCTGAATCGGCAGGTGGACTCCCAACCACTGCGCCACCAGGGAAGCCCCACATTCTAGTTTTGACCATACATGTCTCATGAGACACTGTTCTGCAGAAAATTGTTCTTAAGCATGTTAGTAAATGTGCCTTCGAAAGTGTTCTACATTCAATATGCTTTGAAAATACTGTGTTGAAATTACAGAGGTTCATCTATTACAGGACTTCCCAAAAGCTTTAAAATGCCAGGGTATATGTATTGTGAACCATCAAGAGACATCACCAAGCATCATGCCCCTAACTTGTTGACCATGGATCTATTATTCCTGAACAATGTTCTGCAGATCACTACTTTAAGAAACAGTATACTCACTGTGTACTCTGTACTTAAGTGCCCCAGAGTCCTTACTACTCTCTGGTTACAAGGAAGACACTTGGAGACACTTAATTTATTCAGGCTTCCTGGTTATCACTTTCTGCACTTATGCAGAAAGACATTTAGCTCTTGACCTTACATCAAACGTATTGACTACACCTTTAGTTTAAAAATTATTATTTGAGTCAATGACACAGTTTGATTCAGTTCCAAGGTCTCCATGTAATATATAAACAAAACGTGGACTCAATGAATTTCTTTTATTCACTTACATTATCCCAGGTAGTCTTCTGTATTTGCTTTATCAACTCTAAATAAGGTTTAAGACTAAAAACTTTGTTCCATATAATTAGAAACACACATGTACATTTGTGTCATAGTGTTGTACTTTATAAGAACTTGATACCTACTGACTGATTTATTAAACCAACACCTAAAGATGGCAGAATTCAACCTTTGGCTCTGGTTACTCTAATGTGATCTCTAGAGTGGCATATATAGTAAAACAAACTGGCATTTATATTGTTTAATTATATACATTAACTAACAAGTCTAGACTCAACACTGATTTTGGAAGTGTTGTAGAGAGGCAAATCAAACATCTGTAGAAATAAAGTGTCATGTCTCTAATTAAATGCTTTAAAAAATAAACTGAAAAATATTCAGGATTTGAAGAACTTCAACAAGAATGTAGAACCAGTTCAGTAAAACTAAGATAAAATTATTTTGCATTAAATTAAAGAGGAGAAAAGGACATTCAGGTAATAAAGTTCTTTTATGGTATTGAACTTTAAAAAATTAAGTAAAACAAATAAAATTGAAAATAAAAATTCCTCTGTAGCTTTTCTCCTTTGACCTCTCAAAACGAGCAGTTCTGAAATGTGAGCCACGTGATAATGCTAATTCGTTTGATGATAATTTTGACAGATCATTTTAAGAAATTGCTTTCAAAGTCATTTAAATGAGGAAGAAGGCAACTATGCACAACTCAAAATTTTAAACTGCCAAAATTACTCCCTGATTTCTCTCCCATATTACATATTTATTTTATTAAGTTTATTTAGCCTGGGGTTACTTCCTAACATCATTCAGTTGAATGTACAAGCCTGGCCTTTATTATGTACAGGAGGGAAATTATTTTCCTGGCCTGAGATGGAGCCATAATTTCACCTCTTCAGAGGAACTGAAGAGATTATGTCTGGTCTTGTTAGATGCTCAAGCTAGAGCAGAATATTCTGTGCCAACATCAGCACACTTGCCAGAGGCGCGGAGAGCCCCTAGACTGTGACCTGAGCTGAAGCTCCAGCAATAAACTGGAAAGTCAAGGGAACACAGAAGGTATTGGAAGGGCTTTAATTAGCACATTCAAGAGAAAACACTGTTTTAGATTTTTATGGCTTTATAGCATATTACCACAAAGGTAGTGGCTTAAAACAACTCACACGTGTCATCTTAGAGTTTCTGTGGGGCAGATGTCTGGGCATGGCTTAGCTAGGTCCACTGCCTAAGGTCTCATAGAGTTGTAATTAAGATGTTGGAGGAGATGCATCCTCACCCAGCGGCTTGACTAAGGAAGAGCCCTCTTCCAAGTTCACTCAGGTCACTGGCAGAATTCACTTCCTTTTGGTTGTAGGACTGAGGACCCTGCTTCTATTGGCTGTCAGCTGGAAGCTGTCCTCAGCATCCAGAGGCCACCCACAACTCTTTGCCAAGTGGAATCTCAAACATGGTTCCTTAACTTCTTCACATGCAGCTAGGAAGGGAGGGTCTTTAGAATGAGCCTGCTACAAAGACAGAATCTTATGTAATGTAACATAATCATAGAGTGATATCCAACCCTTTGCCATATTCTGTTAGTGAGAAGAGAATCATAGATCCTGCCCACACTCAAGGGGAAGGGTTTACACAAAAGGGGGAACACCAAGAGGCAAAGATCATGGGGGTGGCAACCTCTGAGTCTGTAGCCACAAATACTGGGCTCTTACTTAAGGAAGACTCCCTCCAAAAATAAAAGCCTTAGCATTCAGTAGAGTGGCATCAAACATGAACATAAAAAATGATGACTACCACCTGCTTCCCACTCCTGGGCCTATAACCAGACAAAGCTATAATTCGAAAAGATACATGCACCCCATGTTGATAGCAGCACTATTCATGATAGCCAAGACATGGTAACAACCTAAATGTCCATCAACAGATGAATGGCTAAAGAGATGTGGTATATATCTACAATGAAGTACTACTCAGCCATAAAAAAGAATGAAATAATGCCATTTGCAGCACCATGGATGGACCTAGAGATGATCATACTTAGGGAAGTAAGTCAGCAAGAGAAAGACAAGTACCATATATCACTTATATGTAGAATCTAAAATATGACACAAATGAACACATCTACAAAGCAGAAACAGACTCACAGACACAGAGAACAGACTGTGGTTGCCAAGGGGGAGGGGGGTGGGAGAGGGTTGGACTGGGAGTTTGGGATTAGCAGATACAAATTAGTATATATAGGATGGATAAACAACAGTGTCCCTCTGTATAGCACAGGGAACTATATTCAATATCCTGTGATGTCATAATGGAAAAGAATATGAAAAAGAATATATATATATATATATATATATATATATATATATATATATATATATAAACTGAGTCACTTTGCTCTACAGCAGAAATGAACACATTATAAATCAACGGCACTTCAATAAAATTTTTTTAAAAATGGAAAGAAAATGATGACTGTCACAATTTGGCCATGATTTTGCAATGTTTCAGTAACTCCTTGACCTTGCTTAGGAAACCGAAATTTCTGTGTTTTCCAGGTGACTTCTAAGGTCAATGAATTAGTCCTCTGGTGAGGCAGTAACAGTGTCTGCCATTCAGTCAGACTGTTCTTTGTATGCTGCAGCTTCTGCTACTAATTTGCCAGTTTGTTGATCTTCTTTGACATAAACACAAATATTTACCCCTTGGTAAGAAATAAAACACTGAACACAAAACTTAATTGTTTGGTCAGAAAAAAGACCAACCTTGCAAAAATAGCTGAAATATTAGAGGGACACTGTGGAGTAAAATTTCAAACAATGTATTAAAAAAATTGAAGGAAAATTTATATACAGTGAACTACACAGATCTTAAGCATACAATTTGGTGAGTTTTGACAAATACAAACACCTGACTAATCAACACCCCAGCTGAGAAATAACACATGTCTATCACCCCAGAAAGTTCACTTATGCTTCCTTCCCTGTTACCCCTAGATAACCATTGTTCTGATGCCTATCCTCATAGACTAATTTTGCCTGTACTTTAAAAAAATGTTTTAAACATTAAGATAAAATTGAAGTACACTATACACATTTAAAGTATACAATTAGATCAGTTTCTACATGTATCTATACCAGTAAAACCATCACCACAATAAAGATTACAAACATTTCTGTCATTCCTAGAAGCTACTCGTGTCTCTCCTGTAATCCAATCCTCCCTCTATCTCATCATTGTTACCCCAGGCAACGAATGATTTGATTTCTGTCACTTTAGATTAGTTTGGATATTCTATAATTTAAAACCATGCTCAGCATCATTAGGCATCAAGGATATTCAAATTAAAACCATAATGAGATATATTATAAACTTATTAGGATGACTAAAAAATGAAAAACTAACCATATCAAGTGTTGCTAAGAATGTAGAACAGGTGGAACTTTATTTTGTTGCTGATGGGAATATAATATGGTACAACCACCTTAGAAAACAGTTTGACAGTTTCTTAAAAATTGATACATTTACCTATCATAGAACCCAACTACTCTACTGTTAGGTTTTTACTCAAGAGAATAAAAAATATATGTCTACACGAAGACATATACACAAATGTCCACAGCAGCTTTACTTGTCATAGGCAAGAGCTGAAAGTAGCCCAAATGTCCAAGAACAGGTGAATGAATAAACAGGCTGAAATGATCACCCAACAAAACAGCACTCAGCAATAAAAGTGAATGAAAAACTGATAAATGCAACAACAAAATGAATCTTAAAATTCCTATGCTGAGTAGTATTTTTGCCTATTTTTGAATTTCATACACATGGGATAGTTACAGCGTTTGTACTGTTGAACTTCTTTGCCCCACAAAGAGTTATTCACTGTGTTGCTAATTCAGTAGTGTATCACTTTTCATTGTCAAATAACTGACTTTTGAAATTAAAATACTTTCCATGCTATACAGAGATTATACACACATACAACACTACAGCTGTGTAGAGCTCAACAAAGGCAATCTATTACACTTAAGAGATTAGAGGTCGAGTATATTTTAATTTGCCTTTCTTTTTAACACTGGTTACCTATTTACAAGCCCTACTTGTTTGTTACCTTGAACTTTACCTTAAAAGAAAAAGGCCTAGGCGTGCTCCTCGGCCATGGAAGCGCACGCTTAGCTTCCTGAGGCACCCATTTCCCCTTTGTGAGTAAAGCCTATGTACAGAATGTCACCATCCTTTGCCTGATTTCATCAAACTAGCCTTCTGACAGGTCTCCCATCCTCTAGCCTTCTCCTGGTTTCAGTCCATCTTCTCCGGGATGACCCAGGGTCTTGGTGCTCCGCCAGGTGTGAGGCCTGAGCCTCTGAGGTGGGAGAGCTGAGTTCAGGACATTGGTCCATCAGAGACCTCCCATCCCCTTGTAATGTCAATCAGCGAAAGCTCTCCCAGAGATCTCCATCTCAACGCTAAGCCCCAGCTCCACTCAATGACCAGCAAGCTCCAGTGCTGGACACCCCCTGCAAACAACTAGCAAGACAGGAACACAACCCCACCCATTAGCAGACAGGCTGCCTAGACTCATAATAAGTTCACAGACACCCCAAAACACACTACGGGGTGTGGTCCTGCCCACCAGAAAGACAAGATCCAGCCTCATCCATCAGAGCACAGGCACCAGTCCACCCCACCAGGATGCCTACACAACCCACTGAACCAACCTTACCCACAGGGGGCAGACACCAGAAACAGAGGGAACTATGAACCAGCAGCCTGTGAAAAGGAGACCCCAAACACAGTAAGTTAAGCAAAATGAGAAGACAGAGAAATATGCAGCAGATGAAGGAGCAAGGTAAAAACCCACCAGACCAAACAAATGAAGAGGAAATAGGCAGTATACTTGAAAAAGAATTCAGAGTAATGATAGTAAAGATGATCCAAAATCTTGGAATTAGAATGGAGAAAATACAAGAAACGTTTCACAAGGACCCAGAAGAACTAAAGAGCAAACAAACCATGATGAACAACACTATAAATGAAATTAAAAATTCTCTAGAAGGAACCAATAGCAGAATAACTGAGGCAGAAGAATGGATAAGTGACCTGGAAGATAAAAGAGTGGAAATAACTACCGCAGAGCAGAATAAAGAAAAAAGAATGAAAAGAATTGAGGACAGTCTCAGAGACTTCTGGGACAACATTAAACACACCAATATTCAAATTATAGGGGTCCCAGAAGAAGAAGAGAAAAAGAAAGGGTCTAAGAAAATATTTGAAGACATTATAGTTGAAAACTTCCCTAATATGGGAGAGGAAATAGTCAATCAAGTCCAGGAAGTGCAGAGAGTCCCATACAGGATAAATCCAAGAAGAAACATGCCAAGACACTTATTAATCAAATGATCAAAAATTAAATACAAAGAAAAAATATTAAAAGCAGCAAGGAAAAAGCAACAAATAACATACAAGGGAATAGCCATAAGGTTAATAGCTGATCATTCAGCAGAAACTCTGCAAGCCAGAAGGGTGTGGCAGGACATATTTAAAGTGATGAAAGGGATAAAAGCTACAACCAAGATTACTCTACACAGCAAGGATCACATTTAGATTTGATGAAGAAATTAAAACCTTTACAGACAAGCAAAAGCTAAGAGAATTCAGCACCACAAAACCAGCTTTACAACAAATGCTAAAGGAACTTCCCTAGGCAGGAAACACAAGAGAAGGAAAAGACCTACAATAACAAACCCTAAACAACTAAGAAAATGGTAATAGGAACATAGATATCGATAATTACCTTAAATGTAAATGGATTAAATGGTCCAACCAAAAGACACAGACTGGCTGAATGGATACAAAACACAAGACCCATAAATATGCTGCCTACAAGGAACCCATTTCAGACCTAGGGAAACGTACAGATTGAAAGTGAGGGGATGGAAAAAGATATTCCATGCAAATGGAAATCAAAAGAAATCTGGAATAGCAGTTCTCATATCAGACAAAATAGACCTTAAAATAAAGACTATTGAAAGAGACAAAGAAGGACACTACATAATGATCAAGGGATCAATCCTAGAAGACATATAACAATTTTAAATATTCATGCACCCGACAGAGGAGCACCTCAGTACATAAGGCAAATGTTAACAGCCATAAAAGGGGAAACTGACAGTAACACAATCATAGTAGGGGACTTTGACACCTCACTTTCACCAATGGACAGACCATCCAAAATGAAAATAAATAAGGAAACACAAGCTTTAAATGACACATTAAACAAGATGGACCTAATTGATATTTATAGGACATTCCATCCAAAAACAGCAGAATATACTTTCTTCTCAAGTGCTCATGGAACATTCTGCAGGATAGATCATACCTTGGATCACAAATCAAGCCTTGGTAAATTTAAGAAAATTGAAATCATGTGAAGTATCTTTGCCGACCACAACGCTATGAGACTAGATATCAATTACAGGAAATAAAACTGTAAAAAATACAAACACATGGAGGCTAAACAATACACGAGTAAATAAACAAGAGATCACTGAAGGTATCAAAGAGGAAATTAAAAAAATACCTGGAAACAAGTGACAATGAAAACACAATGACCCAAAACCTATGGGATGCAGCAAAGGAGTTCAAAGAGGGAATTGTGTAGCAATACAATCCTACCTCAAGAAACAAGAAACATCAAATAAACAACGTAAGCTTACACCTAAAGCAATCAGAGAAAGAAGACCAAAAAACCCCCAAAATTAGCAGAAGGAAAGAAATCATAAAGATCAGATCAGAAATAAATGAAAAAGAAATGAAGGAAACAATAGCAAAGATCAATAAAACTAAAAGCTGGTTCTTTGAGAAGATAAACCATTAGCCAGACTCATCAAGAAAAAGGGGGGGGGGGAGACTCAAATCAATAGAATTAGAAATGAAAAAGGAGAAGTAACAAGTGACACTGCAGAAATACAAAGGATCATGAGAGATTACTACAAGCAACTCTATGCCAGTAAAATGGACAACCTGGAAGAAATGGACAAATTCTTAGAAAAGCACAACCTTCCGAGACTGAACCAGGAAGAAATAGAAAATATAAACAGATCAAGCACAAGCAATGAAATTGAAACTGTGATTTAAAATCTTCCAACAAACAAAAGCTCAGGACCAGATGGCTTCACAGGCGAATTCTATTAAACATTTAGAGAAGAGCTAACACCTATCCTTCTCAAACTCTTCCAAAATATAGCAGAGGGAAGAAGAGTCCCAAACTCATTCTATGCAGCCACCATCACCCTGATACCAAAACCAGAAAAAGATGTCAAAAAGAAGAAAACTACAGGTCAATATCACTGATGAACATAGATGCAAAAATCCTCAACAAAACACTAGCAAACAGAATCCAACAGCACATTAAAAGGATCATACACCATGATCAAGTGGGGTTTATCCCAGGAATGCAAAGATTCTTCAATATATGCAAATCAATCAATGTGATACACCATATTAACAAATTGAAGGAGAAAAACCATATGATCATCTCAATAGATGCAGAGAAAGCTTTTGACAAAATTCAACACCCATTTATGATAAAAACCCACCAGGAAGTAGGCATAGTGGGAACTTACCTCAACATAATACAGGCCATATATGACAAACACACAGCCAACAACGTTCTCAATGGTGAAAAACTGAAACCATTTCCTCTAAGATCAGGAACAAGACCAGGTTGTCCACTCTCACCATTATTATTCACCATAGTTTTGGAAGTTTTAGCCACAGCCATCTGAGAAGAAAAAGAAATAAAAGGAATCCAAATCAGAAAACAAGAAGTAAAGCTGTCACTGTTTGCAGATGACATGATACTATACATAGAGAATCCTAAAGATGCTACCAGAAAACTACTAGAGCTAATCAATGAATTTGGTAAAGTAGCAGGATACAAAATTAATGCACAGAAATCTCTTGCATTCCTATACAGTAATAATGAAAAATGTGAAAGAGAAATTAAGGAAACACTCCCATTTACCACTGCAACAAAAAGAATCAAATACCTTGGAACAAACCTACCTAGGGGACAAAAGACCTGTATGCAGAGAACTAAAAGACACTGATGAAAGAAATTAAAGATGATACTAACAGATGGAGAGATATACTATTATCTTGGTTGGAAGAATCAACACTGTGAAAATGACTATACTACCCAAAGCAATCTACAGATTCAGTGCAATCCCTATTAAACTACCAAAGGCATTTTTCACAGAAATAGAACAAAAAATTTCACAATTTGTATGGAAACACAAAAGACCCCGAATAGCAAAAGCAATCTTGAGAAAGAAAAATGGAGCTGGAGAAATCAGGCTCCCTGACTTCAGACGATACTACAAAGCTACAGTAATCAAGATAGTATAGTACTGGCACAAAACCAGAAATATAGATCAATGGAACAGGATAGAAAGCCCAGAGATAAACCCACACACATATGGTCACCTTATCTTTGATAAAGGAGGCAAGAATATACAATGGAGAAAAGACATCCTCTTCAATAAGTGGTGCTGGGGAAACTGGACAGCTACATGTAAAAGAATGAAATTAGAATTCTCCTTAACACCATACACAAAAATAAACTAAAAATGGATTGCAGACCTAAATGTAAGGCCAGACATTATAAAACTTTTAGAGGAAAACATAGGCAGAACACTCTATGACAGAAATCACAGCAAGATCCTTTTTGACCCATCTCCTATAGAAAGGGAAATAAAAACAAAATTAAACAAATGGGACCTAATGAAACTTAAAAGCTTTTTCATAGCAAAGGAAACCATAAAGAAGACAAAAATGCTCAGAATGGGAGAAAATATTTTCAAACAAAGCAACTGACAAAGGATTAATCTCCAAAATATACAAATAGCTCATGCAGCTCAATATCAAAAAAACAAACAACCCAATCCAAAAATGGGCAGAAGACCTAAATAGACATTTCTCCAGAGAAGATATACAGATTGCCAACAAACACATGAAAGGATGCTCAACATCACTAATCATTAGAGAAATGCAAGTCAAAACTACAGTGAGGTATCACCTCACACCAGTCAGAATGGTCACAATCAAAAAGTCTACAAACAATAAATGTTTGAGAGGGTGTGGAGAAAAGGGAACCCTCTTGCTCTGTTGGTGGGAATGTAAAGTGATACAGCCACTATGGAGAACAGTATGGAGGTTCCTTAAAAAACTAAAAATAGAACTACCATATGACCCAGCAATCCCACTAATGGGAATATACCCTTAGAAAACCATAATTCAAAAAGAGTCATGTACCACAGTGTTCACTGCAGCTCTATTTGCAATAATCAGGACATGGAAGCAACCTAAGTGTCCATCGACAGATGAATGGATAAAGAAGATGTGACACATATATACAATGGAATATTAGTCAGCCATAAAAAGAAATGAAATTGAGTTATTTGTAGTGTGGTGGATGGACCTAGAGTCAGTCAAACAGAGTGAGGTAAGTCAGAAAGAGAAAAACAAATACCATATGCTAACACATATACTTAGAATCTTAAAAAAAGAAAGGTTCTGAAGAACCTAGGGGCAGGACAGGAATAAAGACAGAGATGTAGAGAATGGACTTGAGGACACTGGAAGGGGGAAGGGTAAGCTGGGTCGAAGTGAGAGAGTGGCATGGACATATATACACTACCAAACGTAAAACAGATAGCTAGTGGGAAGCAGCCGCATGGCACAGGGAGATCAGCTTGGTGCTTTGTGACCACCTAGGGGGTGGGATAGGGAGTGTAGGAGGGAGACGCAAGAGGGAGGAGATATGGGGATAGCTGTATGCGTATAGCTGATTCACTTTGTGATACAGCAGAAATTAACACACTATTGTAAAGCAATTATACTCCAATAAAAATGTTAAAAAAGAAAAGAAAAACGGGTAAGACTCAAGCTATGCTCTGTAGGAGTATTATCAAAAACGTTGTGATCAATTTATTAGTGTTTTCCTACAGTGCCATTCAAAAATTAACATTTTTTAATTTCACTGATTATGTCTTTGGATTATTCTAAACAAGCCTCTATCCATTTCTTTTTCACAATTTAAAAATACTCCTAATTATCACAGTACTTTATCATTCAGCAAAAATAATTTTGTATATATTTAGTTCTCTTCATTTTTCTTTATAAATCAGTAATTCTTGGCTCTAAATTTTTAGCTGTCACTTGTGTCTAAATTTCTGTTGTCAATAATTTCCTGATATTTCCATATCAGTATTTTAGGTGCAGAAAAATAATGACTAGATTAAAGGACTATTAAGGCATTGGTGTTATAGCTTACATTCTCATCAGAGATTCTGGTATCCTCCAGTTTAACCAATGTGATGCTCTGACATTATTTTTAAGAAGTTCAAAAAGTTTGAGGTAAGTTATTAAGTTGTATTATAGATATTATTTAATTAGGTATCTATGGTATATCTCACTGAATTTTCAAGATTCATTTATGTGGTATTAGGGCTATTACGTTAACTGTAAAACCTTTTATTGAGAGGTTTATTATTGCCCGAATTTGCCTACAGTACAGGTCAAACAATATCCTCTAAAAACAAAAAACTTTGAAATTCTTAAAATATTCCTAAAATGGGTCTGGGTCCTGTTTTTCCAACCTCATAATACAGTTTCTCATACAATCCAAGGTTTCTTGAGACTATTACTAGAAAACAGCTTCTTCAAACTGGTTGATATATGTGTGTGTGTGTGTGTATATATATATATATATATATATATATATATATATATATATATATATATATATATATAGACTATCTGTTTAGACTATCTGCTTTGTAGTTGCCATAGTCCCTGAGACCTTAAATTATCAAAATTGTCTATTGTGTTTTATTTAAAAGCTTTATTGAGATGTAATTCACATGCCTTGTAATTCACCACTTAAAGTGTACAATTAACTGGCTTTCAGTGTATTCATAGAGTTGCAGGACCATTACCATGGTCAGCTTTAGAACACTTTCATCAACCCCCAAAGATCCTCCACACCTCCAAGCTGCCACCTCCAATCCCCCCATCATCCCAGCCCTAGGAAATCACTAATCTATTTTCTGTCTCTATAGATTTATTTATTCTGGATACTTTGTATAAATGGAACCATACAGTATGTGGCCCTTTGTGACTAGATTCTTCCACTTAGCGCAATGTTTTCAAGATTCAGCCATGTTGTGGCATGTATCAGTATTTTATTTCTTTCTACAGCCTGATACCATTCCATTGCATGGATATGCCATATTGCAGGGGTCCCCAACCCCCGGGCCAAGGACTGCTACTGGTCTGCAGCCTGTTAGGAACTGGGCCACACAGCAGGAGGTGAGCGGCCGGCAAGCGAGTGAAGCTTCATCTGCCGCTCCCCATCACTCGCGTTACCACCTGAACCAACACCCCCACCCCTGCCATCCATGAAAAAATTGTCTTCCACGAAACCAGTCCCTAGTGCCAAAAAGGTTGGGGACTGCTGCCATATTGTATTTATCCATTCATCAGCTGATGGACATCGGGTTTTTCAATCTTTTGGCTACTGTGAATAATGCTGCTATGAACATTTGTGTACAAGTTTCTGTGTAGATGTAAGTTTTCAATTCTCTTGGTATATTCCTAGGAGTGGAATTGCTGGGTCATGTGGGAATTCTTGTGTCTAACCTGTTGGGGAAATGCAACACTGTTTTCCAAAGGGAACGCACCATTCTGCATTCTGACCAGTAGTGTATGAGGATTCTGATTTCTCCACATCCTCCACAACACTTGTTATTATCTCTTTTCCATTACAGCCATCCTCATGACTATGAAGTGAGATTTCATTGTGGGTCTGATGGCTAATGATGTTGAGCATCTTTTCATGGGCTTATTGGCCATTTGCACATTTTCTTTATAGAAAAGTCTGTTCAGATCCTTTGCCCACTTTTTAATTGGGTTCTTTGTTTATTATTGAGTTGTCAGAGTTCTTAAGTATTCTAGATACAAATTCCGAATCAGATACATGATTTGTAAAACTTTTGCCCAATTCTATGGGTCTTTTCACTTTCTTGATGGTATCCTTTGACATACAGAAGTTTTTAATTTTAATTTAAAACTTAGGTATCATTTATTCTTATTTATCTATTCTTTTCTTTGGCTGCTTGTGCTTTTGGTGACATATCTAAGAAATCACTGCTTGATCCAAGGTCATGAGAATTTATACCTGTCTATTGTTTTTAAATGTTCATGACATCTTGGCTTGGTATTAAGTTCTTAGGTCACTCCTTTTTTATTTAAGGATTTGTATACGTTTCTTTCATATGAAAGATCTATGAGGGTTTTCTCTCAGCCTTACCTTTTGTAATATTCTTCAGGGTCAAATGCAGTTCATGGATATTGCTAAAACTTTCCTAACATCTTTCTGTTCTAAGAAAAAGGTCATTTCTAGGCCCTTCAGAGCAGTTTCAACTACAGGAGATTTGGCAAGCAAGATGCATGGGATATCAAAGACCTAAGCCTTCACTTAATATCTCCCTCACTTCACTCCAAATTTTACTGTATCTGGCTGGCAGCTGCTCTTCAGAATTGTTGTTCAATGTTGTGACTGTTTCCTATTCTATTGAAATTGGAAGCTTCTTTGTTCTTAAAAATAAATTGTTTGTTTATTTATTTTTTTATGGCTGCATTGGGTCTTCATTTTTGTATGCGGTGAGCAGGGGCTACTCTTCGTTGCGGTGCACAGGCTTCTCATTACAGTGGCTTTTTTTGTTGCAGAGCACAGGTTTCAGTAGTTGTGGCATGCAGGCTCAGTAGTTGTGGCTCGCGGGCTCTAGAGCGCAGGCTCAGTAGTTGTGGCACACGGGCTTAGTTGCTCTGAGGCATGTGGGATCTTCCCGGATCAGGGCTCGAACCCATGTCCCCTGCATTGGAAGGCAGATTCTTAACCACTGTTCCACCAGGGAAGTCCCTTCTTTGTTGTTTTAACTATTGTTTGAACTTTGTTTTACAGAAGATAATGAGGTAGAAAGGCTCTTAATGCACAATCATATTTTGACTACTTTAAAAGTGGTTGAGAGGAGATTGATAAGATTAAAACAGAGCTATCAGGCTTCCCTGGTGGCGCAGTGGTTGAGAGTCCGCCTGCCGAAGCAGGGGACGCGGGTTCGTGCCCCGGTCCGGGAGGATCCCACATGCCACGGAGCGGCTGGGCCCGTGAGCCATGGCCGCTGAGCCTGTGCGTCTGGAGCCTGTGCTCCGCAACGGGAGAGGCCGCAATGGTGAGAGGCCCGCGTACCACAAAAAAAAACCCACCACCACCAACAACAAAATAAACAGAGCTATCATAGTCAACGGAGTAAGTTGCTACTTATTGAATGTGAACTAGATGACAGGCTACGCTGGTCACCCATTCTGAGGTTGGTAATAATATTCATATTTTTATAGGTGAGTAAACCAAGGTGCTGACGGGGATGGATGTTGGAGAAGAAAACTGGAAGAATCCAAGCAAGACTACAAATGATCTTCCCATTGAAATGGAGTGGAGGTTTCTGGAGAGGGTGGGAAGGGAATGACTGAGAGGAAGGAGAAAGTTGGAGGAACTTTGGCATAGAGAAATCATGCCGACAAGCAGAAAACCGGAAAGACTCCTGGGAGGGTGAGAAAGCCAGGGACGGAAATTTGAGGTCAAGAAGAGATGCTCAAAGAGCATTTGGGGGGAAATTTTGCCATGCGTTGTACAATGTAATTCATGTTTCACTGTCTCCTCAAGAGGTGTTCAGTAAAAACTTACATTAGTTTTCATGAGTTTTTGAATCCATCTGTGTTTCAAATTTGACACTAGGATAACACTGTCAGTGAGTGACCCAAGTTTTGAAAAAAGTTGGGTGATATTACTAATGTTTATCTTAACAAATAGTGTTTTTGTATTTCCTAGAGGTTTTCTGTGATTTCCTTAGCCTGGGATCTAGTTTTTAATATACCTCCTACAAGGCTTAGCCTTTCCTATGGATACTTAAAAAATATTAAGCGTCAATATTTAAATATCATTAAGAAGGGCCAAAAGTTTATTTAGCACAAATTTAAGCCTCCTAATAAATTCAACAGAAACCCATAATTTAGTCAAGTATTGAGTTGTAAAAATAAAGGTTTTAAATTCTACACATTAAAAAATAATCTTCCAATTAATATTTTAGTATGCCCTTTGAGTGACTTTTCTCTGACAAAGTAATACATTCATTGCAGAAAATCTGAGTAATACAAAAAGTATAAAGAAGAAAATTAAAATCACCCATAATCTTGTCACTTAGTAAATATTTTATAGCATACTGTTTTATACATGTATATATCTGTGTTACGTATGTGTGTATATTCCTTAAAAAAATCTATTTTTACTTGATGTATTTTTTACATCTATGCTTTTAAAAATATACTCTTAAGACATAATTTTAAGTGTTTTCATACCTATAGTTTTTTTTTTTTTTTGCTGTACGCGGTCCTCTCACTGTTGTGGCCTCTCCCGTTGCGGAGCACAGGCTCCGGACGCACAGGCTCAGTGGCCATGGCTCACGGGCCCAGCCGCTCCGCGGCATATGGGATCCTCCCAGACCGGGGCACGAACCCGTATCCCCTGCATCGGCAGGCGGACTCTCAACCACTGCGCCACCAGGGAGGCCCATACCTATAGTTTTTATAAAATAATTTTTGACAATTCATTGTATAGATGATCTATATTTCATTTAACCAATCCTTTATTTTATAAATAGTAATGGGATGAGTATCCTTAAATGTACGTATTTCTCTTTAGCTCAATTTATTTCATTCCAGTTATCTTATAACTGGAAATTTGGCAATGCTCTCTTAATTGTTTCTAGTCTTTTCCTTCCTTCCATCCTACCCGTCCTACCCACCAACACAAACAAGCGTGATATTTTGCCTTGATTTTTGCCCTTTGCTTTCTTTCTCAGCTAAGAGGCCATTTTCTGGCTCTCCAACTTTCTAAGTTTTATGAATTAAAATCAGGCCTTAGTACAGTCTCCTTGTATACAGTAGGTGATTTAAAAAATGTACTGGCCTTTCCTAAGGCACTTAGTAAATAATGAATGAAAAAATTTAAATGAATAAAAAAAAGTTTAATTTTACTTTGAGCTGTGATGATACTGGTCTTATTCATGTTAGAAACATGAAAATCTACTTGATTGGTCTTTCTTTGGTTCTTATTACAGTAAGAATACGTGTGTGTGTGTGTGTGCGTGCATGTGCATATATGTGTGTGCGTGTGTGTGTGTGTTGTCCTTAATTCAAAGAAACACTCTAGTAAATTTTCCCTCTCCTTCCATTGGCTTTGCATGTAAATATTAAAAACATTACTTATTTGAAACACACTTGAATTTTACTTAGCTCTAGCTTGGAATTAGAAAAAAGGACTGATAAAATTACAGAAATAATTTAAAACTACCCAGAATTGGATAGGGGTTTAACTTCTTTCATCACAATTATGGTACAATATTACTATATCCATTGAGAGAAGGTGGTCTGATAAATTATTAGTAGTTATTTACAAAGCTAGCTCTTGAACTTCAAACTAATCTTAAATGCAAAAGCCTATGAAAGAATGCAGAATGAAAGAATGAAAGAGTTAAGTTCTAATATCAAAATTAAATTTACATTATGCCAACATGATAGAAAAATTAGGCACTAGAACACTTCAGGATGTAAAAGGATGGATGGATCCATCTTAAAAGGTTTAGTATTAGCTATATTATTTCCAATTAACAGCGGCAACATATTGATATATTTTCCATTAGTGCAAAGGTAAAAGTATTCCTCCACTAATAATAATAAATGGTAGCGTTTAGCATATAAATGGTGCAAGCTCTTAAATTACCTTTATTCGCGCTGTATCAGTGCAGCTGAAGAGAATTTAATGCATTTTTTACATGGTGTAATTTTGTCTCACTCATACAATGTGAGACGAGTGATAATGATATTCTAATATTAATATAAGTACAAAATAGACATACTGATGAATAATAGCCATGTTTTTCGGATCTCCTTGTCAAGACATATTAAAATGACAAATAATTGCAATTGCTTCATGGAGAAATGGTGCAGGATCTCTAGTCAAAAGCACATTAGGGACCAACAGTGTCCATTTGTTATCCTTTGTCAAGAAAACATGGCTCCTAATGAAAGTGACTAAGAGAACACTGATTGAGGACACTGACACCAAACCATTCCCTCGACAAGAGTCATGACAAGAGTATTAATAAGAGGATTGAAAGCTGAAGGTAGAGCTCTGGTTCTTAACATCTCTGTATAATCGTGATTTTCTTTGTGTTTTATTTTTTAAATAAAGCCTGGTACTTTTTGAGGGCTGGGGGGACTGTGGCTGTGGGGGAAGAAATTACAGTAGAAAATGTAGTGGAGACATCCTGAAGACATTCCAGGGTCAACGTGTTCAGAAAGGATTCCCCAGGTAACTTGAGGCAATGTTATTTAAAAGTGGAACAGCTCTCAGATCAGAATCTGAATGCTTCCAAAAAAAAAAAAAAGAAAAACTCCGCTATTCCTGTACTCAACCTGTTAGGCACTCTTTTCCCTCTTAATTGCTCTGTCTTTTTGAAAATTATGGTCTCTCCATGCAAAACATTGCTGGAGAAAGAATTTTTGATCAGGAAAATGAGTAGCTTATTAAAAGGGTAACAGGAAACTGTAATTCCATTTCAGGGATTTCTCAGCACAATTTTCAGGAATTATGACGGCTTTGTTATAACTCCAGGCCTATACAGTCTCATTTCATTTTATACCTGCTGATTCCTAGTCCAGCAATATTTAAGATAGTTCCTGTCTGAGATGGTGTAAATATACATGTGCATATCTAGGAACAGAGGCAAAGTATCTTGTAGTTTCTAGTAATTTATTAAATATTTGTATGTAACCTATCACGTACCAGGAACTGTGATAGGTTTTGAGACTATTATCACACACAGTCTAGTGGGGAGGGAAAAGTTAACAAATGATACCAACTGTCACTAATGGAACATATCGCATACCAGGCACCTTCCTGAGCTTCACAAAGATGATCTCAATACAACAGCCCTTTGAAGGAGATACCATCATTACTGCTATTTTACACATAGAAGTCCTGAGGCAGAGAGGTTTAGTGGATTTTCTAGATCACACAGCTAGTTAGTGCTGAAGTCATGTTGTGAACATAGATTCCAGAGTCCACACTCCTATTACATCTGTATATTTATAATATACAGTATAGTATATGTGCTTGTGTACACACACAGATAAGCACACAGACACTAAAACTTCACTTAACCTGAATTAGTTAACTGACAACCTCATCTATCTTTGATAAAACTAAGGAAATCGAGCAAACAAGAGCTCTGAAAACCCTAAATAATTTTATTCATTCAACAAATAAGTGAGCCAGCCTCTAGGTGCTCAGACACAACTATGATCAAGACTGACTCAGCCTGACCCAGGGCATTTGTACCGAAGCTTGTACACTTTCCTAATGAAGAGACACCTTAGATTCTCACTCTTATCTCTTATTTCCCAGGCAACTTGTATGCATTATAAGTGGCAGGTTTCAGGGATGGGAGAGCTGAAGTAGAAAAGGCTAGAGATGGGAACAGTAATATTATGAAAAAGAGGAAATCAAAAAAGACATAAGTAAGACTAAGATATTAAGAAAATAACATTAAAAGCCAATAACCCTATATGTCCCATAGATCCTGATTATATTGGAATATAGACTATTCTGACAACAGAGACTCCTAATGATTACCCTCAAGTAATAAGAACAGAGGAGATGATATGATTATCAGTGAAGATACAATAAACTACAGTAGAAAGTTCAACAAAAGGTTAAAATTGTAATTTTGACATTTACAGCTGTTTATAGGGGTGAACCATAATCGACTTATGATGAACACATCCTTCTGTACCAAGTGCAATATGAATAAGACACAGTCGTAATTCACATATTAAGAAAGATGTAGGGCTTCCCTGGTGGCGCAGTGGTTGGGAGTCCGCCTGCCGATGCAGGGGACACGGGTTCGGGCCCCGGTCCGGGAGGATCCCACATGCCGCGGAGCGGCTGGGCCCGTGAGCCATGGCCACTGAGCCTGTGCGTCCAGAGCCTGTGCTCCGCAGCAGGAGAGGCCACAACAGTGAGAGGCCCGCGTACCGCAAAAAAAAAAAAAAAAAAAAAAAGAAAGATGTAGTGGACAGCTCTGTTGCTCTTCTGTCTTTTTGTGGCAACAGTCCTGCTGTTTTTAAAGGGACTTCCTCCCCCTGCCTGCTGGCCCCATCGCAGATAGCCTGGTGGAGGCTCTACCTCTAGTCCTGGGAGAGCATGTGACGTAAGTCAATCAAGGGATCACATTTTCACAGCCATACAGAGTTATGTTCAAAAACGTGTACAGTTGGTCTTGTAGGGGTCAAGCTCAGAACTGTCGCTGTGAATGCTACAACAAGGCTCTCTTTCCTGTTGGATCTCAAGCTGGAGGAAGGCAACTCTAGGAGTTGCTGGCCACCATCCTGTGACCAGAAGGGGAGAGCCAAGCTGAGAATGAGCTCAACAGGGAGGAAGGAAGCTGAGAGAGAAAGAGAGAGAAACCAAGTCTTGATAATATTGTATAACTTGGTGACCAAATCTATTCCCTTTTTGGTTGAGCAGCTGGGTAGCTCTCTTTTTAAAATTGGAATGGGCAGAATCCTCACTAATTGGATAGATAATATATACACAGCAAATATGAAAATTTGAAATATGAAAATCACTATTATAGGTGGGAGTAGGGGAAAAGTATACATAACTACATTGAGGTAGATGTAAAAAGCATTACAGTCTTTCTGGGAACATCCATTTGTGTTTATATATATATATATATATATATATATATATATATAACTTATATATTTCTCTATATAATTATATATTTCATGCTACTCCTGGGAATTTGTGCCTCAGAAACTAAAACATACATAGGACATATATTTCTAAGAACTGAAGTTGTTTATTGCAGCATTTTTCATAGTAGCCAAAAAGTGGAAGCAAAATGAATGTCCCTGAGTGAGGGAATGGCTGAACACGTTATAACACAGTCACAGTGTGGACAGTTAGGACTACTGTGTAGCTTTAAAAGAATGAATTAAAAGCTGTATCGGATGCCTTGGAAGAATTTCTACAAGGTATTGTAGGATGAAAATCAAGATGTAGAGAACCAGACCACTATGACTTCATTTTTTAAAATCTAGATAATACCCACTGTGTGACTATGCATAACTACATAGGATTATAGGAGTACAGAAAAAAATATGTTTAGTATTAGATTTTAAACATGGATTATTTGGAGTAGGGTATTTGACATCAATGAAGAAGGAAGCATAAAGGAAGGAGGAGACAAGCAGAAAAGAAAACCAAAAATGTATACTAGAAAGAAGCATGTGTATGCTTATGCATGTATGTAAAATTATATATATATATGGAGTATAAATATTGGGTGTTCTAAATTTTGTGTATATATGTATAAAAATTGAATACAAAAAGGTATTTTAAGTAGACTCTAATTTTACTGTTATATGCCATTAAAAAAAAGTCTTGGCTGCCTGAGTTTGAAGGCATGCATGTCCATTTTTTTATGAGTAACAGACTGGCTGTACCCACCTTGGAGAGTAGTCCAAGGCTGGTGCTTCTAGCTCACTGTGCTTGGCTTCTTATGACCTGGCTTTCACAGAAAAATTATTTGGGGTTCTGGATGTGTTCATCCCATGATAACACCAAGGAAGAGAAACAGAGTGGGGCAAAATACAGACAGAAGCTCTGTTCTCACATCTCTGGGTCCCAAAACACTGGTTATACAGTCAATTTCTGGTGACTGGTGTGATCTGTTCCCAGCTGTATTTTCCATATCTATTCCAGGGTCATGTCAGGTCACGTAATAACACTTCATACTTTAATATGTATCATACTATTACATTCTACTTATATTCAATTATGTTATAGTATGCTATGTTGTGTTGTGGTATGTTATATTTTTACTATATCACTCTTTTGGTGGTAATGCCTTTTATTAACATTTTAAATTTCCCATGTTGTGATTTATTTTTCTATTTTGTTTACATTTAGGCCTTAGGTCTGGGCTGTAACTTTTTTGAATCTTTTTTATCCTTAATATCAGCTTTGCTGAAATACAATTCATATACCATAAAAACAACCATTTAAAGTGTACAATTCACTGCTTTTAGCTTATTCACACAGTTGTACGATTATCACCACCATCTAATTTTAGATTATTTACATCACCCCTACGAGAAACTCCTTAGCCATTAGCCATCACTCTCCTTTCTCCCCTCTCCCCTATCCTTGGCCCCCACTAATCTACTTTCTAGCTCTATGGGTTTACCTTTGCTACACATTTCATATAAATGGAATCATAAATATATGGTCTTCTGTGACGAGCTTCTATCAGTTACACTATTGTTTTTGAAGTTTCTCCATGTTGTAGCATGTATCTAGTGCTTTACTCTTTTTCATTAGGAAATAATATTCCATTGTATGGCTATACCACATATATTTATCTATTCATCAGTTGATGTACATTAAGGTTGTTCCACATTTTTACTATTAATAATAATGCTGCTATAAACACTGATGTACAAGTTTTTGAGTGGATGTATTATATTTTTATTTCTCTTGGGTATATACCTAGGAGTAAAACCCTAAGTCAAGTGGTAACCCAATATTTAGCATTTTAAGAAATCACCAGGGCTTCCCTGGTGGCGCAGTTGTTGAGAGTCCGCCTGCAGATGCAGGGGACACGGGTTCGTGCCCTGGTCCGGGAAGACCCCACATGCCACGGAGCAGCTGGGCCCGTGAGCCATGGCCGCTGAGCCTGCGCGTCCAGAGCCTGTGCTCCGCAACGGGAGAGGCCACAGCAGTGAGAGGCCTGCATACCGCAAAAAAAAAAAAAAAAAAGAAATCACCAAATTATTTCCAAAGTGGCTGCATCAGTTTTACAGTAAAACCAGCAATGTATGAGGATTCCAATATCTACACATCCTGGCCAACACACACTATTTCTGTTTTTGAACGCTACCATCCTAGTGGGTGTGAAGTGGTATCTCATGGTGGTTTTGATTTGAATTTCCTAATTATAATGATGTTTAACATCTTTTTGTGTGATTATTTTCCATTTGTATGTCTTCTTTGGAGAAAAGTCTATTCAAATTCTTTGGCTTTTTTTTTTTTTTTTTTTTTTTTTGTGGTACACGGGCCTCTCACTGTTGTGGCCTCTTCCGTTGCAGAGAACAGGCTCTGGACGCGCAGGCTCAGCGGCCATGGCTCACAGGCCCAGCCACTCTGCAGCATGTGGGATCTTCCCGGACCGGGACACGAACCCGTGTCCCCTGCATCTGCAGGCGGACTCTCAACCACTGCGCCACCAGGGAAGCCCCCTTTGCCATTTTTAAATCTATCCACCTCTTCATTATTGAGTTTTAACATTTCTTTACATATTATGAATATCAATGCCTTACCAGTTGCATCAAAAAGAATAAACTACCTACGAATAAATTTAGCCAAGGAGGTGAGGAATTGTACACTGAAAACTATAAGACACTGATGAAAGAAATGGAAGATGACATAAACAAATGGAATGATTTTATGTGCTCATGGATTGGAAGGCTAAATATTGTTAAAATGGCCACACTACCCAAAGCAACCTAAAGATTCAATGCAATCCCTATCAAAATTCCAGTGGCATTTTTCACAGAAATAGAACAAACAACCTAAAATTTGTATGGAGCCACAAAAAACTCTGAATATCCAAAACAATCTTGAGAAAGAAGAACAAAGATGAAGGCATCACATTTTCTGATTTCAAACTGTATTTTAAATCTATATAGTAATCAAAACAATGTGGTATTGGCATAAAAGCAGACACACAGATCAATGGAACAAAATAGAGAGCCCAGAAATAAATCCATGCATATATGGTCAATTAATTTATGACAAAGGAGTCAATGGGGAAAAGACAGTCTCTTCAATAAATGGTGTTGGGAAAACTGAACAGCACATACAAAATAATGAAACTGGACTACTATCTCTCACTATACAAAAAAAATTAACTCAAAACGGATTAAAGACTTGAACATAGACCTGAAACCATGAAGCTTCTAGAAGAAAATAAAGGTAATAAGTTTTTTCACATTGGTCTTGGTGATGATTTTTTGGATTTTACATCAAAAGCAAAGGCAACAAAAGCAAAAATAAACAAGTGGGAGTACATGAAGTTAAAAGCTTCTACACAACAAAGGAAATCATTAACAAAATGAAAGGCAACCTATCAAATAAGAGAAAATATTTGCAAATTATATATCTGATAAGGGGTAAATATCCAAAATATATAAAGAACTCATATAACTCAATAGAAAAAAGGCCAAACAATCTAATCATAAAATTGGAACTAAAGAGACATTTTTTCCATAGAAGACATACATGAGTGGCCAACAGGAACATGAAAATGTTCTCAGCTTCATTAATCATCAGAGAAATGCACATAAAAATCACAATGATATAACCCAATCAAAAAATGGGTAGAAGTTCTAAATAGACATTTCTCCAAAGAAGACATACAGATGGCCAAAAAGCCCATGAAAAGATGCTCAACATCACTAATTATTAGAGAAATGCAAATCAAAACTACAATGAGGTATCACCTCACACTGGTCAGAATGGCCATCATCAAAAAATCTACAAACAATGAATGCAGGAGAGGCTGTGGAGAAAAGGGAACCCTCTTGCACTGTTGGTGGGAATGTAAACTGATACAGCCATTATGGAGAACAGTATGGGTGTTCCTCAAAAACCTTAAAATAGAACTACCACATGACCCAGCAATCCCATTCCTGGGCATATATCTGGAGAAAACTCTAATTTGAAAAGATACATGCACCCCAATGTTTACAGAAGCACTATTCACAATAACTAAGATATGGAAGCCATCTAAATGTCCATTGACAGAGGACTGGATAAAGAAGTTGTGGTACATATATACAATGGAATATTACTCAGCCATAAAAAAGAACAAAATAATGCCATTTGCAGCAACAGGGATAGACCTAGAGATTATCATACAAAGTGAAGTAAGTCAGACAGAGAAACACAAATATCACATGATATCACTTACATGTGGAATCTAAAAAATGTGATACGAATGAACTTATTTACAAAACAGAAATAGACTCACAGACATAGAAAACAAACTTTTGGTTACCAAAGGGGAGAGCAGGGTGGGAGGAGAGACAAATTAGGAGTTTGGGATTAACATATACGTACTACTATATATAAAATAGGTAAACAATAAGGACCTACTGTATAGCACAGGGAACTATATTCAATTCTTGTAATAACCTAAAAATGGAAAAGAATCTGAAAAAGATACATGTGTATGTATAACTGAATCACCTTGCTGTACACTTGAAACTAACACAACATTGTAAATTAACTATACTTCAGTTAAAAAAAAAAAAAGAGCTGGGAGAGTAGGCCTTCTCATGTGCTTCATGCACATGCTCATAGCCCTCTATAGATCCTAAGGATTATGTTGAGATTGGCCCCTATGGACATCTTATTACCTAGACCTGCCTTTTAAGGTTTTTGGCCAGCCTCTTGCCGCCCCCACTGGTATGATCACCTCAGGTGATGTTAAACAATTCTTTTGTTTTGGACTAACATTTGAAGATAGGACTCCCTCACTAAGTGACCTCTGATTGAGGTCAAATAGAGACAAGCCCTGTGAACTGCTGTGCCCTTTCCTGAGAGCTTCCAGACAGGTAAAATCGTGACAGCCATGTGGCAATGGGGTTTCTGTGGGAGCTCCTTCAGGGGCTGCTGGGCTGCTTGTATGTATTCTCAGTGAGCCTAGTTCCACAGCTGCCAGTCTGTAAGGTGATTTTGGAACTAGGGAGAGGGATCTGGGAAAATGGAGCTAAAATGCCACAAAGCTCACTGTTCTTACCAAGCCTCAGCTGTTTTTCTTGAATGAATGCTCCTCAGATCATTTTTAAGGCTTTGGTTAATTTTAAGAATCCTGAAAAAGTTGACTTTGATGCTTGCGGGTGCTCACATTGGTTTTTTGAAGGGGTGAATATTCTGAGGTCCTCAGCCTGGCATTCCAGAAGTGCTTCTCCCCCAGAGTTATTTTAGTTAAAGGCTCCATTTCATTGGGTTAATCTGATCTTTTGAATAGAGACTGTGTATCTCTGAAAACATCTTTCTTATAAAGAGATTAGCAGTGGGTGTTTATCAAGTGGCTCCTCAGGCATTTAAATACAAACCTAGGGCATGTTATACAGACAGTCTTCCCCTCCTCACAATCCCAGTTTATTAACAACACTAAATGAAATATTTCACCTCAGGTTGTGGACTCCTGCAAAGTTTGCTTGTATGCGCCACATCTGATATTTTGAAAATCATCCTTTCTACCAAACTGTAAATGAAAAAAAATCACATGTATTTGTTGGGATGATCTTACGACTGACCCAGCTCATTTTTTTTTTTTTTTTAATTTTTGGCCACACCGTGCAGCATGTGGGATCTTACTCCCCCAACCGTGGATCAAACCCGTGCCCCCTGCATTGGAAGGCAGAGTCTTAACCACTGGACCACTGGGGAAGTCTTCCTCATCTTCTCAAGTATACTATTTCTCAAACTCTTAGGACTAATATATCAAACCAAAATCAATTAAAATATTTGGCTTTTAATGAATGAAAAGTTTTACGTTAGATTATTTAATCCAGAGAGGAATAAACCCTTCCTTACCCCAGTCTAAAGGTTTAATTCATTTTCTGCACCAGGAATAATATTCATTTCCTTCCAGGGACATGCTCACCCTCTAGAGTGTGGTCTACGTTACCATTTCAGAAAGACAAATCCTTTATTGATATATTGGAATCTGGGCTACTTGACCTCATTCATGAGGTGGGGGGTTCATGGCTAGAGCAGTAAGACAGCCATAATTTAAAGAAGCATATGTCATGTAATGCAGGAACACTTCTGTAGATTTTGCCTATACTATTATATGTGATTTGGTCATAGACTAACTCAGAGCCACTTTCCTTGTTAAACATGAAAGACTCATATCCTAAGCAGAGAAAAACTGGGGTTCTGGTTCTGGCTATGCAAGAAATTATTTGTGTGGTCTTGAAAGAATCATCTGATTTTTGCCTGTCTCAGTTCCTTTCGCTATAAAACGAAGAGTACAGATGAGATGACTTACAGGTTTGTTTTTAACTTTTACACTATATTTTAATGTAGAGGAATGACTCTTACCAAAAACGGGTCATGAAAAAGTCAGAGTTAGAGTGGTTCCGAAGAATCGGTACAAGGATAGGCAGACTAACAGAGAATTTAGAAATATTTTTTTCCCAAATGAAAGAGGCATTTAAATTCTGTTTTACGGAGGGTAGACTCACAGAGCTGGATGTAAGAGATTACTTGAAAGTTCCTCTGTTCCACCCTTGTCTTTCTGGGACCACTTGTTACTAAACCATTCCAGCCAGGCTACTGCTTAATTGCTTAGACGATTTTTAGGAATAGAGCTCCCATGATTTTTTTTTCAGATAGTGTCTTAAAAAATATGACTATTGTTTTAGTTTCACCGTTATGGTCAGTTACTGATAGAAGCAAGACTTTTCAAATGTGTGGTTGGTGTAGTGAGTGTTTGACAAAATCAAGTTGCTTGTTTCTCCCTATCATGGTTTTAAACATAAATGAAACCTTGAAAGATAGGAAAACCCCATGAATGAGAATCTTTCCACGATACTGTTTTTAAAAATCAGAAAGCAAATCTCCAAAAAGCAAGATGATATTAGGGGTTTATGACCTTATTGACTCTTTACGAATGTTCTAAGTCTACCCACATTAAATCCAATCTTCTACAGCTTGTTTTCCTCTACATTTATAGAATTTTTACAGTGATATTTGAGGTGTAGAATGAGCTTCTCAAGACCTTAAATCATCATAGAGCAAATGAAAAATGGAACAATACTACTTATATGCTAATTAATGAAACAAACCATCCTATGTTAGAAACATCGTCAAAGTTAAGGTCTGAAATAACGTCTTTCTTATTTCAGACTTGTAGAAACTCTTATTTTGAGTTCTGGAAACTCAATTAATTGAAGCATATCCTGTTCTGAGAATTCTATGCTACTATTTTCTCCCTAGTTATCTTCCGAAGTATTTGAGTTTAACTTGTCAGGCCATCAATATTCTGCTATTCCTTTTCCCCTGCCTACTACAATCTTTTAAACTTCCCTGTCATTTGCTATCCCCTGTGTGTCTCTAAAACAAACATTCAAGTACCCCTGCCAATTTCTTAAGTACACACACTTATGTATGCCGTAAAATGAGTATCATCAAGCCCTGATTTGAGATCATCATTTATGGATGTCCCTCTGTGGCACTACCAACAACAAGAAAACGCCCTTCTGAGGATAAGAAAACCTCCAAAGCATGAACTTAATCATACAAGTGGTACAAAAGAGCAGACAGAGCAACTAATTTCTGACCCATGACAATCTGCTTATTTCTTCACACATAAAAGTTATTACTCTTTTCTAAGCAACATTCTCACAAAACTGCTGACCATAAAATTACCCATAAAAGCTTTGAGAAACTAAATAATTAAAATTGCCTTTGGTCCTAACTGAATTAAATATTTAAAGGCGATATGTTAATATTTTCCAACTTTGGATTTGCCTTAGACTTAAAAACTTAGCCTAAAATGAACTTGTTGAAAGTGATATAATTAAATAGCACTTATATTTTCTTAGTGGAGGTATTTTATTTCTAATGGAATATTTTTTAAAATTCAGTGTTTTAGTCTAATGTGTATATTAATTTTCGTATTACTGTGTAACATCCTCTTAGATTTTTACTAAGGTCTGTTTTATTTAGATTTTCCTCTTTTTTGTTCTACTCTAATCTTGCCCTTTCCCTACTTTAAGAGAAAAAGCATGCAACGATGTTATGCAGACAAACGTACAGCAGTGCCGTTAGCATTTAATCTCTTTTTAGATAAATGCAAATATTGCTGCTGATGGTATTGGACTCTTGTCCAGTAATCATTTGGGGAGCTTCCTCATCCATTTTTCAAGCTGTGTCCATTACAATCAGTCACTGAAAACTGTGATCTAGAATATTCGTTCTTGATGAAAACAATAGAATTAAGTTACAGGGCTCTGGAAAATTGCTTCCATATTCAAGCAGGGCTACATATATACAGACACCTTGTTGATGATTTTACTGCCTGGAAGAAAATGTATTGCTCCTGCCACAAGCCTGTCTTTTGGCACTTTATCACTTACAAGTAATGATAAAATTGCAACAAAGAGACTTCTTTTTAATCTTAGAGGTCCCTGTTTGTCGTCTTGGGCTATCCACCCTTTTGTCCTCTTATTTAGGCTAGATAAGGTGGAAAATTCCCTTTAATTGTCTCTAAATTTCATTTAAATGGTATGAAACACAGACTTTGTCATCTGATCTTCAAGTCCCCATATCTTTTAATATATAATTTTATTTCTTCATATTTTAAACATAATTTTTAGAAAGAGTTCTGAATGTGTTTAAAATAGTTTTTATGAAACAAAATGACTGGTTGTATTTTGAAGGGTTCAGCTACTTTTAAAAATCATAAAAATAGAAGATAATTTATTTGACATCATGAGAATCCTGACTATAAAATAATTTTATTACTGAGTTTCTTCTCATTATTATAACCATCAGTTTTTACTATTTATTCACATAAGAATATTTATACAGATATCCAATCTGGCAACACATAGCTGCCAAAATAATAGACATTTCTGATTAAATATTTCTAATCATTGAGTCCCTGTATGAGAAAAAGTGAAGCAAGTGAGGAAGAAAACACCAAGAAAATCTAGTTTGAGCTGTTTATTTCTTTTGCTCTTTGATTTCTAAACTTTCTCATAGGTTTGTTTTGGGGGACTCCACCTATACATAAAGCCATGAATGTACAGTGTCATGGTTAATTTCTCTCATGGTTTATTTCTCTGCCACAGATTGTGTTATTTTAACAATTTCCTGGTAATCAAGGAAGACTTTGTCGATGCACTAAGCCTTAGGGAAGAATGTTTTATGTTATATAAAGGAGGAGAAACTTTACTGCCAAGGCAGCATTTTATTCCTACTAAAATACCAAGGGTGCAATTTGGAATGTCTTTCTCTCAAGTGGTTAAAAACAGCTTACAAATGTAACTTTAATCTCTTATTTAAATATGCTCTCTGGCCTACTAGCCTCATTTTATAAGTAGATAAACCATGAAAAAAGGAAAGTTGGCAACATTTTATTTTAGTTTTTATTTATTTATGTTTTTATGGCAATGACTTCTTTTCTTATTTTTTTTAACATCTTTATTGGAGTGTAATTGCTTTACAATGGTGTGTTAGTTTCTGCTTTATAACAAAGTGAATCAGTTATACATATACACATGTTCCCATATCTCTTCCCTCTTGCATCTCCCTCCCTCCCACCCTCCCTATTCCACCCCTCTAGGTGGTCACAAAGCATCGAGCTGATCTCCCTGTGCTATGCGGCTGCTTCCCACTAGCTATCTATTTTACGTTTGGTACTGTATATATGTCCATGCCACTCTCTCACTTCGTCCCAGCTTACCCTTCCCCCTCCCCATGTCCTCATGTCCATTCTCTAGTAGGTCTGTGTCTTTATTCCCATCTTACCCCTAGGTTCTTCATGACCCTTTTTTTTCCCTTAGATTCCATATATATGTGTTAGTATACGGTATTTGTTTTTCTCTTTCTGACTTACTTCACTCTGTAGGACAGACTCTAGGTCCATCCACCTCACTACAAATAACTCAATTTCGTTTCTTTTTATGACTGAGTAATATTCCATTGTATATATGTGCCATATCTTCTTTATCCATTCATCCGATGATGGACACTTAGGTTGCTTCCATCTCCTGGCAATTGTAAATAGAGCTGCAATGAACATTTTGGTACATGACTCTTTTTGAATTATGGTTTTCTCAGGGTATATGCCCAGTAGTGGGATTGCTGGGTCATATGGTAGGTCTATTTGTAGTTTTTTAAGGAACCTCCATACCGTTCTCCATAGTGGCTGTACCAATTCACATTCCCACCAGCAGTGCAAGAGTGTTCCCTTTTTTCCACACCCTCTCCAGCATTTATTGTTTGTAGATTTTTTGATGATGGCCATTCTGACCGGTGTGAGATGATATCTCATTGTAGTTTTGATTTGCATTTCTCTGATGTTGAGCATTCTTTCATGTGTTTGTTGGCAAAGTTGGCAACATTTTACGTGTTTGTTAAGTCAGGATATGATGTTTAGAGAGCAAAACTAGGCAGGAGATGAAGTCTTCATAAAATGCTATGAGTGACAGTTTCCATTTACTGAGAATCTACTATGGCAGGCACTATGCTTAGTGTATTATATACATCACCTATAGTACTAACTACAGTCTCAGAAGGTACGCATTATTATACCCACTTACATATGAGAAAACTGATACATAGGGACGTTAAGTGTCCAGCTGTGAATGGCAGAGCCCAGATTCAAGTAATGCTTTGCTAATCACTAAAAATGGTCTGAACAAAGCATATTGTACTTTCTTCTGCTAACAGAGGCTTGACAAAGAAGCAGAACTAATAAGAACTCAAAGGGACACCGCCATTGGGCTTCCGTCCTTTTTGCCGTGCTCTCTGCAGGGTTGCCATTGGTTTTTAGCTTCTAGATCTGCAGTTTAGCACTTCTGTCTACAAGATGCTTTTAGATGATGGTGCATGAGATCATCTTCTAAACATGTCTTCAGATAAGTGAAAACATATCTGGGGGGAGGGTTTGTTGGAAGGGGCAGTACTTGAGTTTCTTTCTCATTAGTTTTTATTTCACTTTGAGTACAGGGACCACATCTTATGAGGCTGTCTAGGTAGGCATGTTTTCTCGCATTGTGGGTGTGATTATGTACACCTGCATCTGTTGAATGACACCCACTCTTTGCCACTTTTCATGGGCAGCTCTGTGCAAGCATCTTTGTTAAATGGTTTACAGACTCAAATATAAAGAAGAAATGTCAAGCAATTGACTCAACAGTTCCTCCCCTTTTCTTCCTCTTAACATCAATATGAAGTCTTGTCTGATAGATTGGAAAAGAGAAAACCACTTTTCACTGTCCTGACCCTGTCCAAAAACATGCAGCTCTCATAAGTACACTCAGAGAAAAACAAGAGAAGCAAATCCACTCTTAGCCGCTGTCTAGGTGCACTTTTAAAATATGATTGTACTTGTAAAGTCCGACTGAGGTGATAAGGAGAAACCATGACAATTTTTAAATTTTATTTTTAAAGAATTTAAAAAAAATTAAAAGTTGAGATCTAATTGACATATAACATTATATTAGTTTCAGGTATAAAACGTAATGATCAATATTTGTATGCCTTAGGAAATGATTAGCAAAATGAGCCTAGTTAATATTATCACCTTACATAGTTAACAAAAAAATTCTTTTCTTTCTTGTGATGAGAACTTTTTTTTTTTTTTTTTTGCGGTACGCGGGCCTCTCACTGCCGCGGCCTCTCCCGTTGCGGAGCACAGACTCCGGACGCGCAGGCTCAGCGGCCATGGCTCACGGGCCCAGCCGCTCCGCGGCATGTGGGATCTTCCCGGACCGGGGCACGAACCCGCGTCCCCTGCATCGGCAGGCGGACTCTCAACCACTGCGCCACTAGGGAAGCCCTTTGTGATGAGAACTTTTAAGATCTACTCTCTTACCAACTTTCAAACATGCAGTACAGAATTATTATCTATAGTCACCATGTTGTACATTACATCCTCATGACTTATTTAAATATTTTATAACTGGTAGTTTGTACCTTTTGACCCTCTTCACCCATTTCTCCCCGTTCCCCCATCTTCCTGCCTCTGGCAATCACCAGTGTGTTCTCTGCATCTAAGCCAGTGCCCAGAACTGCACCAATGAAAAATCACAGAAAGACAGTAGTTAATATTTACGATGCTAGGAGACCGCTAGAAACCCCATCTCTCATGGTTTCTGTTTACAGATCAATGTTTCAGGCTCACAGTTTTATTCTGGACAGAGTGCCTGCAATGCTACCTCAGAATTTTACTTCTCCAAAAGCTGCTTTAAAATCACAAAAGTATTTATAAATCCTAAAAAACTTTGTCTCTTCTGTGTATCAAAAGTCTTATTTTTGCTCCTAGAAGCTTTTAAAAGTTTTCTCTGTAATTAGAAAACATGTCTGTATGTGTGACCAGAAATTCTTTAATGGTGAATGTTTAAAGATCCTAAAGAGCAGTAATTGGGTCATTTGTAAGAATGTCACAGCCTGTGACTTACTAAAGAATGTTTTTGCTTCATGCAAATGGGAAGCTACTCTTAGGATTTCCTTAAGAAAATAAATACTTCCTCAAAAAGATATAGAAAAAGCTTTTAAATCAGGATCTTCCTGCTAAAATTTTGCTTGAAGATAAATGATTATATTGGGGGATACAGGAGGAGGTTGGTGCTCAGAGACCTCAGCTGGTGGCAGGACTTCAAAATTTTACTAGAAACTAAGGCTCATTTCTTTAGACTTGCAGGTTTTAAATTTATTATTATTTTTTATTTTATTTATTTTTGGCGCATTGGGTCTTCAGTGCTGCGCGCACGTCTTCTCTAGTTGCGGTGAGAGGGGGCTACTCTTCATTGCGGCGCATGGGCTTCTCACTGCAGTGGCTTCTCTTGTAGTGGAGCATGGGCCCTAGGCACGCATGCTTCAGTAGTTGTGGTGCGTGGGATTCAGTAGTTGTGGCGCACAGGCTTAGTTGCTCGTGGCATGTGGGATCTTCCTGGAACAGGGCTCGAACCCATGTACCCTGCATTGGCAGGCGAACTCCTAACCACTGCCCCACCAGGGAAGCCCAGACTCGAAGGTCTTTACACTGGATTTCATTAGTGAAATCAAAGATGACTTGATACATAGTGGACTTCCATTAAATAAGACACATGTACATCAGAAAGTCAATTTATTAATTTTAATGTGGGAGTTCCAGTGACTCCGTGCGTACATCTCCTAAGGATATCATCCCTTTTCCCAATGTCAAGATTCCTGGGAAGCTAGTAGAAAATTCCTTGGTGATCACGGATGAGTTCAAACCTTCGGTAATGTTTCCTGGTGAGAGTTTATGGAGACATACTTTCTCCATAGAGGATGCTACCTCTCTCATATAGGAATACTTCACACACCTCAGACTTTCTCTGCCTTTCTCTCACCTGCACCATGGTAGACAAAAGGGCCACTTATGGCATACTAAATGGCAACAGAGTGCCATTACTATTATCGTTGTCATTGGTGATGGTGGTGGTCGTAGTGATGGCTCCTTTTTTAAAAACTTTTATTGAGGTACAGTTGATTTACATTGTTGTGCTAGTTTCAGGTGTACAGCAAAGTGAATCAGTTGTACACATACATATATCCACTCTTTTTAAAATTCTTTTCCCGTATAGGCCATTACAGAGTATTGAATGGTAGTGGTGGTTTTTGAATCTATGCTCTAATTTTTTTTGTCTCACCCCTATGCTCAGGCTATATGGTACCAGTTATTCCTGCTGTCAGTTTGTTGCCTTCAATGTTTCCAGCTTTTAATTTATTGCTTCTAATTTGCTATTGACAGGGAAAGCAACTATACAAAGCAGTTAAAATTATGTCTAAAGTTAGGGCTAGGTGCAGAGAGTAAAGGCCTAAAGATTTCTTCAGTGAGCAGACAGCTGATAAAATTTGGTCTATATGTTATCTGTCTTGGCTATTCAAACACCTTTATTACTTCCTGATATTTGTCATTTTCTAGATAATTGAAGTTACTAGAAAAATGATGTCTGTGTCTTTGAGGTGTTGTATTGTTATCATACACGGTCCGTTCTGATTTGAGGGGCCTCAGTAGGATAAGTCAAGTTAAGCGATGTAATAAGTGGGTCTCTTTTAAAAGAAAAGGTACACTACATTTTTCTTAGGGAAATGGTTCCTTCAGGTGCCTTAACCTAATACTCCTGTAACTCAGTTCAGACCTGAGACTTCAGTCATTTTAACTTCAAGTTATAGCTTTCACCTAGAGAAAAATATACTACCTATTTTGAAAAATCTCAAAATGCTGAAAAAATGTCCATCCATCAGGGTCCTAAAAATATTTGTGATTTTTATCCTTTGGAAACCTTTGCCATAATTCTGTGCTACTATTTTAAAATAGAGTAGTTTTAGTAGTCAAGTTTCTAATGGTTCCGCCACCCCACACCTCAGGGAGCCGCTATATTTTTATACCTCCTCATAAAACTGTATCACAATCACCATAAGGTCAGGAGAAGTTGAATCTAGTAATAAAATAGTTCTCAGGAGATGACTGATTTTATCCCAATTCCTGTTTTTTTTTTTGCAGTACGTGGGCCTCTCACTGTTGTGGCCTCTCCCGTTGTGGAGCACAGGCTCAGTAGTTGTGGCTCATGGGCCCAGCCGTGGCATGTGGGATCTTCCCAGACCGGGGCACGAACCTGCGTCCCCTGCATCGGCAGGCGGACCCTCAACCACTGTGCCACCAGGGAAGCCCCCAATTGCTGTTTTCTTATAGATCTTTCTTAGTCATAGGATGATGCAGAAAGTTTTCTGTTGAACAGCATTCAAGACATCTATGGAATATTTCTTTCCTATCTCTTGTGATGAAAACATAACTTATTTTCACTTTTCCAATAAGAGGTATTTTAAAAAATGAGAATATAATTTCTAATAAACTCCTTTGGTGATAATATATATACTAAGTAAAATTTGGTGTTGGTGATTTGTAAATAGATAACTATATCTTATTCCTTAAGTCATCTGCAAAATTTGTTCTTCTTTTAAATTAGATTTACTTTTAAAGTATATTCTACAATGCAATTCTTGAATAGATACTCTGGGTCAATTCAGTGTTTTGTTTTCTACAGGAAAAATCATGAACAAGGTAAGGCCAAGTAATGCATTTCAAAGAAGTCATATGAATTATGGTCAAATCAAGATTTCATTTAACCTTGAAACTCCTTTAACTATATTCATTTAGAGTAACATAGAGGTATCTTCACCTTGCTCCAAACCACCATCATACTTTAAAGCCATCTGTATTTATCTTTAGAAATTTCTTAGCATCACACAAAATAGTTAAGGATATTAAGCTTTCAATTAAAAATTAATTCATAAGTTCATTTATATACCTTAGACACATACTAATTTTTCTTGTAAAAATAAATGCAAACACTTGTAAAGATGACAAGTGGCATAACAATACATCAAACAAAAAGTTAAAAACCCCAGTTCTCTTTAAATCCCATGATGTCTCAATGTTTGATGGACATATTGATAGTAAAAGAAGTCTTTGTTTAAAACTTTTTTGCATTACTAGAGGATGATGAAGTTGCTTTTTCACCAAGGAATGAAATGTTAGACTTGTACTTGAATGTCATCTAATATCAGTAAATATGAGCATTTGAAGTTTTGTTTTGAAGCTGAAAAACAGGTATACTTGAATGCTAGAGGCTAAGGAATGAGGAAAAAAACCCAAAAAAACCTAGAGAAATGACCTGGAGAAATGTAATATGATCTGTATCTTACTGCATCTGGCATCATTTAGGGATATCTATTCTTCCTATCTGTCTTTCTAATCTAGTGTTCTCTTTTTTCCTTTAGTAATACTAACTCTTGGTTTCTGTCCTCATGTGTTCCATTTATTATTCTTTACTGTTTATAGAGATACAGATCATAGCACCCAAGGAGTCAATTAAAAGAAAAGCAAGCAAACAAAAATGCTAGAAGATAAAGACAGCTATGGGTGTTAGGACCCCAAAGCTCATAATCAGATTTCATTTGCTCTGACTATTGAGATGATGCACAGGATGGAAATGGGGTGCACTTCTACTCATATGTGGCTGATCCAACAAAGTTCTTGAAATCCTTCCTGCCCAAAAATACCATAATTACACTTAAAAGACAAAGAGAAAATCATGAAAACTATTTGCAACACTTATGACAGGAAAAGCCTCTTAGTAACTAAATATCAAATAGTCAAACCAATAAAAAGACAACAACATGAACTGCCCCTGATAGAAAATATTTATAATAGCTCTGTGTTGAAATAGTGAAAGCTTGATACCAAATGACAAGCCTAACTGTAGGGAATTGTTCAATGATTAATGGAAGAGTGATATAATGGAATATTATACAACCATTTAAATAAGGATTTAGAAATATATTCACTATTTTAAAATCATATTATGATCAGCAGGTTCTGACCATAAAAGTGTTCCAGTTCCAAGCTAAATGGAATGCATCTTCTAAGAACAGAATAGCGTTGAGCCAGAAATGAGAATCCATGCATCTCTGAGAAGTCTTCAGGCTAAGTAAGATGATTAAAAGTAAGCTAATTACCATGTTACATGTCTTCTAAGCTTGGTAAGATTGCACTTCCCTGACCCCTTAGAGTTAGGATTGATCATGTGACTTACTTTAGCCAATCATATAGGAACAGAAGCAGTGACGTCACTTTTAGGAAGAAGCTCTCTGACCCAGTGTGGTATTTGCTATACTTTCTTCTTTCCCTCTACTCTGGCAATATTCCACAAAGTGACTGCTCCAGTAGCCTGGAGCAGTCTGGAACGGAGGCAGCACAGCACAGACCCACAGCTGATCCAAGATGGATATGAGAAGAAATCTTTGTGATTTTAAGGCACTGCAATTTGGGGGCTGCGTGTTACCGCCGTAGAACCCAGCCTATGCTAGCTGACAAAACCTGCTTCTGAAGTAATAAACTTAGTGTCTACTAAGTTCCACCCATCTAGTCCTTATCCTGGCTCTACTGCTGAACAGCTCTGTTATCTTGAGTAAATTATCTAAATAGAATTATAAGCCTTAGCCTCCTTAGCTATATAAAATGAACATATTAATACTATTTCATAGGGCTATGATAATGATTAAATGAAACAAAGCTCAGCATAGTACTTGGCACTCTTCAGGAACTTCACTCAGGTTGTAGCTTTCAAAACTATATGCATTATAGGTAGACATTCAGGATGTTTGCCATTTCTCCAGAGGTAACTGGTATGATGCCATAAATTTAGCGCAACTGTGAGAGCGTGAGGTGGACCGAAGACCATTAGACTGCCGTTGGCAGGAGTAAGACACACCACAGGGTCCTCTGTGGTCTTGCAGAGGCCATTTCTACTCCTGCAGCACTGAGATATTTACAAGGGAACACATGGTAAGACCATTTCCATTATGCTCCTCATCTGTTTACTTCCATCACCACAAGGGACTCAAGGTACCCACATCTTCCCTTGTCATCTAAACCCCTGTCCTCAACATGGTTCTGTACATCCTCTAAGCTGACCCTACCGCTATACGTCCCCAGCACTCAAAACCCTTCCCCTGTGTCCTCTGGAATTCACAGTCTATCATCCTCAAATGCTCGGCGTCCTCAACCTCGTTTCTGTGCGTCTCCTTTACGTTCTCACCGGAAATGAAATCTGCTTCCTCTGCAGGACACTCTTTTCTCTGCGGCCCTCACTCAGAAGGTGGTTGTTTTCTCCCTTCCCTGCCTTATACCACTGGGCGTCTTGCTCTTCTCAAATCCTTCTCCCTCCAGACCCCACAATTACCCATCCTCATTGTCTTCACGCTCATGCCATCATCTGAGTTCATATCACTAAACCCTCCTTGCTTTAGCCATGTATAGAATTCTGGGATTCTCCTCTCATTTCTTGAGGAATTTAGCTTATGGATCCTTGTTGCTGTTTCTGATACTATTCCTGTAATAATTCATTGTGGTTTTGTATATAAATAGACATCCTCTGAATACCCTGACCTCTCAGTGTCTGATCTCCTTTCTGTGCATGACTTTGCTCTTCCTCCCCACCAGGCCCTGTAGACACGCCCTAGACTTTATCATTACCAATAATTGCACAGCCTCCATAGACTCAGTTTCGAGGGTCACTGTTTGACCACCACCTTTCATTTTGCAGCTCACATTCTTCACTAACCTATATCCAACAATCCTTCAATCCTTCTGGGTCCTGCAATTCAGTGGCCCTAATGACTCTTCAATGTCCCTCAACCCTCTTTTTATTACCCAGCTGGGATTCCACAGTCCATCATTATAACTCCATTGCTTACACCCTCAGCTACTATGTTCTCCCCACGCCATCCCAACGTCCTTAATAGTAAAACCTCAACCCTGGTTAAACTCAGACTGGCCTATTCAAGGTCTACACCTGTGCTGCTGGACCTGCTGGAGAAAAACACCCAGCCATGCTAACTGGACCACCAATCTCAAATGATGCCTGGAAATGCTGTGTTGCCCTGTCCATCTGTGTGCTCTCTCTCTCTCTCTCTCTCTCTCTCCTGATCATTTTGTACTTAATCATCTCTTCTCAAACCTTCAGCAACTCCTTAGCAATCCTCACTCTTTCAGATGATCTTGCTTCCTATCTGCCTCTCAAAATAGAAATAATCAGAAGAGAGCATCCATGAGCTCCCATCCTGCCTTTCCTCCTTTTTCCATGGATGAATTGTCCGTGTTCCTACCTAAAGCCAACGCCTCCACTTGTTTTTGGATCCCATTCCCTCTTGCCTACTTAGAGACATCCCCACAAGACTCTCCTCTTTCTCCCTTTTTAAAAAAGAGAACCTTCCTGTGCTTCCATATGCCTCATTGCAAATACCCATTTCTGTTTCCCTTTGCAGCAAAACTCTGCGGAAGAGATGAATCTCCTTGCTGCCCTCACTTCCTCTGTTCTTATGTCCTTGGGTATTGGTTGAAGAATCCTCCGAGGCTAGGATTCAATTACAGGAAAAGGGAAAGTAGATGGGGAAAGAAAGTAGAGATATAGACAAAGCATCTGCAAGTCACACTTGTACCACGTCCTTGTCTCTTTCAATCCATCTTAATAAATAACCAGCTGCCTCTCTTACCCCTGCCCACATCTTCCTTTCCCCCTTTCTTATCATTGAGAGAGTCCTTATGTCCGTGCCTGAGTCAGAGTTTTAAGGTTACTGACCTAAACTTTTCTGCTGGACAAAACCAGAAGTAGACTCCTCAAGCAGACAATAAATCCCATGTAACATATTTCTCCAAGCTTCAGTGTCCTTTTGGTCATGAAGAAAATGATCAACTCATAAAAATTCAGTTTGGGGAAAAAACCAATTATTTACCCTACCAAATTAAGCCAGCATAGGATAGGACTGAAAGTACAAATTGTTCTCTAGTTTATTTTTGAGATTTTTGGATTGAACTGCTTCTTAGCTACAAAGAACTATGAGAATTAAATGGGTAGTTCAGTAGGGGGTGCTTTAAAATTAAAGACTAACAAATATTTTGCCAAGGCTATCTTTGGGAGTTTAAATACTTTCACTGTTTAAGTTGCAAAGACTGTGCTGGTGGCTGTATTCTCTACTCAGCATGCATTTTTATGTGCATTTCAGCTACAGCTAGATATCTAAGTAAATACAGTTTCCTGAATTGAAAACAGTTTTACATTATTTCTAAAATTCTACAGGTTCAACCTAATATGATTTGCAAATTACTTTTTAAAATGAATTATGTATCATCTCTATCAAACCTTTGAGTAACAGATTCCCTCTTCAAGGTCCCTTACGATGACCCTTAAGCCACCCTTGAATACTTATTTTTAGTCTGTCTAATCTTGAATGATGAAATATTTGAAAACATCTAATCACAATTTTCAGCAAACTTTCTGAGATGAATTTGCAAAGTCATATATTTTGCTTGCCTTGAGCCCCCAAAAGTTCTAGTGCCCTGGTTTTTCTTTTGAAGGGAAGAGGACCAATTAGTCACATGCTAATCAGAACTTTTGGTGTGAATGTGTAAGGAACCATTTTTTTGAAATCAATCATTAATTTTGACCAAAGAGCCCACTCTAACACAAATTGCAATGGATCATTTAGGAAGAGATAATAAGAAGCAGGTTCTATCAGAAATGAAAGAAGATCTGTATATTTTCCAGTAGCTGCTAGCTTCAAGAGGCCCTTATCTTACTGATTCTCATTCTTCCATGTCTAAATTTCTGGGCTGATGTTCCAGAGTTTCGGACCCATCACAGAAGAGACAGTTATCACCATTAAGTTTTCCAAAATGTCTTCGGATTTTCAAAGCGCAACCTTTGCTCTAGACAACCATGCCAGGTAAACGTACTGGGAAACTTAATTAGGTATCATTGGGCCACCTTTGGCCAACAGGGCCATTGTGAAGTAAGAATGCTAGTCATATCTATCTACCTATTCCTTCCTTCCTTCCTTCCTTCATTTCTCTACTTACTCAACGAAACTTTTGAGACTATCAGACTCTGTACTAAGCATGAAAGACACACATGTGATCGAGACATAGCTGGCACCTTCAAGGAGCTTATATTTATTGGAGGAAACACAAGTAAATAAAGAATGCAATACATCCTGGTAAGAGATTATTGTAACTCTGCATCTGGGTGTCTTGCTGGGGCCCTGTCAGAATCCTCCGGGGGTGGATATGTGCCTTTTGTTTTGGTCAGCCCAACATCTGAAATCCTTCTGTTATACGTCTTGGTAAAAGGAAACGCCTCTCTCCCACTGTTAAACACACTAGGCCTTTCCTTTCCCGGTCTCCCTTGCAGATAGGCTGCGAATACCTGGTTTAAGTCCCTCCAAAGGAATGCCTCTGCCACTTACTTTGAGGTGGGAGCAGCTGTGGGTACTGGTGCTGGTGACAGTGCGGGGAGAACAGTGCTGGGGTACTGGCAGTGCAGGAGCAGTGTCCTCAACACACCTGTCAGGGGTTTCCCTGGCTGCACGGCCCTTCGCCTCTTCTGTCCTCCTAGCCATTTTGTGGGTGGCCGACTACCCTTCCTAAGGAATGTCTTTTCTGCTTACATCAGACAGACACCCAGATTTTTTTTTTTTTTTTTTTTTTTTTTTTGCGGTACGTGGGCCTCTCACTGTTGTGGCCTCTCCCGTTGCGGAGAACAGGCTCTGGACGCGCAGGCTCAGCGGCCATGGCTCACGGGCCCAGCCGCTGCACAGACACCCAGATTTTTAAGTGCATTGGAAGCCAAAATTTTTGTTTGTTTTTGGAGGCTTGCTTGTTTTGCTTTGGAAGGTAATGACCTAGATACCAAGTCAGTAAGAGAGGTTTACAATGTGACATTATTGAGAACTTGAATTAATGGTGGTTAGTTCAGGGACACACTGGGGTTCTGTACCTTAAGGTGCTAACTCCCATAATCATGAAATTCTGAAATTTTAAAGGCATGTTTATCAGAAATTTCCACAGTTTTTTAAACTAATGCTTTTAGTGACTTAAAAAAAAATTGAGAATTCCTTGGTGATCCAGTGGTTAGGACTCGGCGCTTTCACTGCTAGGGCCCGGGTTCGATCCCTGGTCAGGGAACTAAGGTCCGGCAAGCCACACACACCGTGACCAAAAAAAAAAAAAAAAAAGGGCCTCCCTGGTGGCGCAGTGGTTGAGAGTCCGCCTGCCGATGCAGGGGATACGGGTTCGTGCCCCGGTCTGGGAGGATCCCATATGCCGCGGAGCGGCTGGGCCCGTGAGCCATGGCCGCTGGGCCTGCGCATCCGGAGCCTGTGCTCCGCAACGGGAGAGGCCACAACAGTGAGAGGCCCGCATACCGCAAAAAAAAAAAAAAAAAAAAAAAAAAAAAAAAAAAAAATTAAATTAACAATCTCCAAAATATTTATTGTATTTTTTCTTGAAAGGTTAGTTTGATACTTTTTACTATTACATTATTTTGTCCTTTTTAATTTTCTCTTTTGGATGTTAAAAAAAATTTTTTTGCCTTGGTTTATGATTTTTTTAAAGTATACCTCCACCAACTGATTTGTCATTTTATACATGTTTAAAAAAATCACGTTGGAACATGAATGTTGGGTAGAACAAAGCACAGATGATGAAGGCCCATTTTAAATTATTTCAAATAAAAATTAAGGTGGTTCTAAAGGAATGAGATCCTAGAGAAACACTGAAAATGATTTTGTCAACAAATTATATCTAAAGCTCCAAATGACTATCTAATTTGGGCAGTTATGAGTTGAATTATGGCTCCGATTACTGCTCTATTAATATTGATTTGGTGCCTAATTTTATTTCTTACTTAAGGAGGAATTAACATAAGGCAAACTTTTTAATGTACTTAAATGTGAGGATTATTTTTTACCAGGGGAAACACTAGCTTACTGTTTGAAAATAATAACTTTTTATTTTAAACCTTTCTCCTTAATGTAGCCTCTGAAAGAAATACTAACAAAAGTTCACCAATTTTTCCTGTCCTTCAAACTATTCTATTTTGTCTTGAGTGTTTTATTTTACTAGAAGTTCATGAAATTGGTGTTGTATATAATTATAAGACTAAAAGTGGGTGCACAAAAACTATTTATAGGAGGAGTCCATGGTGGATTGCATAGTTCCATGCAACGTCTCTAGAACTCCATGAAAATACTGTGTTTTAAAGTCAATTGAAGGAATTCAATTGTCAGTATGGTTATCCCATTAACTTTATATTTTATTTGTATGTACAGAATAATTTCAGTTTGTTTTCTGTATTTAGGAATTATTTTTCTTTCCTTTTGATTTTATGTTTTTTAATTTGCATAAAGCATGGACATGATTCCAAAGCCAAAAAAATAATTTTCATAGAAGTGTCAATTCACTCTGTGCGCCCTCCATCCTGTTCTCTTTCTCACAGTGTAGGTCACCAATTTTATTAGTTTTCGCCAGTGAGGTTTTTAAAAAAATATAAGTGAAACAGAACCATACACAAATACATTGATATTTTTCCAGTTTCTTAACTATGAACACTATTTTACACCTTGCTTTTTCATTAAAAATATATTTTAAAGATTTCCCCACATCAATATTGAGAATTACATGCCTTCCTCTTTACAGCTGCATAATATTCTTATTTGTGGATGTCTCATAGTTTATTCAAGAAGTCCTCTTTCTCTGAACATTAGGGTTATTTATACTCTTCTGCTATTTTAAATAAGACCACAATAAATATCCTCATATATATGCCTTTTAGTATTTTTGCCTGTGTACCTTTGGGATAGATTTCTTAAAATAGGATTGCTAGATTAAAGAATAAATTCATAAGTAATTGTGCTGTAATTTCTTATTTTTAATATGACCTTCTAGTTCTTGTCTATAATTATGTATATTTTACATAATTTCACTCAAATTTATGAGGACTTTTACATTTTGCATTTGTATTTAATATAATATATGTTTATGTTTGTATGTCTCTTCATAGCTAACTTTCATCATTCCATAAAAGTTTGTCATTGAAGAATGGATTAAAATCACTTTTATTTGTATTTCTTTCCTTCCTAACTACTTAATGGATATTTATTAAACTGAAGTGGATCAATAGTCCTTTGTATCTGGTGTATGGCACACAAGGAAGTGTGTTTGTGTGAGTGTGTATAGAGATTCATAAACATTTCAGTATATCTCTTAGAAAACATAATTACCTACATATTTCCAATTTTTTGATTTTCTCATGTAAAATTTTGAAAACAACTATATATCAGAGAAGATGAGTAGAGTAGCTCATCTTGTATTGAAGAGGCAGACATGGTCCATGTCATGTATTTCTACACACTTGGAGCATACAGACTGACCATGACTAGGAATTTACTTATGAAATTAGAAATCACCTCAAGTCACCTCCCTTCACTTACTTTCCACTCTTTACTTTTCACCTTCTTGAGGGTCAAGAGGAAGACTTGTTTCCTTGGACGTGATACCCGTGACCCCTTGCCACTAGCATTTAGAAGTCCAGTACCCCTTCTTGTGAAGGTGAGCCCTTATAACCACATCTGTGCCTGGATTCTCTCTTCTGTCTTTTCAGTTTATCACAGAAGTTGTGTTTACAATTAAAAAGCTGTACCGATGCAAACTGGCACAGCCACAATGGAGAACAGTATGGAGGTTACTTAAAAATCTAAAAATAGGGCCTCCCTGGTGGCGCAGTGGTTGAGAGTCCGCCTGCCGATGCAGGGGATACGGGTTCGTGCCCCGGTCTGGGAGGATCCCATATGCCGCGGAGCGGCTGGGCCCGTGAGCCATGGCCGCTGAGCCTGTGCGTCCGGAGCCTGTGCTCCGCAGGGGGAGAGGCCACAACAGTGAGAGGCCCGCGTACAGCAAAAAAAAAAAAAAAAAAAAATCTAAAAATAGAGTTACCATACGATCCTGCAATCCCACTCCTGTGCATATATCCAGAGAAAACTATAATTCTAAAGATACACACACCTAATAGCAGCACTATTTACAATAGCCAAGACATGGAAGCAACTTAAATGTCCATTGACAGATGAGTGGATAAAGAAGATCTGGTATATATACAATGGATTATTACTCAGCCATAAAAAAGAATGAAATGATGCCATTTGCAGCTACACGGATGGACCTAAAGATTATCATACTAAGTGAAGTATGCCAGACAGAGAGAGACAAATATGATAAGATATTGCTTATATGTGGACTCTAAAAAAATGATACAAATGAACGTATATACAAAACAGCAACAGACCCACAGACACAGAAAGCAAACTGATGGTTTCCGAAGGGGAAAGAGGTGGAAGAATAAATTCGGAGGTTGGGTTAACATATACATACTACTATATATAAAATAGATAACTAACAAGGACCTAATGTATAGCACAGGGAACTCTACTCAGTATTTTATAATAACCTATAATGGAAAAAAATCTGAAAAATACATGTATGTGTGTGTGTATATATATATATATATATATATATATATATATTCTTTTTCAGAGATGTATATATAACTGAATCACTGTGCTGTACACCTGAAGCTAACCTGACGTAATTCAACTCTACTTCAATAAAAATTAAATTAAATTAAATTAAATTAAAAAGCAAGTTATTGGGCTTCCCTGGTGGCGCAGTGGATAAGAATCTGCCTGCCAATGCAGGGGACACAGGTTCGATCCCTGGTCTGGGAAGATCCCACATGCCATAGAGCAACTAAACCTGGGAGTCACAACTACTGAAGCCCGCATGCCTAGAGGCCGTGCTCCGCAACAAGAGAAGCCATCATAATGAGAAGCCTCCACAATGAGAAGCCCACGCACTGCAACAAAGAGTAGCCCCCGTTCACTGCAACTAGAGAAAGCCTGCATGCAGCAACAAAGACACAACACAGCCAAAAGTAAATTAAAAAAAAAAAAACCCAAGTTACTGAAATGTGTACAAGGAGTTGGTGTGGCATCAGAATCTCTGTGCAATTTAGAACATGAATTTTGCTAAATTCTCAGTCTGTTTTATACTCCATATAGCAATAGTCTCAAAAATTATAAAAAAAAGAATTATGAATCTTTTTATTTTGTTGATGGTTTCCTTTGTTGTACAAAAGCTTTTGAGTTTAATTAGGTCCCAAATGTTTATTTTTGATTCTGTTTCCTTTGCTTTAGGATAAAGATCCAAAAAAATATTGCTACAATTCACATCAAAGAGTGTTATGCCCATTTTCTTTCAGGAGTTTTATGGTTTCCAGTCTTACATTTAGGTCTTTAATCCATTTTGAGCTTATTTTTTATATGGTGTGAAAGAATGTTCTAATTTCATTCTTTTATATGTAGCTGTCCAGTTTTCTCAGCACCATTTATTGAAGAGACTGTCTTCTCTCCATTGTATATTTTTGCCTCCTCTGGAATAGATTAAATGACCACAGGTTCACAAGTTTATTTCTGGGCTCTCTATGCTGTTCCATTGATCTGTGTCTACTTTTGTGCCAGTATCATACTGTTTTGATTACTGCAGCTTTGTAGCATAGTCTGAAGTCAGGGAGTGTCATACCTCCAGCTTTGTTCTTTTTTCTCAATATTACTTTGGCTTTTCAGGGTCTTTTGTGGTTCTATGTAAATTTTAGGGTTATTTGTTCTAAAGACAACCTACTATATAAATGGGAGAAAATATTTGCAAATGATATGACTGATGAAGTATTGATCCAAAATACATTAACAGCTTATACAGCTCTCTCTCTCTCTCTCTCTCTCTCTCTCTCTCTATATATATATATATATATATATATATACACATATATATATAAACTGATTAAAAAATGGGTAGAAGACTTGAATAGACATTTTCCCCAAGAAGATATACAGATGGCCAACAGGCACATAAAAAGATGTTTAACGTCACTAATCATCAGAGAAAGAGAAATCAAAACCTTAATGAGATATCACCTCACACCTGTCAGAATGGCTATCATCAAAAAGTCTACAAATAACAAGTGTTGTTAAGAATGTGGAGAAAAGAGAACCCTCGTACACTGTTGGTAAGAATGTAAATGCAAGCACTGTGGAAAACAGTATGGATGTTCCTTAAAAAACTAAAAATAAAACTACCATGTGATCCTGCAGTCCCACTCCTGGGCATATATCCAGAGAAAACTCTAATTCAAAAAGATACATGACAGTCTCTAGGTCCATACAAAGTGAAATAAGTCAGAAAGAGAAAAAACAAATACCATATGCTAACATATATATATGGAATGTAAAAAAAAAAAAAAAGGTTCTGATGAACCTAGGGGCAGGATAGGAGTAAAGACGCAGACATAGAGAATGGACTTGAGGGCACAGGGAGGGGGAAGCGTGAGCTGGGACAAAGTGAGAGAGTGGCATGGACATATATACACTACCAAATGTAAAACAGATAGCTAGGGGGAAGCAGCCACATAGCACAGGGCGGTCAGCTCGGTGTTTTGTGTCCACCTAGAGGGGTGGGATAGGGAGGGTGAGAGGGAGACGCAAGAGGGAGGAGATATGGGGTTATATGTTTATGTATAGCTGATTCACTTTGTTATACAGCAGAAACTAACACACCACTGTAGAGCAATTATACTCCAATAAAGATGTTAAAAATAATAAAGATACATGCACCCTAATGTTCATAGCAGCATTATTTACAATTGCCAAGATATGGAAGCAACCTAAGTGCCCATCAACAGATGAATGAATAAGGAAGATGTGGTACATATATTCAATGGAAAATTACTCAGTAGTAAAAAAGAATGAAATTCTGCCACTCACAGCAACATGTATGGACCTAGAAGGTATTATGCTTAGCAACATAACTCAGACAGAGAAAGACAAATACCGTATATTATCACTTATATGTGGAATCCAAAAAATAAAACAAATGAATGACTATAACAAAAGAGAAACAGACTCACACTTATAGAGTACAAACTGGTGGTTATCAGTAGGGAGAAGGAAGGGGGAGGGGAAGATGGGGTAAAGATTAAGAGATACAAACTACTATGTCTAAGATAAGTAAGATATAAGGATATATTGTACAGCACAGAGAAATTAGTCATTATTTTATAATAAATTTAAATGGAGTATAATCTATAAAATATTGAATCACTACGTAGTATAACTAAAACTAATATAATATTGTAAATCAACTACACTTCAATTTAAAAAAAGAATTATGAGAATTAACTATAATTGAATATAAATAACATTTTAACTATTAAACTATAGCATCTTAAGAAATTATTTTCTAAATGTAATTATGATCACTTTGGGATATTTAATTTTATATTTCTTAATCCAGCTCAGAACCATCATGACTTTCCATAGAAAAAATAGAAACACAACTTGGTTAAGCCTAACACAAATCACTCAGCTATCTATAAATGCATGATTTATGCAGACCAGAAAGTCCGACATCGTATTCCTTAGCTGTCTTTGCATTAGAAACTTATTGTTATGCAAAAATCCATAGTTTTTCTCTTAAAATACATATCATACAAATAGAAAAGTAGAAATATTTTATTATAATTGCCATCATCACAAATTTAATGCTAAAATGATTCAATTTAATGCTAAAATGTCACAAAAGCCAAGACAGATATATTTGTTATAGATAAAGAAGTCCATGAAAATCATGTTAAAGTGGAGGTGAGAATCACTTAAGATTATTTACAATACAATTACCTAGGACGTTTGAACTGAAAAGGAAACAAAAAGGACACAAATGACTGAAAAAATAAATGACAAAAAGAACTCCTTTTTTCCCTTAAAGAGAAGCCAGTTAGGAAGGGAATTGGGAGCATTTAAAATGTAATAGAGCTGTGTGCGATTTTCTTCCAGGACTGAGAACCATAGTGTTATCTGGTGAAAAATGAATATGAGACATTTATTGCTGCTGAGGGATTCCCTGGGCCGCCTGTGATAGGTCTGGACTGAGGCTTTGCTTGAAGGTTATGCGAAGACTTTGTCATTCAAAGTCGGCACCACTGACAAGCACTATCCTCAGTAGGGCTAGCCTGAGCTCCGGTGGATAAACAAAGGGGTGAGATATATTAGTAAATGTGTGGAACCCTTCTACTTCCCCACAATTACTCATTCAGATTTATGGTGCATGATTTTCACTCACTCTGACCAGGGTCACTGATCATGCTGTAAAGAGTCTCATATCAATAAATACATATAGATCACCTAAGTTGAAATCTGCACATGCCAATGTAGACATCACAATAGAATGTCAGTCATTAAACTGTGGTCATACATACTTCTGATCTCAAACAATCATTCCCTACCTTTATCAACCACCATTTTCAACAGGCTTAGCACTAAATTTTTTTACTCTTTCTAAAAAGCAAATTCTCTTGCACAGACCAGAGATTTACTGCTCCAGAGGACATTAAAAATATTCCAAAGGTTTTGATGGCCGTTTTAAAAAAGAAGTCCCCAAAAGATTTTGAAACGCGAGCATCACTGGAACAAATGCAAGATTTCCCAAGGTGATTACCTTGAAATAGATGACTCTAATTTGGGATTTATATGTATATATTTTGCCAGTTCTGAAATCTTCATCAAAATATCAGTTATTTAACCTTATACTGCCTCAACTCTTGACTTTGTGCTTACTCTAGAAAAGGAAGATTACTCACTTGACAATCTTCACCATTTCAGTAAATGGATACCCAACTAGTTTATCAGTCTAAAAACCTTATGGTCATCCCTGACTCTTTTAACTGTTTGTAGCTACAACCAATCTAAAAGCAAATCTGACCAAAGCAATGGAGCCTTGGTCAGATTTACATGAAAATTCATAATAATTGAAAAACTATTAGACTTAATAAGAGAGGTTAGCAATGTCAGTATATCAAAGTTCAATTTACTTCTACATTCCAGCAATAAGAAGTTAGAAAATACTATTTAAGAAGAAGATGTTATTTTTAACAGTAACAACAACATCAAAAATAAAGTATCAGTGCAAATCTATCAAAAGATGCAAGATGTTATTGCCGAAATCTAAATAAAGGGAGAGCTATAGCATGTTCATGGTTAGCAATAGGCAATGTTATAAATATAGCAATTCTCTCCAAATCAATGTGTGATTAAATAGATTTGTAATCGAAATCTAGTTAAAATAGTTCACCTTTATTGTGGAATTTGACAAGCTGATTGTAAAATATATTTAGAAAACCAAGTACATATCTGAAGAAGAATTAGGGACAAATTTGCCATGCCAGCTAACAAGAGCTATTATAATGTTACAGGAATTATGTAACTACAGTAATATACAGTAATTAATATTGAGGTAGGGAGTGACAAATACACCTGTGGAACATGACAGCCTAGAAACAGGCTCATGTATATGTGAAAATCGGATATATGACATAACTGGCATTATGCTCAGCATGGAAAGGATGGACAATTCAATAAACTGTACTCCAATGATTTCTTATCCACATGGGAAAAATTAAAGTGGATTCTTCCCCTATTACATACACAGAAATCAATACTAGATGGTTCAAAGATTTAAGTGTTAAACACAAAACATTAAATTTCAAAAGACAATATACGTTTTTATAATCTTGAGTGCAAGAAATGATTCTTAAATAAGATCCCAAACAAAAATAATAAAGAAAAGCATTGCCACTTTTTACTATATTAAAGGTAAAATTTTCTGATTATTACCATTTGCAGCAACCTGGATGGACCTAGAGATTGTCATACTGAGGAAAGTTAAGTCAGACAGAGAAGGACAAATATCATATGATATCACTTATATATGGCATCTAAAAAAAATGGTACAAATGAACTTATTTACAAAACAGAAATAGAGCTATAGATGTAGAAAACAAACTTAGAGTTACCAGGGGGTAAGGGAGGGAGGGATAATTGGAAGATTGAGATGGACATATACACACTACTATATATAAAATAGATAACTAATAAGGAGCTACTGTATATAGCACAGGGAATTCTACTCAATACTCTGTAATGACCTGTATGGGAAAAGAATCTAAAAAAAGAGTGGATATATGTATATGTATAACTGATTCACTTTGCTGTACACCTGAAACTAACACAACACTGTAAATCAACTAAACTCCAATAAAAAAAAATTTTTAAGTCAAAATATTAATTAAAAATTTCTGATTTTCAAAAGACATGATACAGAAAATGAAAGCAAAAACTGGGGGGAGATATTTGCATGCCATGTAACTAATAAGTGACTAGGCTCCAAAAAATATAAAGAATTTATAGAAATTAACCAGATGAAGACAATCAATCTAGTAGAAACATGGAAGAACACCACGAACTGGCTTTTCTTAGAAGAGGAAACAAAATAGCTACTATATATTTATATGAAAAGTTACTTAGGTACATTATATCAGTAAATTGCATATTAAAACCACAACAAGATGCCTTTTCACATCTAATGGGTTGATAATAACTTAATAAAATGAGAATTCCAAACATTGGTGAAGATATGTAACCAAAAACTCTTGAATATCATTGAGTGGAGTGTAGATTGGTTTAACCACTTTAAAAAACAACTTGGAATTACCCAGCAAAGTTATAACCTAGCAATTCTGCTTCTAGATATACCCCTTAAGAAATTCTTGAACAAGTGCTCTAAGAAACATGTACAAGAGTGTTCATGTTAAACCATCAAGTCAAGAACTGTGAAAGCATCTGAGATTTCATCTTGCTTGCAAGCTAACAAGTTAACCAGTCAGTTTTATAGATATTGGTAGAAATACATGAAGTACAAGGGTTAGAGACGAAAGATAGTTTACTGTTCACAGCAAAAGTAACAGTCAGAGTAATACTGTAGGCATCCCCCATCCAGTTCCCACAGGATGCTGTGGTGAGGGCTAGGTGTTTCTTTTATAAGCAATGAAAATGCATTACTCACAGAAACCCTGAGATAAAGAGACTGTGATCTTATATAAGGGCTGCTGACAAACCTGCCTATTCTATCCAGTGAGTGACATGATCTTATTAGCCTGAGATGTAAGCAATCTCTCTGGGAGAGGAGGAAGGCCTCTGTATCTCTTTTACCTCAGAATGTCTTCAGGGAAGGGGATGTGTCTATATTTATTACCTGGGAACATAAATGAATTCATTCCAGAACAAGTCACTAACTCCATCTATCCAGGGCTGTTTGCTTATACCAATATTGCTAAAATGATATTACTGGAGCAAATGGGTTGTTAGTGCTTAGATGTTTAGCAACAGGAGAGATTCATGGAGAAACTGTATCCTCACAGTTAATAACAGCACAGTTTGTAATGCTAAAACAAAGCAAAACAAAACCACAATGCTTAATGACAGAAATCTTGGGGGGACTATACTGTGGAATATCCAAATACAGAAATACTATGCCAGAGTGAAAAATGAAATGAAATATGACTTTCATCCATGTGCATGAATCCTATGTTAAGAAACAGAAAAATACACAGAAATATATACATTTATCTGAGTTCAGAAAGAAGAAAAACTATTAAATAGTTTCATTAGAGTTGTACACATAGGAAATAAAATCGTGATGAAAACAGAAAATTATTAACAGAAAATAGCATTTAACTCCGAGGGAAAAGAAAGATACTGTGATTAGGGATAGTCACATGGAATTTTCCAAAGGATTGGAAACATTGTACTTCTTGAGCTTGGTGACAGGTATTTTTTAAATTAATATTCTTTCAATTGTACATAAACGTTATATACAATACTTTGCAAATAGGATATATTTCACAGTTAAACTCAAAAACAATTTAAAGAGTAGATTACAGATTGGATAAAGGGAAAAGGGGGGAGGAAAGACTTCTACATTAAAAAAAATCTCTGATCAATATTTACTATGTACCAGCACTGTCCAGTTGAACAGGATTTCTGGTCAGGCAGGGCTCAAAGCTATCTACAGCAGTGAACAAGGCAATGACTTAGCTCCCGTGCTTGGGTGAGGTGGTAGAACCAACTAGAAGGCTGGCAAGGCTCTTTGGCATCTTGACCACTGGGAATGGGACTGCAGTGGAGAAGGGTGGAGGGACTTGCAACAACCAGCACTCAGATATTGGCAGAGTGAGTTCCAACTGGCAGTTCTTAAACGGTAGTTCCAACCAGCATCTTTGGTCCTTTGTAGATGGTGGTGCAGTCTGATCTGGAAACCCCATGGGGCACAGGTAGGTCTGATTTGGAGCTCAAATGAAGAGCCATACTGGCCCTGGAGCCTGGTGTTCCCCCACCCCTATTTCCATCTAGGCAGGTGAGCTGAGTCTTAGCCCTAAACATCACTGAGTATGTAGATTGCAGCCTCACCCAACCAGGAAGCCTTGTCTGAGCATCTGGGAAGGTGTGTAGCCCAGCAATGCAATTCCTGAATGTAGCTCTTGAAATGAAAGCCCAGGTAACAACACTGATGGGCAGCAGAGCAAAGCAGGTATCTTGGCCAAAGAACTTGAGGCACAAGCTATTTCTTCCAGGAGAAGAGGAAAAGAAAGATACAGGGCTTCCCTGGTGGCACAGTGGTTGAGAGTCTGCCTGCTGATGCAGGGGACACGGGTTCGTGCCCCGGTCTGAGAGGATCCCACATGCCGCACAGTGGCTGGTCCTGTGAGCCATGGCCGCTGAGCCTGTGCTCCGCAACGGGAGAGGCCACGACAGTGAGAGGCCCGCGTACCGCAAAAAAAAAAAAAAAAAAAAGAAAGAAAGATACAGAAAGTATGTTTAAAGCAACAACAGCTGAAAACTTGCCAAACTTGGGGAGAGAAATGGACATCCCGATTCACAATGCCCAAAGAACCTGAACAGTCTACTACTGAGACTTGTTCTAATTAAACTGTCAGAAGTCAAAGACAAAGAAAGGATTTTGAAAGCAGCAAGAGAAAAGAGACAAGTTAAGAGACAAGTTACATGCAAGGGAACACACCCAGAAGACTGAGGCAGATTGGTCAACAGAAACTTTTCAGGCCAGGAGAGGATGAGATGATATATTCAAAATATTGAAAGAAAAAAACCCGATCATCCAAGAATCCTATACCCAGAGAAGTTGTTCTTCAGAAATGAAAGAGAGATAAAGACTTTTCTGAACAAACAAAAGCTGAGGGACTTGATCACCACAAGACCTACCTTATAAGAAATGCTAACGAGAGTTCCCTGAGTGGAAGTAAAAGGACACTAATTAACCTCATGAAAACATAAGAAGATAGCATAAAACTCACTGGTAATGGTAAATATATTGTGAAAGACAGATTCTGTGACCTGTAATGGTGGTACATAGTCCAGTTGCAACTCTAGTTTAAAAGCTAAATAACAAACATAGTAAAAATAACCATAACTACAATAACATGTTGTTGAGTAAACAATATAAAAATATGTAAACTGTAACATCAATAACCTAAACCCCCTAGGGGGAGAAGTTTAGGAATGATACAGAAGTTAAGTTGTTAGTTTAAAATCAGTTTTATAATTTTAAGCTATTTTCGTAAGCTTCATGCTAACCACAAGGGAAAAACTGGTAAAGTACACAACAGAACATGATAAATAAGTCAAAGAATATTAATACCAAAAGAAAAACAAAACACAAACAAGACAGCAATATAAGAAACAAAGAAAAATGAATCTACAAAATAGCCAGAAAACACAACTACACTGTTGGTGGGAATGTAAATGGGTAAAACCACTATGGAGAACAGTATGGAGGTTCCTTAAAAAACTAAAAACAGAGCTACCATATGATCCAGCAATCCCACTCTTGGGCATATATTTGGAGAAAACCATAATTTGAAAAGATATATGTACACCAATGTTCATTAAGCACTATTTACAATAGCAAAGACATGGAAGCAACCTAAATGTCCATCGATAGATGAATGGATAAAGAAGATGTGGTGTGTGTGTGTGTGTGTGTGTGTGTGTGTATGTATACACACACACACACAATGGAATATTACTCAACCATAAAAAAGAATGAAATAATGCCATCTGCAGCAACATGGATGGACCTAGATATTATCATACTAAGTGAAGTAAGTCAGACAGAGAAAGACAAATACCATATGATATCACTTACATGTGAAATCTAAAAATGATACAAATGAACTTATTTACAAAACAGAAACAGACTCACAGGCTTAGAAAACAAATTTATGGTTACCAAAGGGGAAAGCTGGGGGAGGGATAAATTAGGTCAGATTAACATATACACACTACAATATATAAAATAGATAACCAACAAAGACCTATGTATAGCACAGGGAACTCTACTCAACACACTGTAATAACCTAAATGGGAAAAGAATCTGAAAAAGATAGATATATGTATATGTATAACTGAATCACCTTGCTGTACACCTGAAACTAACACAACATTGTAAATCAACTATACTCCAATATATAATAAAAGTTAAATAAATTTTAAAAAGAAAAATAAACTGACCTCAAATAAACAATCTAATTCTCTCCTTCAAGGAACTAGCAAAAGAAGAACAAACTGGGTCCAAAGTTAGTAAAAGAAAGGAAATAATAATGCTTAGAGTGGAAATAAATGAAATAGAGGGAAGGAAAACAATAGAAATAATTAACCAGACTGTGAGTTGGTCCTTTGGAAACAGAAACAAAATTGACAAGTCTTTAGCTAGACTAACCAATGAAAAAAGAAAGAGAACCCAAATCTACAAAATTATAAATAAAAATGGAATTGTCATACTGATACCCAAGAAATACAAAGCATCATAAGAAGCTACTATGAACTATATGCCAACAAACTGGAAAACCTGGAATAAATGGAAAAATCCTTAGATACTTACAACCCACAAAGAATGAATCCAAAAGAGAAAGAAAATATGAACAGTTCAGTTACTCAGAGATTGAACCAGTAATCAAAAATCTCCAAACGTAGAAAAGTTCAGGACCAGATGGCTTTACTGGTGAATTTTACCAACTATTTAAAGAAAAATTAGTACCAATCTTTATCAACCTCTTCCAAAATATCAAAGAGGAGGGAACACTCCACAACTCACTTTATGATGCCAGCATTACCGTAACAGCAAAGCTAGAAAAGGACACTACAAGAAAAGAAAACTACAGATCAATGTTCCTGTAAAAATTCTCATAAGATACCAGCAAACTGAATTCAGTAGCACATTAAATGGATCATTCACCATGATCAAGTAGGATTTATCCCTGGGATGCAAGGATGGCACAAATCAGTAAATGTGATACGTAGCATTAACATAATGAAAGAAAAAAATATAATCATCTCAATAGATGCAGAAAAAAGCATTTGACAAAATACAACATCCATTCATGATAAGAACTCTTAACAAGGGCTTCCCTGGTTCTGCAGTGGTTAAGAATCTGCCTGTGGGGCTTCCCTGATGGCTCAGTGGTTGAGAGTCCACCTGCCGATGCAGGGGACACAGGTTCATGCCCAGGTCCGGGAGGATCCCATGTGCCACGGAGTGGCTGGGGCCGTGAGCCATGGCCGCTGGGCCTGTGCGTCTGGAGCCTGTGCTCCGCAATGGGAGAAGCCACAACAGTGAGAGGCCCGCGTATCGCAAAAAAAAAAAAAAAAAAAAAAAAAAAAAAAGAATCTGCCTGTCAGTGCAGGAGACATGGGTTCAAGCCCTGGTCTGGGAAGATCCCACATGCCACAGAGCAACTAAGCCCGTGCACCACAATTACAAAGTCTGTGCTCTAGAGCCCGTGAACCACAACTACTGAGCCTGCGTGCCACAACTACTGAAGCCAGCATGACTAGAGCCTGTGCTCCACAACAAGAGAAGCCACTGCAGTGAGAAGCCTGCACACCACAACAAAGAGTAGCCCCTGCTCGCCACAACTAGAGAAAGCCCGTGTGCAGCAATGAAGACCCAATGCAGTCAAAAATAAATAAATTAATTAATTTAAAAAAAACTCTTAACAAATTAGGTACAGAAGGAACATATCTCAATATAATAAAGGTCATATTTGACAAGTCCACAGGTATCACACTCAGTGGTGAAAAACTAAAAACTTTTCCTCTAAATCAGGAACAAGACAAGGGTGCCCACTTTCACCACTCCTATTCAACATAATACTGGAAGTCGTAGTCACAACAATCCGGAAAGAAAGAGAAATAAGGCAGCAGAATTGGAAAGGGAAAAATACATAGTCTCTATTTTCAGATGATATGACTTTATATTTGGAAAATCCCAAATAGTCCATCAAAAAGCTGTTAGATCTAACTAATGAATTCAGTAAAATTACAGGGCACAAAATGATCACACAAAAATCAGTAGCTTCTATACACTAACAACTAATTATCTGAAAAACATGTAAAGAAGATGAGTTCATTTACAAAAGCATCAGAAACAAATAAAATACTTAGAATAAATTTAACTGAGGAGGTAAAAGATCTCTACACTGAAAGCTATAAGACATGGGGGAAAGGAATCAAAGACACAAATAAATGGAAAGGTATCAAGTGCCATGGATTGGAGGAATTAATACTGTTAAAATGTCTATAGTATCCAAAGACATCTATAGCTTCAAGGGAGTCACGGTAAAAATTCCAATGGCATTTTTTACAGAAGTGGAAATAACAATCATAAAATTTATATGGAACCACAAAAGACTGTGAAAAGCCAAAGCAATTCTAAAAAAAAAAAAAAAAAAAAAAAAAAACAAAGTGGGAGGTATCCCATTCCCTGATTTCAAGCTATATTATAAATGTATAGCAATTAGTGTGGTACTTGCATAAAAACAGACATACTGACAAATGGAACCAAAGCAAGAGCCCAGAAATAAACCCATGCATATAAGGTCAACTTATACGACAAGAGAGCCAAGAGTACTCAATGGAGAAAATAGAGTCTCTTCAATAAATGGTGCTGGGAAAACTGATATTCACATGTAAAAGGATGAAACTAGACCCCTAACTTATACCACTCATAAAAACTTACTCAAAATTCATAGAAGATTTACATGTAAAATTGAACACAATAAAACTCCTAGAAGAAAATATAGAAAAAAACTCCTTGACATGGGTCTTGGCAATGATTTTTTTAGATATCATTGGTATCACCTAAAGTACAAGCAAGAAAACAAAAATTTTACACGTGGGACTACATCAAACTTCAAGGTTTCTAAACAGCAAAGGAAATCATCAACAAAATGAAAAGACTACCTATGGAATGGGACAAATATCTGCAAATCCTAGATCTAATAAGGGGTTAGTACCCAAAATACATAAAGAACTCATACAACTCAGTAGCAAAAAACCAAATAATCAAAAAAATGGGCAAAGAACCTCAATAGACATTTTTTCAAAGAAGATATACAAATGGTCAACAGGTATATGGAGGGATGCTCAATATCACTAATCATTAAGGAAATGCAAATCAAGATTACAATGAGATATCACCTCACACCGATAAGAACGGCTGTCATCAAAAAGACAAGATATAAAAAATGCTGGCAAGGATGTGTAGAAAAGAGAACCGTTGTACACTGTTCATGGGACTGTAAGTTGGTACAGTCATTGTGGAAAACAGTATGGAGGTTCTTAAAAAATTTTAAAAAGAGAACTGCTATATGATCCAGCAATTCCACTTTGGGTATTTATTGAAGGACATGAAAACACCATCTCAAAGAAGTATCTGCACCCTTTTGTTCACTTCAGCATTATTGACAATAGCTAAGACATGTAAACAGCCTAAAATGTCCATCAGTGGATGAATGGATAAGGAAGTTGTGGTAAAAATATGCATTGAAATACTATTCAGCCATAAAAAAGAAGGAAATCCTGCCATTTATGACAACATGGATGGACCTTGAAGGCATTATGCTAAAAGAAATAAATCAGACACAGAAAGACAAATACTGTAAGATCTCACATGTTGAATCTAAAAACAAAACTCATGGAAAAAGAGGTCAGATTTGTGGTTACCAGTGGCAGTGGGTGGGGGTGGGGTAACTGGATGAAGGTGGTCAAAAGGTACAAACTTCCAGTTGTAAGGTAAGTCACTACCAGGATATAATGTACTGCATGATGACTACAGTTAAGGCTGCTGTATGGTATATTTGAAAGCTTCTAAGAGTAGCTCCTAGAAGTTCTCCTCATAAGGAAAAAAAACCTTTTGTTTTGTATCTCTGTGAGATGATGGATGTTAACTAAACTTATTGTGGTAATCATTTCACAATACATGTAAGTCAGTATTCCATACACCTTAAAATTAGACAGTGCTATATATGAAGTATATCTCAAGAATACTGAAAAAACTAATAAAAAGAAAATGTATACATACAGTAGAATATTATTCACTCTTAAAGAAGAAGTGACGTTGGTGACAACATGGATGGACCTGGAGAACATTATCTGAGTGAAATAAGCCAGACACAGAAAGACAGATACTGTATGATCTCACTTATATGTGGAATCTAAAATAGTCAAACCCATAGAAGCAGAGAGTAGAATGGTCATTGCAGTAGCTAGGAGTAGGAGTCAGTGGGGAGCTGATGGTCAAAGTATACAAAATTTCAGTAATGCAAGATAAATAAGTTCTGGAGCTACTATAGAGCACAGTGCCTATAGCTAACAACACTGTGTTGTATACTTAAAATTTGCTAAGAGAATAGATTTTATGTTAAGTGGTTCTTACCACACACAAAAAATAAATGGGGGCAGGTGTGACAAAGGAGACATGAAAATAAAATGGAGAAAAGACAGCCGCTTCAGTAAGTGGTGCTGGGAAACTGGACAGCTACATGTAAAAGAATGAAATTAGAACACTCCCTAACAGCATACACAAAAATAAACTCAAAATGGATTAAAGACCTAAATGTAAGGCCAGACACTATAAAACTCTTAGAGGAAAACACAGGCAGAACACTCTATGACAGGAATCACAGCAAGATCCTTCTTGACCCACCTCCTAGAAAAATGGAAATAAAAACAAAAATAAACAAATGGGACCTAATGAAACTTAAAAGCTTTTGCACAGCAAAGGAAACCATAAACAAGACGAAAAGACAACCCTCAGAATGGGAGAAAATATGTGCAAGTGAAGCAACTGACAAAGGATTAATCTCCAAAATTTACAAGCAGCTCATGCAGCTCAATATCAAAAAAACAAACAACCCAATCCAAAAATGGGCAGAAGACCTAAACAGACATTTCTCCAAAGAAGATATACAGATTGCCAACAAACACATGAAAGGATGCTAAACATCACTAATCATTAGAGAAATGCAAATCAAAAGTACAGTGAGGTATCACCTCACACCGGTCGGAATGGGCATCATCAAAAAATCTATAGACAATAAATGCTAGAGAGTGTGTGGAGAAAAGGGAACCCTCTTGCACTGCTGGTGGGAATGGGAATTGATACAGCCACTAGGGAGAACAGTGTGGAGGTTCCTTAAAAAACTAAAAATAGGGCTTCCCTGGTGGCGCAGTGGTTGAGAGTCCGCCTGCCGATGCAGGGGACATGGGTTCGTGCCCCGGTCCGGGAAGATCCCACATGCCGCGGAGCGGCTGGGCCCGTGAGCCATGGCCACTGAGCCTGCGCGTCTGGAGCCTGTGCTCCGCAACGGGAGAGGCCACAACAGTGAGAGGCCTACATACTGAAAAAAAAAAAAAAAAAAAAAAAAACTAAAAATAGAACTACCATAGACCCAGCAATCCCATTACTGGCATGTACCCAGAGAAAACCATAATTCAAAAAGACACATGCACCCCAATGTTCACTGCAGCACTATTTAAAATAGCTAGATCATGCAAGCGACTTAAATGTCCATCAACAGACGAATGGATAAAGAAGATGTGGTACATATATACAATGGAATATTACTCAGCTATAAAAAGGAACAAAATTGGGTCATTTGTAGAGACATGGATGGACCTAGAGACTGTCATATAGAGTGAAGTAAGTCAGAAAGAGAAAAACAAATATCGTATATTAACGCATATATGTGGAACCTAGAAAAATGGTACAGATGAATTGGTTTACAAGGCAGAAATAGAGATACAGATGTAGGGAACAAACGTATGGACACCAAGGGGGGAAGGGTGGGTGGGATATGAACTGGGCGATTGGGATTGATATATATACACGAATATGTATAAAATAGATAACTAAAGAGAACCTGCTGTATGGCACAGAGAACTCTACTACACTTTGCTGTACAGTAGAAACTAACACAACATTGTAAAACAACCATACCCCAAACAAACAAACAAAAAAAATAAAGGGGGCAGGAGGAAACTTTGGGAGGTGATGAAGGTATTTATGGCCTTGATGGTAGTGATTGTTTCATACGTGTATACTTATCCCCAAACTCATCAAGTTGTATACATTAAATGTATATACTACATGCCAATCATAACTCAATAAGGTGTTTTTTTTTTTTAAATAGGTGTAGCTGGGGCTACAGTTATCTGAAGGCTTAACTAGGGGTGAGGGATCAACTCCCCATTTCGTGCACATGCCTGCTGACAAGAGGCCTTAGCTCCTCACTGGCTCTTCACAGAGACCTGAGTTCCTTGCCACATGGACCTTTCCACAGGGCTGCCAGAGTGCCCTTATGACATGAAAGTTGATTTCCCCTAGAGTGAGTGATCCCAGAGGGAGGGCGGGGGGCCGGGAGGAGAAAGTGAGAGAGAGCACAAGGCAGAAGTCACAATGTTTCTTATGACTTGGGCTAAGAAGTGACGTTCTCTCACTTCCACCATGCTCTAGTGCTTACTTTGATATGAGGAAGGCACGTCCACAAGAGTGAATCCTAGGAGGCAGGGACCATGAGTTACCATCTTGGAGACTGGTTAACACAAGAGGTTGTATCAATACTTTAAGCCAGAGATGATGAGGGCCTTTAACAAAAGGAATTGCAGTGGGGGAAGGAAGTAGAGAATGAATTGATAAATATTTAAGGCACAGTATTAATGGACCTTGGTGACTAGGAAGGTATGGGAGAGAGAAAAGGAAGAATGAGAGACAACCTCAAATTCTAGCTTGCATGCCTGAGTAGAAGGTAGTACCTCAAAGTCAGGAGAAAGAGGAGTTTCAGTGGGAAAATGTTTGTTCTTATTCCTTGTCACCTCTATCAAAGGCTGTTCTGAACAGGTCTTGCTCTCTTCAACCCTCATCATGTTCTAAGGGCATCTCATTCTCAGCTTGCAACACGGTCTTCTTTCTTAGAGGATAGTAAGACAATTTGATGTTGAATCACATCAACTCTCAATCTCACCATCTCAAGATAACATGATTTTTTGGTTCCAAGACTCATTTTCTTTTTTTTTCTCCAAGCGTAACATATCTGAAACTGGTATATATGTTCCAGTCAACTATATTTTAGATTCAATGAAATATGGCATATTGGTAACTTCATTTTTTTTCATGCTTTCTGTTTACCTCAAAGGAAGACAGAAAGAGCCTTCTTTAAAAAGCAAACAACAAGCAAATGCTTGATTATTTACCAGAGCCCTAGTGTCTTGGGACAGTCTATTTTTAACTCCTTTATTTCAGTTTGCCTACTGGATAGTCCAGGCTTTATACATCCCCAGCTTCACCATCAGGATCCATGCATCAAGAAAATGCATTGAGAAGAGAGGCATGAGTGAAGTCAAATTGTGAAGGTTTATTTAGATTTTCCCAAACCACTCTTTTTTTAAAGATTAATTAATTCATTAATTAATTTATCTTTGGCTGTGTTGGGTCTTCGTTGCTGCGTGCAGGCTTTCTCTAGTTGCAGCGAGTGGGGCTACTCTTTGTTGCGGTGCGTGGGCTTCTCATTGTGGTGGTTTCTCTTGTTGCGGAGCACGGGCTCTAGGCACGCGGGCTTCAGTAGTTGTGGCACATGGGCTCAGTAGTTGTGGCACACGGGCTGAGTTGCTCTGCAGCACGTAGGATCTTCCCGGACCAGGGTTCGAATCCATGTCCCCTGCACTGGCAGGCAGATTGTTAACCACTGTGCCACGTGCGAAATCCCCAAACCACTTTAAGTCCCTAACAATTCCTGTGGTGTTTACACTCTATGTTTAAGCCAGTATATGGTTGTTGGAAGGCTTCTCCTTCAAGATAGTGATGGGTATATTCCCATCAAAACACTGTTCCAATCAAAACATTTTTCAAGTGTTGGGTGCTTGCCTGGAAGAAAAAAACAAAAAAAAAAGACAGAGTACAAAGGAAGGATATTTGATCCTTGACAGCCAGGGCAGACAGTCCAGACCTCCAGCTGTGCTCTCAGCTTGCTGTCTTATTCTTTTGGCCTGAGGCATCTTTTGTATCTTGTAAGAATGGAGAGACCTAGCAAGGACACCTCACTGTCCAATTACACCTAATAGAGCAGGAACCATGATCTAAACCTTACAAATCATTTTTGGATGGGAGGAAACATTAATGGATTTTCATCAACTTAAGAGATAAAACTGCAATGCCTCTTCTGTAGGTTTCATTTGTTAGTTTGTTTGGCTGAAACATTAAATAATCCTAGTTGGAAGTACCTTCTTTTGAAACTGAGATATGGACCCTGCATGGTTCTGTGGGCTTCTAACACCAAGGTCTTGTTAAACAAATTTTTTATGTGGTGGATTTCTCTATCAGATTCTTCTTTTGCAGTAAAATTTCTGAAAAATATTTTATATTTATTTTTTCCTAAATGACAAAGGGAAATCATAATTGGGCTTTTCTAGCTTAGGATGTACTCTTTTGGAAAACAAAGTCCTTATTAATCTTTTTTTTTTTTTTTTTTTTTTTGCGGTACGAGGGCCTCTCACTGTTGTGGCCTCTCCCGCTGCAGAGCACAGGCTCCGGACGCGCAGGCTCAGCTGCCATGGCTCACGGGCCCAGCCGCTCCGCGGCATGTGGGATCTTCCCGGACTGGGGCACGAACCCATGTCCCCTGCGTCAGCAGGTGGACTCTCAACCACTGCGCCACCAGGGAAGCCTGGTCCTTATTAATCTCGATACTGTTCCTTCTCTGCTCCATCCAGAGTTTCTTCCACCTCCTTTGTATCCAATCTCTTCTTTGAGCTTCTTTCATTCTTGTAATAAAATCTTCATGTCTCTGCTTCCCATGAACAAAAGAAAATCCTTCCCTAGATGCTGCTACTTCTTTTACGATGATCTAATTCATTTTTCCCCTTTGCTTTCCTAAATTCTTGAAAAAATGATGTAATCCAACTACCTTCCTTTCTCTTCTCAAGCCCTTTGTAACTGGGCTTCTGCCCCAGTGGTTTGTTGAAACCGTTCTCTTGAAAATCTTGAGTTGTTGTTAAATCCTTTGGGTTTTTATAATTTTCTCACCATCATTGACATTCCTCCTTTCTACTCCTCTCTCTCTCTCTTTTTAAAAAAATTCTATCCACTCATATCCTCTTCCTAAAATCCTTCACTTCCTGAAGCGGAATGTGGTCATGTCATTCCCTTCTCCGCATTGATCACAGACTCTCAATGTGGTTTATAGAATCTACTGTTATCTGGCCCTGCTTATTATACCACCAGGCCCATCTCTTTCCACTTGCTGCCGTATACTCCGTGCTTCAGCCAGGCTGAATTACCTGAATTACTCGTAGTTCCTTGAATATCCCAGGCGTACTCTAACCCATCTTTGGACTTTCCGTATGCTGTTTCCTCTTCTGGGACATCCATTCATACTTATGATTCTTACTTATATTATGTTGTTACATGCTTGTTTATTTTTGTCACATCCAAAACTGTAAGCTCCTAGAAGCAAAAACTATAAACCCTTTTACTGTTGCATCTTCATCGCTCAATGTAATGCCTCTCACCTGGTAGTCGTTCAGTGGCTATTTGTTGACTGACTGCACGCACTATGCAAAAATCCACGCAGCATTCAATCCTGCCACCAAGACCCTCAGTGCTCTTTCTTTTTTTCCTATTGGTCTTAGTCCTGTTTAATCCTTACACCTCTTAGTACATCATAGCCTCTTGTCTTTTCTCTATTTCAGAATCTTTCCCTTCTCTTGTCTGACACAGCTGCAGAGTGTTGTTCATAAGAGACAACTGACCATGTCCCTTCTTTGCTAAGTAATTTTCAATGACTCCTCTGCTTGTATTATAAAGGTCACGCCTATGGAATTTCTGTCGGCAGGGATAATATACTTACCCGTTTTTTTCTCTCACCAGCCTTGTTCTAACTCACCTCCACTCTAGTAAGCAGACTACCTGCTCCATAATTTCCTATGCATGCTGTTCTCCCTCAGTCATCAGAGGGACTTTCTCCCTCTCTAATGACATTTTAGCCATGCTCAGCTCATTTGCCACTTCCCCATAAATATTTCCCTGAGTGCCCTGGGGCACAGTGCAGCTTCTTTCTTCTGTGTCCCAGAGCACTTTGTTTTTAACCCCTTTAGGCACTTGTTATATCCTACCCTCATTTAAGGATTTTTTTTTTTTTTTTTTTTTTTTGCGGTACGCGGGCCTCTCACTGTTTGTGGCCTCTCGCGATGCGGAGCACAGGCTCCGGACGTGCAGGCTCAGCGGCCATGACTCACGGGCCCAGCCACTCCGCGGCACGTGGGATCCTCCCAGACCGGGGCATGAACCCCCGTCCCCTGCATCGGCAGGCACACTCTCAACCACTGCGCCACCAGGGAAGCCCCAAGGCTCTTTGTATTTGCAATTCAGTGATAAGGTGAGAATGGATCTTTCTCATTTATTCATTTTTGTATTCCCCAGAGTGCCCTGCCCATATATGCTCAATAAATGCTGTTGAATCAAATATGTAAATTAAAGATATTACAACTTAATGCTAGGTTTTAAATCACAGTAAGTTATATATTTTACCTTTCATCCAAAAAATTATGGATGGTGACCACATTCAAAAACCTAGTGGTAGTTACGTTAGAGTTTTATTAATGCTTTTCTTTTTTAAGCATAGGATCTTCCCTAACTTATATGAAAGGAAGACTAGCTGAATTAAGCAGGGCATGAAATGCACCCATCCCTTAAGATACCGTAATAAAGAACATGAATATTAAACATGCTTCTTATGTTTTAAAAAAAATGACTTAAAAATATGGTAGCTGGGCCTCCCTGGTGGCGCAGTGGTTGAGAGTCCGCCTGCCGATGCAGGGGATACGGGTTCGTGCCCCGGTCTGGGAGGATCCCATATGCCGCGGAGCGGCTGGGCCCGTGAGCCATGGCCGCTGGGCCTGCGCATCCGGAGCCTGTGCTCCGCAACGGGGGAGGCCACAACAGTGAGAGGCCCGCATACCGCAAAAACAAAACAAAACAAACAAACAAACAAACAAAAAAAATATATATGGTAGCTAAAGCGTTTAGAAAAAAAAATGAGCCTCAGGGCTTCCCTGGTGGCGCAGTGGTTGAGAGTCCGCCTGCCGATGCAGGGGACACGGGTTCGTGCCCCGGTCCGGGAGGATCCCACATGCCACAGAGCAGTTGGGCCCGTGAGCCATGGCCGCTGAGCCTGTGCGTCTGGAGCCTGTGCTCCGCAATGGGAGAGGCCACAACATTGAGAGGACCACGTACTGCAAAAAAAAAAAAAAAAAAAAAAAAAAAGAGCCTCATTTAGTATTTTAGAAACTCTCCTCACTTATGCCTTCCAATTCTTCTTATGCTGTCAGGTTGCCAAAGGAAAGAACTGTTTTCTGTTGCATTCTGAACTAGTGACCATTTCTTTTGGACGCTGCACTCAGTAAAATATTTGTTGTGTAACACGCACTTGTGCTGCAGTGCCACAACCAGGGGTTCATGCTCTTCTTTCCATTTCTTCATTTTGTGGGTGATGTTGAAAAACTCATCTCAGCTCTAATTTAGAAGGAAGTTGTCTCATTAGTAATATGGAGAGACGCCCTTATCCGAATGAGGGCAGGGAGCTCGTTTAGATGACACACGATACTCTCTTACTCCATTTTATTCTTCACCTCCTCTGAAGCTTTCATTTAGTCATGGACACCCTAAGATCTCTTAGCGAATTCCTCCGACATCATCAATACATCGTGATCATAGATGCTTTCGTGAAGGCTGATGGTGTATTCAGTACTGCATGGGGCATACTGGTAGACCTCATTCTCTGTTTAGTAGAAGCACTCACGAGATAAGATAGAGAAATCATAGGATTCTGCAGGAGAGGTTGCGGACAAAGCAGAGATGTCTATGCCTTTTCCATGTCTAGGGATGGTCAAACATCATGAGAGATTAGTCTCTCAGATAAAGAAATCTGCTTTTATGAATAGTCCCCGAGGATGGACACAGGACAATCTGGCATCTGCCACAGAACAGGTACATCCTGGAGAGCTGCTCCAGGTCAGTAGTCAGGAAGTATTTTTTTCCACTAGAATGAACCTCATGTGGAAGTCTCCTCTGAAATATGAGCCCAAGACACATTGAGTGTCATCTGCAAGTGACAAAAATTATATTTGCTCATTAGCAGGGTTAATGGGCACCTTTCAGCAGTTCTCATTTTTTTTTTTTTTAAATAAATTTATTTATTTATTTATTTTTAGCTGTGTTGGGTCTTCGTTTCTGTGCTAGGGCTTTCTCTAGCTGCAGTGAGCGGGGGCCACTCTTCATCGCGGTGTGCAGGCCTCTCACTATCGCGGCCTCTCTTTTTGCGGAGCACAGGCTCCAGACGTGCAGGCTCAGTAGCCGTGGCTCACGGGCCCCAGTTGCTCCGCGGCATGTGGGATCTTCCCATACCAGGGCTCGAACCCGTGTCCCCTGCATCGGCAAGCAGACTCTCAACCACTGCGCCACCAGGGAAGCCCCAGCAGTTCTCATTTTTAAATTGAGTTTTCTCAGGCATGAATGAAGGGGCTTTGAAATTTAATCAGAATCAAATAAAAGTTACACGCCCTCTCCCTATGATAACTGTGTGGACCCAAGAGAAACATAAGCAAACTATGTGTTGGTGATTTCAGCATCTTTCCACAGAGACTGCTAGGAAACCACAAATGGACTTTAGCAATCAGATCGACATTTCATGGGTGGTCTCCCGTGCTAACCCCAAGCAGTTCACAGACAGCCACATATTTTGATTTGCTTCCTCTCAGGAGGTACTACGTTATATGATGAGATGGCATTAAGACAGTGCAACACTCTTCCTTCTGGTGGGACTGGTAGCTACTGTCTCCTGTGTGGATGAGAGACTGTGACAAGTATGGAGATGAAAGGAAACCTGCCTGGGATATCTAAGTGGAGTTTTCTGGTTGATGCTTGGGTGGATGGGTTTTTACAACACATCACAGATGAATCGAGATTTTTTTTTTCCCCCTAATTCACTCATGGGCAAGTAGAGAAGAATAGGACTAGATAAATTTCTTCTCCCCCCCCCGCTTTTTTCTTTTTTGTTGTGGTAAGAACACTGAACATGAGACCTACCCTCTTTTTTTTTTTTTCTTTTTGCGGTATGCGGGCCTCTCACTGTTGTGGCCTCTCCCGTTGCGGAGCACAGGCTCTGGATGCGCAGGCCCAGCGGCCATGGCTCACGGGCCCAGCCGCTCCGCGGCATATGGGATCCTCCCAGACCGGGGCACGAACCCGTATCCCCTGCATCGGCAGGCGGACTCTCAACCACTGCGCCACCAGGGAGGCCCAGAGACCTACCCTCTTAACAAATTTTTAAATGCATTGTATAACACTGTTAGCTCCAGGCTCAGTGTTGTACAGGAGATCTCTAGAACTTAGTCATTTTGCATAACTGGAAGTTTAAACTTTATCCCTGTTGAAAAGCAGCTCCCCATCTCCTCCTCCCTGTACGCCCAGGCAACTACCATTTTAATCTTTGCTCCTATGAGTTTGAGTATTTTGAATACCTCACAGAAGTGGAATTAAGCAATGTTTGTCCCTCTGTTACTGGTTTATTTCACGTAGCATAATGTCCTCCAGGTTCATCCACATTATTGCACACGGCAGGGTTTCCTTCCTTTTTAAGGCTGAATAATATTCCACTGTATGCGTATGCCACATTTTCTTAATCCATTCATCTGTAAATGCACATACTGTTTCCAAATCTTGGCTACTGTGAATAATGAAGCAATAAACATAGGAATGCAGATAACTCTTCAACATCCTGATTTTATTTCTTTTGGACATATACTCAGAAGAGGGCTTGCTGGATCATGTGGGTAGCTCTACTTTTAATTTTTTTGAGGAACCTCTATACTGCTATCCATAGCAGCTGCTGCATTTTACATTCCCACCAGTGATGTCCAAGGGTTCCAAATTCTTCACATCCTTGTCAAGATTTACTATCATTTTTCTCATATAATAGAAATGGTAACAAGTGTGAGGTGATTTCTCACTGTAGCTTTGATTTACACTTCTCTGATTAGTGATGTGGAACATCTTTCCACATACCTGATATACCCATTGGTCATTTACATGTTTTCTTTGGAGAAATATCTATTTAAATCCTTTGCCTATTTTTTTAATCAGGTTGTTGTTATGATTACTATTATCATTATTTTGCTACTGAGTTTTAGGTCTTTATTATAAATTAACCGCTTAACAGATACATGATTTACAAATATTTTCTCCCATTGTGTAGGTTGTCTCTTCATTTTGTTGATTGTTTCCTTTGCTGTGCAGAAGCTTTATAGTTTGATGTAGTCCCACTTGTCTAGTTTTGCTTTTTTTGCCTGCGCTTCCGGTGTCATATCCAGAAAGTCATTGCTAAAGACAATGTTATGAAGATTTTCCCCTGTTTTCTTCTAGGATTTTTATAGTTTCAGGTGTTAAAGTCTTTAATTAATTTTGAGTTGATTTTTGTGTACTGTGTTAGATAAGGGTCCAACTGCATTCTTTTATATGTGGATATATATAGTTTTATATACATATACATATATTTTTCTCAACACTATTTTTTGAAGAGACTATCCTATCTCCATTCGGCTATATATATGTGAGTTTATTTCTGGGCTACCTATTCTGCTCCACTGCTATATATGTCTGTTATGGTGCCAGCACCAAACTGTTTTAATTCCTGTTGTATGATTTATTTTGAGGTGAGGAAGTGCGATGCCTCCATCTTTTGTTCTTTCTCAAGATGGCTTTGGCTATCTGGGGTATTTTGTGGTTCCATCTGAATTTTACAATTGTTTTTGCTGTTTCTATAAAAAATACCATTTGGTTTTTAATAGGGATTGCCCTGAATCTGTAGACTGTGTTGGAAAGTATAACTATTTTCACAATATTAGATCTTCCAGTGCATGACCATGGGATGTCTTTCTATTTATTTGAGTCTTTAATTCCTTTTAGCAATATTTTGTAGTTTTCAGTGCACAAGTCCAGGAATGACATTCAAGTTTCATAACTAAATCCAATGTTTCCTTTTCATGAAACCGCTACTTTCTGAACTAGGGCTCACATTCTTATATAAAATCAATTTGGCCACTTTTAAGTAAACAACTTTTATGAATTGAGTACTTCCTACACAACTATCAGTTATGCTCGTTTTCTCACATGTCTAGTAGATATCCATTATCACATATTCTTGTCAAAATTTTGACATGAATTTTATACACAAGCCATGCAAACACATATTATCTCTCTGAACACCTGCCTGGCCCCTTTATGCTAGAAACTAAATTTCTTGAGAAACTGCTTCTGAATTATCTTGCACTTAAACAGTCATAATATTAATGGATGCTCACTAAACATGAGCTGATTATGCTCTTTGCTTTGCATTCTTTATTAGGGTTAATTTACCTCAAAAGAAATCTTTTAAAAAACAAACCATTATTAGGTCTATGTGTCCATTACATATAAACTTATTGATACCCTCGGGACACAGAAAAAGGTGTAGAGGCATTGGTTTGTACAATTGTTAAGATCTTGCCTATGTCTTTGACAATAGAGCATAAGACATTTTCTTCTGAAAGCAAAAAATAAACAAACCAACAAAAAGCCCAAACACCTAAAAATCCCCGACAATCATGTTAACCAAATACAATAAGGCTTAGTGGAAAAAAAAAAAAAAGAATACAAAGTGGTAGCCAGAATGATGAGTTTGGTAAGTACTGGAGCTATATCATGATGTATGGTCTTTGATTCAAACTTCAGAGAATCCGTTAAGAAGAAAAATATAGATGTAGGATTCCAGAAGGCCTGAACAATCTTAAACTGTTAAGTTCCTTTGAAAAATGATCTCAGCACAGCTGAGCTGTACAGTGGAAGCAAGTTGACTTATGTCGAAATAAATTCGTGGGGGCCATTTCTGAAGACCCAGAGAGCGCTGCAGGTTGCGTATTAGTGGACTTATATCTAATTTTAGGGACTAGGACGTTTCTGTTCACGTCACCATTTTTCTTGCTCTACCAAAGGAGATCAAAATAAGTACTATTTGGGGCTTCCCTGGTGGCGCAGTGGTTGAGAGTCCGCCTGCCGATGCAGGGGATGCGGGATCACGCCCCGGTCTGGGAGGATCCCACGTGCCGCGGAGTGGCTGGGCCCATGAGCCATGGCCGCTGAGCCTGCGCGTCCGGAGCCTGTGCTCCTCAACGGGAGAGGCCACAACAGTGAGAGGCCCGCGTACCGCAAAAAGAAAAGAAAAGAAAAAAAGTGCCATTTACTGAGAACTAACTGATAGCTTCCCCAGGTTGCAATGTTTTAATTAGAGAGATAGAAAGAAAAGGCCACATTCGGCTGTTCAGTAAAGGAAGTCCTTTATAAAAGCCTTCTAAAAACATGAGACAGAGAAACAAAATGTGTAAAAAATTGGAAAAAAGACTGTAAGCAATGGATGGATTTCTTTTTTTGGTAAATAACTTTAGAGGAAATTAGCACATTCTGAAACTGGATTTACTCTTACTATATAGAAAAGCATCAAAACCTTGTGGAAATGCCTAGATTGATAAACAGGGTACAAAAGCTGACCCCTTTATAGTTCGAAACATTTACTTCTATTGCTTTTCTTTTCTTTGCTTTTCCAGTTTTTTCATCACTGCATTCCTACTCAAAAGAACTCTGCATAAAAGTATTTAAAGCCATGTAGTTTACAAGGAGAAATGCATTATTTTGATATCTGAATTTCTCAAAGGCACTAACTAACTTACTGTATTTTAGTTGTATAATTTGAATTATGGCAACAAAAGTGATTGGAACTGTAAAGAAACATTTTCTTAAAAAATATTTTGCACAAAAATTCACTTTATAAATACAATTTATAGAAATTTTATAAAAATAATAAATTTTCACTTGTAAGAAATTCCCAACTCAGTTTTCATAATGCACCTGCTAAATTTTTAAACCACAGATATGAATGTCTATAAAAAAAGGAAATAATTATCTTGTGACATCTATGAAGAAAGGTCAGAAAATTTTACATTCTCTCAGACACTCAGTGAAAAATAAAGCAAATTAAAAAGAACAATTGACCTTTTCTTTTTCTACCCTCTCTTGCAAATACAGAACACCATGTCAATCTTAGTTCAATAAGCAGCATAAAAAGCCAAGCAAGTAAACAAAGAAATGAATTGTTCTGTTCAGCTGGTCTCCTTAGACTGTAGCCCTATAGGCTCTGGATGTTTTGGACAAGAAGCCAGGCCTGCTTTGCTCTCTATCTAATTTTACAGAGAACTAGGACAATGGTAACATGTCATCATTGAGGGCATGCAGTGCAAGATTTATCTTCCTGTATTCAAACAAATCATTAGATTTATCTTTTTTGGTATCATAGGTCTTCATTGAGTCAAATAAACCATATTTTGTTTACTACACTGGAAAGATATAAATGCTAAATACTGTTTAACTTTATTTTATGAGAGTGAATATTATCTTCTTCTTTCCAGTGACCTTTTATTGCCTCGTGAATAAAGAAATAATTTGCTAGACAGAAACAGCAGCAAGAGAGTGATGGAATTTATGAGCAGCCCAACTCTCCTAAAACTGAGAGATAAACATGATAGTTTCAGAATAGAGAACTTTTCTGTACCCCATTCTCAAAACTTTTGCCAACTTTATATCATACAGTAAATAATGAACAAGGGTTAAAAAGTAGACAATTCATCAATCTTTTGTAACAGAAAAATAAAGTCAAAACCAGAGATAGATAGGATACTCTGCCAAACTCTTTTAAGCATTCGCTCCTTTAACAAATACCAAAAGAGGAATACAGGAAAAAAGGTAAGGAGAGTACTTTCACAAGAGAAAAAAATAGCCTGATAACACCAAAAGGAAGGTATACAGTATAGTATTCAAGACTAGGGCTTCTGGAACTTGATAGAACACTTGGTAGTGGTGTAATTCTGAACAGGTCACTTGCTTTCTGAACCTCAGTTTTCCCTGGTATAAGGTAGAGATCATATCAGTTCCTGTCCTGTGATGGTAAGATAATTAAATGACATGAGAGATGTAAAACACCTTTCATTGTGCCTAGTACATTTTAAACACTTGATAAATATTGGCAATTATTAATTTTAATTCATAGCTGGATTTTCTTACCAGATCCTCATAAATTATGGTCACATATGTTAAAACTGTGGTCACCTGGCAAACTTTTGCAAAACACAGTACATCGATACATTGTCCAATTTCTCTTGAAGTGTTCTGGACAATTTCTTCTGAGATTTCCTGGTATCAGAATCTTGTAGTTTGAGAGAAACTTAAAAATCAAATATTCAGGGATTCTACTTAAAATGGAGAATGCTGGAAAGAATTTTGCTACCACTCTTACAATAAGAAAAAGATGGCTAATCTACAAAATCCTAATCTTTCCTGAATGCATTAGAGAGCTGAGGTCATAGGGAAAGCCTAAGGCTAATGGTAGAACAGAAACATTAATAAAAAAATACTCCATGGACCTAGAGATTGTCATACTGAGTGAAATAAGTCAGACAGAGAAAGACAAATATTATATGATAATGCTTTTATGTGGAATCTAAAAAAATGGTACAAATGAACCTATTTACAAAACAGCAATAGAGTCACAGTTGTAGAAAACAAACTACTTATGGTTACCAAGGGGAAGGGGAGGAGAGATAAATTGGGAGATTGGGGTTGACATATACACAGTACTATATATAAAACAGGTAACTAATAAGGACCTACTGTAGAGCACAGGGAATTCTATTTAATACTCTGTAATGACCTATATGGGAATAGAATCTAAAAAAAGAGTGGATATATGTATACGTATAACTAATTCACTTTGCTCTACAGCAGAAACTGACACAGCATTGTAAATCAACTATACTCTAATAAAAATTAATTTAAAATAAATAAAGACACAGAATAAAGTAATAGAAAGCCAACCCCCCCAAAAAACAAAAGCTCAGAAATGCAGCCATTACCTAAGCATGAAGTACCACTAGAGGAATTTAAACCTGAGGTGCACTAGGGTGACCGCAGCTAAAGCAACCCAAATCCAGGTCAAGTCATGGCTATACTGAGTCAACCCCCATACTAATAACGTACCAAATGAAAATGTGTGCCATTTCCACACACAATTAATATTTACCTAATACACTACTGTGCAATCCAAGATGTCTAGCATTCAAACAAGAATGATGAGAAACATAAAGAGGCAAGAAAAAAATAACACACTGTCAAGGAAATCAACAGAACCAGACTCCAATATGATGCAGATATTTGTGTTGTCACACAGGGAATTTAAAATAACTATCATTAACTTATTAACATGATTTGCAGTAGAAAAGACAGACAACATGTGAACAGATGGGGAGTTACAGGGGAAGAAAAGTATAAGAAAAAATTAAATCAAAATGCAGAAACAAAAGACACAATACAAGAAATGAAAAACACTTTTGATGGGCTCATCAGAAGGAAAGAATTTGACACAGGTGAGGAAAGAATGTGTGAACTGAAGATAAGGTCAACATATGTCACCCAAACAAAGCACAAAACCCAAAAAGAGTGAAAAATGAAATAGAATATCCAGTAGCTGTGGGACAATGTCAGAACGTCTAACACAGGGTTCCCCAGCCCCCGGGCCACGGACAAGTGCCAGTCCGTGGCCTGTTAGGAAGCAAGCCGCACAGCAGGAGGTGAGCAGTGGGTGAACGAGCGAAGCTTCATCTGTATTTGCAGCCGCTCCCCATCGCTCGCATTACTGCCTGAGCTCCGCCTCCTGTCAGATCAGTGGTGGCATTAGATGCTCATAGGAGTGCGAACCCTACTGTGAACTGCGCATGTGAGGGATCTAGGTTGCGCGCTCCTTATGGGAATCTAACGCCTGATGATCTGCGGTGGAGCTGAGACAGTGATGCTAGCGCTGGGGAGCGGCTGCAAATGCAGATCATCAGCAGCAGAGAGGTTTGACTGCAGAGAGACCATAATAAGTCAATCATTTGCAGACTCATATCAAAACCCTATCAGTGAGTGGCAAGTGACAATTAAGCTGCACCTGGTGGCAGGCTTTACAGTGGGAAGTGAGTTGATGTACTTCAACTGTACAGCTGCATCTGGTGGCAGGCTTTAAGTCAGAATCCAACACTTATGTTCGTCTGCGCGTGGCCCACCCTGTATTTTATTTATCACTACCATCCGTGCCTCTTTCCCGCACTGCGCACTTGTCTCAGCCACAGTTTTGGTGAGCCCACCAGCTAACCCTAGATAAAATGAGTAAAAAACAAATGTCGCTGGAGGGCCTCTTTAAAAAGGGGGAAAGACCGAATCATGAGACAGCAGAAGACTCTAAGACTGCCAACAAAAGGAAAGCTGCATTTAGAAGAAAATACCAAGAGTCCTACTTAAATTACGGGTTCATTGCAACAGGTGATTCACATTCTCCAAGCCACCTTTGTATAATATGTGGCAACTGGCTATCCAACGAAGCCATGAAACATTCAAAACTGCTTTGCCACATGGAGACCAAGCACCCTGCATTAAAAGACAAGCCTTTGGAGTTTTTCAAGAGAAAAAAGGTGAACAGGAAGAACAGAAGTAATTCTTGAAGGCCGCCACTTCATCAAATGTATCTGCACAGAGAGCATCACTCTTAGTGGCTGACCACATTGCTAAAGCTAAGAAGCCCTTTACTATTGGTGAAGACTTGATCCTGCCTGCTGCTAAGGACATTTGTCGTGAACTTTTAGGAGAGGCTGCAGTTCAAAAGGTGGCACGTGTTCCCCTTTCGGCTGGCACCGTAACTAGACGAATTGATGACATAGCAGAGGATCCTGAGGCACAATTGTTAGAGAGGATTAATGTGTCACCGTGGTACGCAATCCAGGTTGACGAGTCTACCGATGTTGACAACAAGGCAACAATGCTTGTTTCTGTGTGATATGTTTTTCAGGAGGATGTGCCTGAGGATGTATTCTGTGCACTTTTGTTGCCAACCAACACCACAGCTGCAGAACTATTCAAGTCTTTGAATGATTACATATCAGGGAAACTGAATCAGTCATTTTGTGTTGGTATATGCATGGATGGAGCAGCTGCCACGACTGGACGGCTTTCTGGTTTCACTACTCGGGCCAAAGAGGTCACTTCTGAATGTGAGTCTATGCACTGGGTCATCTATAGAGAAATGCTGGCTAGCCGAAAAATGTCACCTGAACTTAACAACGTTTTGCAGGATGTGATTAAAATTATCGACCATATTAAAGTCCATGCCCTTAACTCATGTCTGTTCACGCAGCTCTGTGAGGATTTGAACACAGAGCACCCACGTCTTCTCTTATACACAGAAGTGAGATGGCTTTCTAAAGGTAGATCACTGGTCAGAGTTTCTGAGTTATGAGAGCTGCTCCAGAGATTTCTTTTAGAAAGGCAGTCACCTCTGGCAGCATATTTCAGTGACACAGAATGGGTCGCAAAACTTGCTTACTTATGTGACATATTCAACCTGCTCAATGAACTCAATCTGTCACTTCAGGGGAGAATGCCAACTGTGTTCAAGTCGGCAGATAAAGTGGCTGCATTCAAAGCCAAACTGGAATTATGGGGGCGACGAGTGAACATTGGGATTTTTGACATGTTTCAAACATTAGCAGAGATTTTGAAAGAGACTGAGCCAGGGCCTTTTTCTCCCAGCTGGTGCATGATCACCTATCTCAGCTTTCAAAAGGGTTTGAGCATTACTTCCCAACCACAAAAGGGAAGGAATGGGAAGGAATGGGAAGGAATGGATCCGCAACCCATTTGTGAATAAGTCAGGTGAATGGCCTTTGCCCGTGCTAGAAGAGGATCAACTGCTTGAGACAGCAAATGATGCTGGTCTTAAGAGTATGTTTGAGACAACTTCAGCTTCCATACATTCTGGATTAAAGTCAAGGCGGTATATCCTGAGACTGCCAAAAAAGCACTGAAAAGCCTGCTTCCATTTCCAACATCCTATTTTTGTGAAGCAGAGTTCTCTGCAGTGACAGCAACCAAAATGAGGTTATGGAGTAGACTGGACATAAGAAACACACTTCGGGTGTCACTGTCTCCCATCACCCCCAGATGGGACCATCCAGTTGCAGGAAGACAAGCTCAGGGCTCCCACTGATCCTGCATTATGGTGAATTGCAGAATTATTTCATTATATATTGCAACGTAATGATAATAGAAATAAAGTGCACAATAAATGTAATGTGCTTGAATCATCCCGAAACCATCTCCCCCCCGCCCCCCTGTCCGTGGAAAAATTGTCTTCTGTGAAACCGGTCCCTGGTGACAAAAAAGAAGTTGGGGACCACTGGTCTAACATATGTGTGGCTGGAATCTGAGAAGGAAAGATACAGAATGGGGCAGGAATAGTATTTGAAGAAATAATGGCTGAGAATTTTCCAGAATTAACGAGACACCAAAACACAATTCCAGAAAGCTTTAGAGGAAACCAAGCAGGGCAAATACCCAAGAAACATACCCAGACAATCAAACTGCTGAAAACCAAAGTCTTGAAAGAATCTGGAAAAAAGACAGATTACATCCAGAGAAATAGCATTAAGAATTATAACAGACTTGTCATTAAAAATAATGATAGAACAAGCAGACAACAAAGTCAAATGCATCTATTTGACAGACCTGGAGCAGTTACTGTTTGCTGCTAGGTTTTCCCTACAGATGCATGAAAATCTTGTCTTGCATTTTCTGTCTGATTATGGCAGCCAAGATTGAAGGGGGGATTATAGGAATTACAAAAACACCAAGGAAGGGAGAAAATTTTTTTATAACTCAGATATAACCCTGTAAACAGTGAAGAGCCTGTTACATTCCAAAAACAGGAATCAAAAATTTGAGTTTATATGAGAAAATAAAATTCAGTAAGGATACAGAAAACCTGAACAGCACAATTAATACACTGCACGAAATAATGACAGAAAACATAGACTTTCTCAAGTGCACATGTATTATATACCAAAATTGACCATATTCTGGGCCAGAAAGGAAGCCTTAGTAAAATTTTTAAATTGAAATAATTTATAGCATGTTTTTTTTTTTTTTTTTTTTTTTTGCGGTACGCGGGCCTCTCACTGTCGTGGCCTCTCCCGTTGCGGAGCACAGGCTCCGGACACGCAGGCTCAGCAGCCATGGCTCACGGGCCCAGCCGCTCTGCGGCATGTGGGATCCTCCCAGACCGGGGCACGAACCCGTGTCCCCTGCATCGGCAGGCAGACTCTCAACCACTGCGCCACCAGGGAAGCCCTATAGCATGTTTTTTGATGACAGAAGAATTAAGCTAGAAATTGATGTTCAAAACAACAAAAAATATCAAGCTATTTAGAAATTAAATAATACACTTGTAAATAACCCAAGGACAAAAAATGAAATAAAAGTGAAATTTAGAAAATAATTGAAATAAATGATTTTCAAACTGTGAGATATCAGTACCTAGAAGGAAATTTATACTCCTAAATGCATTTCCTAGAAAGAATATAGACTGAAAGTGAGTTACCTCAGCTTCTATCTGAGGTAGAACCTAAAGTTGATTCCTTGAAAATATTAACAAGAAGTAAAACCATAAATTATCATATCAGGAATGAAAAACTGGACAAAATTTCCAGATACGATTTTCATCAGAAATGTAATGGGAAAATATGAGCAAATTCATGATTCATAATTATTTAATAATTTAAGTGATACAGAAAATTTTGGAGTAAAATAGAAGAAACAGAAATTTCAAGCAGCTCTATTTATATTAAAGATATTGAATCATTAAAAACCATCTCCTAAAGGAAACTTCACAAACAGATGGCTTTAGTAGTGAATTATTCCACATATTTAAGGAAGAAACCACATCATCATATACAAACTCTTGCAGAATACAGAAAGAAGGAACACTTACCAATTTTTTTTTATGAAGCTAGAATAGACTTGAGAGTAAAGCCTGAAAGGACATTACAAAAAAACAAAAGTAAAGGCTATTCCCTGTCATGACGTTAGATGCAAAAACCCCAATATAATATTAGTAACTTTAATACAGAGATATAAATAAAGATAATATGACAGTACCAAGTAAGACTCGCTTCAGGAATATAAGGTGGCTTACCATTTGATAACTGGTTAATTTAGTTGATCACCTTAACTGACAAAAGGAGAATATGATCAACTTAACAGACGAAGAAAAAGTACTTAAACTTCAAGGCTCATTAATGATAAAAAAATACTTGATAAACTGAGAACAAAAGGAAAATTCCTATTTCAATAACTACAAATAAAACCAGTAGAAAACCTCATGTTTAATCATGAATAATTCAAAGATTTTCTTCTGAAATTAAGAATCAGATAGTTGTCTGCTATTATCAGTTGATTCTAATATTATACTGGAGATCTTAGCCAGTAAGAGTAAGATAAGACAAATACTAAAAAGATTACAAAGAAGGAAAAAAGGCCATTATTTACAGATGACATTTTTGTGCTTACAGACAAACTACTGGAATTAATAAGCAAACCCACAAAAGTCACTAGACATAAGGTTAAAATACAAGAATCAGTTGTATTTCTATATACCACTGACAAAATTTACAAAAATAATATCATTTACAGTAGCATCTAAAATATCAAATAGGAATAAACCTAACAAATTATGTCAAAACATTATATTACTACACTAAAAACTACAAAATATTATTGTGAGAGTTAAAGAAGATCTAAATAAATGGAAGAAAAGGCCATGCTCATGGATCCAGAGATTCAACATTCTATCAACTATCCGAAGATAGTCAATATTGACTAGTCCTGAAATGTTCCATAAACTTAATTCCATACCATTAAGAATATAACTAGTTTTTTTTTGTGTGTGTGGAAATTGACAAGCTAATTATATAATTTACATTTTATGAGCAGCGAAATGCTTTCAGCAAAGGTCTAAGAATAGATAGAGAAATCTTAAAGAAGAAAATACAACTGAAAGATGTATATTATTGGATGCCAAGATGTATATTACCTATCAGACACATACATATATCATGTGACAAAGACAGTATTACAAACCAGTGTTGAAGAATAGCAAAAAATTAAAAATTGTTTAAAAAGTAGAGGACGCTATGTTTAGATAGAGAAATATTTCTTATACATGCCTCAAAAACCCTAAATAGAAAGAAAAACTGGGGAATCTGGCCTCACTAAAGTTAATACTTTCCATGCAACAAAGGATGTTACATGCCATTTTTCAAATGAGAAAAATTACAGAACTGTGTTTGAATTGAACAAAAAGAACACATACACAGAATGTTTAAGAAAGCCTACAAATGAATAAGAATAACAAAATAGCTCAAAAGAAAAATAACCAGGTGATAAGTATGAGCATATATAGGAAAGAAAGCCTAAACAGCCAATAAATGCATGAAAAGAGGATTAATGTCACTAGGATCCATGCAAATGTAATCTGAAGCAACAATCAGATATAGTTTTGCATTCATCAAATTGGCAAAAATTTTAAATCCCAATAACATCAAATGTTGAGAAGAAAGAATGCATGGGAATAGGATCTCTATGTGTTGGTGGTAGAAATATATTTTGATGCAACTCTTTAGAGAGCAATTTGGCAGTAATTCCCAGTAAAGCTGAGGATGGCATACCCAGTAATTCCACTTCCAGATACATAAACTAAAGAAATTTTAACAAGTGTACAGAGGTGTGTCGTTCAATACACATTGTATTAATGAAAAACTGGGAACAATATAAATCAATAAAGCGATAGATAAATTTGGTATCATCATTCAATGAAATTGATATATTAATTAAAATGAATCATCATGGGACTAGTTTCAAAAGCATAATGTTAAGTGATAGCAAAAGTAGTTGCAAAAGTATATGTACAGTATGTCATTCATGAAATTTAAAGAAACACAACCATATTATACATTATTATTGTATCCACATTTATTCGTAGCATAAAACTGTCTGGGAAGAATATTTTCCAATTTCAGAAAAGTCGTGACTTCAGAGAAGGGAAACGGGATATACAGTAACGACCGTAATGAAGATGAGGGGACAATTTTCAATGTTTTATGTACTAACATATAAAACATGAATACTTGCAATATCTGGGTTTTTTCACAGACATCTCTTACTTTTATCTCTATGTTTTGTTAAAGTTTGAAAGGTTTCATAATTAAAAAGAAAAAATTAGAGAGTTAGTGAACCTAATCTGGGATAAGAGCAGTTTGAATGAGGAGATGGGAAACAGTTAAAGAAACTGAGCTGACACAGACTTAGAGAATGAACTTATGGTTATCGGAGGGGAAGGGTCGGGGGAGAGATAGATTGAGAGTTTGGGGTTGACATGTACACACTACTATATATAAAATAGATAACCAACAAGGACCTGCTGTATAGCACAGGGAACTCTGCTCAATACTCTGTAATAACCTAAATGTGAAAAGAATTTGAAAAAGAATAGATACTTATATATGTATCACTGAATCACTTTGCTGTACACCTGAAACTAATGTGGTATTGTTAATCAACGATACTCCAATGTAAAATAAAAATGAAAAAAAAAAAAGAAGCTGAGCTGGTAAAATTGATGACTCTTGGCATGGAGAGAGAGTGAGAGAGATCAAAGATGAAACTAAAGTGTATATGTTATGTTCTGTTAACTAGTAAATTATCCATAGTTAAGTGGGGCAATCAGACTAAGAAAAATCAATATTAATGATTATCCTTAATAGCAACCACACCCTAATAAATGATACAGTTATTTACAGTTATTTAAAGAATCACTGCAGCTTATCTGAATCTTATTCGAATCCTAGTAGTTAAGAATACTTAGTCATTTGCTTGTGTGACTTGGGCAAGTTATGCCACCTCTCTGGGTCTCATTTTCCTCATCTCAAAAATCAAAATAATAATGTTACCCACTTTCTTTGGTGACTGTAATGATTAAATGAGTTAATCTCTGTAAAGTTCTTAGTACAATGCCTAGCACATAGCAAGTGCTCAATAAATGTTAATTATAAAATTAAAATAAAATAAAGTTTTATGTTAGGTAAGGGCGATGTGGGAATGGGTTGGAGGTGGAATAGGGGCTGGACTGGGGCACAATGATCCTATTAAAAGATTCAGAGAACATGGGACAGGAGGCTCAGCAAGGAGAGGATGAGTTTAATTTTAAAGAGTAAGTTGGATTATTGGTGAGACATCCAATGATAGATGTAGTTGAAACTGGACAAAATGGAGAGAGAAATTAAGGATGATGTTATCATGGTTGACAGCAATAGAACTGATTACTGGAAATGTGAGTTAGCTATGTTTCCAAGGACATAAAGCTTATGAGAGGAAGAAGAAGAATCATAGCAAGTCCTTCACACAACTTGTGCAATGTAGCGTTGGCCTGGGTGGGTAAGAGACCCAGGGGAGAAGCAGGAGAGGGCTGACCTAGAAGCTGGTGGAAGAGAGGACTTGTTCTTTGTTTTTTAGCATTTGAGCTGCACTTTATTTTATTTTTTAAAATTTTACTGGAGTACAGTTGATTTACCATGTGTTAGTTTCAGGTGTACAGCAAAGAGAATCAGTTATACATAGACATATATCCACTCTGTTTTAGATTCTTTTCCCATATAAGTCATTACAGAGGATTGAGTAGAATTCCCTGTGCTATACAGTAGGTCCTTACTAATTATCTATTTTATATATAGTAGTGTGTATATGTCAATCCCAATCTCCCAATGTATCCCTCCCCTGGTCACTATAAGTTTGTTTTCTACATCTGTGATGGAAGAGGGGATGTCACAAAGAAGTGGTAGTCCTCATTGTTAAGTGCCCTGGAGAAATGAAAGAGCCCGAGAATGGAGGAAAAGCTCTCATGTTTAGCAACTAGGAGGTCACTGATGACCTCAGGAAGAAGAGAAGCAAAGAGAAGAGATGATGGGGGCTACCATGGCGACTGGCCACTAAATGTATGCAGAAAGGACCACGGGGCAAACATGAGTCACTGCTTCCTGGACTCCTTGTGTCAGTTGCCATCCTCTTTTCTGCCCATTCTGGTTGCTCCTCCGAGACTGGTCTTCTTCCAGACTCACGGAGTGCTCATCCAGCTTCCCTCCCCTCACGTTCTCCTGTAGGTCTTAGCTGAAGAGAATTGGAGAACTGACTTTAAAATAAAACTGTTTATCCCAGCCCTACATAAATAAATGTCACTTCATTATTCCCTGCATCTGAATCATGGATATCCTCTATTTCGCTGATCTTGTTTATCCTTGAAGCTGTCCTCAAACATTTCCCAGTCTCCCGAATTGCATATAAATGCAGGAATAGTTGAAAAAGTGTAATTGCTGTTGTTTGTTATTTTGTCCTGCCACCGTGCTTCCTTGTACCATCTGGACTGGAGGTGGACTTGTTAAAAAAAAAAAAAAAAAAAAAACAGAAAGGACAGTCTCACAAATTTGAGCCTGAAAGAGAGAAGGAAGTCCTTAGTCTCTCCTCAGAAAACAGATCTTTACAGAGTTTCCTGGCCAAACAGGCAGCCAAGACGTTGCTAAATCTGGGAAGCATATCAAATGCAAACTGTGAGTCTTCTGCACACAACTGTGTTCAATTACACAGGGTCTGTTTGTTGCTTTAAATGAACATCATAGGAATAATCACAACAGACACCTGTATGGTACTGTGTGCTTTTAAAATTCTTTCTACATGTAAGAGATAACTTCATCCTCCCAACAAAATTTGTGAATTTCGGAGGCTCTGAGAAGCTCCAGGATCAAGGTGAAAAGAAAGGCAAGTCTGTGGTGGGGTCAGGTCTTTGGCTTCCCCACCCAGCACTCTGCATCACTGTGGTCCATCTTCAGTAGATGCCTCAGCTGAGATCAGAGATATCTGTCTTTGCCTAGGACAGCAATTAGGTGGGAGAAAATGAAATGGTAAACGTCCACCCTGCGATGAGAGACACATGACTGATGTACCGTTTCTTTGTTCCTTTCAGGGAAAGCATTGTGTTTGTTTGGAGGAAATTACTTAACAGGCGGATTATGCCGAAGTATGGATCACAGTGGAGTTTGGGCTTGCCCTGAATGACTCAAGGAGAGGGACTTTTGAATGAATCAGGAAGAAAGAGGAAGAAAGGGAAAAATAATAAGAGGGCAGAGCCAGGGAAAGACAAAGGCTCTATGCTTTGTATTATGACCTCTCCCCGATCCCCCAACTCTGCAGTTAAATTATGAAGCACATACAACAGTTGGGGAGAATGCATGGTGTGGACAAAGGAGGATACTTTTTGTGTCCAGGTTTAGGAAGAAGAAACCAGCTGGGAGCAGAGACAAGACTAGGAGTTCAATTAGGATGCCAGAAAAATTGTGAGGAGGACTCTAGACTGTCAAAGGCTATGGATTTGGGCTTTAGGCCAAATTCATCCACATTTCTCAAGGGCAGGAGGCCTCAGCAGGCATCTGGGTTACTTTAGAAATCAGAGAGCATTTCCAAAGTATTTACTTGTATGGCTTTGATCCTGTACCTAATTCAATACACAAAAGAAAAAAATATATAATTATATAGTTACATATATGTGTGTATATATGTATAAATATCTATTTCCTTAAAATAATTGATTTATTTAACAAAAAATGTGTCATAGTGACATAGAATTTTAGTGAAAAAGAACACCATACTTTTCACTGCACTCTCTTACAAAGGCAACCTTGGCTGACAATGAATGGCTGCTCACTGGAGACATTTAAGAAGATGCTGATGATATTTTTTGAGGACATGGTAGAGATGATTTTCACTGCTAGAAAACTGATTATCATCAGCTCTAAAATTTGCCCTTTATTATTATTATTATTATTAATTATTATTTGCGGTACGTGGGCCTCTCACCGCTGTGGCCTCTCCCATTGCGGAGCACAGGCTCCGGACGCGCAGGCTCAGCAGCCACGGCTCACGGGCCCAGCCGCTCCGCGGCATGTGGGATCCTCCCGGACCGGGGCACGAATCCATGTCCCCTGCATCGGCAGGCGGACTCTCAACCACTGCGCCACCAGGGAAGCCCCTATTATTATTTTTATTTATTTTTATTAGTTTCTGCTTCCTATTATTATTTTTAATTAGAAGAGAGAAACAAGGACTATGATGTCATCAAAAATACTACCTAAGGTAGCTTCCAAATCTTAATAGTAAAAACAAAAGACAAGCATAGCAGAGAATTAAAATACTATCTGGACTTGAGCTTTACTTTCTGACAAGGTTAGTTATTTTCTTCTCTGAGTTGCCTGTTATCAGCTTGATCCTGAATCTATTTATTCTTTGACTCAGACCATTTGGATTAAATAAGTGAGAGCTGGAGAAGATTCAACAGACTCACAGGATCCATTTGAGACCTTTTATTTCACATTAAAGATAGATTTTTTCCCTCTTCCTCATTATTGTTGAGGAAAGAGATGTGTGTCTACTTTTCACTGAAGGAGAGGTATTGTCAAAGGTGTTTCACTAGCTGGAAAACTCTAGGATGAAAACCAAACAAAATAGAAAACCTCAGCCTTAAAAAGAAATGAAACTGAGTTATTTGTAATGAGGTGGATGGACCTAGAGTCTGTCACACAGAGTGAAGTAAGTCAGAAAGAGAAAGACAAATACCCTATGCTAACACATATATATGGAACCTAAAAAAAAGGAAAAAAATGGTACTGATGAACCTAGTTGTAGGGCAGGAATAAAGAGGTAGACATAGTAAATGGACTTGAGGACATGGGGTGGGAGGGCAAAGCTGGGGCAAAGTGAGAGTAGCATCGACACACATACACTACAGAATGTAAAATAGTTGGCTGGTGGGAAGCAGCCGCATAGCACAGGGAGATCAGCTCAGTGCTTTGTGATCACCTAGAGGGGTGGGATAGGGAGGGTGGGAGGGAGACTCAAGAGGGAGGGGATATGGGGACATGTGTATGCATATGGCTGATTCGCTTTGTTGTACAAGAGAAACTAACACAGTATTGTGAAGCAATTATACTCCAATAAAGATCTATTAAAAATTAAATTAAAAAACAAAACAAGAAAACCCCTCTTTCAGCTTTGTCTGCGAACACTGAACAGTGAAACTGAGTCCAGGCAAGACTAGTTCCAGGTGAAGAAGTCAGACAAGAAAAATTGGCACTGGGCAGCCTGTGAAAATTGTGGAGTGTGGGGGAGAGCGGTAGAATTTAACTGTCACATTGATAAGATTATCAACTTAAACGACATGAGACAGGAAGGAAGCAAGCTGTAGGTGGAAGTGACCCCTACAAGGAAGGAAGGAAGAGAGGAAGGAGAGAGAAACTCTTAGAACGTGATGGGAGATTCACCAGGGGGCAAGGGACATGAAAACTGTATTGGTTTCATTTTTGCTAATGCAAGAAATTACCTGAACTTCGTGGCTTAAAATAACAGAAATTTATTATCTCACAGTTCTGGAGGTCAAAAGTCCAAAATCAATCTCAGTGAGCGACAGTCAAGGTATTGGTAGGGCTATGTTCCTTCTGGAAGCTCTAGAGTAGAACACATGTCTTGCTTTTTCCAGCTTCTATTGAATGCTGTTATTCCTCGGCTCAAGGGCCATCACTTAACCTCTGCTTCCATGGCCACGTTGTCTTCTTTGATTATAATCTTCCTACATCCCTCTTAAAGGGACACCCTGACTACATTGGACTCATCCGGATAATTCAGGTTCTTAATTTAATCATACCCACAAAGTCCTTTTTACTATATAAGGCACATGTTAATAAGTTTCTGGGATTAGAAAGTGGACATCTCTGGAGGGCACGATCCAGACTACTGCAGAAGGTGTTCACAAGAATATCGTCAAGAATATTTGTGAACCACCGGTCAGAATGGCCATCATGAAAAAGTCTACAAACAATAAATGCTGGAGAGGGTGTGTAGAAAAGGGAACCCTCCTACATTGTTGGTGGGAATGTAAATTGGTACAACCACTATAGAGGTTTCTTAAAAAACTAAAAATAGAGCTACTATATGATCCAGTAATCCCACTCCTGGGCATATATCCAGAGAAAACCTTGGTTTGAAAGGATACATGCACCCCAATGTTCACTGCAGCACTGTTTATAATAGCCAAGACATGAAAGCAATCTAAATGTCCATCGATAGATGATTAGATAAAGAAGATGTGGTACACACACACACACACACACACACACACACACACACACACACTGGAATATTACTCAGCCATTAAAAAGAATGAAATAGTGCCATTTGCAGCAACATGGATGGACCTGGAGATTATCATACTAAGTGAAGTAAGTCAGACAGAGAAAGACAAATATCATATGATATCACTTACATGTGAAATCTAAAAAAAAAATGATGCAAATGAACTTACTTACAAAATAGAAACAGACTCACAGACTTAGAAAACAAACTTATGGTTACCAAAGGGGAAAGATGGGGGGAGGGATAAATTGGGAATTTGGAATTGACAAATACACACTGCTATATGTAAAATAGATAACCAGCAAGGACCTACTGTATAGCACAGGGAACTCTGCTCAATATTCTGTAATAACCTAAATGGGAAAAGAATTTATAAAAGAATAGATACATGAACATGTATAACTGAATCCCTTTGCTGTACACCTGAAACTAACACAACATTGTTAATCAACTATACTCCCATATAAAATAAAAACTAAAAAAAAAAAGAATTCATCAGTGGCTGGGGGGAGAATGTTTATGATCATAGTTGAGTGTGTGAATGAACATTTTAGTACCCAAACAACAACCAGCTTAATTATCCTGGAAACCTTCCTAGAGGGTGACTAGCTGATGTCAGTATACATGGTTAGGATGTCTGCTTGTGCCAGGGGCAGTGATAGGGATTTGGAGGGAGAGAGACCTTAGATCGTAGCTATGGAGTACATATGTTGTGCTTTCTCTCATCTCCTTGCCACTTAGCCATTCTCTTTCCTCTCCTGGGAAATGATTTAGGTTTCAGTTCTCTACTTAGACATTCACTCCCTTCCGGAAGGTCTATATGAGCCACTGCATTCCCCTGCGTGACAGGGCATTCCCCACCCTCACTTCTTCCAGGGGGAGGGAAGAGGATATCCCCGCCTGAAGCCAAGGGAGGTAGACTCCAGGAGATTCACTTGTAAAGCTGGTGAGTTTCTGAACTGTCCCCTATTCCACTTGGTTGAGTCTAATGACTAATTCTGTTGAGGTAGTGCAGCAAGAGGGGAAAGAGACAGATGCCAAAGGTGACTACGTAACAGCATTAAAACAGCCTGCTTTCCCTCTACATAACGTGGTAACCTATGTGATTTTCCAGGGGTCAAGTGGACACTGAGGAATGTGATTTGACTCAACTTGCTGGTACACTGTTGCAGAGCAGAAAGATCCCAGCAGCTAGAAGCTGTAGGACAATCGACCTGTGCTGTGAGCTATGGAGCAGAGGGAGGATGGTGGCCCAACTGGAACTAGGCCTCCCCTATCAGGAAACTGAGTAGTGGGGGAATTCCTGCAGGAGCCCTACATGTGTGTGTCTGTTTACATAACCTGACTATTCCACCCATAACCACACCCACCACACAGTGGGCGTCAACAATGTGCTGGCCACACAGAGAACCACCACAATCAATCTCAGGTGGAGCAGCAGCAGCAATAAGCTGAGGTCAGTACAGATTTCATTGACCTTTTCTATTTCTTCCCTCTCACAGATCCCCAACAGAGAAGGAACAAGCATCTAGAAGAGGAAGGCAGGAAGGTGTTTGAGAGCCAGATCACGTCCTTTCTCCCTTCTCTATGGAGAAGAGACAAGGAGGACTTTGAGGCAGACCTGAAACTAAACATTTTTAAGTAAATAAAACTGAATCTTAAATACTAGAATGAGAAGGTTCAGATAACTGCACGTGTCTGAAAAAGTATAAAATTTGGCCATGTGATTAAGGAAGGCTTTCATTTATAATAAACCATCTCATTTTTATGCTCCAAGAAATTGGGCCCATAAACTGGTTACATAAGCTTTTAGATTACAGGATTATAGCTCATTATTTACTTTCACTCTAAGCTCCTTGAGGGCAGGGGCTACTGCAACAGAGAGAATATTTCATTGCAAGGGGCTTAAACCTGCTCAAATTACTTTGCAAAGAATTTATTATAAGCATAAAGACTTCAGTGAAATCAAGGAAGAGGGGGAAAAAGCCAGCCTTGTGAACAATGTAATTTGGGGTATTTCAACAACTGGGAGTTCAGGGTCATGGACCTTCAAATTAATGCTTCACCAGTAAGGAAACTCAGCTAGCACGTGGGTCAGCCTCTGTACCTTTTACTTTAAATTTGACACAGAAGGAGGGAGGGAAAGAGAAAGAGAGAGAGAGAGAGAGACAGACAGATAGATAGACTTAGCCAAGCCCACGGATTTATCCAGTTGAGGTTGGATGAGGGAACTGCTGTGGGTCTAAGTGGCCTGTTCAGGTTATACAGACATTACTGAATCATTGAACAAATGGAATCTGTTTGGCTTGAAACCTTAGATTTTATTGGCTCGCGATCGTCACAGTACCTCCATAGCTAGGATGTGAATGTCCCCCACCTCGCTCAAAGGGATGCATTTTGAGTAGAGAAAAATAAGGAAAGCTCCACATCTCATTACTTGTCTGGCTGAATGTTTTCATAATCGATACTTCCTTGGTTTCAGCCTTTTCCTATAATTACAGCAACCAGCTACATTGTCAGGGACTAGTCAGCTTGCCACTGCAACTTTTCTACTCATTCTGGAGATATTTATCCTGGGAAGTCTCTCCCTTTCTTCCTTTATGACATTTAAGTACCTTGTGAAAACTCAGTTTGTTGACTTGGCACATCATGTAAAACATTAATAGATTAAGAAAACAGCCCAAGCTGGGTTAGCCGTAATAGTCAGGGGTAGGAGTGGGAGGTGGAAAAGCCTGTGTCTGAAGAAGCTGCATCAGAACATGTGAATTTTTCAAATTACCAATCTCCCTGACGCCAGATATTCTGATAAACCCTCAGGGCTATGTAATTCTCTATCACATCTGTTCCCCCTACCCCGCCTCCAGAATGCTTCTTTCATGAGTCATTGTCTATGGTATTGGGACGGAATGAAAGGGAGGACATCTGAGTTGGGTCAGTTATTACCTGTTGATAGTTAAGGGAATGCAAGATGATGGAGAATTGTAATTAGACGAGGAAAGAGACAAATTGAAAAGAGACATTAATCAGGGTGCCTTTGATAGCAACTGAGAAGAATTCCAGATTCACTCTTACAAGGTTGTTCTTACATGGTTGTTCTAAAGTTAAGTGTTTTGTCTTTCAGTCTTATTTATGGAGGATTTCAAGTTCACATATATTATCTGTGTTTTTAAATCCACAGAGTTCTACATAAACTTTGATAGAGATGGGAAGAGAGGAAGCATATGGAAGTGTCCAGGGAAGGTTTTTTCCATCAAGAAGGCAGATACAAACATAGATGTCAGATGGTGATGGAAAAATACAGCCTGCTAAGCCCTTCCTTTTCTGGCAGTGTCAGTTTGTGACTCCTTGACTTGATGAGCAAACTCTGATCTTAGAACTTCTGAAAAGTTTCCTGCTTTTTCTTTGCCATGCTCCAGATTCAAAATTACATTATGTTCAGTTATTCTTTCAAGTGAGCTACAGGAGGTTACTAATGGAACAAGATGCAGGAATGGAGAAGATCAGAAAGTACCATGAAAAAGTCATCAGATATGTATACGTGACACACAGGTTTATATAGAGATCACAGTTAAGTGATAATGATACAAAAGAACGCCTTCAGCTTCTAAGCATAGGGTAAGCAATAAAGTGCATCCACTTTCCTGTTACAGTCTAATAACTCTGCACTGTATGTAGTTCCCTGCACCATTTATGCTCATGCCACCCCAAAGCCTAATACTCACCCCCACTTGTTCCTCAAGGGACTCTTACTCAAGTTTAAACATTCAGCTTCAGTGAAACCCAAGGCACTGATATATAAATTATAAGCAAAGTATCTCTTGTCTTTTTTTGGTTATTGAAGAAGTAAAAGGATGAGATGACTCATGAGGAAATATGACTTTCCTAGAATTATCACCTATATGCCACAGAGAAGTTCTTCTCTTATTTGGTGGGAAAGTGGCATTCTAGCATCGTTGACTTATCTGATGAACTTCTTTGGCAGATAAAATCTTACATGGAAACATGATGTGTAGCTCAGATCAGTGGGGAACAGACCCCCCACCCCCACCCCCCAGTATCCCTCTCAGTATCAAGGCACTTCTTTGGAAACTTCATATTTTATTGAACACATTTGAAATCAAGGTAATTGGAGCATTAGAAGAAGAAAATCTCCTCAGTTCATATATATATATATATACACATATGTGTGTATATATATATACATATATGTATATCTACACACACACATCTTGTTTTAATTTATGAGGAAAATGGTCTTACATAGGTGTGGATTATCCTGATCTGTAAACAATATTGTCACCCTAGTGCATAGTAAAATTAGTGGTATTATATTTTCTCATCTGTGAAATAGGACTAATAGTGCATATCTTGCTGACTTCATAGAGATTATTGAAGATCATTCAAGAAAATGAATATGAAAGCACATTGCAAACAATTATATATTGAATAACATTTGTTCTTTCTATTTTTGACAATGAAAGCTAAAAAGTGGGGTCTGTGGATTTAATTAAAATGTGACTTTATTTAAATTAGTAACATGTAACCACAGATACATGTTTCTTCTTTTTGGAAAATTTGGGACAGACTAAAAGAAAGTCTATAAAATTTCTGAAAAAGTCAGTTCAGTGCTTTTTCTCTTCTCCTAGAAGTCACCAAAATCCGAATGGAGACTGAACACAAAATGGTAAAATCCATCTTCAATAATCTTAGGAGACAAATCTAATCAACAGTTGCCAAAATATGTGTGAGAACTGCCCAAAACAGCTGAGCGTGGGTACAAGTTGTGCAGGAGAAGGTGCTAATTAAACACGGAGACTGGCAAGAGGGCATGACACTTGCACCTCAGAAAAAAGCACCAGGAAAATACTCTTCTTAAAATTAAGGGGCTATCCTAAAGTATAGAAACTATATTCCTCACTTGCAAAAATAAGCGTGGGAATTTGAATGAGAAGAGCTGGTGGTAGAAACCTTCCGGAAGGTGGTTTGGTTCAGAAACGCAGAGGCAGAGCTGCAGCAAGAGTCCTACAGAGAAACCATTTTAGAAGTAGGCAGCTGCTGAGATGGAGAATCTTTGGAATGAGAACCCTGGCTAGTCTGGAAGACTATCCTGGGCCCTTTCCTTTGCCTGTCCTTCTATTCCCTCTCCCAAACTTGTACAAATATCTTGTCCAGAAATATCCATCTCATGCTGGGATGAGTCAAAAAAAGAGAACTAGACGCCGCGTGGCGCGGGGGGATCGGCTCGGTGCTTTGTGGCCGCCTGGAGGGGTGGGATGGGGAGGGTGGGAGGGAGGGAGACACAGGAGGGAGGGGATGTGGGAACAGATGTATATGTATGACTGATTCACTTTGTTGTTAAGCAGAGACTAATTTAAAAAAAATAGAAAGACACCATAAGAAAATCAAAGGGGCAAAAAGCAGTATTTTTATGAAAAGAAAATGCATAAAAACGTAACCATAGTATAGAAGAAAATTGTGACAAGGTATCTTGCCATAAACTTTTAAAACTTTTATAACCAATTGCTTCTATAAAGGAACATCAAAAGCAGCAATACAAGAACTCAGGGAACCAATAGAAAATGGAATATGAGTCAGCTGAGTACAGGAAAGAAAGAAAAAAATGCCATTTCAAAAGGGAGGAAAATTGGAAGGAACATAAGGGGCAATAGATGCAAAGAAACACAATAAGGAAATAAATCATTAAAATAAAATGAAAATTAAACAAGCTTAAAAAGGATTAGAGAAGAATGCCAAATAAAGGAGAAAGGCAAAGGAGACTCGACAGAAGCATAATTGCAACCCCTGAGGAAAATCAAAGGGGTGATCAAAACAATATAATAGAAGAAAAAATTTAAAGGGATAATTTCAAAATCTGCACTAAATAAGAGTTGAGTCTACATTTTGGACGGACATTTTGTATTGTAAAATTGTCTCAGAGCTCTCAGCATCACTATATACCGTGAGAAAATTAGTGAACTTCAAAGCTAAAGGACATGTTTTTTATTAAGTACACAAGGGCTCAAGTCATTGTAAGTTAGGATGGCCATTTAATTTATCATCCACACTAGGGCACTTTTGAAAGTAAAGGAGGACAAGGAAAATGCTAAATACAGTGAGATGCTGAGACATTCATATGTCAAGAAGTCTTGGACAAATTAGTACCTATAATCACCCTACTTTAAGAAAAAACATTAGGCTGACATCAGGTTTCTGCATAGCAACATTCAATGACTGAAGATAGCAGAGAAACATTCAAGACTTTTAAAGAAAGAAAATTATCAATTTGATATCTAGAAAGTTCTTCCAGTAAATAGACAACATCAAACATGCCAGAACTCAAAATGCTTCTTGAATAAAGTACTAGTGGATGACTTCAGCCAAGCAAGGGATGGTTTGGGAAAGTATGGTGAGAGTACTGTTGATGAGCACAGGAAATATTTAAGTGAAGAATTAGCACTCAACAGATGTGGAGACTGAAAAGAAAAGTAAGTAAATACTGTGTGTCCTGAAAAAGCAGAAATGCCAGAAATGTCAAAAATCGGGAAAGGAAGAGAAAAAAGTGGGAGGTAGAGCGAGTTTACTTACTTTACAAAAATATCAAAACCCCATCTTAATGATAGCTGGGAGTTAAAGGCTAATATTTAAAGGCAACAAATCAAGTAATCAATTCTATTTAAATGAAAGTGTATTAAGAGTACAAAACTAGGCACTAAATAATGCTAGTGGCTGAAACTAAATTGTGGAAGAGAGAGAAGAGAAAGAGAAGAGAAGGGGTCAAAGATGAAATAATGTTTATGGCAGGAGACCAATGTATATAGTAATATATAAAGTATATAGTAGTGTATAAAATATATAGTAGTATATAAAAGTGTAACTAAATAGGAATCTTTAGAACAAAGAAAAAACCTTATATATAGGAGGAACTAAGCTTCAAAGGAAAACATAGTGGAACTCTTTTAAAAAACCAAAAATGGGTAAGAAAAAACCAACAACTCCATAGAAAAATGAACAAAGGACATGAATGGAGTTCAGAGAAAAAGAACTTCTTTCATTCATAAGAGAAGTGAAAATTACAACTATTCTGGGATACACTTTTTACCTAACCTATGAGCAAAAATCTAAACGTTTCATTATATAGTCTATGGAAAGGCTTTGTGGAGACTTGAAAATAGACTTTATTTTTTAGAAAAGTTATAGATTCACAGCAAAACTGAGTAGACAGTACAGAGTTTCCACATACTTCCTGCCTGTACATACCCACAGCCTCCTCTACTATGGACCAGAGCGGCACATTTGTAACAATGGCTAAACTTACACTGACACATTATTATCACCCAAAGTCCATAGTTTACATTAAGGTTCACTCTTGGTGCTGTACATTCTATAGGCTTTGACAAATGTATAACGACATGTATCTGCCATTATCAGACAGAATAGTTTCACAGCCCTAAAAATCCTCTGTTCTCTGCCTATTCATCCTGCCCTCCCTCCTCCAAACCCCTGGCAACCACTGATCTTTTCCCTGTCTCCATAGTTTTGCCTTTTCCAGAATGTCATGTAATTGAAATCAAACAGTATGTATTCTTTTCAGATCGGCTTCTTTTACTTGCTAATATGTATTTAAAATCCCTCTATGTCTTTTTCATGGCTTGATAGCTCATTTCTTCTGGGGAGACATTTAATGTTGTTACATCACGGAAAAATAAATTTGGCGTACCTGCTAAATTTATAAATGCATTAACCATTTGATCTAGCTTTAATGTTGAGTTCATACTGGGGTGGGAGCCATGGAGATTTATCAGTATGGAAGCGACATAATTAAATTTGAGGTTTAAAAAAGAGTCAAGTGGTAACAATATGAAGGTTGTTTTGGAGCAAAGAGAAACAGAGTCAGAGCACCTTTATAGGAGATTATTTGGTCAGGCATAAAATAATGAAGGCAAGAGTTAAAAGTGTGGTGATGGGAACTGAAAAGAGGTGATTGATTAAAAAAAATTGCAAAGTAATAAAGGAATTTGGAAACATTCAGACATCTCAAAGTTTTTTTTATTCATTCATTTACTTAACAAAAATTTGTTAAATATCTACTATGTGCCATACTGTAAAATTCATACTTGCATATTGGGCTTGGAATTAAAAAGAAAAAGTATATGTTGCAAATTTTTGGAGATAAAGGTCTAAAGTTAAGAAGAGAGGTTGTACTTAAGATAAATTTATTTTTGACAGCCATCTTTAAGGAGACAATGGTTGAAACAATGAGGATGAAGTAGTTTTTTGTTTGTTTGTTTGTTTGTTTTACACCTAGGGACAGGATCAGAGGCAGTGGATAGCCAAGAACTGAACTGTGGGGATTTTTTTTACAATTATGGAGTAGAGAAAGCACCAGTTCAACAAAACAGACACAAACAGGAAGAGACTCAGTCATGTGCATAGCCATGGACACAAACTGTGGAGAACAGTCAAGAATGAGAAGATGATCAAAAATATCAAAATCCATAGAGGAGCTCCTAAGAAGAGGTCATGTTGTTTGACAAAAAAAAAAAAAAAAAAAAAAAAGTGTCATTGGTGAGTTTATAGAGAATAAAAGCAGAATTACAAATACCTGGTAAGCAATGGATGTTGAGAAGATGTAAGTAGTGAAAAGAAGTTATGGATTTGAGAATTGAATGTAAGGAGAATCAGAAGAAGGTGAAGAGAAGAAGAAAAAACTTCAAAATACTTTGAAGATAAGCAGATCATTGTTCAAGTGTGAAGACACAGTGGAAGGTATCAGTGAAGAGAGAGCGAGTTAAGATTCAAAAGAGGGCAGGGTATAACCATGGCACAAACATCCTGGAAGATCAAGTGCATTTTGATGTAAAAATATGTGAGACATCAATACCAAACTCCTTAGGGACAGAATTGGCTTGGGAAATAATGAGAAGAAAAAATTTTAAGTGGATCAGAACTTTACTTATTCAAGAGATTCAGATAAAATGAGAAACAAAGTTGCTAAACAGGAAGTGGCTAGTGTAGGTTCTTTTTTCTTGTGTCCCAAAGGCTCTGGAATATCAAGCAATTTGAACTAAAAGGGACAATATTCATCTAGCTCTACCCAAAATCCTGGAGAAGCATCCCGTCAAACCAATACCTCCTCTAATGTAGACATAGATGACTCAAGCAACATTGTGCATTTCACTGATGAGAATGTGAAAAATATGTCTAGTATGTGCTACTCATTAGATAAACTACATTAAGAGATATTCCTACACAGAATGACATTATCCACTCAAGTGTAAATGCTGTTCTATCTAATCACCTTGGTTAAAAACAAACAAAAAAAGAGCGTCCTTTGTTTCTCTTTCCATGTAAGACAGTCAAGTCGTGTTAAGGAGCTACCTGTGCCTTAACATTCACTGTCAAAGCAATAGTGAACTCAGTCTGATCGTGATTCTGATGGCTGATATTTATTCACTAAGTGCCATCCATCTTGTTGGTGATAGAAACACGGGCAGTTAGACAGTTTGGAAGTAGGATGATTAGATTTTACCTTCTGAAGTTAGCAAAGGTAAGTCATGGAAAACTCCATCTCTAATGTCTCCTATTCTTCCAGTCTTGCAATGGGAAAAATGATCCTAAGCTTGAAATCACTATCATAGTGAAGGGGTAACCTGGCCAGTCAAGAACTCACGAGAACAGAAGGCCTTTCTGGCAGGGTGGGTGGCGGATGGCCACCTATATAAATTCACCCCACTTGTCCAATAACACACATAATGTCATATTCCATTCGTTTCTTTTTCAGGAGTCCCAAGGGCAAATTTCTATTTTAAATTCGATGCCAGTTTTTTATCCACTGAGTCTTTGATCCCATGGTATTAGGAATTTGTTTATGTTCTAGTGCTTCATTAATTAAAGGTGTTCTAATGTATTTCAAGAGGCTCAAATCAACTTATTTTGTAGGATTATAATTTACTATAATTGTAGGGTTAGAGTTTACTATAGTTGTAGGGTTAGAGTTTGTAGCGTTATAACTATATTTATAAAGTAATTTTTAAGCCCTAATGAATAACTTCAACAAGCTTAAAATATCAATTTTACCAGAAGTTGTCATTATTTATACTGTGAATAACAACCTTCATAGATAAGGTAAAAATAAAATCAGATAACATTATAAGTTATCTTAAAGATTGCGTTAACACACTGAATTTTACTTCATTAATGCTCCTCCAGGCCTATCTCAAACTTATACACAGTTTCTCCTAGTTTCTACTTTTCACTATTTATAGTTCTATTTTTCAATAAGAAGTCTATATCTATGTTGATATAAACAGCTATGACATGTAACACTCCTTCTCACCTAGTTTTAGAGATCGTATGTTAAAACTATGGAGGCCAGGTATAGTGGTTCTAGATCAGAAAAGTTTTGGACTTGATTTTGGCTATCATTATCATCAGCCAATATTTATTGAGCTCCTGTTATGAGGGGGACATCATGTCAGGCAGTGAGGCTATAATGAGGTATAAAACCGAGTCCTTGGCTTTCAGTATTTTCAATATAGGTGAGGAAACAGAACTTAAAAAAAAAAAAGACAACAATAAAGGGATCGCGTATTATCACATTTTCATCAATAGAAGGGCAATAAATAAAGTGTCCTAAAGGAGGTAAATGCAGAATAAGATCACTTAAACACATGAAGGTGAAACAGCATGAATAAATTCATCTATTCACACTCCTAAATCATTACACATAATAATATGCCAAACCAATTAATTCAAGATCATTAGTAACCTGAAAACAACAAAACCCAAAGGAGCATCATCCCTTAGGACAGTAGCGTCAATTAAATACATGATTCTTTAAGGAAAGTTACATGTACTGAGTGCCTGATACTGTACACATGCTGTCTCATTCATTCAGTTCCCTGGATAAACCTATGCCGTGAACTCCGAGAAGGTGAACAACTTCTTCTAGGTCCTTCAGCTAGTAAGCATCCAAGCCAAAATTCAAATCCAGATATGCTTGATATCAAAGCCAATGTTCCTTTCACTATTTACTTCTGGCTCTTTTAAAACATAAATCACATAGGACCCCTTTACATCAAGGATTATCCCTTCATTGAATATACCTGGTCTGGGTCAGATCAATGTTTTCTGAATGTTATTAATGACATTCAGTAAAAGTTGATATAAATCGCAACTCTGTGAGAAATCTCTTAAAATCATCCATCTCTGACACCAGCATGAGTATCGTATAGAGTCTGGGACAAGCTTTCCCTGTTACTGGAGCTTCTGCCTCTCTTTCCTCAAATTAGCCCAACTTAGTCACACAACGTTCACCACTTTAATTAATCAACGCCTCCATGGGGAAGCCTTTCACAATCCCCCTAGACTAGCCACATTTACTTCTTAAAGAGCCAGACCTCCTAAACACAACTCTGGTCCTATATCCGTCTTCATCACAACGCTTATTGCACTCTTAGATTTACATCTTTTTGAGTGTGAGGATTTGAAGGGTGTCTCTCCAAAAACTCCAAGAGGGTCGAGACTATGTGTTTGCTCAATATTGTATCCTTGGCTCTTAGCACATCATACCTGGAAAGAGAGCTTAAAAATGTATGTTGAATAAATATATCTACTAACAGTCTTGTACATAAGAGGTCAATTAGTAAATGGTGTTATCAGCGACCTTTTCTGCAGGCCGGAGTTTCCAGAAGGTAAGACTAAAGTAAACACACATGTGGGCCAGCACTTTACAGCACCGTATGAGATGACTCAGAGGGCGATCGTTGGACTCGCTCAGGTGACGGAGGAATTAACAGTCTTTAAGTATATAAGATAAGGTCAACACTCCTTACATCTGTGGGTTTAAAGTATCTTATTTACATAAAGAGGAAGAATAAGAGAATGAAAATGAAGGAGATGCAGAAAAAGCTAAGTCCAACTTGAGACACTGTTGAAAAGTAGAAACTGTGTGTTGTATACACATATAATACACTTATGAAATACTCTGCGGAGCCACTCAATAGACAGTGAATGAATGGAGGAATGATATTATCTTTGCCACGTGGAATAAATGAAGGGGCCAAACAAACGTAAACTTATGAGGCTTGTGTTAGAAGTCACAGCACAACTGTGTCGATTTTGATAGGAGCTGCTTCTATGTGAGCTTGTGCATAGAGAGCTCAATGTGCACAGTTTTTAATTTAGTTTTGGAAAGTGCAGAGCAGACATTTAAAAAATTTGAACCAAGACCCACTGGAAATGAGGTTCTTTAAGATGCTGCTGTACTATCTTCTTTCTGTCCTATCAAACCCAGGTAAATAAATGTGGACCACTCTCGTGGGATTTTTCACACACAGAATTTATTGGGTTAAGGGGTAGGGTTTGGAACATATATATTATTGTGGATTAAGTGAAAGAGTGCAAGAAGGGAAGTAGGAACTGAAAGAAAGTTAAGGAAATAGTTACGTACTTAACTTTTTGATGGAGCTAACATCTATAAATATACGTTTCAAAGATTTCCCCAAGGGACTTGAAAACAGGATGTAACCTATGTTGCTTAGAAGAATCCTTATCAAGTTATTTTTAATTAGATTATCTTTTAAATTTTATTTATTTATTTTTTATTGGGGCATAGTTGTTTTACAACGTTGTGTTAGTTTCTGCTGCACAGTGAAGTGGGAGCTTAATGTTTTTAAAAGATAAAGTTGCATTATACTTTGTATTTGTGTATGTAACCCCAATAAATGAAACTTAGATGCCATTCTTATCTTCGTATCCACACTACATGCATGTGATAGGGGCTCAATAACATTTTTAATAAATAAATAAAAGAATTAAGCTGTCTCTGCAATGCTAAGATAATCTAATTAGAAAAACAAATATCGTATATTAACACACACATGTGGAACCTAGAAAAATGGCACAGATGAACCAGTTTGCGAGGCAGAAAGAGAAACAGATGTAGAGAACAAATGTGTGGACACCAAGGGGGGAAAGGGGGTGGGGTGGGATGAATTGGGAGACTGGGATTGACATATATACACTAATATGTATAAAATAAATAACTAATGAGAACCTGTACAGGAAACTCCACTTCACTGGTGTGTAGAGTACGGGTAAGATAATGAGTTTAGTTTGGACATGTCCAGCTTGGAGCATCTACAAGGTATCCAGGAGGAGAAAAATATATAGTTGGCAAGTGGAAATTTAAATATGAAGTTTAGGGACTTCCCTGGTGGCACAGTGGTTAAGAATCTGGTTCGATCCCTGGTCCGGGAAGAACCCACATGCCGTGGAGCAACTAAGCCCTTGCGCCACAACTTCTGAGCCTGTGCTCTAGAGCCCGTGTGTCGCAACTACTGAAGCTGGCATGCTGCAACTACTGAAGCCCGTGTGCCTAGAGCCTGTGCTCCACAACAAGAGAAGCCACTGCAGTGAGAAGCCCGCGCACCTCAATGAAGAGTAGCCCCACTCGCCACAACTAGAGAAAGCCCGCGTGCAGCAACGAAGACACAGCACAGCCAAAAATAAATAAATAAATAAATAAATAAATAAATAAAATTATTAAATAAATAAATAAATGTGAAGTTTAGGTTAAAAGACCACACAACATTAAAGTCATGGGATTGTAGGAGATTGTGGATAAGAGGGTGGAATTAGACAAGAATAAGACCAAAGAATGAACAATGGGGTACATTATATTTAACTCCAAGCTGTCAGGAACAATGACTATTTTGTTCATTACTCTAACCCGACACCATGTGTGGTTCACACTAAACAACATCTGTCTTAAAGGAATAGATGAACGATGAATGAATGAAAGGAAGAGGATAAGGCCGTAAGAAGTCTGAGGGGAAAAAAAGGACAAAGACGAAAGCAGCTGGAAGTGAGCTGATGAGTACAGTGTGTTGTTGGACCAGAGAGAACAAAGTGTTAGGATGGGAGAGCCATCAGTATATTGAAAGCTCATTTAATTTTTACTAAATGAGCCACTCTATGCACACTCATTAGATTCATCTTCCTCAACTTTATTTTTAAGATTATGCCATTACCCTTGTCAAACATTTTCGAGAAAGATAAAATTCTAACTCCTCCATGTGACAATTAAGCTCCTCTACAATGTGGCACTGAGTCACGTTTTCAGCCACAGGACTCACCGTTTTTGAGTCCTTCCTCTTTTCACGTTCCTTACTTCACTCTTTCCTGGACAGGTCAAGTTTTACCTGATTCCAAGACCTTGTCCATCTCCCCTCCTCTGCCCTTTATAATTTACCTTCCGTGGCCCAACTAGAGTCCCATTTCATTCATGAGAGCTCCTTGACAGTTTTATCACACACTCATGGACCCTTTCACCAAATTCATCCTTGCTAGGTCATGCTCCACCCCCTCCAACTTCAATGTTTTGAGCATTTATAAAGTCAACGAACAACTATGGATTTTATCTTGCTCTAAGTCACAGCCAGAGCCTCTTTCCCTGGGTTTTAGCTGTCTCTATAGGGGTGTGTCAAGTGTGAGCCGCTCATCTGATTTTGAGGCTCCTTTCCACAGTGGTTACGGCTATATAGTGATAGTAGAAACACAAACAAACAAAAAGAAGATAACTGCATGAAGACCATGTTCCTCAAATCTTGTTATATTTGTATTTATCACTCTGGGGGCTAAGAAAAACTTGCCATCTATTTTTAAAAAATCCTTCTATTGACTTATCAGGGGTAGAGCCGGTTGTGCTGAATGATGGGAGAGTGCAGATAGGGGCATCTGGATGGTGATACTCATCATGGGTGAGGTAGATACTGATGCTGCATGGAGATGCTCACGGGAGAATGTAAATATAGGTGTAGAATGGTAATGCAGCAAAAGCTCACTTGGCTGCAGTTGAAATTTTATCTTCCCATCTCTACCAAGCAGCCCTTTTGGAGCAATTTCTACTTCCTTTTTTTTCCCCAAAAAATTCAATTACTGAGTCCTCTGAGAAATCTTTTCTCATCTGCAGTATAACAATACCATTTAGGTGTTTCCACCACATATTTTATTGCTCATAATACATTAAATTATAACTGTGTATTTAATTGTTGTTTACTCCACATGATGTTTTGAGGGAACAGGTTATATATATTTTTTTAAATATTTTTTCCCGATGCCTAGCATGGAGCTTGAATAGTTGGTGTTGAGAAAATGTTTGCTGTGTGAATAAAATGAATATATTTGCTAGTTCCTCCATAATTACTGCAGTCATTAATTTAATGGTACAAGCATCCTAGTTTCTGAGAGTATCATACTTGGCTTTTAAGTCTCTAGAAGAATTTTTGTTCAGAAGTTTAAAAAAAATGAAGAGAGAAGACAATAGTGGTAAGGGTCTGAAGGTGATGCTCCACATGTTGTATTTAATAGGAAGGATTTGGGGGTAAAGCACAGAGCAGAAAATAGTGATTTTAATGGCCACCTCTTAGATTCCCATTGAAACAACTAACTGAATATAACACAAGGGTATATAGAAGACTAACATAAAAAGGCTTCTTAGGAGAAGGAGAAAACCTACTTATAAGAAAGGATCCAGAGAAGGTAAGTGAGAAGACAATGGCAAAACCCAGAAACACATTAGGCAGATGGATGACAGAGGAAGAGCAAAGGTGGGTGTACTGGGGCCTCACAAGGCTCACTGCAAACATTATGTCAGTTACCACCCTGAGAAGCCACCTACAGCTGTGGGTGATGCTCGAATTTGTTCTTGGAGGGATGAGCTATCATAAACTGAATGACAGCACTGTTGGGGAAAGGGGCACTACCTTTGCCAGGTACTGCTGCAGCTCATACCTGGCACTGGACTAACCAAACAGAAACTGGTTATCCTGAAAGCCGAAACCCAGCATGGCAGTTCACTACACAGAGAATAAATGACTCCAAGACTCAGATCTCTGCGGGGACTGCTCAGGGTTTCAGCTTCTGCTCTATTTCCCTCAGGCTGCTGTATTGTGAATTGGTAATGATAATTTACAGTAGATTTATATTTTCCCTTTCCCTATTGTCTAAATATAAAAGAATTGGGCAGAATTCCACATCAGTCTTTGACAGACCTTATTTCAATGCTGAATTCAGCCAGAAGCCAGTGGATCTCTTGCTGTAAGGATAAGCAAACAGAAATGTTATATACCAAACCTGGGAGAAAATATTCCAGTCCCAAATAAGAAGATACTACAAAGAATCAGAACAGATGCCCTCTTCTGTTACAGATTTACTGAAAAAGACAAGAGGAAAATTCCTGATTTATGTTATTTATGTGATTCAAGAGAATATAGTATCCAGAACAAAAGAAAAAACTATTTAGATCAAGAGAGACTGTATGGGGTTAAAAATGATTGCAGAATAAAAATCAGACTGGGGGCAGTGTACATCGGCCTGGATGCTGCAGAAACTCGAAGTGTAAAGCAGAAGATAAAATTTTTTAAATTTCCAGAATTCAGGGGTAAAGAATAAAGAATAATGAAAGGCATGGAGTATAGAGCTAGGAGATTTAATAGCGTGTGAGTCATGCTACAAATGCATCTACACAGCCAAAGCCAAACCTTTCCCTACCACACGTAAACACTTGCATGGAATTTTTTTCTTTATTGTGGTAAGAACACTTACTGTGAGATCTACCCTGTTAAGAAATTTTTAAGGGCACAATAGAGTCTTTTTAAACTACAGGCACTATGCTTACATGAAGGAAAAGTAAGAGAATTTGTAGGCAGCGAAACAACCCTAAAGTAATAGCTAAATGAATTTTTTAAATGAAAAGGAAATGATAAATGAAGGACCATGAAACATCAGGAAGTAAGAAAGAACGAGAGAAAGAGTAAAATATAGTTAAATACAATTTTCCTTTCTTGAGTTTTCTAAAGTGTGTTTGAGTTTTGAACAAAAATTATAGCACTGTCTTGTGTAGTCCTAAATCTATGTAAAGAAAAAATTTTAAACATTTATAAACAGGAGATAATATTCTACACTACACTCAAACTGGTAAAATGTTAATACCGGTAGATGGTGATGACTATATATATGTGTGTGTGTGTGTATAAGTATGTGTATATATACATATATGTGTGTATATATGTATGTGTGTGTGTGGCTATAATACCTAGAGCAACCACTAAAAAAAACTAAGCAAAGAGCCATACTCAAAAACACTGAAGATAAATCAAAATGAAATTCTAAAAAATGTTTAAGTAACCCAAAAGAAGGAAAAAATAAACTAAAAAAGGGAACAAAAGGGAACAAGAAATAAAATAAAAAATGTAAGCCTTAACTTTTCCAAGCTCATCAATGAATTTAAGACATTTAAAATCCTTTATCTATAATCGATAACTTTTTTGACCTGGGGAGGGAAGTGAACTAGGTATTTCTTCTTCCTATTCTTGGAAATAAAATGCTTGTGATAATATATTTCTTCCTACAGAGCTGGTTAAACTATATTTTGATTGAACCTGAGACAGTAACATTGCTTTGACAGGACTTAAGTAAGTCAACTAGATGAGGCACACTAATTTAAGTATAATTTGGTGTTACTGCAATTATGACAAAAACAACAAATATTTTTACTGTAAAGGGCTTTGTTTTCTAGGAAAGAAAACAGTTTACCTATAAATTAGATGTAATTTTTCTATCTTGATCAGTGTACAAATGTGGTTGTAAAAATACTTGGCATTTAGAGAAAGGAAGAAACATACACATCTTAGATGTAAATGATCATAGTTGGAACTGGTGCATTGATTAGATCATTTAAAAAACTTTCATTGATTCTGAAGCTTATCGGTCTGTTTACCATGACATATGGGTAATTTGTAGATAATCAATGAAATTGTCATTAAATCTCCCCAAAGATACAGTATTATATCCATAAGAGGTATAGAACCAATTCCCAGGGACACCTATCACAGAAACAAGGCTTTATTACACACAAACTAAGGAATGAACACTAAGCTAAAAGTGTCCAATAAAGCATGGGCTCAACTATTTTCAAACTGGGAATGTGAAATCATTATTTCTATATTTCTCACAGTCAATAGTAAACAGTTTGATTCCATAAGTACATTTTAACCAAAGCACTTGCCCCAAACAATACTGGGAAAACATAATTAACTCTGAACACAGGGGGATGTGGATAAAAGATATTTCTTGCTTTCTGGTTTAGGGGGCAAATTGTAACCCAGGTGAGAATTAGAAGAATTTTTTTTAATTGAAGTATGGTTGCTTTACAATGTTGTGTTAGTTTCTGCTGTACATGAAGTGAATCAGCTATATGTATACACATATCTCCTCTCTCTTGGACCTCCCTTCTAACCCCCATCCTGCCCATCTAGGTCATCACAGAGCATTGAACTGAGCTCCCTGTGCTATACCACAGGTTCCCACTAGCTATCTCTTTTACACGTGGTAGCATATATATGTCAATCCTAATCTCCCAAATCATCCCATGCCCCCTACTGGGATTGTTTTAAGGGAAGAAAAGAAATCAGATTCACATTCATAACGAGAAGAATTTGAAGAGAATAGCAAAATAACTGTTGTGTTTTATGTTCTGATTAAAAAAGCAAATAATTCTGAGCTTTGGAAAACAACTTTGTTTAATACAAATACATACATGTATATGTGTGTGTGTGTGTATATATATATTTTCACACACACGTACATATACATATATATATGAAATCAAAGGAAAAATCTAGCTTTCTGCCATTATAAGCATATGTCTTCAGTAAATGTGATATATCCTCTCTAAAATAAAGAACATTTTTATAAAGCTCAATTTGGATGACTTGCACTGAGGAAAAAGAGGTTTTGATTAATGTATGGTGGGTAATTATTGCATTTGCTTTATTTTATATCCATGACACTTAATATGACAAATAAAGATGTAGCACACAATATTTCCTTTTTACATGGCTGCTATGAAATAACACAGACAGCTGATGATACCTCATTTGACTGTTTTGAAATTTTTTCTTAAAGCTCTTCTGTTGCTTAAGTTTTCCCCTGACCATTGGTTCTAGAACAGCATTAAGTTAAATAGCCTAAAAGCTTCTCTTCGTCTTCAGATTTAAGTGTATTTTTTAAACACTTGCACTAAAGCCATCTTAAAAGAAATGAGACAAAACAAGGTGATTAATCTTACATAAGGCCAGAAAAAAAATACGTTTATTATGGATTGGCTAGATACTAGATTTCTTTATATTGGGCTCTAATAAATTTCAACTTGCCGTTATTTTCATTTCTGAAATGGGGACACAGCAGAGCAGTTCCCCTGTAATGTTTGAATCCCTGGGTCCTCAAACAGTTCTCAATCTGTGAAGGCTGAACCTCTCTAAGGAACTATCAGTAGGTTTGGTCATAAATCACAGAGGCTTCTGTTTACCCGTATGACTGATCTCTAAAAACAGGATCAATGCACTTCATTCCTAAAACCTGAAAATAAGTAGCTATGAGAGAGAGAGTGTCGAGAAAGAAAAAAAAATTTTTTAAAGGTCAAACCTTAATTCACCTTGGTTCCCAGAACTGTCCTTATAGCTTTTTGATGAAAACAATTTCATAGCCCCTGATGATTACATTATAACGATCTTGTAGTCAGGAACATTAAAGCTAGTTATATGCTCATTTTTATTCTAAAAATTTTTAGTTTTGCTAAAGCAACATCTCCCTTTTAAAACCCAGGAACAAATATAACAACGGACCAATTTTTTCAATATAGATTCTCATATAAATACTGACATGAGTGTGTGTTCACACAGTAGCTTCTACCCAAAAGAAAAGTAATATCATTTCCCAGATGCATGTTGTTGTGCTTAAAATATATGCAGTAAAAGGAACCCAAAAAAAGTGTGTTTTTATTCTATTTCACTGTCTTTCTTGGTGCCTTCCATGACAATTATATTGCAAACATTCTCTTGCAATTCATCTGTGTAAAATATCAGTAAAATTATACTTTCAATATGAAATCTGAAGAAAAAACTTTCTATTTTTACTACTTTAAAATGTATGCCTTATCCTAGAGACCACCATTTTCCAAAATATGCAGTTTGAAGAAACTGCATTGACAAGGCCTTACACAAAAATCTTTTATGAATACAAACTTTGAATGATTTTTCTGGTTCATCTAATTTATTTAAATTAGCTTTATTTAATTACACATACAGCTGTTCTGTGCCCTGAACATAGCCCAAGGGACTATTGAAAGTGCTTAAGTCTAAATGTCATGCTTTATCACTGTGTAATAGGTAGCAATCCACAAAAATTTTTTTGTTGTTCTTCGCTGGTTCGGACTTCCAAAATCCAGCATTCCTTCTCTTGTTTTTTCTCAGATATGATAATAGTCATAAAGCTACAAGCTAAATGCAAGTAGAACTGAATTTCATCTGAACACCATTCATGCCATAGTTCAAGTTATAGCAGTATCCTTGTTCAGAGAGGTCTCTTCCATTCCAGTGCCTTTAATTACCATCTATAACTAGGGTTTCCAAAATCTATATCACCCACCCAGATTTCTATCTGGTTCTCTAGACCTGTACATCCAATGTCAAGTGAACATCTCCTCTTAAATATTGACCACACGTCCAAAGTGGAATTTATCATCTTTCCTTCAACCAGCTTATCTTGCTCTATCCTAACATCACCAAGTGGGGCTTCACTAACCATTTGGATTGCTGGTTATTAAATGATTTTGGGGACAAGATGGCTTAGGCCTGACATCACCTCTACCCTTACACAGAATCAACTTCCAGTGTGGCACACTGGAAAGAGCCTGGACTCTGGAATCAGTTACTCTGGGCTTGAATCCCATCCCTCTCATTATTAACGAAGTGATCTTGGGCAGATGATTTCCACAAGCCTAGGTTTCCTCATCTACAATAAAAATATCATCACACTTCCCAATGATAACTAGAGAACCCAAAGGGAAAATATATGTGAAAGTGTTGTATCAAGCATAAGGCCATATGTAAATATTAACTTGTATTAGCATATTCTTAAAAGAATCCAACAAGGAGGAGAGGCCTGCAGACAAAGTAAATCATCTCCGTCTATGAAACAATGGTATAGAAGCCACCAGTACTGAACAGCCACATAATGCAATTTGGTTCTCTGAAACTTCTTTAGAACAAGCCCAATTCTAGTGCCAACTAACCACATGGTTAGTAGAAGGACTCATGAGCTAAGCGAAGACACAGGTTTCAGCAACACTTAACCCATGTACATATATCTTTAGAAAAAGAGTTGTTTTCCCTAGCGAAACCTCAAACAACAGAGATTTGAAGTGCACAGGTCCACCTATACACAGATCTTTTTCACTAAATACGTACTATAGTACTACACAATCTGTGGTCGGTTGAATCCGTGGATGCAGAATTGTGTATATGGAGGACCCACCGTAAAGTTATACAGGGATTTTCAACTACGCAGAGGGCTGGTGTCCCAACCCCCATGTTGTTCAAGGGTCAACTACATATGGATCCTTTTTTTGGGGGGGCCACACTGCATGGCTTGTGGAATCTTAGTTCCCCAGCCAGAGATTGAGCCTGAGCCCCCTGCAGTGGAAGCATGGCATCCTAACCACTAGACTGCCAGGGAATTCCCTGGATCCTTTTAGTTTAGTAGAAATTAACAAACAGTTGACTTGTATTAAAGCAAAAGTGAGAAGAATTGCTTCCCTGATTTATAACTAGGAAATGGTTTAGGAATTTCAGAAAAATCATGGTCAAGTTATGACTGTCCTAAAAATTTAACTTTTGTTTCCCAAAATGATCTTCCAGTACAATTACATGTACATGAGAGTCTGCCATAAGTTCTGCTGTATTATTATGACACCAAATCAGCCCAGTAGTTTCACCTCCTCATGCCCTAAGTTGGGGTGGAAACGTATGGATGGCGCTGGTTCCAGAGTATGATTTCCTGTCATGAGTGTCTTTAACATGGATGATCTGGTGAGTCCCCTGATGACCTAGACTCGGCATGTTTCACCATCCCTGAAACTGTTAAGAAACCTCTGCATCCAAATGGCATTACTCTAATCAGAGCACCATTCCAATATGCCACGTACAGTCACTGGGTCTTTTCCACTTAGAAAAAGTAACTAGTGGCAGTATCTGAGAGGAAAATTTTAATCTTCTTTTCTTCCCAATAAAGCAATCCAAGGTCGCCTGTGCTATGCATTCAAATGCTCATTTCACATACACACCCAAAACACCCGCAATGTCCAATTTTCATTGCAGTGACATTGGACTTGTTTGTACAGCCAGTTTAATCTCATGTTCAAACCTTTATCCCTCCAAGCATTTGAGGGCTGACAGTTTTATCTCCTTATCACATTATGTCAGTCCTTTGCAAGCAAGATGTAGGGAGTACCTGAACATTCTGGGGATAATTATTCTTCCAAAAATTTGCCACACTAATGGTATTTTCCCAGTTTTTTATGGTGCAAGTGTTTTATGCTTTATTAGTTTGCACTTAGTCTTTTCTTTAATCTTTTTTCCTCCTGTCTGAGATTTTATAGGTCTACTGCTTGTACTATTCCTAGGAAGAATGTATTCTTCTCCCAAAGAAGGAAAATGATTAAGACAATACTGAAAAGGCCAGATGTTGGCCTTTATAAGAAAAAAAGAATACTATAAAACTTGGTTTTGTGTCTTTGCTAGAATAGGAGGTTAAATAATAAGTAGAGGGAGGCTAGTTAAGGAGTATGTGCCCCAAGAGTATACCAACCAAGATGACTGCAGTAGACCAGAGTATCTTTAAGAGACCAGGTCAGGAGATCAAGTCCCCTGAGTACAAAGCTTGGAGATCTCATCCTATGCAGGATCCAAGTTCTCTAGCTTGAGAGACTAGGTAGAGCAGCCCAACATATTAGTGTAAGATGAAGCTGTTATAACTTTTCTTCCCTTTATAGTTTTGCCCTTTCTAGAATGTCATATAAATGGAATCATACAACATATTGCTTATGGAGTCTATCTGACTTACTTTACTTAGAAAAATGCACCTAAGATTCACCCATGTTGTTGCATGAAACAGAACTGTTTTCCTTTTTACTGTTGAGCAGCATTTCGTTCTACAAACATGAACGCGCCACATTTTGTTTTCCATTCATTTGTTAAACGCATTTTGACTGTTTCCAGTTTTTCACAATCATGAATTATACTGCTACAGAAATTTATATATAGGATTTTTGTGAGAACTTAAGTTTTCATTTCGCTCAGGCAAATATCTACAAGCAGGATTGATGGTATGGTAAGTATGTATTTAACCTTATAGGAAACAGCCAAAATGTTTTCCAAACTGGCTGTACCACTTTGCTTTCTAACAGCAATGCATAACAGTTTTATTGCTCTGTATTCTCATTAGCATTTGATGCTGTCAATTTCTTTTTAAAAATCTAGCCATTCTAGGATAGAGAAATTGTGGTACATACACACACACACTGAAATATTATCCAGTCTTAAAACGAAGGAGATCCAGCTATTCGTGAAAACATGTATGAACCTGGAGGGCATTATACTAAGTGACATAAGCCAGACAGAGAAAGAAAAATATTGCACAATCTCACTTATATGTAAAATCTAAAAAAGTTAAATACATAGAAGCAGAGAGTAGAACGCTGATTACCAGGGGTGGGTTGGTGGGGGAAATGGGGAGGTGCTGGTCAAAGAGCACAAAGTTGATTTCGTGAATTCATTCTTTAGATGAGTAAATCTAGAGATTTAATGTACAGCATGATCACTATAGTTAATAATACTGTAGAATATACTCAAAATTTACTTAGCGAGTGGATTTCAGGTGCCCTAACTACAATTGCAAAAAACAGTAACTATAAAGGAGATGGATCTGTTAATTAGCTTGATTGTAAGTAATCATTTCATTATGTATTTCAAAACATCATGTTATACACTCTCTCTCTATATATATAGATATGTATTTTTTTTTTGCGGTACATGGGCCTCTCACTGTTGTGGCCTCTCCCGTTGCGGAGCACAGGCTCCAGACGCGCAGGCTCAGCAGCCATGGCTCACGGGCCCAGCCGCTCCGCGGCATGTGGGATCTTCCCGGACCGGGGCACAAACCCGCGTCCCCTGCATCGGCAGGCAGACTCTCAACCACTGCGCCACCAGGGAAGCCCTATATATTTATTTTATTTGAAAAATTTAGCCATTCCAATGAGTATATAGTAGTACCTTATGGAGTTCATTTGTATTTCTCCAAAGATTTATGATGTTGAGCATCTTTTCACATGCTTCTTTGCCATCACTGTATCTTCCTTGGTAAAGTGTCTGTTCAAATCTTTTTCCATTTATCAGTTGTTTGCTTAGTATTGAGTTTTAAGGATTCTTTACATATTCTGGATGCAAGTCCATTATAAGTTGTATGATTTGAAAATATATTCTCCTGTTGGTGACTTTTCATTGTGTTAACAGCGTCTTTCATGAAGTGATAGTTTTTAATTTTGATACAGTCTGATTTATCAATTTTTTCATGGCTTATAGGTTTGAAGCAGTGTCTAAATATTTGTTACCAAACCCAAGGTCATGTAGATTTTTATCCCATGTTTTCTTTTATGAGAAAGCCCGCATACCATAATGAAGAGTAGCCCCCGCTCGCCACAACTAGAGAAAACCTGCATGCAGCAATGAAGACCCAAAACAGCCCTAAATAAATAAATAAATAAATTTATTTTTTTTTAAAAAAGGATTATCCTTTCTCCACTGAGTTGCCTTTGCACTTCTGTCAAAAATTAGTTGACTATATTTGTGTAGGTTCATTTCTGAGTTGCCTTTGCACTTTTGTCAAAAATTAGTTGACTATATTTGTGTAGGTTCATTTCTGGACTCTCTATTCTGTTTCATAGATGGATATGCTTATCTTTTTGCCAAAACGACACTGTCTGTTTTTAAAAGTTATTTATTATTTATTTATTTATTTAAAAGGAGAAGCGTGGGCTTCTCACTGTGGTGGCTTCTCTTGCTGCGGAGCACGGGCTCTAGGTGCACGGGCTTCAGTAGTTGTGGCTTGCGGGCTTCAGTAGTTGTGGCTCACGGGCTCTAGAGCGCAGGCTCAGTAGTTGTGGCACACGGGCTTAGTTGCTCCGCGGCATGTGGGATCTTCCCGGACCAGGGCTCGAACCCATGTCCCCTGCATTGGCAGGCAGATTCTTCACCACGGCACCAGCAGGAAAGTCCCAAAACTACACTGCTTTGATCACTATACTTTATAGTAAGTCTTAAAATCAGGGAACAACTGTGGGTCCTGCCTCCAGGCACTGTGAGTCCTCTGACTTTGTTCTTCTTTTTGGAATTATCATGACTATTCTAATTCCTTTGCCTTTCCATGTAAATTTTAGAATCAACTTGCTCTTATCTTCAAAGAAGCTTGTTTGTATTTTGGTTACAATTAAGGGTTGAATCTATAGATCAAACTGGGGAGAACTGACATCAGTACTGAATCTTTCAATCCACAAGCATGTGATATCTCTCTATTTGCATACATCTTTCATTTCTTTTATGAGTGTTCTATAGTTTTCAGCACACGGATGCTGCACATATTTGGTTAAATATTTCATCGTTTGGGGTTTTATTGTAAGTGAGATTGTTTTTCAAATTCCAAATATTCATTTCTGGCAGATAGATATGCCAGACTGGCGTTAGTATATTGTCTTTGCATTCTGTGACATTTCTAAAGTACTTCCTCAGGATTTTCTGCAAAGACTATAATACTGTCTGAAATCCCGTTATTTGCCTCACAAACGCATACTCAAACGCCAAGCTCTACTGCATGGAGAGGAAACGACTTCCTCCAATTACTCACCTACAACTCCTTGCTCACGTCTATATTTGCGCTTATGCTGTAACGCAATTATTTATTTACCTGTTTTTCTCCTTCCTTAGATGTGGCTGCTCTCTGGAGGCAGGAGCTACTATTGTTGCCCTTTCATTCCAAGCACCTACTAAAGTGTCAGACACTGGAGGAATGAATTAAGTGTTTATTTAGTAAAGGATGGAGAAAAGAAGTCAAAGAAGGAAGAAAGGAGAGAGGAACAAGCATATAAGACCACCAATTTACAGACTACTAATCAGATGTGCAAAAACAATACAGCTTTTTTCCCCTAGTATTCATCTATTACTCTTCTTCATAAGCCTCACTGTACCCAGGCTTGAAAGAGGGAAGATGGGCATTAAACTTGCCAGTTAAATGCCTCCATCTCTTCTAGTTTAAACCATTTAATTCAGGCAACTTACTGTGTTCAGGTCAATGTTCAGTCTTTCAGATGTTTTCCTACATCCTTCTCTTTCCCAAGACGGTACCTGGGTGATGGCAGAACACACAGGCCCTCATGCTGGAGGGAGCCTGGGATCTAAGCACTGTGACCTTAGGCTGGTATTGTTCATTTTTGGTCTCTTTTTGGCAACTGCCCTTGGTTGCCTGGTAGTGCTGCTCTTCTGGCATCTACTACTGAAGGCTTGACTGATGTCCGTGATTAACAGTCTAAGTTCTATACTTTCTGTTGGCTTGGTCAGGGCCTTGGGTTCTCCTTTGGTTTAATCCCAACTCAAGACTTGCTGGCTCTAAAGACCACTCTAATATTCAACTACATTCTCTTTCTGGGGTCTGGCTTAGGAATTGTGCACCTCACAATCCCTGCAGAGGTCATGCTATCCCTTGCCTTCATTGCCTTCATGAAAGGTCCAACACTACGCCTCACTTCCCCACAGGCTAAACAGGGGTACATCTGCATTCTTCCCATACTACCTGGGAGCCAAGGTGGACTCAGAAGGCTTCCTCTCTGCCTACCCATGGTCTATGGTATATATGGTATAGACCCATCGAGCATGGTAGTCTCCTCTTGAGACTGTGTGAGAAGACCACATTTGTACAGTTCCATTTGGGGCCTTTTAATGACATTTTGGAATGAGGAGAATATATTTCAGAATGAAATGGGTGTGCATCTTTCCAAAGAGATTGTTTATTTTTAATTTATTTTCTGATATTAACCCCCTCTGTGCCCCACTCTGGCACAGAGTACAATGAGAATACAATCTGATACAATAAAATCTAGTAGGGCAAGTATCCAACTAATCAAGCAATTGAAAAAAGTAGCTCGGATTCTGCATTGTAATGTGGATGTGTTTGAAGCTATAAATATGGGAGAACTTATTGATAAATGTGTTTTCTCCTTCACTTTTTGCATTGGATTTCAAATTGGCCCACTTCAGCAGTTATATAAAACACCCTACTTTTACCACAACTTACTATAGCTAATGACTCCACTGTACGGCGTGCCAATTTCTAACAGTCAGTGGTCCCCATTCTCAGGGTTAAACTCATAGATTTTTTTTCCCCAAACACTATATATATATATATATTTTTTTCTTTCCGTATTCAGGCAGCTCACAGTCATTTCATTTCCTATTACACTGTATGATAAACAATAATGATTCCTGTATTTTCATGTATTCTCTGGATTCTATTACTCCAAACTCAAGACTTATGAAAAAGTTCCCCACTTTCACCTCAATCCTTTAGTCCTTAAGGCACAGTTTTCCAGTCCTTCAGCCTCATGTTTCCTGCCTTATTTTGCTTGAGGTGGTGCTCCTCCTGACCAAGAACTCTTTCACATGGTATGCACCACTCCCTTTAAGTGTAATACTGCATATTAAATTTGTGTTTCTGTGAAATTAATTTTTCTAAACTCCCCTGGTTCTGTTTAACTAGGCCATTACCCTATCCAAGTCAGTGTCAACCCCTTTTCACGAGTTCCCTCCTTTTCCTGAAGATACACAAGCGCCCTTGTTCCGTGTAAGGGTTGCCATAGGAGATCACAGTCACATTAGGGGAGGGAGTGTGATTTCAGCTGAAAGGCTCCCATGAAAAGCTTAAGGGCTGGGTTGATTTCAACATTGCTAATGAGATTCAGGCCAGAAAGTAATCACCCAACTGGTTCCAGCTGCAAAGAAGTCTTAATACGATTGTTGGGGAAAGATTATTGACGAGAAGGTAGCTGACTTGGCCCATTTTAGATCACGTAATTTTAAAGCTGAAAAGGGCCACATGCATCCTCTAAATCGTAGCACTTCTAAAAGTGTAGGGTGTAGGCTGTCTTTAGTTTATGAGGTAGTTTTAGGTGGTACAGGATCAAATATCTTTTTATATTTATATTTATCCACCATTGCATAATCACCCTGAATGGCACAGAAACTAGGAAGCGGGGGGGCATAAAAAGAAAAAGATGAGAGAGAGAGGAAAGTAAAGGGAAAGAAAAGGTGAGCCAGAGGAAGAAGAAAGAGAGGCTAGGGAACCCATCTAGAACTCAGGCAGAGGTGTTTGACTCCTGGGACACTGGTGGTTGTGAGTAAAATGGTGGGGAGGGGGAGGGGGAGGGGGAGGGAGAGAATGAGAACATGTCCAGGGATGCGGGCTGATGGACAAAGCACCGAAGAGCGAGATGAGCTCTACTGATTCACACTGACTTCTCAGTCCTTCCATGACACTCCAAGGACTCTGGCTGTAGAACTCAGCGCCCAACAAAAGGAGCCACACCCCACAGATAATAGAAGAGAAGAATGGGATAGGAAATGGGAAAGCAGGCAGAAAAGGAAATGAGCATTATAGCCCTCAGAGGCAGAGAAATAGGAAATGCAACTAAGAGTGGAGCAGTTGGGATTTCTGGTAAATAGAGACCCGGTGGGGAGCCAGCAGAATGATCAACTGCTAATGACATGAGAAAGGATTCCCAAGGACGTGGTGAATAGAACTCTGGACTGGAAATTGGAGCACTGAGATTGTCTTCCCAATGTGCAATGAAACCACCCTGAAATCTGGGGCAAATCCGTCTCGTTCTCCTCCGCTATAATTAGATTTATTATTCCTCCTGTGTTATTATTTTTTAATTAACAATCTTACTTTGTATCTTTTTAATGTGTATAGTAATCTTCTGCTGTGTTGATGACATTGGATTTCCATTTACGATTGGGACAAAAGGTTTCCTTTGAAGTAAATTTATTAAAATAAAAAAGGAAAAACTTTATTGATGAGAACTGATATCAAGAAAAAGCTTCAATAAATTGCATTACAACGCAGTGAATAACCATATAAATCCTGAAACTGGCCTGTCTGGATTGAAATCCAGGTTCTGCCTTTACTGGCAGTGAAACCTTGGTTCTGCATCTGATCATGATGCTACCTACCTCACAGTAAAAATTAAATAAGCTAATATATCTAAAGTTCTTAGAAAAGGGTCTTGCATACCTATGTGTTGTTTTTATATTTGAACATGAAAATGACAAAAATGATTTAAAGGTTACTAGAATGGAAAACACTTTTCCTAATATCCTAATTCCATAGAGATTTAGAAGTTATGCAGGTTGCCCAACTTCTTGGTTCCAGAACTTGGATTAGAATTAATTTTCTTGAGTCCTGCTCTAATTTTATTTACCTATTTGTTTTTCATCAGTGTTTTACATTGCCACTGCCACTTGAACAGGCCAAATAAAGCACTGTTGTAATATGAACTTCAAAGTACGAAAGGGAGAGTGCCCTGTTAGCAGAAATATATCGTCACAGAAGGAAAAGTTGCAAAAATAGCCATTTTACCCAAGAATCTCTGATCGATTCTATTATGTAAAACATACTGATGATTATTACTGTTCCTGGTTTTTGGAGGAAGTGAGAAAAGCAAATGGGTAGCTGGTCAGTAAGTAATAAGGACAGCACTTCTCCCAGCTGTGGATAACTTTGCGGTATGGATAACCTACAATCCTCAGCAACCTGATGGAGTCACTGAAAAGTTCCCACAATTCTTAACTCTTCATTTTCCATATTAACCATTGAACCACAGAATCATCCTTTAACCACTCATTTTTTACTGATTACATCAATTAATAAGTTGCATTTCATTAGTTTATTCATTTTCATGAGTGCCCTTTTGGCTAACACACACACAAAAGCAGGAAGCTACGTAAGAGTGTAATTTAATCTTTCTTTAGAATCTCTCCTAATAATTCACCCTTTAAAAAGGTGATCAGACTATGAACCTCTGTCTTGTGGAGCTGGGTGTTTCCTTAAATGAGTACAGTAATTGTGCCCCTGTTAGGAGCTTCTTAAAAGTTTTCAAGAAAATACAATTTGAGATAAATAATGCTGATTAGACACCTTCCCATGAAAGAAATAATAGAAAGAGATCAGGTGATAAATGAAGTGGATGTTGCTCCATGAAAGCAGATGGTGATAAATGGAGGACTGGCGCTGTGGCTCACACTGGCACTTCTGGAAGCAGCCCCATGATTTCTAATTGTGTTTTAGTTTTGCAGACCAGTCATTTATACTAACAGTAACATTAAAGTGATAAATGAGGAAGAAGCAGGTTGTCTAATCAGCAGAGAAGCAGTGATGCAGCTCAGATCAAAAGGAGAGTCATTCTGTTTCTTTACCACATTAATAAGTAAGGCATGGAAGCATCATTTGGTTTGAAGGGAATTTTGCCAAATATGCAACCACTCATATAATTAAATTATTCTCATATAGCCTTTCCTTTCTTTTCAAAAGAAGTTTGCTTTTTATTTTAGTCCTCTGCAAGTAAGCTTTTATTTGAAGCACCTAAAAGAAAGAATTGTGGTAAGTCAGTGCTATTAAAAAGGTCATTTCTTGTACCTTAACTATTAGCTCTTTCAAAAATTTAATATTAACTACAGGCCATCCTGCTGTGACTTGTGATTTTGCAAGGAAAGCACAGCCAGCAACTCTGTACTATCTGTTGGATTTTGATGCACCAACTATTAAGTGTATTCTTAATTAAGGTTATACGTATCTCATAAGTGATGGAAAAGATTTTTAAGAAAGTGTATGTGCACCTTAGTGTTAAAAATGTACACTTACTAATAAAAAATGAATACTCACTAAACTACCTACCATTGACACTAATTCCATTTTATGTATTTTTACAAAATAACCCTATTAATGAATAAATGTTAAAGTTTATTCAGGCAGTAAAACTGTGTTTTGGTAACTCCTTGGTATCCTGAAGTGATGTTTTTTCTGGTTCAGAAAATAACTTTCCTTTCCCTCAAGATTAATAAACTTACTTTCCACTTTGGGGATTCTCATATGCTCTTATTTCCAGCCAGATTTCAATAATATGTACTATTAAGTTTTTGATTCATTTTTCCATTTATGTCTATATTCTGGGAGCATGATATCAAACGGTACCATATGTCACTGGTTCCACCATGCACATGTATTTAATCTCTCTTTTGAAGGTGTTTTAAAATGAGTTATTTTTTTTACTCTAAATTTTGAATTTATGTATTTATTACTTACTTGGCTTCAAAAATACTAGAAAGGCATCACAGTTACATAAAAAACTAAATAACATAATACAAGAGAGAAAAAAAGAACAAGGAGAAAATTAAATAAGGAAAGTAGGGAAAAGTAAGAAAAGTAAAGAAATTTAATAAAATCATGAGTGTGACTTTGCTACAAAGGCATGCCGTAAAGAAGGCAAGCAAACTACAGTACATGGGCTAAATCTAACCTACTCTTTTCTTTTTCTTTTGGTGGTAAGAACACATGAGACGTACCCTCAACAAATTTTTAAGTGCACAGGAGGGTACTGTTAATGACAGGCACAATGTTGTACAGTAGATCTCTTGAACTTATTCACTTTATACGACTAAAACTTTATATCCATTAAGCATCAACTCTATTTTCCCCACCCCAAATACTGGCAACCATTATTACTCTGCTTCTGTTTCTCTGATTATCTTATATACCTCATGTAAGTGGAATCATGCAGTATTTGCTTTCTGTGACTGGTTTATTTCATGTAGCATAATGTTCTTCAGGTTCATCCATGTTGTTGCATATGGCAGGATTTCCTTCCATTTTTAAGGCTGAATAGCATTTCACTGTGTGTATATACCACATTTTCTTTTTTCTTTTATAAATTTATTTATTTATTATTTTTGGCTGTGTTGGGTTTTCGTTGCTACTCTATGTTGTGCTGCATGGGCTTCTCACTGCAGTGCCTTCTCTTGTTGTGGAGCATAGGCTCTAGGCACACAGACTTCAGTAGTTGTGGCACACTGGCTCAGTAGTTGTGGAGTCCAGGCTTAGTTGCTCCATGGCACGTGGGATATTCCCAGACCACGGCTTGAACCTGTGTCCCCTGCACTGGCAGGCGGATTCTTAACCATTGTGCCACCAGGGAAGTCCTATACCACATTTTCTTTATCCATTCATCTACTGATGGACATTTGGGGTTTTCCATACCTTGGTTATTGTGCATAATGCTGCAATGAACATGAGTGAAGATATTTCTTCAATATCCTGATTTCCATTCTTTTGTTCCATTCCAGAAGTGGGCTTACAGAAATACACAAAAATTATACTTTTAATATTTTGAGGAATCTCCATGCTGTTGTCCATAGTGACTGAACCATTGTATATCCTCAACAACAGTGGAAGCGTTCTGATTTCTCTACATCCTTGCCAACACTTATCTTTTAAAAAATAATGGCCATTCTAACAGGTGTGAGGTGATAGCCATAGCTTTGATCTGCATTTCTTTGATTATTTGTGAGTGAGCACGTTTTAATATACCTGTTGGCCATTTCTATGTCTTCTTTGGAGAAATGTCTATTCAAGTCCTTCACCCAATAAGAGACTATTAGAAAAATCATACATCAACAAACTGGATAACCAATAAGAAATGAACAAATTCTCAGAACATACAACCTACCAAGACTGAATCATGAAGAAACAGAAAATCTGAACGGATCAGTTACTAGTAAGGAGGTTTAATGGGTAATCAAAAACCTTCCAACAAACAAAAGTCCAGGACCAGATGGCTTCACTGGTGAATTCTACCAAAGTTTAAAGAATTAATACCAATCCTACTCAAATTCTTCCAAAAAATAGAAGAGAAGGGAACATTTCCAAACCATTTTTATGAATCCAGCATTACCCTAATTCTAAAGCCAAACAAGGATACTATAAGAAAACTATAGGCCTATGTTCCCAATAAACACAGATGCAAAAATCCTGAACAAAATACTAGCAAACTGAATTCAACAGCACATTAAAAGAATCATACACCATGATTGGGATTTATTCCTGGGACACAGGTAGTTCCAACATATGAAAATCAATTAATGTGATACACTGCATTAACAGAATGAAGGATAAAATTCATATGCTCATCGCCATAGATGCAGAAAAAGCATTTGACAACATTAAGTACACTTTCATGATAAAAACTCTCAACAAACTAGGCATAGAAGGAATGTAGCTCAACATAGTGAAGGTCATATATGAAATGACCACAGCTAACATCATATTCAACTGTCAAAAACTGAAAACTCTTTCTCTAAGACCAAGAATAAGACAAGAATTCTCCCTCTTGTCACTTACATTCAATACAGTACTAGAAGTTCTAGTCAGAGAAATGAGGGGTGTTAACGTATAAAAGAGAGTTCATCTGCTTATTTTGGTTTGTATAAGTTAAGTGTTAGCATTTTAAGTCTACTTAAGGACATATAAAGAGAATGTAAAAAATTAGAGACAAAAATAACAAAAGAAACCAACAATTTGGATATAATTATTGCTCTGAATGCCTTAGTCCTGTCTGCTTTTGATTTTCCATAACTCATAACTTTCTATTTGTCTTCCAGTTTTCAGTTTAAAAGCCACTTTTCCCCCATACATTCCCAGACTCCTCAAAAATGAATTGGGTACCCCACAAGTTTACCCAAACAGCACCCTGTCGCATCCCTTGTTGTAGCACTGAAAACATTTCCTGGAAAGGCCTATTTGCTTGTCTATTTCCCCAGTAGAACATCACTGCTATGATCTAAATGTGTCACGCCAACATGTATATGTTGAAATCCTAACCCCCAAGGTGACAGTATGAGGAGGTAGGTCTGGGGGTGTCATTAGGTCCCGAGGGTGGAGTCCTCATGAATTGGAGTAGGATACTTGTAAGAGGTCCCAGAGAACTTTCTACCCCCGTCCACCACGTGAGGACACAAGAAAGTGCTATTTATGGACCAGGAGATGGGCCCTCACCAGCCACCAAACCAAATCTGCTGGCACTATGATCTTGCTCTTCCCAGCCTCCTGAATGATAAGAAATAAATGTCTGTTGTTTACAAGCCACCTGGTCTCTGGTATTTTGTTATAGCAGTTCAAATGGACTAATGCAATCCCCTTGAAGGCAAGAAGAGAGCTAAGTGTACTTTTGTAGACCCAACAACGGGCTCAGTATTTGCTATAGTGTAAACGCTTGCATGGTAATGCTTTGTGACTCACTGAAATGGCAGTAATTTTGTGGAAACTGTAATGACACCGTAGTATGAAAAGTGGAGGTCCTACTGATTATCACCCTTGAAAACTACTGATTTGGAAGACCATAAATAATACACTCTTAAGAGACTAAACGTGTTAATTTCTCTTGTCCAGTTCTGCTTTTATAAGAGTCAAGAATAAAGGTCTAACTTCCTCTATATGGGACTTAGCAAGGCCCGAACAATGAACTGTTATTGCAATGGTTATTGCTGTATTTTAGATGGTAGAGGATTTCAATGAGCTTTTCCCTTTAACACGTAAAGTTTTCTTCTTAGAAGTTCCTCTTCTATCAAAGGACAAGAATAGAATCACACATTATATTTTCTCATTTATTTGCATTTGTGAATTGCTTTCGGTGACAGGAAGTAGGAAATTTCAGCCAAGGTAATGATTTTTACCTGTCTTCTTTCCCAAAGTTAATACTTAACTTGTTCAGCATCCAGGTCATAGCAGAGGAACGTGCCTGGTGATGACTACATTGGGAAATTATACACTTCTTTGCTCCTGCTTTTGCAAACAAGCAAACGAAGAATAGCTTGAACCAATATTAATATAAGTGGGTATCTCATTTGCTTTTCTGATTTTTTTCTTTTGGGAAATAAGAAAAAATGCTTCTACATTGGACCCATTCTTCCTGTGACATGAACATGGATGACACCTGAACTTTTTTCCTTGTGCACTTCCTTCCCACCAAAAACCTCCATAATGACTTGAACTGGCAGGTGCTATGTTCTTGCTAGGCAATTTGCACTTTTCATAAACTTATATTTTTGTACTTTATCTGTTGAACAAAGATTTACTGGATGCATCCTACAGTAAAACACAGTTCCAGTCATCAAAAGAACTTACTGTTATGTTTGTTATTCTAAGCGTTATGTGGTTGTTACTAAGATTTTTAAAACAGGCTAACAGGGTGACAGGAAGGTTCTGAGTTAGGTATAAAGAAAAGGAGGCTCAAATATTGGAAAGGCTCAAACTCTGCATTTCAAATTGGTGAGGATATGGTTTTTCTCAAGCCCAGGAGTCAAAAGAAAAGGTTAAATCTAGGATTTTTTTTTTAAGATAGTACTAAAATATACATGTATAAACCTAGAGGGTAAGTCTTGTTTGGAGGTTAACATAGTGTTCTAAAGCCAGACACTGGTTCACTGGTTCTTCTTTCTTCTCTACCTAATTAAAAAGACTAAGTGTATTTCTTTCATGCTCAGGTTTATTTTTCATATATTTTCTTAACAGTTAGTAATGAAGATCAAACTTACTGAAACCTTCCCTTTCTTTGCTCAGCTTTGGCTTCTTGGCAGCTGAGCTGCTACCCTGGCTACACACAAAAAAATGATGGGAGTTGAAATACAGGGCCACCAAATATGACAATAGAACCTTTTCCAAGGGCAACAAACAGGCTTTACTTGGCATTCAGTGCTTGGAAGCATGCTCATTATTTTAGCTAGATTAAAAATATACAAGAACCCAAAAATATAATTAGGCAAAGCCTAGAGCAAAGCATTTACAAATGTGGTGGATGAAAACAATGAAATGATTTTGAGACACCTGATCTAGTTGATTTCTCTTTCTCTCCAAACAAAGTATTAAGTTAAAAAAAGGCAGACTTCACATGATGAACTCTTTAACTTTCTACAGCATACCCACAATTCTAATAACATTAAGAACTTGGGATATTCAGCATCTGAATAATGCAGTCTTTTATTATACAAAGTTTCCTTGATAAGGGGCAAAAATTACATTTCAGATTCTGCTCTATCTCTTGCATCTTTGCTATAAATTGTCCCTAGATTAGTGTCATTAATCATATTTTGTAGACAAAGAAATGAGATACACAGTAAAGAGTGATTTTTTTAAAGATATTAAAAGTTTGGAAGATAAAAAAGATTTTACTTTACCAGCTTCTAGTTCATACTAATCTTTTAAAAATATCCATTCCATAATTTACAAACAATTTGTATAAAAACAACAATAAAAATTTGAAAATGGTGTCATTCTCTGTTAGCTTTTCTTTATTAATAGTGAGATTGCCAAAATAATTTATCATTATCTACTACTATTGACTCTAATACTTTATTATAAAAGCATTTTTATTTTAATGAGCAAGTTATATACAAGCTTACTTGAAGACCGAGTCAAACAATTTGGTTGCAGAATAATAATAGCTCTACAATTATATCTCATATTCAATTCTGCAAAGCAAACACCTTCCACTATGGAGACTTTACCCAAAGCCATATTCTACTCTTCATATGGAAGGCATAAGCAGAATTCTTCTTATCCACAAGCAGTCTACTTCTCCTTCATCCTTGAGGATCAACTATTGGGGAAGAAGAGAAGTTCTGAGCCCTAACTTTCTACTAACCAGCAATTATAAGTGATGTGAGTGGGATTACTGGTTTGTAACAGACATTTGTCCTGCCGCACTACCTAGAAACATTAGCTTAAAAATAGAAAGAAGTAGTTTTGCAAAATAGAAAGTTCTTTAGGTCAAATAAATAAAGAGGGAATAATAAATCAGAAAAGTAAAATCGTGAACTGATGGTGAGTAATGAGCTCCTTGCTTATTTGGAGGCTGAATTTATACTGCCTGCATGCTTGGGATCAAAAGCTGAAAATATTAAAAACTGGTCCCAAGTGGAAAAACAAGAGCACACTAAACCTAAAGCCAGAAGAAGGAAGGAAACAATAAATATTAGAGCAAAATTTAATGAATTAGATAATGGAAGCACAATTGAGAAAACCAGTGAGTTATTTGAAAGATCAACAAAATTGTGAAACTTTAGCTAGACAGATCAGCAAAAAAGAGAGAAGACTAAAATATCTAAAATTAGGAATGAAAAAGGGGACATTACTACCAACCTTATAGAAATAAAAAGGATTACAAGTGAATACTATGAACAACACACCAACACATGTAGATAACTTAGATAAACTGAACAAAATCTTAGAAAAACATAAACTACTGATACGGACTCTGAAAGAAACAGATAATCTGAATAGCTGTATAACAGGTAAACAGGTTGAATTAGTAATGTAACAACTTCCCACAAAAAAAGTTCAGACCCAAATGGCTTTACTGGTGAATTCTACCAAACAGTTAAAGAATAATTAATACCAATTATGCATAAACTATTCCAAAAATAGAAAAGCAGTAAATACTTCCCAACTCATTCTATAAAGCCAGTATTACCCTGATACCAAAGCCAAAGACCTCGTAACAACAGAAAACTAGAGACCAATATCTCTTATGAATATAGATGCAAAAATCCTTGACAAAATACTAACACACAGAATCCAACAACATGTAACAAGTATATATTATACACCATTATAAATAGGGATTTATCCCGGGAATTCAAGGTTGTCTTACCATCAGAAAATTGATTAATGTAATAACTCATTAACACAATGAAGGACAAAACCACATGATGATCACCCAAGAAAAGCATCTGATAAGATCCAACATCCTTTATTATAACAATGCTCAAGAAACTAGGAGTACAAGGAAATTTCCTCAACCTGTTAAAGGGCAACTATGAGAAGTTCACAGCTAACGTCATACTTGATATTGAAAAACTAAATCCTTTTCCCCTAAGATCAGGAACAATACAAGGATGTCCACTCATGTAACTTCTATTCAACAGTCCACTAAAGGGTCTATCCAGGCCAATTAAGCAATATAGTGAAATAAAAGGCACCCAGATTGGAAAGAAGTAGAACTATCTCTGCAGATGAAAGAAACTTGTATATAGAAAATCCTACGGAATATCATGAAAATATTACTAGAAATAATAAATTAGTTCACCAAAGTGGCAAGATCCACATCAACACAAAATATATAAAAATCTATTGCATTTCTATACTAGTGATGAACAATCCAAAAAAAGAAAATTAAGAAAACAGTTACAGGGACTTCCCTGGTGGCACAGTGGTTAAGAACCCGCCTGCCAATGCAGGGGACACGAGTTCAAGCCCTGGCCCGGGAAGATCCCACATGCCGCAGAGCAATTAAGCCTGTGCACCACAACTACAGAGCCTGCACTCTGGAGCTCGTGAGCCACAACTACTGAGCCCGTCTGCCACAACTACTGAAGCCCACTCGCCTAGAGCCTGTGCTTCCCATCAAGAGAAGCCACCGCGATGAGAAGCCCACGCACCTCAACAGAGAGTAGCCCCCACTCATTGCAACTAGAGAAAGCCTGCACACAGCAACGAAGACCCAACACAGCCAAAAATAAACAAATAAATAAATAAATTTATAAAAAAGAAAACAATTACATTCACAGTGACATCAAGAGAACAAATATGAACAAATTTAACAAAATAAATGTAAAATATATACTCTGAAAACTACAAAACATTGTTGAAAGAAATTAAAGGTGACCTAAATAAACAAAAAGACATCACGTTTATGAATAAGATGACTTAATATTGTTAAGATGGCAATATCTTCAAACTGATCTATGTTTTTAATCAACAAAATACTTATCGAAATACCAGCTGGCTTTTTGTAATTGACAAGCTGATTCTAAACTCCATAGGGAAATTCAAGGGACCAACAATAACCAAAACAATCTTGAAAAAGGAGAACAGAGTTGGAGGACTTACGCTTTCTGATTTCAAAACTTCCTATAGAGCTACAGCAATCAAGACAGTGTAGTATTTGCATAAGGATCAACATATACATCAATGGAATAGAATTGAGAGTATAGAAACAATTCTTCACATTTCTAGTCCATCTATTTTCCACAAAAGATCAAATACAATTTGATGGGGGAAAGAACAGTCTCTTCAACAATGATGATTTACATTCTTTACAAAAGTCTATGGAATATTTCCCCAAAATTATTATATGCTGGACCAAAAATAAATAGTAGGTGACTTGAAGTTTAAACATCTTTTTATTTTTAATGGCACCTACCAACTATTCAAAATGGCAGGTGATAGGTTGGACTGAGGATATTATGAGATGTTATTAAAAGGTTGTAGGGGTAATTCACAAATTTAAAACCTGATCAATCTTATCTTGAGAAGAATAGAGATGACTGAAAACAGAAATTCTGCCACTGCCAGGATGTTCTAACCATCTCTTGTGTTTCACACCAGTTCCCTCTATTTGGAAGTGGTCACAGCTGATAGTGGCTCTGGACTAATATACCTTCAAATTCATTACCAGGGAGAAGAGAAGCTTCTCTAGCCCAGCCACAGGGGGAAGATTCTTATTGTCTTGGGTTGGGCATGCATCCCCCTGGATGGACCAATTACTAAGGCAAAAAATGTTGATGGGTATTAGATAAAATAACCTAAACAATATGTTTGATGCCTATTATCTTCTTTACTTCCACTTTGTACTACAATGATTTCCACCCAAACTGAAAAAATAAAACTTGCTTCTAACCTAATCTTGAATGCTCTGGGGGATGGGAGATGCCCCAGAAAATGTTCAGTAATCCCTTTCTACTGTATGATTGGCTGTACTGTGACTAGGAATTCAATAAGACTTTCCTAAGAACTAGGATAAGGGGATTCTCTCTAATGATATCCATGCCACCTCCTTTTCTGGTTTTAAAGCCAAACACAAGCATAATAAACCTATGTAGCCTCACAGGGAAATATCACCTACCATTGATTTGTTTCTTCATCTTCCCTTCACCTTCTCACCTGCATCAGACATTTTGCGTTAATTACTATAATGATGAGGATATGCCCCTTTTCCCACAGAGGGTAATCAAAGCAGGGGTAGACAGTAGGCTTCATGGTATACAATACTTTGTGCAAAAACAATGAACCACAACCAATAAGAAAGGTAAAATGCTAAGACATGGAAACAACCTAAATGTCCATTGACAGATGAATGGATAAAGAAGATGTGGTACATATATACAATGGAATATTACTCAGCCATTAAAAAGAATGAAATAATGCCATTTGCAGCAACATGGATGGGCCTAGAGATTATCATACTAAGTGAAATAAGTCAGACAGAGAAGGACAAATATGATATGATATCGCTTATAAGCGGAATCTAAAAAAAATGGTACAAATAAACTTATTTACAAAACAGAAACAGACGCACAGACTTAGAGAATGAACTTATGGTTACCATGGGGGAAGGACTGGGGGGAGGGATAGATTGGGAGTCTGGGATTGACATGTACACACTGCTATATTTAAAATAGATAACCAACAGGACCTCCTGTATAGCACAGGGAACTCTGCTCAATACTCTGTAACAACCTAAATGGGAAAAGAATTTGAAAAAGAATAGACACATGTATATGTATAACTGAATCACTTTGCCAGTACACCTGAAACTAATGCAACACTGTTAATCACTATACTCCAATATAAAATAAAATTTAAAAAGAAAAGGTAAAAAGTACTGGATACTTAATACATGCTTGACACTTTGCATGATCATCTCTTTTAATTTTAACCACAAACGTATGAGAAGGTACCATTTTATAGAGGAGGGTCCAGCAATGGTTAAGATGATATGCACAAGGTTACCAGGTCCTTAGTAGCAGTAAAAAGCAGGCACCTGTGTCCATGCTCGTTACCAACATATTATACTCCCTTCCTGAGTTTTAGCAAAGAAGAAGCTTTCAGCATTTAAGAGAAATGGCATAACATGTAGGAGTTTAATATTTTTAAGTAAGTTATTTGTTATGCAAATACAGGTCTTTTCACATATGATCCCATGATCTTTTGGGTAATTTAAATGCCCTGTTCAACTTATCTCCTCCATTTGGGTGATTTATTCAAAATATTTGTTTTGATTTTATGAAATGGGAAAGTTCCTTTGAGACTCCTTCATAAAGAGAGGAGGGCAGGAGGATGCTAAGAGTGGACGAGAGTATTATTGGCAATTTCTGGGGTCTGGCCTCTCCAACATTCAGGGACTTCCTCTTTTGAGCTGTGTCTGCCACTGCCTTTGAGACAAATATGTCATAGGGAGTCTGGTCAGTTGAGAACTGCTATATCATTCCATCGCTTTAATGAGGGGCAAGAATGGTTTACTACAGAACATCATTTAGACACAATTCCCATTTAATCAATTTATAAATTACATATATGAATTCATATTCCAATAAAAAATACCATTCACGGATTTATCATGTTGGTATGCACTGTGTGATTCCTTATGGAGTCCCACGGAGCCAAGTGTTATAATAGCAAACCCGAAATGTTTTATGAATTCCTGTCCACCTGCTCCAGGAATAAACTAAAGTTTTCATTATTAGAGTTACTATATTTTCTTCTCAAACCAGAAGGACACTGTTCTGCTCAGCTGGGTCATCAGTGAAAGGTATATAACATCCATCTTGTAACCAACTTTAGTCAGACCCTTTAATTAATGGCTGAGGAATCTGCTTTATCTTTTAAAAGGATAAAATCTAATTGTGGTTCAAATTAAACAGTCTAATGGAAGTGACCACAAAGCAATTGATCAAAACTAATGGGTGAGTAGTTTTGCTTTCATTAAATAAAACTCCTGTTTGCTAAGCATAAACACCTTGCGGGACTTAACTCTGGTTATCGATGTATCAGAAACCTTGGAGGAAGAATAGCCAATTATTGTTGGGGCTATTTTTAAAAAGAAGAATTGAGTTTAAAAAAATTAAAAGTATGTCTTCTAACTTTCCTGTTCAAAAAACATTTCTAACATTTCTAACATATACTATAGTTAGGGATAAAAATAAGTAATACAGCCCATGACAATAGAAGACAGAACACTGAAAATGAGTGCAGTGAATTTTGCCATCTTGAAATTAATATTTTTAAAATATTTTTATTTTTTACTTTTCTTGCAGTTTTGTTGAGATATAACTGACATATGGGACTGTGTAAGTTTAAGGTGTACAGCATAATGATTTGACTTGCATACATCATGAAATGATGACCACAGTAAGTCTAGTGAACATCTGTCATCTCATATAGATACAAAACCAAAGAAATAGAGAAAAAAATATTTTTCCTTGTGATAAGAACACTTGGGACATACTCTTTTAACAACTCTCAAATATAACGTACAGCAGTGTTAAATATATTTACCATGATGTGCATTACATCCCTAGTACTTATTTATCTTATAACTGGAAGTTTGCTCTTTTTGACCACCTTCATTCAATTCCTACACCCACACCCAGCCTCTGGTAACCACAAAACTGATCTCTTTTTCTATGAGTTTTATTATTTGTTTTTGAACTATAATTGACCTACAACACTATGTTAGTTCCCAGTGCACAACACAGTGGTTCAATATTTCTATACATTCAAAGTGATCACCACAATAAGTCTAGTGAGTACTGGCTATACTCCCCACACTGTATATTTCATACCCATAACTGGAAGTTTGTTCCTCTTAATTTCCCTCACCTATTTCTCTCAATCCCCCACCCCCTCCCCTCTGGAAACCACCTGTTTGTTCTCTGTATCTATGACTCTGTTTCTGTTTTGTTGTTTGTTCATTTGTTTTGTTTTTCAGATTCCATACATAAGTGGAATCATACAGTGTTTGTCTTTCTATGACTTATTTAACTTAGCATAATACCCTCTAGGTTCATCCAAGGCATCCCAAATGGCAATATTTCGTTCTTTTTTTATGGCTGAGTAATATTTCATTTTATACACACACACACACACACACATACATACATATACATATATCTCACATCCTTATCCATTCATATATTGATGGGCACTTAGGCTGCTTCCATATTTGGCTATTGTAAATATTTCTGCAATTAACAAAGGTGCATATAGCTTTTGGAAAAGCACTTTCATTTTCTTCAGATAAATACAAGGAAATAAAATTTCTGGGTCATATGGTAGTTCTATTTAGTATTTTGGGAAACTTCCATACTGTTTTCCACAGTGACTGCACCAGTTTCCATCTCCACCAACAGGGTATGAGAGTTTCCTTCTCTCCACATCCTTGCCAACATTTGTTGTTTGTGTTCTTTTCGATGATAGCCATTCTAACAGGTAGAAGGTGATATCTCCCTGTGGTTTTAATATGCGTTTCTCTGATGATTAATGATGCTGAGCATCTTTTCATATTCCTGTTAGCCATCTGCATATCTGCTTTGGAAAAATGTCTATTCAGGTCCTCTGCCCACTTTTTAATCAGGCTGTTTCTTTGATGTTCAGTTGTATCAGTTCTTTGTATATTTTGGATATTAACCCCTTATTGGATATATCATTTGCAAATATCTTCCCCCATTCAGTAGGTGGCCTTTGCATTTTGTTGATAATTTCCTTCGTGTGCAGAATTTTTAGTTTGATGTAGTCCCTTTTGTTTATTTTGGTTTTTGTTTCCTTTGCCTGAGGAGCCATATCCAAAAAATTACTGCTAAGACTGATGTCAAAGAGTGTACTATGTTTTCTTCCAGACATTTTATGGTTTCAGTTCTTACATTTAAGTCTTTAATCCATTTTGAGTTTATTTTTGTGCACGGCATGAGAGAATAGTCCAGTTTTCCCAACACTGTTTATTGAAAAGGCTGTCTTTTTCCCATTATATATTTTTGCCTCCTTTCTTGTACGTTAATTGTCCATATAAGTGTGAGTTTATTTCTGCACTCTCTCTTCTGTTCCATGGATCTATGTGTCTGTTTTTGTGCCAGTACTATACTGTTTTTATTACTGTAGCTTTGTAGTACAGTTTGAAATTAAGGAGTGCAATACCACCAGCTTTGTTCTTTCTCAAGATAGTTTTGGCTATTCACAGTCTTCTGTGTTTCCATACAAATTTTAAAATTATTTGTTCTAGTTCTGTGAAAAATGCCATTGGTATTTTGATAGGGATTGCACTGAATCTGTAGTTTGCCTTGGGTAGCATGGTCATTTTAACACTATTAATTCTTCTGATCCATGAGCACGGGATGTCTTTCCATCTGTTTGAGTCATCTTCGGTTTCTTCCATCAGTATCTTATAGCTTTCCAAGTACAGGTTTTTTACCTCCTTAGATGTATTCCCAGGTATTTTATTCTTTTTGATGCAAATGTAAATGGGAGTGTTTCCTTATTCTCTCTGATAGTGTACTGTTAGTGTATAGAAATGCAACAGATCTTCATGTTTAAATTTTGTGTCCTCTAACTTTACTGAATTCATTGATAAATTCTAGCAGTTTTCTGGTGGCATTTTCAGGATTTTCTATGTATAGGATCATGCCACCTACAAACAGTGTTGATTTTACTTCTTCTTATCCCATTTGGATTCATTTTATTTCTTTTTCTTGTCTGACTGCTGTGGCTAGGACTTCCAATACCATGTTGAATAAAAGTGGTGAGAATGGGCATCCTTGTCTTGTTTCTGATCTTAGAGGAAATGCTTTTAGCTTTTTCCTTTTGAGTGTGATCTTAGCCGTGGGCTTGTCATATAGGGCATTTTGCTGAGGTGTGTTCCTTCTATGCCAACTTTGTTTAGATTTTTCTACCATAAATGAAAGTTGAATTTTGTCAAAAGCCTTTTCTGCATCTATTGAGGTGATCATATGACTTTTATTCTTCAATTTGTTGATGCAGTACATCACATTGATTGATTCGCAGATAGTGAACTATCTTTGTACCCCCTGAGTAAATCACAACTGATCATGGTATATTATCCTTTTACTATATTGTTGAATTTAGTTTGTTTATATTTTATTGAGGATTTTTGCATCTATGTTCATCAGTGATATTGGCCTGTAATTTTATTTTTGTGGTATCTGTGTCTGGTTTTGGCATCAGAGTGGTGGTGGCCTTAAAGAATGAATGTGGAAGCATTCCTTCTTCAGCAATTTTTGGGATAGTTTGAGAAGAATAGTTTGAGAAGGTGTTAACTCTTCTTTAAATGGAAAAATTTGGTAAAATTCACCTGTGAAGTCATCTGGTCCTGGATTTTGTTTGTTGGGAGTTTTCTTTTTTTCTTACTGGTTCAATTTCACTACTAGTGCTCAGTCTGTTCATATTTCTATTTCTTCGTGATTCAGTCTTAGAAGATTGTACATTTCTAGGAATTTGTCTCTCATTCTATGAGACCATCATTGCCATGTTATCAAAGCCAAGGACAGTACAAGAAACCTCCACACCAATATCCCTTTTGAATATTGATACAAAAATCCTCAGCAAGATTCTAGTATAGAATTTGGCAGATAGTTCAACATATGAAAATCAATTATTATAATATACCACATTAATAAAGTCATAAAACTGCATAATTATCCCAATTATTGAAAAGCAAAAAAAAAAATTCAACACAATTTCATGACAAAAAACACACACAAAAAAACTAAAACAATAAACCACCAACCATGTATAGAAAGAGACCCCCTAAACATAAAAAGAGGCATTTTGAAAAATTCACAGCTAACATCATATTCAATTGTGAAAGACGTAATGCTTCCCCTCTAAGATGAAGAAACAAAACAGGATGTCCACTTTTGCCACATCTATTCAACATAGTATAGGAAATTCTGGTCAGAGCAATTAGGCTAAATACATAAATAAAACTTTTTAAAAAAATTAAAAGAACCCAAATTAGAAAGAAAGAAATGATCTTTGTTTATAAATAGCATGAAATTATCTTTGTTAAAAAATGACATGATCTTATATGTAGGAATCCCTAACGATACCACAAATAAACTGTTAGAACCAATAAAGAAATTTAGCAAATTGCGGAACATAAAGTCAACAAAGAAAAATCAGTTCTGTTTCTATACAGTAGCAATTAACAATTCTAGAAGGAAATTAAGAAAACAATTCCTTTTACTATACCATCAAGAAGAATAACATACTTTGGAATAAATTCACCCAAGGAAGCAAAAGACTAGTACACTTAAAACTATAAAACACTGCTAAAAGAAATCAAAGAAGACAAATAAAAGGAAAGATATTCTGTGTTCATGGATTAAAAGACTTAATATTGTTAAGATGACAATACTGCCCCAAAATATCTACAGATTCAATACAATATCTACCAAAATTCCAGTGGCTTTTTTTTTTTTTTTTGCAGAAATTGAAAATCTATCCAAAACTCACATGGCATCTCAAGGGACCCCAAATGACCAAAACAATTTGAAAAAGAAGAACAAAGTTGGAACACTAATGTGCACTGATTTTAAAACTTGCTACAAAGCTACAATAATTAAAACAGGATGGTACCAGAATAAAGACAGGCATAGAGGAATGGAATAGAGAGCCCAGAAATGAATCCTCAAACAGTGAATTGATTTTTAACAAGGGTGCCAAGACAATTCAATGGGGAAAGTATTTTCAACAAATGGTGCTGAGAAAGCCAGATATCCATATACAAAAGAATGAAGGTGAACTCTTACTTTACACCACATACAAAAAGAAAAGCTCAAAATGAATCACAGACCTAAATTTAGGAACTAAAATTATAAAACTCTTAGAAGAAACATAGGGGGAAATCTTCATGACTCTGGATTTGGCAATAATTTACCAGACATGCCATCAAGAGCACAGACAGCAAAAGCAAAAAAAAAAAAAAAAAAGATAAATTGGATTTTATCAAAATTAGAAACTTTTGTGTATAAAGGGATAATATTAAGAAAATTAAAAAATAGCTCACAGAATGGGAGAAAATATTTCAAACCATCTATCTAATAAGGGATTCATATCCAGAATATATATATATATATATATATATATATATATATATATATATCCTACAACTCAAAAAAAATTTAATTAAAAAATGAGCAAAGGGCTTATATAGACATTTCTTCAAAGTGGTATACAAAATGGCCAATAAGCACATAAAAAGTTGTTCTGCAGCACTAGATATTAGAGAAATAATAATCAAATCCACAATGAGATACCACTTCACATCCATTAGACATTACCAAACTAACAGTAATTAACAGGTGTTACTGAGGATGTGGAAAGACTGGAAATCTCATACATTGCTGGTGAGAATGTAAAATAGTGCAGCCAGTGTGGAAATATGTGATGTTTTGTCAAAAAATTAAACATAGAATTACCAAATGATTCAGCAGTTTCACCCACAGGTAGGTACCCAACTGGACAGAAAATGAACTCATATACTTGTACACCAGTGTTCACTGTAGCATTATTCATCATAGGCATAAGGTGGAAACAACCAAAATGTCATGAACACATGAGTGCACAAACAAAATGTATACACTTAAAATGGAGTATTACTTTGAAAAGGAATGAAATTCTGATACATGGTACAACACAAATGAACCTCAAACACTTTATGCTAAGTGAAGTAAGATGGATACAAAAGGACAGATATTGTTATGATTCCATTTATATGAGATACCTAGAATAGGCAAATTCACAGAGATAGAAAATAGAATAAAGGTTGCCAGGGGCTGAGGGAGGGGAGAATGGGGAGTTATTGTCTAACGGGTGTAGAGTTTCCTTTTGGGATGATGAAAAAGTTCTGGAAATGGACAGTGGGGATAGTTGCACAACATTGTGAATATACTTAATGACACTGAATTGTATATCTAAAAATGGTTAAAATGGCAAATGTTATGTTTTATACATTTTGCCACAAAAATAAACAAATAATCTTAAAAAATAGAGAGAAGGGGGGTGGCCACCTGTAACAAATGTTCTCATTGCTCATGAACAATGAGGGCTCAGAATTGGCTATTTTAGCAACAGAGAGGGAATAATTAGTAACTTTGATGTGAGTGAATTGGAGGGCTTTAAGAGGAACTGGGAGGATAGAAAATGGGAACAGTGAGGCACTAACTCTGCTGACATTCTATTGCAAAGAGGGGCAAAAAAATAGGGAAGTAAGTGGTACTGAAAGAGGGATCAAGAAAATAACTTAAAAGTAACTTCAGAGAAATAATACATTTGCATGCTGATGGCAATAATCCTGTCTAGCACAAAAAGTTGATGATGAAGGGGAGAGGGAATTTCTGGAGCAATGTTTTCAAGTAGGTGAGGTGGGATGGAATCTAGCACTCAGGCAAAGGACTAACTTTAGATAGGCACATGCATAGTCCAACTATGGGACAAACATCAAGGCAGAGTACTATGTGGGTGTGACATGGTGATGGAAGTTTGCAGAAAATCTCTTCCAAGTACTTGAATATTTTTCAAGTATGAAGTGTGAGGAAAGGGGAGGAGGTATTGAAGGTTTAAGGAGAAAGGTAAAGTTGTGAAATAGTGGTGCAGGAGAATGAGAGACTGGATGAACTGGAAAAGTACAGCACGATTGTCTAGCAACATGAAAAATCCATTTAAATATGGTCTTGAATTTAAAGTAATATCCATCAGGGTAATTATGAGTTTTTCTCAAGTGATGTTCAGCTACACTGGTGCTGGTGTAGAACTGGTGGGAAGTTATAATTAATGGAGGTTGAGGCTTTCCTAATTGAGTATGAAAAAGTAAGAGTGATGCAAAAGAAATATGTGTGTATGTAACAGTGTTTACAAAGACCAAGGAATGTGAGGAAGAATGAGGGGAAGGGAGAAAGAACACCAAGTTGGATTAAGGAAAATACGAGTTTGTAGCATCAAGGAATTGGTGGTCTCAATCATTACAAAGAATTATTGGAATTGAAATAATATGCAGGGAGAGCCGTAATAACAGGGGGTGGTGGTCATGGAATGGAAGTGAGATTTTCCATGGGTTCTAGATATTGGTCACATGAAGGCCTAGAAGGTGTGATCCCAAGAGTGAGAGGCTGAGGTTGAACAGAGAATAAAATTATTGCCAGAGAGGAATTCATGGAACTGGAAGACTAGCAGATTGGAAGAATCATCTCTTTTGTGGATTGAAATTTTAAAATAATATTGGAAAGGGTTACCGCAATAAAGGAGCTAAAACTGTAGAGAAATAAAGAAGTTCATAGATGACACCAACACAAAGAAGTGACGGATGATAAAATCTTATGGGATATGATTCAAAGTTGGAGAGGCCAGGTGTAACAAAGCAGGACCCTATGGGGCCTTCCTGGGACAGATACCCCAAGTCCTCTGCCTGCCTCTTGTTTATAGAAAACCTTTAGTCAAAGAATAAATTTAGTTTTCTGCAGCCAAGCGGCTTTCCCAGTGGTCTGTCTGTGCTTTCTTCTGGATACAAGCCGTGTGGATGAAAGGCTCTTGATGCTCCAGCCAGGAGTCACTGCTGTGTCTCTGAGGTGGGAGAGCCAACTTCAGGACACTGGTCCACAAGAGACCTTCCAGCTCCACGTAATATCAAATGGCGAAAATCTCCCGGAGATCTCCATCTCAACACCAAGACCCAGCTTCACTCAATGACAAGCAAGCTACAGTGCTGGACACCCTATGCCAAACAACTAGCAAGACAGGAACAAAACCCCACCCATTAGCAGAGAGGCTGACTAAAATCACACTAAGTTCAGAAACACCCCAAAACACACCACCAGACATGGACCTGCCCACCAGAAAGACAAGATCCAGCCTCATCCACCAGAACACAGACACTAGTCCCCTCCACCAGGAAGCAGACACAACACAATGAACCAACCTTAGCCACTGGGGGCAGACACCAAAAACAACAGAAACTATGAACCTGCAGCCTGCAAAAAGGAGACCCCAAACACAGTAAGTTAAGCAAAATGAGAAGACAGAGAAACACACAGCAGATGAAGGAGCAAGGTAAAAACCCACCAGACCTAATAAATGAATAGGAAATAGGCAGTCTACCTGAAAAAGAATTCAGAATAATGATAGTAAAGATGATCCAAAATCTTAGAAATAGAATAGAGAAAATGCAAGAAACATTTAACAAGGACCTAGAAGAACTAAAGAGGAAACAAGCAATGATGAACAACACAATAAACGAAATTAAAAAAAACTCTAGAAGTCATCAATAGCAGAATAACTAAGGCAGAAGAACGGATGAGTGACCTGGAAGATAAAATAGTGGAAATAACTACTGCAGAGCAGAATAAAAAAAAAAGAATGAAAAGAACTGAGGACAGTCTCAGAGACCTCTGGGACAACACTAAATGCACCCACATTTGAATTACAGGGGTCCCAGAAGAAGAAGAGAAAAAGAAAGGGACTGAGAAAATATTTGAAGAGATTATAGTTGAAACATCCCTAATATGGGAAAGGAAATAGTTAATCAAGTCCAGGAAGCACAGAGAGTCCCATACAGGATAAATCCAAAGAGAAACACGCCAAGACACATATTAATCAAACTATCAAAAATTAAATACAAAGAAAACATATTAAAAGCAGCAAGGATAAAACAACAAATAACACACAAGGGAATCCCCATAACATTAACAGCTGATCTTTCAGCAGAAACTCTGCAAACCAGAAGAGAGTGGCAGGACATATTTAAAGTGATGAAGGAGAAAAAACATACAACCAAGATTACTCTACCCAGCAAGGATCTCACTCAGATTTGATGGGGAAATTAAAACGTTTACAGACAAGCAAAAGCTGAGAGAGTTCAGCACCACCAAACCAGGTTTACAACAAATGCTAAAGGAACTTCTCAAGGCAAGAAACACAAGAGAAGGAAAAGACCTACAATAACAAACCCAAAACAATTAAGAAAATGGGAATAGGAACACACATATAGATAATTACCTTAAATGTAAATGGATTAAATGCTCCCACCAAAAGACACAGACTGGCTGAATGGATACAAAAACAGGACCCATATATATGCTGTCTACAAGAGACCCACTTCAGACCTAGGGACACATTCAGACTGAAAGTGAGGGCATGGATATTCCATGCAAATGGAAATCAAAAGAAAGCTGAAGTAGTAATTCTCAAATCAGAAAAAATAGTCCTTAAAACAAAGACTGTTACAAGAGACAAAGAAGGACACTACATAATGATCAAGGGATCAATCCAAGAAGAAGATATAACAATTGTAAATATTTATGCACCAAACAGAGGAGCACCTGAATACATAAGGCAAATACTAACAGCCATAAAAGGGGAAATCGACAGGAACACAATCATAGTAGGGGACGTTAACACCCCACTTTCACAGATCATCCAAAATGAAAATAAATAAGGAAACACAAGCTTTAAATGATACATTAAACAAGATGGACTTATTTGATATTTATAGGACATTCCATCCAAAAACAACAGAATACACATTTTTCTCAAGTGCTCATGGAACATTCTCCAGGATAGATCATATCTTGGGTCACAAATCAAGCCTTGGTAAATTTAAGAAAATTGAAATCATATCAAGTATCTTTTCTGACCACAACATTATGAGACTAGATATCAATTACAGGAAAAGATCTGTAAAAAATACAAACAAATGGAGGCTAAACAATATACTACTTAATAACAAAGTGATCACTGAAGAAATCAACAAGGAAATCAAAAAATATCTAGAAACAAATGACAATGGAGACACGACGACCCAAAACTTATGGGATGCAGCAAAAGCAGTTCTAAGAGGGAAGTTTATAGCAATACAATCCAACCTTAAGAAGCAGGAAACATCTCAAATAAACAACCTAATCTTGCACCTAAAGCAATTAGAGAAAGAAGACCAAAAACCCCCCAAAGTTAGCAGAAGGAAAGAAATCATAAAGATCAGATCAGAAATAAATGAAAAATAAATGAAGGAAACGATAGCAAAGATCAATAAAACTAAAAGCTGGTTCTTTGAGAAGATAAACAAAATTGATAAACCATTAGCCAGACTCATCAAGAAAAAAAGGGAGAAGACTCAAATCAATAGAATTAGAAATGAAAAAGGAGAAGTAACAACTGACACTGCAGAAATACAAAGGATCACGAGAGATTACTACAAGCAACTCTATGCCAATGAAACGGACAACCTGGAAGAAATTCTTAGAAATGCACAACCTGCCGAGACTGAACCAGGAAGAAACAGAAAATATGAACAGACCAATCACAAGCACTAAAATTGATACTGTGATTAAAAATTTTCCAACAAACAAAAGTCCAGGGCCAGATGGCTTCACAGGCGAATTCTATCAAACATTTAGAGAAGAGGTAACACCTATCCTTCTCAAACTCTTCCAAAATATAGCAGAGGGAGGAACACTCCCAAACTCATTCTATGAGGCCACCATCACCCTGATACCAAAACCAGACAAAGATGTCACAAAGAAAGAAAACTACAGGCCGATATCACTGATGAACATAGATGCAAAAATCCTCAACAAAACACTATCAAACAGAATCCAACAGCACATTAAACAGATCATACACCATGATCAAGTGGGGTTTATTCCAGGAATGCAAGGATTCTTCAATATACACAAATCAATCAACATGATACACCATATTAACAAATCGAAGGAGAAAAACCATATAATCACCTGAATAGATGCAGAGAAAGCTTTCGACAAAATTCAACACCCATTTATGATAAAAACCCTGCAGAAAGTAGGCACAGAGGGAACTTTCCTCAACATAATAAAGGCCACATATATGACAAACCCACAGCCAATATTGTCCTCAATGGTGAAAAACTGAAACCATTTCCACTAAGATCAGGAACAAGACAAGGTTGCCCACTCTCACCACTATTATTCAACATAGTTTTGGAAGTTTTAGCCACAGCAATCAGAGAAGATAAAGAAATAAAAGGAATCCAAATTGGAAAACAAGAAGTAAAGCTGTCACTGTTTGCAGATGACATGATACTAAACATAGAGAACCCTAAAGATGTTACCAGAAAACTACTAGAGCTAATCAATGAATTTGGTAAAGTAGCAGGATACAAGATTAATGCACAGAAATCTCTGGCATTCCTATTCACTAATGATGAAAAATCTGAAAGTGAAATCAAGAAAACACTACCATTTACCATTGCAACAAAAAGAATAAAATATCTAGGAATAAACCTACATAAGGAGACAAAAGACCTGTATGCAGAAAATTATAAGACACTGATGAAAGAAATTAAAGATGATACAAATAGATGGAGAGATATACCATGTTCTTGGATTGGAAGAATCAACAGTGTGAAAATGACTCTACTACCCAAAGCAATCTACAGATTCAATGCAATCCCTATCAAACTACCATTGGCATTTTTCACAGAACTAGAACAAAAAAATTTCACAATTTGTATGCAAACACAAAAGACTCTGAATAGCCAAAACAATCTTGAGAACGAAAAATGGATCTAGAGGAATCAGGCTCCCTGACTTCAGACTATAGTACAAAGCTACAGTAATCAAGACAGTATGGTACTGGCACAGAAATATAGATCAATGGAACAGGATAGAAAGCCCAGAGATAAAACCACACACATATGGTCACCTTATCTTTGATAAAGGAGGCAAGAATATACAGTGGAGAAAAGAGAGCTTCTTCAATAAGTGGTGCTAGGAAAACTGAACAGGTTCATGTAAAAGTATGAAATTAGAATACTCCCTAACACCATACACTCAAAATGGATTCAAGACCTAAATGTAAGGCCAGACAATATCAAACTCTTAGAGGAAAACATAGGCAGAACACTCTATGACATAAATCACAGTAAGATCCTTTTTGACCCACCTCCTAGAGAAATGGAAATAAAAACAAAAATAAAAAATAGGACCTAATGAAACTTAAAAGCTTTTGCACAGCAAAGGAAACCACAAACAAGACCAAAAGACAACCCTCAGAATGGGAGAAAATATTTGCAAATGAAGCAACTGACAAAGGATTAATCTCCAACATTTACAAGCAGCTCATGCAGCTCAATAACAAAAAAACAAACAACGCAATCCAAAAATGGGCAGAAGACCTAAATAGACATTTCTCCAAAGAAGATACACAGATTGCTAACAAACGCATGAAAGAATGCTCAGCATCATTAATCACTAGAGAAATGCAAATCAAAACTACAATTCTCACACCAGTCAGAATGGCCATCATTAAAAAATCTAGAAACAATAAATGCTGGAGAGGGTGTGGAGAAAAGGGAACACTCTTGCACTGCTGGTGGGAATGTAAACTGATACAGCCACTATGGAGAACAGTATGGAGGTTCCTTAAAAAACTACAAATAGAACTACCATATGATCCAGCAATCCCACCACTGGGCATATACCCTGAGAAAACCATAATTCAAAAAGAGTCATGTACCAAAATGTTAATTGCAGCTCTATTTACAATAGCCAGGAGGTGGAAGCAACCTAACTGTCCATCATCGGATGAATGGATAAAGAAGATGTGGCACATATATACAATGGAATATTACTCAGCCATAAAAAGAAACGAAATTGAGTTATTCGTAGTGAGGTGAATGGACCTAGAGTCTGTCATACAGAGTCAAGTAAGCAGAAGGAGAAAAACAAATACCGTATGCTAACACATATATATGGAATCTAAGAAAAAATTTAAAAATAAAAAGGTCATGAAGAACCAGGGTTAAGATGGGAATAAAGACACAGATCTACTAGAGAATGGACTTGAGGACACGGGGAGGGGGAAGGGTAAGCTGTGACAAAGTGAGGGAGTGGCATGGACATATATACACTACCAAATGTAAAATAGATAGCTAGTGGGAAGCAGCCACCTAGCACAGGGAGATCAGCTCGGTGCTTTGTGACCACCTAGAGGGGTGGGATAGGGAGGGTGGGAGGGAGGGAGACGCAAGAGGGAAGAGATATGGGAACATATGTATATGTATAACTGATTCACTTTGTTATAAAGCAGAAACTAACACACTATTGTAAAGCAATTATACTCCAATAAAGATGTTAAAAAAAAGAATAAATTTAATCAGAGGAATGAGAAAATGCAGAAGCAAAGGAAAATAGTCAAACAAGACAAAAATCATAATAGTTTACCCATTAAACAAAGTCAAGGACATTTAGCTCCTCCTCAAGGGCTATAGATAATATTCTGAGCCATATCCTGTGAGTGGTCTTGAAGATACTGAAACCCTCACCAGGTGGAAGAAGTTAACTACATGATGACCAGACTGTAGCCATGACATAAGCCGCTTCATTGTACACAATTCCGAGAACTTGCCTCAAGGAAATGGGAAAAAAACTGACCCTGGAATTTAAGATTAACTGTACTTGAAACAATCAATAAGACACTGATGAGACCACTGCATGACCAATTTCAAGATGAATGTTGGAGCTAACTGTGCTGTTCACATACCCCCCTGCCCCCTGCTGCCTATAAACCCTTGAAACTCCCCTTTCAAAGCCCTTGCCCCCTGATCAGCAATGGAGAGTTGGCTTTTGGGCATGAGTCTCCCTTCTCCCCAGGTTGCTAGCCTTTTGAATAAAGCAACCTTTCCTTTCCTACCAACTCTTGTCTCTGGAGTTCTGGCTGTCAAGCAGCAAGCAGCCGAACCTGAGTTCAGTAACACAAGGGAAGAAGAATGGTTTGGATGCTGCATTATAGAGCAAGGACACAGTTCGCTTTCAGGTCTAGTAATCTCAGGGTTGTGGCAGCAAAACAGAGCCACAACTTCAGAGCCAAGCTTCCATCAGAATAAGAAGGAAAAAAGAACAGGCAGAGAAGAGACTGCAGATAAAGGGGATTTTGCTAAAAATGGGCTATGAATTCAGAGGACACATAAGCGCGGTTTCAGGAGTTGTATGGAGGTGCCAAAAGGGCACAGAAGAGAGGATGTGAAAAGGCTTTGGGAGGTTAAGTGTGGAAGAGGGAGATCTGGGAGTCTGGAGGTTTTGTGGTGATAGATATGTAAAGATATAAAAGGCATAATGAAACTGGTCCTGGCAAATTTAAGACAGATTATGGTGGTAAGAAGGAGGCTGGGAATGTCTGTGGAGTCAGATATTGGTTTGAGGGCTCTCTACTGTCCCCAGATAATTAGGATAAAAGGTCTAGGAAGGCACGGTCTTGGTCTCAGTATACAAGTTTATGCTTGATTCTCCAACGATGTAGGAATATGTGCTCAGCATGAGTGCCTATCTTGATCCCAAATGAAGGAGTTGGACTTCTGGTGACTCCAGGGATTACCAAGTATAAGGCCCCCTTTTCATCTCTGACTTGTTTTGTCTAATGCAGTCAATATGGGTAAAACTAGAAGTCTCCCTGTTCCCATCCAACTTTGAATTGTTATGTTTCCATGTTTTTATGATTTTATTAAATCTAGGCTCTCAGGTGTGCACCATATATGACACAAGGTAGACAGTTTCACCCAAGACATCTTGTCTTCCTTAAATACTTACTTTTGTTTATTTTGGGGGAGTTAAGGATGGCTTACATTTCTTTCTAGTGCTACAGAGTAAATTATATTAAAAAAAAAACTATGGTCAGAGAAGTAGCAAAATATATATAGTGTATGTATTCAATATATATTTTTTCCCTTCATTTATTCTATTTTAAAAAATCCCCATTAAAAAAATCTAATTCTAGCTCTATAGATTCTTTCTTAATTTAATATTATTCCTTGGTTTAATATTGCAAAGCACCATGCAAAACATACAGAGTAAGTTCTTTAGTTTAGCCATGCTCATCAGATCCAGTAGATCCTATTTTCTACTCAGTTTCAACTTTATTGTTAAAAGCATTTACTGGGAAGCCAAAATTGTTTTGCAAACTTGAGTTTCACAAACTAATCACATAATCCAAAAGGTATTAGCGAATTTGTCAAAGATTATGAGATTTTTTTTGCACATATTTCTCTTTCCCACACAAATGTTAGCAAAAAGCATGAATTTAATGCCCATAAGCAACTGCCAAGTGACATTTAGGATTCGTTTCTCCAAGTATCTTCCAAATTACCATATGCCACAGATGTTTCTGTGCATTAATCCCAATTATGTGATAACATATATTCCTATTGTTCAACAAGCAGTCCTGTAGTATGAGTAGCCACATTTTGTAAACAAATTGGCTGCAGAAACAACTATTTACAGAAAAATAGTAAAAAATCAAAATGTGCAATAATTTTGTGAGTTGGAACTTTGAAACTTTATGATGGGAATTACTGCTTTCCAGCAAATCATGTTTCTATGGTTTTAACTTCCAAGGGTCTACCCTTTGGAAGGTCATGAGTAATAGTAACAAGAAGTGAAACAGCATCGATTCAATCTAAGATAGAGGAAAATTAATATCCAAACTATGGGCCTGTCTTCACTAATGAGGAACTGTTTGTAAGGACGACATAGATTTTTTAAGTGTGTATGCAATAAATGCCTTATTTATATTACTGCACAAAGTTCAGAAAGTCAGTGGAAATCAGAAGGGAATTAATTTTTTTTTTGGCACACAATTTCGGTCTCTAAATTATGAGACCCCAAAATAAAACTAATGAATCAGCATCATAAGAAATGAAGTGGGAGTGGGAGACCATCCTTTCCTCAGTAAAAGTGGTAAAATTCTGCAGGAGCACTAGACTAACAAACTGAGCTTTGTGTTTTTTTTTCCTGGAAATACACCTGTCACACTCATCTCCATTTTAAGAAATTTCTGAAAGTGATGCTCATTTGTCTGTCTTGTTGGGTATCTGCTCTTGAGGTGAGGATAGTGATTAAGATGCATAACCTTTCAGCCACTTCTTTGTAAAGTGATTCTTTGCTTCCAACCTGGCAGGGTATTATTGTGCTACTCTGCTGGATATCAAGGACACTTTGGTTAGTCTATCACCTCCATGCTCCATATTCTCACTTCCATCTTCTATATTTCTTACATTTTTTCCCCTCTTCTCCCTAATGTACTCCCAGCTCTAGTCTTTGAAATCAGATATCTAATTCCCTTTCCCATCCAATTAAATATTTTTGCTTCCTTTCCTCTGATATAGTTCCTTTTATGATACATAACTGTCACATTATTAGATGTCATTTTAAAGTTTTTTTATTCTCGTCTCGTCATCTATATTTTTCATACCAATAATGGTCATTCTAGTTTTTAATTTTCTAGAGAGTACTTTGCCTAATTAACATGAAAAGCGTTCTTTAAACAGCTGGATTCTGAATTCATATTGTTTTGGTGATCTTGATAAAAGAATACTGTGAACCTTGGGGTGGTGTGAATTTTAGAATGGCTTTTGATTAAAAATAGCTGAAGACAGGCAGTTACTTTAAAATTGTTTTTTGTCCCAAGGAAAAATTAATTGCATGGATGGGACAATCACTTTAATTATATATCAGTTAGGATTGCAACTGCAACTAACTGAAACCCCAATAAATAGTATTTTAAAGAAAGAGGGATATAGTTAATTTCCTCATATAACAAAAAATTCCAGAGGTAGGCAATTGAGGCTGATGTAACCACATAACAGTGTCACTGATCCAAGCTCCTTTCATCTTTCTACTCCTTGATGTGAGGACCTTCATACTCATGATCATTAGCTATGGGCCTCACTGTCATACTCTAGGCAAAAAAAAAAAAAAAAAAAATGGTGGAAGAAGAAAGGGACAAAAGAGCTTTCTCCTTAGGGGCCAGGGACTTTAGGCTACATCTCATGATCCAAAAATGTATCACTCATCATCCTTCAGATGAATTTGGGCTGGAAAAGTTAGTATTTTAGATTTCCAGACTCCTCAGTCAATAAAGATGTCATACACACACACACACACACACAATGGAATATTACTCAGCCATAAAAAAGAATGAAATAATGCCATTTTCAGTGACATGGATGGACTTAGAGATTATTATACTGAGTGAAGGAAGTCAAAGACAAATATCATATGATATCAATTATATGTGGAATCTAAAAGAATGGTACAAATGAACCTATTTACAAAACAGAAATAGAGTCACAGACGTAGAAAACAAATTTATGGTTACCAAGGGGGAAAGGGTGGGATAGGGATAAATTGGGAAATTGGGACTGACATATGCACACTACTCTATATAAAATAGGTAACTAATAAGGACCTACTGTATAGCACGGGGAATTCTATTCAGTACTCTGTAATGACCTATATGGGGATGGAATCTAAAAAAGAGGGGATACTTGTATATGTATAACTGATTCAGGTTGCTGTACAGCAGAAACTAACACAACATTGTATATCCACTATACTCCAATAAAAACTAATTTAAAAAATAAGGAAGTGGCTTGCTCGTGATTTCTGACTAGCCAACTCATAGTTCCCTTCTGTTCATGGCAGGGCCACCAAAAACTAATATTCCCTTCCATAGGTAGGGCTGTTATGGGGAAATTGCTTCCCAGATAGAAAATACATACTGTTGCTCACTCCTCCACTGCTCACTGCATTCAGGAGTGGCCAAATGTTTAGTTTCATTTCTAGTTTAACAAAATACAAGCAGAAGTGTTGAGTGTCACTTCCAGTCCAGTGCTTTGGAGAATAATGGATTTATTTTCTATACCTGTTATTATAGGCTGAATATTTGTGCCCCCTCCAAATTGATATGTTGAAAACTAACTGTTAATATGATTGTATTTGGAAGTGGAGACTTTGGAAGGTGATTAGGTCATGAGAGTGGGGCCTCATGAATGAGATTCATGCCCTTATTATAAAAGAGACCCCTGAGAGCTCTCTTGCCCTATTTGCCATCTGAGGACACGGAGAAAAGATGACTCTATAAACCAAGGAGTGGATCCTCACTGGACACTGAATCTTCCAGCACTTTGATCTTGTATTTCCTAGCCTCTAGAACTGGGAGGAATAAATTTCAGTTGTTTATAAGCCACCCAATCTATAGTGTTTTGTTATAGGAGCCTGAATGGACTAAGACACTTGTCCTTCAACTTCCAGTGGGATGTAGAGAATCCATGACTCAAGGCAGTGGTGGAGCCACAGGATGAAAGAACTGTGGGTTCCTAAATCTCTATGTGTAAGAGAATTATCATTGACTAGTAACACTTACATATGAATATTTTATGAGTCAGAAATAGTCATATATTGTACTAAGCCACTGAAAGGTGAGGATTCTGCTAGTTTTTACTTAATAAACTGCTATACTCAGAACATGCTCCAGATTACATTTTTTTTATTTCATGTGCAATGTTTACACTGAAAGAAAATTTTGCAATCCTATTACCAGTAGGAATTTCTCTTCCCAACTTTCTTTTCTAACAGGAAATGCAGGATATATTGGCAAAGTGCTCTATTCTTCCTTGGTGTCCTGTTTCTGTTTCATGATTATCAGGCCAAGATAAGAAATCACCTCCTTTTGTTTTCTTGGGAAACTTAAACAACATTTTGGAACAGCACATTTACAAATGGTTATCCTAATACCTGTATAATATTCATCAAAGAGTTTCAATTGTATTGTACATTCTCTCCATTTTTCACTGTTAATATAGACTTTCTAAAACGACCATACATATTGCTTTTGTCATAACCATTCTAATTCATGCATTTGTGTTCAAACACAGAGAAAAATACACCAGTTTTGCCTTTTACCTCTTACTAGAAGTAATATAACCTGTTATAATGATAGATTCTATGGAGATAAATAGACGAAAAACATAAATATGATGTACCTCACCAAAGATTTATCTACAAATCTGAATAATGCTGAGCACTGATTCACAACAGGGTAGGAGTCATTGGGTAAAGCAAAGACTAAAAGTACAGGAGGCCAAGAAAATCACCAAACCTGGACTGGAAAAGCAATGATCAAAATGATATCAATGTATTTAAAAGAATAATATATGAATTTCTTGATTAGCATGATTGGTGTGCCGTACTTGTTGACACCCAAATGCCAATATCAAATCTGTAAAGGTAGTCTCAAATTTTTTTAAATGATTAACTGCTGGGGCTTCCCTGGTGGCGCAGTGGTTGAGAGTCCGCCTGGCGATGCAGGGGACACGGGTTCGTGCCCTGGTCCGGGAAGATCCCACATGCCGCGGAGCGGCTGGGCCCGTGAGCCATGGCCGCTGAGCCTGCACGTCCCGAGCCTGTGCTCCACAGCGGGAGAGGCCACAACAGTGAGAGGCCTGCGTACCGCAAAAAAAAAAAAAAAAAAAAAAAAAAATGATTAACTGCTGTTAAAAATACATACATACATATATATATATTATATATATATAATATACATAATATATATATATCCACAGAAATAAAAAGGATCACAAGAGACTACCATAAGTTTACATAAACACAAAGTGACTTTTTGGAGTACTACAAATATTGTCTACCCTATTTATGGCATTGATTCCATGACTTTATATGTTTAACCAAACCTCTCAAACTGGACATACAAAAAGGATGAATTTGAGTGTATTTAAATCCCAATTTAAAAAATTGTTCTTAAAAACCCATGTATTGTAGAAAGCAACTCTCAGCAAAATGGGAATGGAAGGATTTTTTTTTAATTTGCTGAAGTACTTTTATAAAAACCTATAGCTAACATTAAACTTAATGGTGGAAGACTCAATAGTTTCCCCCTAAATTTGGGAAAAAATAAAGTATCTCTCTTTCACCATGTCTGTTCAACACTAATGGGATTCTTGCTAATGTTAACGAGGCAGTATAGAGAACTAAAAAGTGTAAAAATTGGAAGAAAAGAAGTAAAACTGTATTTATTCTGAAATGATGATACGGTACATACAAAATCCTAACAAAACTACTGAAACACTTAAAGAATAAATAAGCCATTTAGCAAGATCATACAAAAAAGGAAAATATAAAAAAAAACCCTTTATTTATATAAACTGGCAGTAAGCAAATGGGAAAAGAAATTTAAAAACCACATCGCTTACAACAATACCCAAAGTAAAATACTTAGAAATGAATTATCCAAGTACAAGCAAGCCTTGAACACAGAACACTTTAAAAATAGAGAGAAACATGATATTCATGGATCAATATTGTTAAGATGTTAATTATTCACAAATCGATTAGCTAATTGCAAATTTTACATAGAAGTGAAGATTACTTTGAGTGGTGAAAACAGTATTGTACAAGAAAAAAAAAGTTGGAGAACTTATACTAACAGTTATGCAGAGTGTGTATTAATGGTAGAAAGAGAGAAAATAATGGAATGTAACAGATTACCTAAAAAGACACTCATTCATATGTAATCAATTTACTTTCAACAAAAGTGCCACAGCAATTCAACTGGAAAAGGAATGTTTTTAAAGTACTTATTCCAGAGTAACTGGATATCCACATGGAAAAAAATGAACTTCTATCTCTATTTCACAGTTCACACAAAAAATTAATTTGAGATGGATCATACACTAAATGTGAAAGCCAAAAGTATCAGGCTTTTAGAAGAAAATCATAGGAGGCTATTTTCATGATCTTAAAGAAAGATTTTTTTTTTAGGTTAGGTTAGATGTAGAAAGCACAAACTAAAATATAGAATAAATTGATAAATCCATAACTGATAAATTTAATACCAACAAAATTAAAAGTTGTGCTCATCCATAGACATCATTAAGAAAATGAATAGTAGAGCTACAGATTGGGGATAACAATTCTTAACACATCTAACTGGCAAAGGTCTTGTATCCATACCTCCTACAACTTGATAAAAAAGACAAACTATTTCTTTTGAATAAGAAAAAGATTTGATAAGATACTTTGCAAAGAAAGATATATAAATAGTTATTAAGCAGAAGAAAAAGCACTCAAGATGATTAGATATTAAGGACGTGCAAATTACGACCAAAAGGAGCTGTCACTTTTTACTCACTGGAATGAGTAAACTGGAAACAACTGAAATGTCCCTCAACAGAAAAATTAATTAAAAATTTTAGTATCCATACAACGGAATACTATTCAGCAGTGAACATGAGTGACCAATTATTATATGCAACATATAGATGCATCTCAGAAACATTATACAGAATGAAAGAAGCAAAGAAATTCATAGTATGATTCCACTTACATGAAGTTCTAGGATGGACAAACCTAATCCATGGTGGTCAAAGTAAGAAAGGCAGTTGCTCAGAGGTGGGGAATTGAGGAAAGGAACATGAGAGAACTTTCTGAGATGATGAAAATATTGTGGGTCTTAAAAGAAGGGTGGGTTATAGAAGTTCATGTATTTGTACACTTAGGCTCTGTTCATTTCATGATACCTAATTAAACCTTAAAGAAACTATAGGTGAAGAACTATAATGAAAAATATCTTTACTCAATTAGATTGACAAAACTCTGAAACTTTGGCAATATATTCTTCAGTCAAGACTGTGGGGAATACTCTCATATATTGGTAATGAGCATATCAGTGCAAATTGGTATAATTCCCTATGGTGGGGAACTTGGAAATATATGAATGCATTCACATGTATTTACCCTTTGACACAGTATTCCTACCTCTTTGACTGTATACCAAAGATACATTTGCATAAACAAAAAATGACCAAGAAATAGTTTATTCACTGTACATTATTTTAATAGTAAAAAATAGCAATAGCTTAAATCTCCACTCATAAACTTTTGTAAATCACAATGGACATACACGGGATTACCATGTACACTTCTCTTAGCCTTTTCTAAAGAAAATGAGGAGCCATTAGTCTGAATAACAGTATAAAGGGAAAGCAAATAACAAAACTTTGGTGGTGGAGGGGAAGAGATTAATGGATGATTAACCACTGATGAAACAAAAAGACAACTTACTGAATGGGAGAAGATATTTGCAAATGATATGACCAATAAGGGGTTAATATCCAACATAAATGACAGCACATACAACTCAATATCAAAAAAATGAACAACTCAATTAAGAAATGTGCAGAAGAACTGAATAGACATTTTTCTAAAGAGGAGATGCAGATGGCTGACAGACACATGAAAAGATGCTCAACGTTGCTAATCATCAGGGAAATGCAAATCAAAACCACAATGAGATATCACCTCACACCTGTCAGAATGGCTATCATCAAAAAGAACATGAATAACAAATATTGGCGTGGATGTGGAGAAAAGAAAACACTCCTACTCTGTTGGTGGGAATGTAAGTTGGTGCAGCCACTGTGGAAAACAGTATGGAGGTTTCTCCAAAAACTAAAAATAGAAGTACCATATGATCAGCAATCCTACTCATGGATATATATCTAAAAAACACTAAAAACACTAATTCGAAAAGATACATGCACCCAAATGTTCATAGCAGCATTATTTACAATTGCCAAGGTATAGAAGCAACCTACATCTTCATCAACAGATGAATGAATGAAGAATATGTGGCATATATATATATATATATATAATATATACACACATACACACACACACACACACACAATGGAATACTAATCAGCCATAAAAAAAAAGAATGAAATTTTGCCATTCATGGCAACATGGATGGACTCGGAGGGCATTATGCTAAGTGAAATAAATCAGACAGAGAAAGACAAATATTGTATGTGTGGAATCTAAAAAATACAACAAACTAGTGAATAAAACAAAAAAGAAGCAGACTCACAGATACAGAGAACACATTAGTGGTTACCAGTGGGGAGAGAGAAGTGGGGAGGGGCAAAATAGGGGTAGGAGGGAAAATAAAAGGATTATTATGGGATTATAGGAAATCATGTGTGAAACTTTTGAGAATTGTAAAGCACTATAGAATTTAAAGAATCTTTTATTCAATAAAAAATAAAATTTAAACATTATTAAACATAAATGAACTAAAGGGGAAATTCATGATCTAAGGAAGAAGACAACAGCCAACATTATATTATGAGAAGCAAATAATAAATACAATGGCACAACTAGAGAAAACAGCCATTTTGATAAATAAATGTAGGGGCTACATCTTAAAAATATTAGAGATACATCTAATGCAAATCTAAAATAGAGCAAATGCAAACAGACTGAGAGAACAAATATGGAGGGAATTAAAATCATAACAGTGGTTGATATTTTTGAAAATCTTGATAACTTACTTGGTTTTCAAGAAAAAATAAGATGACCAAAATTTTACTCAAGAAATAAAAACTTGAGTACATTCTAAAATTTGTCAAAGAACATCCTCTAAAACACAGTCTTTTCGATTAGTGTAATGAATGATTTCTTGCAGATTAAACTTGTTGTTTTAAGGAACAGAAGGCAAAGAATAAGATGGAGCTCTTCCTAACTCAACCTAACATAGAAAAGAAACTATACTAATCTAACTTATGAACGTGGCTGTTAAAATTCTAAATAACACAAGAAACTGAAATGCAACAATAATGTATATTAAAGAATAATCCAGCATGATCAAACAGTGTTTATCCCAGAATTGCAAGTGTAACTTTTTTATTTCTCTATTTTCTCCCATGTTCCTCAAACTATCCCTGTGGAATATATTGGAGAGAGAAACACTAGAATTTTTAAAAATCACTCTCCAGGCAGATTTCTGTAGGCCATGAATTCTGGTAGGAAGGATTGAAACTGTAGTGGATAGGGATGCATCTTTGGAGCAGCTCAGCCTAGAGGCAGACCCCAAACAAAGAAACAAAGAAACAAAGTAGGTATGGACAGATCAATAGGCAATAGAACAGGTATAGTCATCATATCTTTAAGAAGTATTCAAACTGCAGAGATCTCTAGTTATGCATAAATAATCACAGGGTCCATAGAAATACAATCAATAAGAAACTCATGAAGGAGTTATTTGGTATGTAACACAAAATTTCTCAAAGATATTTAATCAAGGCCTAACTTGAACTACTTGTCTAGTCATGATCCTTTGGCCTATCCCCCGACCTGGTTCATTTCACAAATGCAGAGCCCCTTGAAAATAAGAAACTTCAGTAGAGACCATGAAAGATTCTGAATACAGTACAAGAGTATACTATGAACATTCTTCCTAGCCTTTCCTAAAGGGATGTAGAGCCCTTAACCTTCATACTAGTACATGGAGAAAGTGAATAACCAAATGCCAGTGATGAATGGGGGGAGATTAGTGGATGCCTACACTAATTTCACAAAACCCATTTTCTTTGGATTTATAAATGCATGACAGTCAAGTCCATAACTGTGGACAATATCAGAATAGGAATAAATGGAGTTTCGGGTGATAAATGGAGCTTTGATTAAGACTATTTTTAGGAGGCCTATGTACCCAAAGTTATGCAATGAGTATTGTCCAAGTTCTTGCATAAATAGATGGGACTACATATCCTGAACTGAAAGAGTCCCCACATTGACTGCCTGACTCATGGAATAGGAATACTGTGGTACAAAGGACAGTGGATCTCTTCTTACCAGTCCTACATTTCTACTTCTAAATAGGGTTTAGTATATTTTAGCAGGCCAACACAAAGCTAACAACCAGAAAAATGAGTATATGTAAAAAATAGTATTTATAAAGATATCACAGAAGTCATGAAAATTCAGTTAACTAAAATTCTACAAAGAAACATCCCTTCTTATCTGAGTTGATAATTGCTAGCCATTTACTGCCCTGGAGGCATTTACTGATTCTAAGGACAGATGAGAATCTACTTGGCTTAGGTTAAAGACACCCAAATAGGGAAAAGAGGATCCAGTAGAGTTTTGACCATGTTATCAAATGGAAACGGAAAGACTCCCAAACAAATAATTAGTTTGCTCCATGAGGTGTTAGCTAAGTTCTGGAATTCTGCAAGACACTGAGGATAAGCCAAGAGATTTATAGATGGCAGAGTAACATCTCCTGTGGTGCACAAGAAACAAGTCTTGCTGGAAGTTGGAAACCTGACAAAAACACGTAGTGTTTCTCTTGACATTTGTCAGATTTTGAAGCTGTGTAGCGTAGGAGCTAAAGCACTAAACTCAAAATCTACAAATGACAGAAGTGATTCTTGTAAATTTTACAGATGAGGAGATGAGAGTAACCTCAATTCAATCAAAACCCAAGGAAAGCCAAGGAACAGGCATGAACTAGAGATAGACTAAATTTTACTAAACACAGCAGAAGAAAGGGTGACTGAACCTGAGGATAAGTTAATGAAAATGTCCAATGCACAAAAGAGATAAGGTGTAGATTAAAAGAAAATATCTCAATGCACAAAGAGAAAAAAATGATAAAGAACAAAACAGAGATTAACATACATATAACTGGAATTTCAGAACGAGAGTAGATAAAGATAAGACAGAAACAATTTGAGAAGAGAATTGTTTTTTTTAAAAAAAAAATCTGAAATTGATGAAAGACATCAACACACAAGTTCAAAAAGCTCAGGGAACCAAGAGCTTTCTTTTCAATACAAAGAAAGCCACAGCAAGGTCAAAACTAAACAGAAGTCTGAAACAGCCAGAGAATAGAAGATATGTCTTGTCTTCAAGGTATTTGACTGCTTTTACAACAGAGACTATGTAAGCCAGAAGACAATAGGATAATATCTTTAGAGCAGAAGAAAATGCTGACCTAGAATTCTATACCCATCGAAATATACTCCTCAAAATATAACAAAGATGTTCCAAAACAAACAAGAGTAGAGAGTCTTTCTGGCAGACCCTCACTATAAGAAGTACTTCAGGAAATTCTTGAAGTTAAAAGAAAATAGTCCCAGATGGTAGCATAAACTGCAGAATCCAGAGGGTGAGCACAACATTTGGTGCTCCTTTTTTATATAAAACATTTGTTGATTCAAAACCAACAGCTGAGAGGCTGAAAAGCTTAGAAGAAAGTTGTGCTTGGATTAGATAAATGGCCATAATTAACAGTGGCCATGGTAAAAAGAAAACCTCAGGCTTTCAAGTGGGGCCCTAAGAAGGCAACACCTAAGCCTAAGTGTCAAGATAAACTTGAAATAGATCTACTCCCAGAAAGACTGAAAGCCGATTTTTGGAAATAAGTGAATCCCTGTTTTCTTTAACGTGATCTGCCTATATCCTTGATGCCTGCTAGAAACGAGTCCTCGCTGAAGAAAAATATCATTATTCAAAGTCTCAAAATTTCCTTAATAATCTCTGGAATTCAGAGAAAGACAACTAGACAAACAAAAAGATGAAAATTGATGATCAGAAGAAAAAACAGTGATTTGAAATAGATTCAGAGGAAATAAAAATATTAGAGCAATAAATAGTAATAGTAATTTAAAATAGCTATGAATTTTGTCAGGATTGAAAACTATAAAAAAGAATATAATGAAAATGCTGAAACAGAATACTATAACAAATTATGAACTAAATAGGTGGATTTAACAGCAGGTTAGGCATAGCCAGCACAATTTTGGTGACTTTTATTATAGATAAGAAGAAAATAGCCAAACTAAAACAGAGACAAAAGGTTAAAATTTTTTTTAAATAACAGAAGATATATAGTATATGATTAAAACTTTTTAATGTACATGAAATCAGAGTCCTAGAAATGAGGACAGAAGGGATAGGAAAGAATCAATATTTGAAGAGATAATGGTCTAGGAATATTACAAAACTGACACTAGGTATCTACAGGTTCAAGGACCACTACAAAGCACAGGTGGAATAAAACAGAAAAATCATACCTACACATATCACATTGAAATGTTGGAAACAAAAAACATAGAGAGAAAATTCAAAATTGCCAGGAGAAAAATACATGACACCTTCAAAGAATAAACAAGATAGACAGCTGACTTCTCAATAGAAGCAACAGAAGATTGCATTAGTTTGCTAGGGCTGCCATAAAAAAGTATCACAGACTGGGTGGCTTCAACAGAAATTTATTTTCTCACAGTTTTGAAGGATAGAAATCAAAGATAAAGGTGTCAACAGGGTTGGTTCCTTCTAAGGCCTCTCTCCCTGGCTTTTAGTTGGCTGTCTTCTCCCTGGGTCTTTTTGTGTTCCTCCCTCTATGTCCAAATTTTCTCCTCTTACAAGGACACCAGTCATATTAGATTAGGGCCCATCCCAAATCTCATTTTTACTTAATTACTTCTTTAAATACCCTATTTCCAAATACAGTCACATTTGGAGGCACTGGGGGTTAGGACTTCAATATATAAATTTTTAAGGGACATAATTCAGCCCATAATAAATATAGAAGAAAATAACTACCCATCTAGAATTATAATTCACTCCCAAAAATATTCTTCAAAAATGAAGGTACAGACATTTTCAGAACAAAATTGAAAAAAGTAAACAGCAGACCTGTGATAAAGAAAATTCTAAAGGAGATCCTCAGACAAAAGCAAAATACTCTTAGATAAAAGTACAAAGAAGTAGGGAGAAATGAAGAGCAAAGAAAGGGTAAACAATTAAGTGAAACTGTTAAGTGGAAAACTTAACAATTTAAGTGAAATTAAGTGGAAAATTAAGTGAATATTGACTGTAAAAAAATGAAAATCTTGACTTCTAGCATTCATATTTTATACAGAATTAAAATATGTGATAACAATAGCAAAAAAAACTGGAGTTAAAATGTTCTAAGGTTCTTAAATTACACAAGAAGTGGTAAAGTACAAATTGTATTAAATTTAATAAATCAGGGATGCATGTTATAATATTTAGAGTTATGACTAAATAAATTGGGAGAGAATAACTAATAGATAGCAGTTAAGATGCATGCACATTTATACACATAAATATATGTATATACCAAATGAATTTCTATATTAAAACAATTCAAAAATGAAAATTTTAAATATACCATTTATAATAGCATCAAATGTCATCCAATTCCTAGGAATAAATATAGTAAAAGATGTTCTAGACCTCAACACAGAAAACTAAAAATATGATTGAGAGAAATTAAAAACCTAAATAAATGGAATTATATACTGTGTTCAGAGATCAGATTATTAAGATATCCTTTCTCGGGCCTCCCTGGTGGCGCAGTGGTTGAGAGTCCGCCTGCCGATGCAGGGGATACGGGTTCGTGCCCCGGTCTGGGAGGATCCCATATGCCGCGGAGCGGCTGGGCCCGTGAGCCATGGCCGCTGGGCCTGCGCATCCGGAGCCTGTGCTCCGCAACGGGAGAGGCCACAACAGTGAGAGGCCCGCATACCGCAAAAAAATAAAAATAAAAAAAAAATAAAGATATCCTTTCTCTCCAAACTCATCTATAGATTCAGTATAATTCTAACCAAGATCCCAGCAGTTTTTGTGCTGGAGAAATTGACAAGAGGATCATAAGATGTGTATAGAAATGCAAAGGGCCAAGAATAGTTGCAAAATCTTTGTACAGAATAAAAATGAAGAACTAACTCTTTTGGATGATAAGACTCATTGTAAAACTACAGTAATAAATATAATTTAGAATTGGTATAAAGATAGACAAATAATCAGAACAGAAGAGAGTTCAGAAATACACCTCCACATACACCTCCACCTATACAGTCACCTGATTTATATAACAAGGTTACATAATAATGCAGTGGGGAAATGGTGATCATTTCAATGAATCAGGCTGGAACATTAGGGTATTTGTATGGAACAAAATGAACTTTGATTTTTACCTTGTGCCATTATAAAATCAAGTTCAAATAGCTTGTAAACCTAAATGCAAAAGATAAAATAATAAAGCTTTTGGAAGCTAACATGAGAAGCTATCCTCTTGATCTTGGAGTAGGAAAAATTTCTTATATATGCATAGCCTGTCCATAAAGGAAAAGACTTATAACTGATTTAATTGAATAGAAGAGTTTTCCTTCATCAAAAGACACTGTTAAGGGAGTAACAGTACAAGCTATAGGGTATTAAAAGATATTTTTAAGACCTATACCTGACAGATGATTCATAGTCAGAATTTATTAAAAAAAAAACTCCTTCAAATCACTGATAAAAAGTTAGTCAATTGAATAGGAAATTAGCAAAAGATTTAAACAGCCTCTTCCCACAGTGACTATCCAAGTGGTCATTAAACATATGAAAACGTGCTCATCCTCAGGAGTCCACAGTGAAATGCAAAAAACCAGAAAGCTACCCTACGGTATTAGTAGTCAGCATAGTGGATTACCTCTGTAAAAGGGGAGCATCACGGTTATGAGGGGCATGTGAAGGGCATTTGGGATGCTGGGAAGCTTTTTTCTATTACTTGTGTGGTGGCTAACTGGCTGTGTTCACTTTGTGGTAATTCACTGAGCTAAACATGCATGCTTTGTGCACTTTTGTGTTATGTTCCCAGGACAAGTTTATTTTCAAATTGTGAAAATGAATGAACTAGAGCTACATTCAACAATATGAATAAATCTTACTAATGTAACTCAAGGTGACAAAAGCAAGTCTCAGAAGACTACATAGAGTATGATAATCTCTTTAAACATTCAAAAATGAGAAACACTATACTCTTTATTTAGCCCTATATATACGTGAGTAAAAGCAACCAAATGACTAAGAAAGGAAATGAAAAGTACAAAAATCAGAAAAATGGCCATCTTTGAAAGGTAAGCAGACAATGGGATAGGGGACTAGCATATCACTTAGATATGTTATTAATAATATTCTACATCCTGAAGTGTGTGGTACATGTATGGATGTTTATTATTTAAATGGATAGACAAAGATAGGTATGAAATGGATGCAATGACTAGAGATGATGGTGTGTCATGAGCTAAGGGGTATGATGAAATTGTGTGCATTTGTGAGGCAAATAATAAAAAAATTAAAACCTAAATACAGCTCAACTAATTCTGAAACTAGTAATTTGGATAGCATAAAAGGTGAGATCATCATGAGAAAACTATCCTGCCAAACCCTACCCAATAATATGTATAAAAGAACATGCACATGACCAAAATATACCTAAGAAATTCAATAGCATGCTAATATATTAAAGTAGAAAAATTATATAATCATTGAATTTAAAGCAGAGAAATCATTTGGTGAAATTCAATACCTATTTATTATTCTTTAAAGTGCCTGCAAACTAGAAATAGAGAAGAAAAATTAATAAAAGATATAAGTTGTGGAAAGGAAGAAAGCTCTCTTTACTTTCAGACAATATGATTATCTCAAAGATAATCCATACAAATTATTAGAAATTCTAGGAACATTATTAAAATAGCTCAAATGATTCAACAGCTGAATATAAGACCAATATTCAGAAACTTCACTTCTATGAATAAGCAACAAATGGTTATAAAGTGTAAATTTTTTTAAGAAGATGTTGGGATAGGAGTTTTATTAATTTATTTATGCTGTGTTGGGTCTTCACTTCTGTGCGAGGGCTTTCTCTAGTTGTGGCAAGTGGGGGCCACTCTTTATCGCAGTGCGCAGCCCTCTCACTATCACAGCCTTTCTTGTTGCGGAGAACAGGCTCCAGACACGCAGGCTCAGTAGTTGTGGCTCACAGGCCCAGTTGCTCCGCGGCATGTGGGATCCTCCCAGACCAGGGCTCGAACCCGTGTCCCCTGCATTAGCAGGCAGATTCTCAACCACTGAGCCACCAGGGAAGCCCCATAAAGTGTAAATTTTTAAAATGATACTTTCAATTGCAATAAAAAATAAACTTGAAACATATCTAGCAAGAGATATTCAGTACCTTTCTGAAGAAACTATAAAACTTTATTAATAGTCTATAATAATTTTCTGTTACTGTATAACAAATTACCATAAATTTAGCAGCTTAAAACACCATTTATATATTATCTCACAGTTCTGTAGATAAAAAATACAGTCATGCTCGCCTGAGTTTTCCACTTAGGGAAACACAGGGCCAAAGTTAAAGTATCAGTCAGGCTTGGCTTTTATCTGTAGCTCCTAAGAAACAATCCACTTTGCAAGCTCATTTCAAGTTTATGGTAGAATTGAGTTCCTGTATCTGCAGGACCCAGCTCCTCATCTTCTTACTGGCTACTGTTGGTGGGGATTGATCTAGCACCTAGAGGCTGCTCTCAGGTCCTTGCCCTATGCCAGACTGCCTCTGTCTCAGCAACGAACCTCCTTCATTGAATCCTTCTCATGCTTTGAATCTTTCTGCATTCCTCTTCTGCTACCAGCCAAAGAAAACTCTGCTCTCAAAGGGCTCATGTGATTAGGTTAGACACAGCCAGATAATTTCCCTATATTACTGTCAACTGATTAGTAACCTGAATTACATCTGCAAAATCCCTTTACCTGTAATAACACATTATGAGGGTGTTAAAATCATGGGACCATCTTAAATTTCTGCCTGCTACTGGATGTTAAAGCATAAAAATCAACAAAAAGGGAGACTCAGTATTATAATGATTATGTATTTGTGATTTGCTTGATCTGTAAATAATAGAAAATCTCCAAATAGAAGAAAGTTATATCAAATAAGCTATTTATATTTATTTGTTTTATTAATTTATACCTATCTTTATCTCAGTACCACGCTGTATTAATTGTTTTTGTTTTGTAGTAAGTCTTGAAATTAGGTAGCATGAGTCCTCAAACATTCTTCTTCTTTTTTTTTTTTTTTTTTTTTTTTTTGCGGTACACGGGCCTCTCACTGTTGTGGCCTCTCCCGTTGTGGAGCACAGGCTCCGGACGCGCAGGCCCATTGGCCATGGCTCACGGGCCTAGCTGCTCCGCAGCATGTGGGATCTTCCCGGACCAGGGCACGAACCTGTATCCCCTGCACTGGCAGGCAGACTCTCAACCACTGCGCCAGTAGGGAAGCCCAACGTTCTTCATTTTTAAAACTGTTTTGGCTATTCTAGAAGAATCTGATAATTGCGTTAGCTAGGACCTCCAGTACAGTATCAAATAAAAGTGATGAGAGTAGAAACTGTTATCATATCCCAGATCTTAAGAAGAAAATGCTTATGTGCTCCATTAAGTAGGATATTAACTACAGGTTTTGCAGATTTTCATCATTAGATTGAACAATTCCCTCCTGTTTCAAAAGTTTTATCATGAATAGGTATTGAATTTTATCAAATGCCTTTATTTTTTTTACATTTATTGAGAAGAACATATGTTTTTTTCCTCTTTATTTTGTTAATATGGTGAATTACAAGAGTGACTTTTGACTACCATCTTTAATAGTTTGGTATAACCCCCAGTTGTTCAAGGTGTATAATCCTTTCTATATATTGCTGCATTCGACTTGCTAGTTTAAAGAATTTTTACATCCATTATTATGAGATATATTAGTCTGTAATTTTCTTTTCCTATAATATCATTGTCAGGTTTTGACATGAGGATTATGTTAATTTCATAAAACAAGCTGGGGGTTATTCCTCTTCTTCTCCTGAAAGTGTTTGTATAAACTTGGTATAATTTTTTTAATATTTGATAAAATTTATCAGCAAAGTCATCCTCTATATTCCAAAATGCCATGCCAGGCTATGGGTAGCTGTTAGAAATCTAGCTGGTTTCACCCCATCTCAACAAAGTTCTTTTGCCTATAGATGGCATATTTCTCCCTCTGCTAGTACCCTGAAATTTTGCAAATATCTTTGTAATGGAAGCAGTCACTGATCCCTTTGTACCAGTGAAAGACTTGTCTCACTCTAGAATTTTGTTAATTTGGACTCTTCTGCATTCACTGCTTCTAATGCCTCTAAAGAAAAAAATATATATTTTGTTTATCCAGTGCTTTCTTTTTGTTACAGCAGGAATGACAGCCTTTGTGACTATATAGAACTTTCTAGAAGCACAACTCTTTATTTTTAATTTCAGTAACTTGGTTGCTCAAAATTCTCTGTTTTAGGGTTTAAGAACTCCTGAGGAGCATACTCCCCTTGCTGGTCCAGACCCAATCCTAAAGCAGGGCATGTATAGGTAGACTAACACAGTGCTAATAAGTTCAGTCTCTCAAGTCCAACTACCTAGGTCCAAATTCCGGATCTACCACACTTACTAGCTTTGGACAAATTACTTAAATACTCCACACTTCATTTTTTTAGTTCATAAAGATACTACTACTACATATTGCAGAACATTATAAACACATAATAAAAGACTAAGAACAGTATCTGGCACAGAGAAAACAATCGATAATTACTAGCTCTTTCTATAAAAAAGGCAAACCAAATTATGAAAGACATTTGGTTAGAGCTAAGATTGGGCCTGCCCAGGCAGTGACCCTCACTAAAAATTGATTTCCTTGATTTATTATCATATTAATCTATGAATCCACTTAATAACTTCTTATTCTTCTCACTGCTATTAAATATCTGGGATTCAGTTTGAAGGTCATCTCCTCCTGACCACTGACCTTATTTGGCCCTATTAGCACCAGATCTCTGTAAAGAGTGAGGTTGAGAGTGAAATGTGAAACTCGGTCTGACAGTACCTTGTAGTGATGCTGTACTAAGACTGACCATTTATTATGCAGTTGGGAGTAGGATGGCAGATTACTGCTGATGGGACAGCTACCTACACTACTCCAAGCCTCATAAGACTTCAAAGTAATTTTGGCTGCAGATATTTATTTTGAATTTACTGCATGGCTAATGATGGGGATATGAAATTTATTTTTTTTAAGATGATAGCTATTCCTTCAAGCAAATGATCAATGTCAAACAAATCACTTAACTGACTAAAAGGATATTGCTTATAGGAAGCTTTCCTCTACCTGAGGCAGAAGAGAAAAGAAGAGGATGAGGATCTAAAAGAGTTTTGATGGCTGTCATTTCCACAATAGGAATGTTGACAGGGGGAATAAATAACTTCTGGAGAGCGACTTGTTAAACTGGGTTAAAAGAAGATCTGTATGGGCATGGCTGAGTCTGATGCCGCCTGCCAATCTGATTATATTTTATTACTCAGCTCAACTGTACTCCATGATTCAGTTTGTGGTTATCTAAAGGGGTCACAAGCTGCAGTAGCTCATATTTCATGAACATATTTGGGCAGAAATTGTGGATTGTTTTAAGAGAATGCCAACTACTGTGAGAGAGAAAGACAAACGGCTTTTTTTTTTTTTATAGTTACTTAAGATCATCAAAACTACCAACCAAGGAAAAGGCAGGCAGCCTCCTTTGTGGGATTCCAGCAAACACATGGGCACATCAGAGACAAAGAAAGCCCTCTCCACTACAAAACCATACTTTACAAACATAGAGCTTATGCATATACAGCATGAAGCCCTCATCTTTAAATTCAGTTTCTCTGGGTAACTCCACATTGTCCTCTTTTGACATCTCCATCCTTATTTAATTCAAGAGCCTCCCCTGGGTCTTGTCATTATTCACTTTTTGTATATGCCTGAAATTATTAACTCAGATCTTTTATTTTTCCATCTACCTTATTCCCATTCTGATCATGCTGTCTTCCAGTTTTTTAACTTCTCTTTTTTGTCCCTATGCATTATGTCTCCTCCTGGCACTGCATATTTACCTATCTAGCCTGGATCTCACGGCTAGACTATCAATGTACCTTCTTACTAGCATCATCCTGTGTCTCCTTTAGCCTTCAGCCACAAATGGCCAATCTTGGGTCAAGTTAACCATTCACCTACTCTTTCCAGTACTGAGACTGCTCAGGCTCCCGAAAAGACTGGTGATACTGGAAATGCATGACTTCTGCAGTCTGAAGCCTGTTGCAAATCCCAGGGTCATTATTTCAAACCTTCACCGTTCAAATTCTTCCATGTCATATCAACTGAATACCCTCTCATACATACATCTCCAAAAAAATGATCTCTTTCCTCCCAAATAAAGATTACCAGGATCCAATGCTTTCAATTTAGAAACTGTCTCCATTGACTTATCCACATAAGAAACAACAAGTGTGATTTAGACCTGGGTCATGGTAACGGCCAAGCCTCTTTATACCACTAGTTATGTGTATGACCTTCAGCAGTGATGTAACCCCTCTAATATTTAGTTTGCTCACATACAAACTGATGACAATAAAGGCACTTATTTTCATGATGACTTTCAAGTCAGGATTTAAAGAAATCAGACAGAGAGAGAGAACTTAGAATAATGCTTCCCAGTTAGTGAGCACTCAATAAGTGTTATAAAAAGAATTACAAAAATAATTTCTGTTGTTGCATCTGCCTTCATCCCTTGCATCCTCTCTTATCTCAGAGAGGTGTTCCTTGTTTTAGCTAAGATGAATTTCTCCATCTTCTCATGCTTCAGTGACACTGTATTCTATCAATTCTGCCTCTCTTATCCTGTATTTTTCACTCTCTCGGCATGTAAAAAAATTCGTACGACACACACATGCTCACAACAAGCCTACATAATCCTATGCAGTCCTATCTCTTCCTTCCTCTTTTCTTTCCACAATTATGCTGCTCTAAAAAATTAACACTCCTTAATTTCCCTTCTTCAACTTCACTTCTATTGTTATACACACACAAAATTACATTTGACTCAGTAATCAATAACTTTTAAATTGTTAAGTCTATAGACCTTTAATGCCAGTTTCAGGTTACCATTTATTGAACTGACGTGCCTAGCATGGTGTAATGCAGTTTTGTGTCCTTGTCCATTTAATTCTCATGACAATGCTAAGAGGTAGTCATCATTGTCATTATTTTATAGAGAAGGAAAGAGAACCTAAGGGGTGTCATCCATGCAATCACCATCCATTTACTGAGCACATACTTTTCAATAATCACTGTTCTATCTTTCCATGGAGCTTACAGTTTGGAGAGGGAGATATATCATAACCTGGTTAACAAACAACTCTATTTTATCAACTGAGATGAAAGCTGTAAAGGAAACAGAGTCCCTTGATTGACAACAAGGAGAACCTCCCTTGGAAAGGTCAGGAGGACCTCTCTGAAGAGAAGTGGTTAAGCTGATAGCAAAGATTGGAACATGTCTGCCATACAAAGTGGAAGAGAGTCCGGGAAAAGAAGATGCCATGTTCAAATCAAAGCCTTTGTTGGACAAGAGCCCTGGGAATTGGCATTTCATTCCAACCTTCTCTAAGTCTCCCAGGCAGTGTTAGCCATGGATCTTCCACTTATATGACACTGTGTGTACCCATTCCCACGTTTTTCCACTAGACCATAAGCTACCTGAGTACAGGTGTGCAGCCCTTAGCACGTGACTAGCATCCAATAAATGACAATTAATAATTCAACCAACTAGTAGCAATTTATCCTAGTGAGTACTGTCTACCTACTTTGGGGGAAAAGGATTGAGAGTTTGACCATTTCATGCAGCGTCTTCACATCCCGGGTGGCCACGGCTTGCTCCTCAGCATTCTCTGACCTCATTGGTCTAATGAGTTGTGTGCAGCCAACTGCTGGTCTCTAGGTGATTAATGAGGCTCAGAGACTGAGGTCTGTGTGCTCTCTCAATACAGTTTCAGTGTTTCTCCATCACTATCAGCCATTGGACTTTATTTTTAAATGGCCACCAATTAGCATCAAAATTTGGTTGATAAAAATATTGAGAAATGGTAGATTTTTCTTGGGAGACTTATGAATATTCATGTTAGAAACTGCTCTTCCTTCAAGGTGGCCTCCTGGAGAGAATACTAAACTGGAAGGTCAAAGCTCTGAGTTTTATTCTTGGCTTTGCCACTCACTCCCTCGGTGACCTTGGACAAGTTGCTTAGCCACTCTGCAGGCAACTGTTTCTTTGTTGATAAAGATGTGAGTAATGATAGCTGAAACCGCCTTCCATATAGGGAAGTTGTGAAGATTAATGAGATACTGTTCATAAAGCACTCTGAAAGAAAGGTGCGGTATAAATACAGAGTGGTGCTATTGTTATTCAACAGCTTCTTTACTGCAAATTCTCTGTACATTTCTCAAAACCTGGGAAGGGTGGTGAAGTTACAATGTATGGGTTATTCCATATGACATGCACCTGTTTCCACCTCTGGCAAACTGTCCACTTTGTTTGCCTCTATCCTATTTCTTATGTGTATAACCTTTCTTTGACATAAAAAACAGATATGATTTTTTAAAATTCAAATGGTTTGGAGAAAATCACCTTTAGTGGTCATTTGTAGAGCATGGGTGGGGACCATTTATGAGTGATAGCATTAAGACCCTGATTTTCATGGTAAATTACTCAAGGGACAAGATATGGGTTACATTTCCTGATTAATGACAATATCAATCTGGCCCTACATCCACATCTCCCAAACGAGTAATCAAGCAATGAATTGGAAACCACATTGCCTGCTCTCATTTTATTTCTTCTCCCCGAGCTTGAAGGTCCTTTAGTGGAAGGGGTAACGAGAAAGGAAAGGGAAAACAGGAGACACAGATCATACTAACTGTCCCGGATTAGACCTGGAAAAATCAAAAGTTGACTCTGCTGTGGTCATACATACTAAAGAAGTAAGGCTTGCTGCCATTCCTTTCACTTCTACTCATTATACTTCAAATACTGTGTTTTTCAGAACTAGCTAGTCTCTTAAGTGTGATACCTTAATATTCAGAATGTGCAGAACGTGGGAAAATTGATGTTCCTCTGAGAATCTGAATCTTACATTAGCAGACTCTTTTGCATTTAATTTTGTCCCTTGTTTATATTAAAGGCAGAAGAGGTTTCTTTTGACATGAGAAATTTTAAAATGTACGTAGGTAAAGTCCTTCAGAGAATCCTCTTTTTCATCTGCTTATTAGGACCAATGGGAATACCTCTTTTTGCAGATTTTAAAGTTCCAGATGATTCACAGTTGTTATAAGTGCCTTGGTCTTCTGGTGTATTTGTTTCTAGAAAAGAATTAGAATGAACAAGTAATCTGCTGAATGCATGCAGTTGGAGTTATTGTATCAGCTTTCAAACACTACTGATTGTCCCCTAAGACATTTTAAAATTTAGGAAAGAATATGTTCAGCTGTCAAAAAACTTTCTGAATTTAGAGGAATGCAGCCAAATTTGATAAAAAGAAATCTTAAAAATAATCTCATCTGATAAATTCTTCTGTTTTTAACTAATGTAGTTACATGTCTTTTTTTTTTTAACTATGGGAGATTTAGGTTTTTGAGATTCCCTAAGTGATATATTGTAGAATACATTTCAAAATAATTAAAATTATTCTTCTTAAAATTTAGAAAATATGAGGTATAATCTTTGTATCACCTCTATTTTAGATCACCATTTTGCCCTGAAGGGGGAGAATGGGATTGAGGTACATTTCAATGACAATAAAAATGCACCAATCACACTTGTATTTCAGATCTGTGACAGAAAAACAGAGAGCAACCTTTCTGATTCTTTGGTAACAATGGGAGAGTTACAACCAGGACCTAGTGTTTGCAGTTTATCACACCACTAATCCTTCCAACACCCTCTAACCCACTGTTTCTACTAGGATCAGATCTTTTAACGTTGAAAGGAAGAGAGAGGGAGAGAGGGAGGAAGAGAGGGAAGGAGGAAAGGAGGAAGGAAAAAAGGAAGAGAGGAAGAAAAGAGAAAGGATGGAAAGACAGATCAGTCTATTTCATTCTACCAGTTTGACTATCAACTTTAGAAAAGAGAAACCATTTGTTGCAGGCTGAAAATAGTTCCCAAATGATATCCATGTCCTGATCCCCAGAACCTATGAATATGTTGTCCAATATGGTAAAGGGGACTTGTTAAATGTGATTAACTGAAGGATCTTGAGATCAGGTTATCCTGATATGGACCCAATGTAAACACCTTATAGGTGTTTACATTACATTACGTTAGCAGACAAAAGAGTCTGCTAATGTAAGGTGGCATTATGAGAGGGGGCAGGGAGGGAGAGAGATGGAAGGGGAGAAAGAGAGAGAAAAGATATAAGGACAGAGAGAGAGATGAGGAAGGAGAGAATATGCTATGTTACTGGCTTTGAAGATCAAAGAAGGGGCCATGAGCCAAGAAATTCAGATGGTCTTCAGAAGCTGAAAGAGGCAAGGAAACTGATTCTCCCCTAGAATCTCCAGAAAGAAGACAGCTCTACTGACATCGATTTTAGGTCCGTGAAAATGATTTTGGACTTCTGACCTCCAGAACTGTAGAACAATAGATTTGTGTTATTTTAAGCCACTAAGTTTGGGGCAAACTGTTACAGCGGCAATAGGAAACTAATACATCACTATAAAGGTGATCTAGCCATGTCATGCCTGCCTCAAAGTGAGTGAGTGAGCAGTGGTCCAAGTGAACTATGAACAGGGGTCAGTAACCTCTACTTTAATCCTCATGCTACGGAAGGAAGCAGGGTGTATTGCCCCAGAACATACTACCCAGTGGCTGGAATTCTGGAAGTTGGCCAGCTTGCCCTGGAGAAGGAGCCCATTACACTCAGAAGCTAAAAGGCACTCAGGAAACACCACACCCACCTTCCCTAACAGCTCCAGACTCCTCAGATTTACATAAACCAAGAAATATTATACTGCTTTGTCAGTTCTCACCTTGGGATTTTAAATATGATTGAGACGAGAGTAGCATCCTAGAAAGCAGTCAACTCAATAGGAAGCAAGAATATTTATCAGAAAGGCGTAATGCAGGATGAGTAAACTGTGTGGGAGAATACATGTTTTGGGGTGAGAGAAGCAGATGCTGAGGAAAAATACCTCTAACAAAAACAAAAAGTATACATAAAAAAAGGACAAGTACAAATTCCTAAAATATTTACTAAAAGGCTCACCAAAACCAGTTTTTAAACAATTCCCAGAGTATTTAGGTGTAGTTTACAGTAACAACTCATAATTTTATTACATTTCCACTGAAAATAATATCCTAAATTTCTGAATTAAATTTTACATTGGTCTCCTGAAAGTTTCATGAAGGTATTTCATGAATACCATCTACAACCAGAAGGAATTCAGCATGGTCCAGAAGAAAGGGCACAAGATTTAGAAGCAGGCAGATTCCAGTTAAAAACAGCATTTTAAAAAATTTCAGCAATATTGTTGAGCCCTGTCCCTGTGCCTTTGGACAAGCTCTAACTTCTCTGACTCTCAGTTTTCTCATCCATAAAATGAAGGTAGCAATATACAGTCATTCCTCCATCCTCATGGGGGATTGGTTCCAGGACCTGTGTGAGTATCAAACTCCTTGGGTGCTCAAATCCCACAGCTGGCCCTCTGTATCCACAGATGTGAAACCCATAGATACAGAGGGCCAACTGTATCTCCTCCATAGATGGTAAGAAGATTATAAAAAGAATGCCTATAATTTACCTTTTAAAATATGATCCAGAGACTGCTTGATTTTTCTTTTCAAAGACTTCAGAAGTCAACACATAGAATTTCACTAGACCACGTTAAGGTAAGCCAGGTGGGCAAGGGCAAGGATATGAAAAATTAGATTTTTTCATTGAATCAAGGTGGGAGAAGGGCCAAAGAGAAGTGACCCAGCTGCAAATGCCCAAGGGCTGTGCCATCTGAGATGCTAAGCATTGTTTCCAGTGGGTCTCATCATCAGGCCCAGTTTCAGTCTAGGCAGGCTACTAATGACATGGAATCCAAGCTGATAGGAGGACTTTGGGAGTATCCACAGGCAGGAAGAGAACAATGTAGAATTGCTACCCATCAGGACAGGAACCAGTCAGGACACAAGACAAGAAGCAGGCAGTTTCCCAGAAAGAAAATTGGGAAACATGGACCAAGGCTAAGTCTTGCTTCTAAAAACTTTGATGTCTCAAGGGGAACGAGTGTCGGGTCAGAGCTCAGGAATTAGGTGGAAACTTGTGTATATCAGGGTCAGAAGAGCAGCAAGGGAATCTTAAATCAGGTAAAAATCCTCCTGCCCCTGGCGAGGATTAGCCTAAATAACAGGGAAGAGGGTCCAGTCTACAGGTGGTATCAAAGAAAGATTGCACTGGACAGAATAAAAGAAGCAAGGAAGTCTTTATTCAAGACAACTACACTAGGGGAGAGAGACTGAACTCAACTCCACACAAAAGTCAGGAGAGTTTCAAGCTCTGGGATGGGCTGGGGGAAAGTACTAAAGAACATTAGCTGGAGGTCCATCAGGGTGAATAGGGCACCTGTGTTTGCTAATTGGTGCTTATGGAAATCAGGCTCTTATCCTCCCACAGATACAGGAAGACAGGAGCGCCATCTTTCCTGATGATTATATTTCAAAGGGATGGCTCCCAGCTCCTGAAGAAAGACATCCCTGGATTATAAAATTGGCAAGAGGCTGGGAAAAGAATTATAACTCAGAGGGGCAGAGAAAGAGTTCACAACTGCAAGTTTTCTAAAGAAGAAGTGTGAAGGATGACACTCGGTTTCTGGCTTGGACAACTTGCTGTCTGATGGTCCCCTCCACTTAGAGAACCCAGGAGAAGGAATAGAGTCCATATTAGCTTCGTTTACCCTACTTTCCGATGAAGAAAGTCAGAGAGGTTAACTGTCCTGCTGAGAGTCATCCCCCGTGAGTGGCGGAATGAGGATACACACCAGGTTGGTTTGAATAAAAACCTCCTGCTGCTATTCACAATAGCCAGGACATGGAAGCAACCTAAACGTCCATCGACAGAGGAATGGATAAAGAAGATGTGGTGTGTATATACGAACAAAATAATGCCATTTACAGCAACACGGCTGGACTTGGAGATTGTCATACTGAGTGAAGTAAGTCAGAGAGAGAAAGACAAATATCATATGATACTGCTTATATGTGGAATCTAAAAAAAGGGTACAAATAAACTTACCTATGAAACAGAAATAGAGTTACAGATGTAGAAAACAATCTTATGGTTACCAGGGGGTAAGGCAGGGAGGGATAAACTGGGAGACTGGGATTGATATATACACACTGTTATATATAGACTAGATAACAAGTAAGGACCTACTGTACAGCACAGGGAACTCTACTTAATAATCTCTAATGGCCTATATGGGAAAAGAATCTAAAAAAGAGTGGGTATATGTATATGTATAACTGATTCACTTTTCTGTACACCTGAAACTAACACAACATTGTAAATCAACTATACTCCAATAAAATTTTTTTAAAAACCCCACATGCTCTTTTTCTTACAGCAGAAGGCTCTAAGTATCAGAATAGGAGGATCAGGGAGAAATCTACTGTAATAAATACTCTAAGAAAAGGGAGGGCAGGGGCTCACAGTCAGGAAGAAACCTGTCCAAAGTTTAGTCAAGCTGAGGGATATGTTAAGGCCCTTTTGGTCAGTAGAGACTAAACAGCTACAGGTCTGGGACCTTAAAATATGGTCCCCCAAAGACTTAAATAATACCCAATTCTAACATTCTAGCATGGTAGGTTAAAAAACAGGGCAGCCTTTCTAGTGTCTGGTAGTCAGGGGCACAAGGAAGACTAAATACAGAAATCATGGTTCGTCTTCTTTTTCTACAAAGGACTACCCTACGACCTTTTGAAGGTTTTTTTTTTTCCCCCTAATTGCCAAGTCACATCATTCTAAGCATATAACAGGGCCACTTAACAGTATTTCCCAGGCTTCATTCCTCCAACTGTGAAACCTCTGGAACTCCTTTTATTCCCTTCAACATCTCCACTGACTTCCACCAGCTATTTTTAGGGGCCCCTGGGGATCTTCTATTGTGTAATCAAAACAAGCCCTTTGGGTTTACAAGAGGCAACTCCCACTCTCCATCCCTCCTGCTCTGACCCCCTTCGGTGACCTCACTGCTGAGCCCTTGTCCCTGCTCTTGCCGGAGGTCCCTGTCAAGGAAAGTCTGAGCCAATGTCATCCTTTGTTTCAGGGTTCGGCTCTGCTGGCACTGCCTCTGGCTGCTGCTGAAGCTATGGGTGAGGGACAGTGTCCAGGACATGAAGACCCCAGCGCTCACTGCAACTGGAGTCCCAGTGGGAATGATTAGAGCACAAGGTGTGTTAAATATCCAGTGCTGAAGGGGACAGAATGCCTCATTTTTCATTGTAAACCAAGATACTTTGGATTTCCAATGACTCCAGTGAGTTTGTGAGAAAACAGCTTATTCAGTTTATTCTAATAGTTCTCCTCCTTCTAGGTTGCAAGGACATGTAGGAGGGTAAACTGGCTTGAGAAAAGATCAGTGACAAACAACGTACTATGTCAATATTTACCCTGCTCTCCACCCTCTAAAATGCTACAGAACCAAACTTAATACCCAAGTCCCATTCCTTCCTTAAGATGAGGTCTTTCCGGGGCTTCCCTGGTGGCGCAGTGGTTGAGAATCTGCCTGCTAATGCAGGGGACACGGGTTCGAGCCCTGGTCTGGGAGGATCCCACATGCCACGGAGCGGCTGGGCCCGTGAGCCACAACTACTGAGCCTGCACGCCTGGACCTGTGCTCCGCAACAAGAGAGGCCGAGACAGTGAGAGGCCGGTGCACGGCGATGAAGAGTGGCCCCCGCTTGCCACAACTAGAGAAAGCCCTCGCACAGAAACGAAGACCCGGCACAGCCAAAAATAAATTAATTAATTAATAAACTCCTACCCCCAACACCTAAAAAAAAAAAAAAAAAAAAAAAGATGAGGTCTTTCCTAAGAGGCTACTCAATTCTTCATATAAATAAACATTTCCAGGGCCTGATCCACCACCTGTCTTCCTTGTTTACTCAGACAGGTCTCATTGCCTGTGCTGTTCTCAGTCTATACCAGCAATGAGCTACTAAAGGCCCAAAGTATATACAACCAGCCCAGATGGAAGAAGAGAAAGAAGACTCTCTTTTGCTACAATTACTGACTATTGGGTTAATTTTCAGGCCTAGAATTTAGTGTCAAGTTTCATTTGGGCATTTGTTCTACTGAGTCAAGTAGATAATTTTACCTAGAAAAACATACCTTAATTTTCCATGATACTCAGCACATCTATGATCATTTTGAATTTGGGGGAGAAAATAAATGTGTCCCATTAAGAGTTTTCTTTTCCTGAAAGTTGTCATTGTGCAAAAAGTTTTCCTACCACGCATTTACGACCAAGGACCCTTTGCCCACATGTTTATAGTTTCTTAGAAGATTAGTCCTGGGACTTCCCTAGTGGTGCAGTGGATAAGAATCTGCTGCCAACGCAGGAGACATGGGTTCAAGCCCTAGTCCGGAAAGATCCCACATGCTGCGGAGCAACTAAGCCTGTGCGCCACAACTGCTGAGCCTGCATGCGCTCTAGAGCCCGCGAGCCACAAGTACTGAGCCCACGTGCCACAACTACTGAAGCCCACGTGCCTAGAGCCTGTGCTCCGCAACAAGAGAAGCCACCACAATGAGAAGCCCGCGCACTGCAACGAAGAGTAGTCCCCGCTCGCCGCAACTAGAGAAAGGTTGTGCGCAGCAACGAAAACCCAACACAGCCAAAAATAAATAAAAGTAAATCTTAAAAAAAAAAAAAGTAAAGAAGATTCTAATCAACTGGGGGACAAGGAGAGAAACTTTAAAGGCAGAATTGAGTGAAGAGCTTCATGCCTTTCAGACAGAAGAGTTATGAAGCTCCTGGACAGTAAATGTTCCTCTTCAGATCTATTAGAATCTCTTTTGACAGCTGAACTGATTTCTCACCCTTTTAAAAGTAAGTATCACCAACCTGGATGAAAGAATCACAAAATAGGATTCTTCTCCTTGTATGGAGGAAAATGTATCCTAAAAGTCATACACTTTTATCTTTAATTAAGCACATTTTTTGGTTGTTAAGAATAAAACAATTGCCTATGGACAAGTTAATTTTCCACAGTAACTGAAAGGATTGTTTTAAAAATAATCACTGGATGATATGCTGATTCACCAGGCATGTCCCGCAATGTCTGTAACAGTGCCTAGAACATAGTAGCTTCTCAAAAAATAATAAACAAATACTTGGATAAGTGAATGAATTTCAGGACTTATAAAGAGATACAGCTGTTTAAATTTAGTGAGATTCATAGCCTGGGGTCAGCTCTGAATTCGTTTTTTTTTCTTACTTTTCCAACTTGAAGCCGGTAAATAACATCTAGGACCTTACACAGAGCTTTCAAACTCTTGTGGTTTCTCAGGTTTCTCATTTAAAGGGCAAGTTTTGGACAAGAAAGCTCTAAGGTTACTTCAAGCTCTATGAGGCTAAAATTTTACAAGGCTTATACTAGGTACTAATAATCCCTAATCAGCAAATCTGTGCTATTTAAATCTCCCCTTAAAAAAAAAAAAAAAAAAAAAAAAGGCAGGTTGCAAATTGCTTCAGGTCCACTAGGCGGCAAGTGTTGAGACACATGTGTGGTTAAGAATGACGAGAAATACAAGAGTACCACGTGAGTTACTGTGGCACAGAAATGGAAGTTGTGTAACACTTCACATTTGAACATCACAAAATATGTTACAAGGAGAAAGTACTGACCCTACTTGGCAGATAATGGAGACTGTGGTGTATTCTGAGCAAATGACTTGCTTGAAAGCACAGACACTTCACCCGATGTAGGACTTTAAGATTCCACCATCCTGTGTCTTAGCTCTGAACACTGATCATCACTCGGGTGAATTATGGAATGATGGGACCTGAGGGCTGTCGGGAAACCTAAACGTTGTTTCACCCAAAAGGTAAGAGAGAACGAGCAACTAACTCATCCACCTGACATTCCCTAACAGTCAGCCACAAAGCAGGCTGGGGAACCAAGCAGGAGGTGCCCTTCAGCGTGACTTCCTTTTGAAGCACTCGGAAAGAATTTTTAAAAATCAAAGAAGAAAACATCTTGAAAAAATTGGCTACTGGGGGTACTGTCTCTTCCAAGTTGACATCATCATTCAACCAACAGTGTAGGAGAACTGTCAAATTCCGGCAGCATGAGGGACAAGAGAAATAGACACCTGAAAAACGGAAAGCTGCGCTACAGCACAGCTGGAGTTGCATGGCTGTGATTTGGGGGGAGAAAATTGAATGGGGTTGGGAAGGGGGAAGGAGAGTAAGTTCAGGGGGAAAAAAACCATCAATTAAAATGTGCCTGATTCATAATTTTCTCAATTTCTCAGCAGAATACCTTTCTGTCCTGCCTTATGCATTGTGCACAGCTACCTCAGAATTCATTTTTCAGCTGTTATTCATACTTCAGTTGGGTGTTTCTGAATGTATTCTTTCTCACAGTAACTGTTGACAGGTCCAGCCCTGTAACCATCTGGCTCCTGAAGTAATGAGACCAAATGAAATGGAGCTTGAAGAAATTAACATTCTTTCCTTAATCTATTAATAACTGAAAAGTGTTGATTTTGGTGACAGCTAGATACTTTATTATGAGGCATATTGGTTAATTAAGAGCATCATAATGAAAGTTATAGGAACGCATATCCCTCCAGAAATACACATATTTTTAATAAGCATAATTTGATTCTTCTCACAGGCTCAAAAAAAAGTCAATTGAAAATTGTATGCACAAAGAAAGTCTCAACAAAGAATGAACAACTTTGTATGTAGGTACCATGGTTATTGTTGTTTTATTATGTTATGTGTGCCTGTGTATATCAAATACAGATGCTATGTATCAGTAGAAGTTAAAAATAATTACAGGTCTTCCAGTTCCATTGCCCCATGATTCTCCCCCCATATATTTACTCTCAGATGATGTTTGCATCTTTGTACGGTCCTCACTGGGTGGTGATGGCGGGGAATCACCCACTTTGCCAAAATTGAAAATGCACAGACTTTGATATTTAGGTCACAGATGACAGTGTTTCCTTGCTCTTCTCTGACATTTGCAAATATTTTCCTTTGCCAGTGAAAATTTAAGAAAACTCTGCCTTGCACACCGACTTGTCATTAATAAGAGATTGGGTGCTGCTTCTTTTTTCTCACCTGACCCTCACATGGAGCTCAGAGAAGTTGTTGCAGTGTTGATGTGCAGCCCCAGTTAGTCCAAGAATTTGCTCCCAGATCTCATCAAGAAATTGTATTTTTCCTGTGTTTACCATCTTTGTTCAATTTTAGTTACCATATGTATACATATTTTTCTGGAAAGTTGAGTATCTTTTTTCTTCTGGACTGGTATCCCATTTAAAAAAATACCCACATGTAAATTCCCAAGGTTTTCTCTACTGAGAGTATGAAATGATTTGTGTGTGTGTGTTTGTTTTCATTGCATGAGTGTGCTACACTATTTCCTTCTCATTGTCCTTTTCATTTTGCCATGTCTTTTCACTAGCTAGCCAAGAAATCCCTGTGAGATAGTTGATTTGTCTTTCTCACTCTTTCTCTCACAGGACAGACATACTGGACAAGACTGAGTGGAAAGGTAGTAATCTGAAAGTCTAGATAATTCAGGCAAAAACTGGCTCATGACAATCACAGGTGTGTTTTTCTACTTTTGGCCTCAATTATCCAGTTTGGTTGTCAAAGGTGAAAAATTACTGAACCAGTACCAGAGCTTTACCATAAATATTGCCTTTCTGAACAGAAAGAATTTATCTCCTCTTGGTTTCCCCATTCTCTTTGTCGTGTTTGGTCTCCATTTAAGTCCTTCTCTATTATATTTTCTGACACATTCTCTCCATTTTTTTTTTTTTCCCATTCTGGGTATCGTCGATGCCAGATGTGTGTCAGCACCGTTGTAACACTGTGCTCTCAACATTAGATTCAGGAGGCATATGGGGAACATACTTCCTCTTTCTGTGATAAGCATTTCAGTTAGTCTCTGCTGAGTACTTATTCCTGTTTGTTTGGAGAAGTAAGTCTATTTTCCAAAATACAGTTGAATTCCATGACTAAGGAGAATATTGGAGTTAACTTCACTTACGCTGTGGAGCACTTTGGCTGGCCTTCCACAATTCCCAGCCAGGGCTCTGCATATCGGGATGACCAGGTTGAGGGACTGGAAACAGATTCAAGGCCCTTTTGAGGTCTGTCAGTCCTTATCTGCTGTGGCCACAGTGAGGCTTGATGCCAAAGCCGGGGCAGAGAAATCTCCATCTCACAGTCTGAGATAGGGGCCAGAAAACTCATATGGCAAAGTCAAGACTCATGAGGGCTGGGTCAAGGTCATTCTGAGTATATTTGGCACCAAGAATTGAAATTACAGTACTCAATTATTCTTTCAAAAGATTAGGGATAAGAAAAAAGAAGAAAGAAAACTTTGTTTTCTTTGGCCAAAGCACTGTCTAAATCAGTGACACCCTAAATTCATGAAAGGGAGTGGACTCAGGGAATGATTAAAAGCTATCCTTGTCTTTATTTTAGTTACACTGTTCTAGCTCACTTTGGACCCTTTTAAATGGATCCATCCCTCTCACAAAAGTACTGCTAATGAGAAGGTATAAAAGTTCAGCATCAGGCATAGCTCACTGTATCTAGGATTCTTCTAGGCTTTTCCACCCTATTTTCCATCATCACCAGCAAAAAAAAAAAAAACTTGTTTTAGACTGTTTTGGTTTTCCTATCTCTTAGCTTTCCCTCTTGCCCCCAGCTTCTGCCTTCTTTCTTTAGTTTTCCTTGTCCAGACAATCCATTTGGACACTCTTCTCTGGCTTGAAACGGCAGTACTATCACTCACTCACTATTTTATTATTTTCTTCTAGCACCATAAGCACTACAGCTAAGGGTGAGAAATGTGTCTATTACTAAATTCAGCTTGCTAAGATTTATACATAACCCACCAGTTAGCAGAGTCAGATTGAACTCCCTATATACCTGTTTTAATTCCAGACTTAAAATAATGCTTTACAGTTTGCTTAGCTTTTTAAGAATAAAAGAACCGTGTAGAGGTTATAAGGTTTTTATATGACTTGCAGATGGCTTGGGACAAATGGTAAAATAGTGATATATTTCTATACATGTTTTCCTTATTGCAAAGATGAAGCAGAAACATGGGGTCATTCAATTTTGTTACTGGTTAAATACTATAAATAGAAGTATGCTAATATTAGGGGTAGAAACTTAGAATCTTGTATGATATAAAGACAGAATGATGGTTAAGTTAAGCCTATAAAATTTGCCAAATTCAGGCTAAGAAATTTGGGACCAAAGTATTTAGTACCAAATTTATGACTATAGAGGCACATGGGTTTATTATGATTGGAGCCAAATAATTATCTGAGAATTCAAAAAACATTTCTTAAACTGATATTATCTAAGAGGCTTAAAAATACCATTAGAACTATTTAAACTTAGATAAATTAAGTTTCTGTTCTACACTACAACCTACATTTTCCTCTAAGCATTTTGCTCTTGTTATAAAACAAAGAATATATTCTAATAATGTAAATGTATAATTCGAGTTACAGAAAGAATTACTAGCCTTGGCAGGACACTAATTCACTCAATGGTCGGAATACTTTTTCTTATTTTTCCCTTTTACACAGTGGAATATATGATATATTTACTAATTCAAATATGGGAAACCAACAAAGTTAGAAAATGTATTTTAAGGAACATTATATCATTTTTAAGCACTTGATTTAAGTTGAGATATAAGTAATGTTAAGGTAAAATTATCCATTTTTTCTGTTAGTAATTCTTCTATATACTGTGAATAGTTTAAGTGGAGAAAATAATTTTTCCTCTCAGTTAGGAAACTATCCCCCCTAAAATCTTGTTTTACTATGAATCTACCTGGTGTTCCCTTCTTTCACAAAGTTACCCTTTGGTTCAATTCCCTCACCTTCAAATGAATGAAGTAGTATTATTTCCAGAGTCAATCAGGCTTTGCTTTACTTAAAACCTTATGATGCAAAGAGTCATTTTATTTTATTTTCCAAAGAAATACCAGAAGTCTCACATTTTATACTAATATACACAAGTCATGTGTGTCAAGATTCAATCGGGGGAAAATACTAAAGATGCAATCAGAAAACTACTAGATCTCATCAACGAATTTGGCAAAGATGCAGGATACAAAATTAATATACAGAAATCTGTTGCATTTCTATACACTAACAATGAACTATCAGAAAGAGAAATTAAGGGAACAGTCTCATTTACCATCACATCAAAAAGAATAAAATATCTAGGAATAAACCTTCCTAAGGAGGCAAAAGACTTGTACTACAAAAACTATAAGACACTGGTGAAAGAAATTGAAGACAACAAAAACAGATGAAAAGATATACTGTGTTCTTGGATTGGAAGAATCAATACTGTTAAAATGACCATACTACCTAAGGCAATCTAGGATTCAGTGCAATAGCTATCAAAATACCAATGGCATTTTACACAGAACTAGAATAATTTTAAAATTTGTATGGAAACACAAAAAACTCCGAATAGCCAAAACAATCTTGAGAAAGAAGATGGAACTGAAGGAATCATGCTCCCTAACTTCAGACTATACTACAAAGCTACAGTAATCAAAACAGTATGGTACTAGCATAAAAACAGATACATGGGTCAATGGAATGAGATAGAAAGCCCAGAAATAAACCCATGTACTTATGGTCAATTAATCTACAACAAAGGAGGCAAGAATATACAATGGAGAAAAGACAGTCTCTTCAGTAAGTGGTGCTGGGAAAACTGTACAGCTGCATGTAAAAGAATGAAATTAGAACACTTCCTAACTCCACACACAAAAATAACTCAAAATGGATCGAAGACCTGAAGGTAAGACTGGATACTATAAAACTCCTAGAAGAAAACATAGGCAAAACACTCTTTGATATAAATCGCAGCAATATTTTTTTGGATCTGTCTTCTGGAGTAATGGAAATAAAAGCAAAAATAAACAAATGAGACCTTATTAAACTTAAAAGCTTTTGCACAGCAAAGGAACCATAAACAAAACAAAAAGGAAACCTATGGAATGGGAGAAAATATTTGCAAATGATGCAACTGACAAGGGATTAATTTCCAAAATATACAAAGAGCTCATACAGATCAATATAAAAAAAAACCCAAACAACCCAATCAAAAAATGGGCAGAAGACCTAAATAGACATTTCTCTAAAAAAGACATATAGATGGTCAACAGACACATGAAAAGATGCTCAACATCACTAATTATCAGAGAAATGCAAATCAAAATTGCAATGAGGTATCACACCACACTCGTCAGAATGGCCCATCATCAAAAAGTCTACAATAATAAATGCTGGAGAGGGTGTGGAGAAAAAGGAATCCTCCTACCCTGTTGGTGGGAATGTAAATTGGTGCAGCCACTGTGGAAAACAGTATGGAGGTTCCTTAAAAACCAAAAATAGAGTTACCATATGATCCAACAACTCCGCTCACGGGCATATATTAGGAAAAGATGAAAGTTCTAATTTGAAAAGATACATGCACCCCAATGTTTAGAACAGCACTTTTTACAATAGCCAAGACATGAAAGTAACCTAAATGTTCATCAACAGATGAATGGATAGAGAAGATGTGGTATTTATATACATATATATATATACAACAGAATATTAATCAGTCATAAAAAAATAATGACATAATGCCATTTGCATCAACATGGATGGACCTAGAGATTATCATACTAAGTGAAGTAAGTCAGAGAAAGACAAATATCATATGATTATCACTTATATGTGAAATCTAAAATGAACAGCAAATGAACTTATTTATAAAACAGAGAGAGACTCACAGACATAGAAAAGAAACTTATGATTACCAGAAAGGGGAAAGGGAGCAGGGATAAATTAGGGGTTTTGGATTAACGTATACACGCTACTATATATAAAATAGATAACCAACAAGGACCTACTGTATAGCACAGGGAACTATATTCAATATCTTATAATAACCTATAATGGAAGTCCAGATGCTAGGGTGAGACCAAGAGGGAGGTTTGTGGAGAGGTCCACTTCCACATACAGAGAAAGGCTGTTGCCTCTGCATCTAGTATGTAAGTCCCCTACATACTAACCTTCAAGTTGAGAACTTTCAAAGATGAAAACGTGCATTCACATGTCCAATCATGTAAGTTAGCACATGCCTGGCGTACACTGTCACGTGCATGCACCCTCTACAAGTGGTTGTGCTTTGGTGTGCTTTACCATACAGTACTCTATAGAGTACAGTAGTACGGTCTCTTTATTTCTTGCCTGTTCACTTGATGCCAGCCCTTGTATGCCACCTGTTGTACTGTACCACTGTACTTTTCAAGGTACTGTTACCGTAAGATTAAAAATGTTTTACTTTTGTGTTTATTATGCATTATTTGTGTGAAAAGTATCATAAACCTATTACAGTACAGTACTATATAGCCGATTGGGTACCTAGGCTAACCTGGCTGGACTTAGGAACGTGCTCTCGGAGCGGAACTCGTTCGTATGGGGTCACCGGATGTGCCGCGGTTGAGTGAGGATAAGCTGAAATCCCCCAGCACCTCTGTGTGTCAGGCTGCCTTCTAACATGCCGGTCTGCAGAATGTGGAGACAGCGGCTTCCCCTCGACCTTCCAAATTTCATATGAATTTCTCTTTCATACCCCCCTAACTCAGAAACATACAGCAAAGAGGATTCTGGAAATTGTAGCTCAGCTTAGCCCTGTTGCTATCATACAAACCACCATGGTCATGTAACTCCATTTGGTTTATTGAACTTTGGGTTTATGTCTTACGGAGGATGCAAAATACAGAGTATGCATAGCCCATGTTTATGAGGAGGATATCATCTCAATGGAAAGACAAAATGGCGCATTCAACCGTGCAAGGTGGCATTCCACAAAAGGTCAGAATAAACGCTCCAGCCAAAAGTTGAAAATGCTGGAAAAAATTGCCCTGAAAAGAACGTTTTTCATATCAGTTTTTTTTTTCCTATTCTCTATTTCCATTCTCTTAATAGCTTTAAAAAATCCTATGTAGGAAAAAAAAATACAGAGAGCGAGAGAGAGAAGGGCTATAATATGCACAAAAAGATCTGGAATAGCTTGCCTGATTTCACTCATTAGAACTAAAGAATTCATATTTTTTCATGGTTTCAGAATAATCTTTGTTATATCACATTTACAGAACATATGCTCTTTGAATCAACGTGAACCCATTTTGCTGAAAGGATAATGTCTTTTCTAAGTTTAAAACCTTTTCATTGGTATCCAAGAGAAACAGACTGGGAACTATAGAGTAAACTGCATTAAAATCTGTTCGATTTACCAGATGTGTAATTTCCAAGGCTCTGCCTTCTCACAAGTACCTCAAGGGAGAGGCACATGTTCTGAGAGAGAAGCAGGAGAGAAAAGATCAGTTTGCATGATAATGAGGCTGCAAAAAGAGACCTTTTACCTTTTTCACACAATGGGACAGACAGCTTTTTTTGATGTCAGTTTAGAACACCCATTAGCTATCATAGGAATTACAGGTCCATCAAGAGAAGACTATACCCTTATGGATTAGGCACTAAAGGTTTCCTTCTTTGAGCTTCACTATTATTGCAAAAGACTCATTCATACAGTGCTAATGGGAGGGAGATACATGCCTCAGAGAATAGATCTCTTGGGATGGAGGACCACTCAGCTGGCTTCTAATTCATGCACATATGGAATGAGAAAGATTGTTGCTGTGCTTTCACGTAGATTGGTCCCCTTTCTACTATGTCCTCTTCATCACTATGGCCCTCTCCTTTTATCCTCTCCCACCTGGGGAGAGCACACCAAGAGGTCCACCTGTGGTCCTAGAAAAGTCCTCTAGACTTGCCAGCATGTCTGACCTGGGCTGTAATGGATTGTTCTCTGTTCCCAAGAAAATCAGCTCCAAAGATATTTTTGTAGATCAGATCCTGGGAGCAGAATGACCTCCTGAATGTTTCAATTTTTGGACAACTCTTTGACAGAGCCAATAAGTCTTAGTATCATACTTTATTTGGATTGGGGAAGTGACTGACATTATTTACCACAATGTGGAAATCAGTTTGGGAGCATTTCCAAACGACACTCAGGAGAATCAAAATGATCTTTTCTCTTCTGGGGCCTGAAGGGAGAGTTCAAACCTACCACGTCTTATGTAACTACCACCCAGGCACCTTGTGGGAAGTGAAGGTGGTGAACTATTTTGATACAAAGAGAACTTAGGATGGGAAGTTTATACCTTCTAGAATTGTTTTACCAAGTAAAACTGTTTCTTTTTTTTAATCTTTAATCTCAAAGTAAATGTCTCCGGGGTAAGTGATGTAGAGTAACAGCAAAGAGGAACCAGCCAGAGAGAGAATATCAGAGAGACAGACAGAATTCACAGAATTAACTGGGAGCACAGAGGCCTAAAACACCTGTACATCAAAAGAAAAACAAATATATGTTTATTGGTAGAAAGAAGTTAGCCTCTCTGACAGAGGGTGCTACTAACTGGTCTATTAACTGTGGTGTCTGGCTGTGCATTTTGCTAATGTCTTTTAAACCTACTTTATGTTTTTGAGTCTGTTCTTTCTAAAACCATCAAAAAAAAGGCACCTGATCTAAACAAATGAAAGCCACAGCTCATATTTGGGAGAGAGCCCATGGGTTTCTCTATGAGCAAGCATTCTACATCAAGAAAATTCTGTTTCCAAAGGCCAGAAAGGACATGCATATTTATGTGGCATGTATTCATGTGTGTCTATAAATCTATAAATACCATAAATATATTTTATAGGAAGAGAGGGATTATTTTCCATATAGTATTTTCCATTTTAGTATCTTTCACTTTTACTAGTTGAATATTCATTGTGCTTCCTTTATTGGGGTTGCAGTCAGCTAAAAACACACCTCTATCATTTGCTGACATGAAGCTAGAGGGGCCTCAACAGGTCATCAGAGCTATTCCTTTCCTAGTTATTCTTTTTGAATTAATATCATCCATGTTGAGCCTTAGGTGGACTTCTCAGAGTTCTAATCTACACAGAGACAGGGACTGGTTGTAGGTTATACTTCTAAATAGGGACTTCCCCTGTGGCACAGTGGTTAAGAATCCACCTGCCAAGGCAGGGAACACGGGTTGAAGCCCTGGTCCGGGAAGATCCCACATGCCGCGGAGTAACTAAGTCCATGCGCCACAACTACTGAGCCCATGTGACACAGCTACTGAAGCCCACGTGCCTAGAGCCCATGTTCTGCAACAAGAGAAGCCACTGCAATGAGAAGCCTGTGCACTGCAACGAAGAGTAGCCCCTGCTCACTGCAACTAGAGAAATCCTGTGCGCAGCAATGAAGAAACAACATAGCTAAATAAATAAATAAAATAAATAAATTTTAAAAAATTAAAATTAAAAAAAAGAAAACTAGACCTAGGCACATCATGCTGTAGATAGCTATATACTCCCTACATATTTCGGCAAAACGCTCTATGCCTACCAAAAGGAAGGGAGGAAAGAAGGAAGGGAAGGGAAGGGAATCTTAAAAGCAGCCAGAAGATCTGTGACAAAGGAGCAAAGGCAATGCAACTGAAATAAGATAGTCTTTTCAACAAATGGTACAGGAACAAGGGCATACATGTGCAAAAAAATGAAACTAGACACAGTCCTTCCACCCTTCACAAAAATTAACTCAAATGGATCATAGACCTAAATATAAAATACAAAGCCACAACACTCTGAGAACAAAACATAGGAGAAAATCTAGATGACCTTGGGTATGGAGAGGAATTTTTGGATATAACACCATAGGCACAATCCATGAAAGAAACAAACTGGAGTTAAAAGCTCATGTTCTGCAAAAGACTCTGTCAAGAGACTGAGAAGTTAAGCCAAAGACTAGGAGAAAATATCGGCAAAAGACACATCTGATAAAGGACTATTATCCAAAAAATACATATAACTTTTAAAAGTGAACCATAAGAAAATGAACAACCTAATTTAAAAAGGTGGCAAAGACCTGAATGGACACTTCGCCAAAGAAGATATACAGATGACAATAAGCATGTAAAAAGATGCTCCACATCACGTCATTAGAGAATTTCAAATTAAAACAACAGTGAGATACCACTACACAACTACTAGAATGGCCAAAATCCAACACACTGACAACTCAAAAGCTGGCAAGGACGTGGATCAACAGGAACTCTCATTCATTACTGGTGGGAATGCAAAATGGTGCAGCCACTTTGGAAGATGGTTTGGCAATTTCTTACAAAATTAATCATGATAATGGTAGATAACTACCTGCATGCAACCACATGAATAAATCTCGCTGACATGAATGAAAGTAAGATAGAGTTTTTGTGCATGATTTAGTTTATAGCAAGTTCAAAAACAGGAAATGATAATAGTGGTTACTTTTGGGGCTGGAACGTCTGGGAGGAAACACAGAGACACTCTGGATTGCGGCAAATGTTCTAGATCTTGATCTGGGTAAGAATTACATCTTGTAAAATTTTATCAGGCTGCACACAAACTTTGTACACTTTCCTACACTTATATTAGGGGCATGTGGGTGAGAACCTGAAAGCTCCCAGGGCTATACAAATTTCGGGTTAATATTAATACTGTTTGGTACTTGCACACATCAAAGTAATCTTAAATTCAGGAAAATCAAAAGATTGTACAGGAAAAAAATGAAATGTGTCCATTGTTAATGATAATTACATAGTCACAGTAACTTTTTAAAAATCCTAAATATTGATTTAAGCAAAAGGGAAGTGTTTGTGCATCTGTTTGGAGCACGTGTGTGTGTGTATCTGTCTTTTAATGCAGGCTAAAAGCAATACAGGTGACATTTATAAATGCAGAGTTAAATACCAGAAGAAAGAGCTAAAAGAGTTTTAATTTCTGCTTCCCTGAGAGTGGAGAAAGATGTGATAGAGCAGGAATTGACAAACATTTACTGGAAAGGGCTACATACCAAATAGTTTAGCCTATGCAGGCCATATGTTCTCTTATGCAACTACTCACCTCTGTCCGTATAGTGTGAAAGCTGCCAAGGACAGTACAGAAACATATGGGCGTGGATGCTGTGTTCCAATACAACTTATTTTGGGGAACAAAAACAACTGGTGGGGGACTTCCCTGGTGGTCCAGTGGCTAAGACTCCGCACTCGCAATGCAGGGGGCCCGGGTTCAATCCCTGATCAGGGAACTAGATCCCACATGCTGCAACTAAGAGTTCACGTGCCGCAACTAAAAGACGCCGCATGCCACAACAAAGATCCTGCCTGCTGCAACTAAGACCCGACGTAGCCAAATAAACAAATAATAAAAAAAAAAAACCCAAACTGGTGGGGTGTAATTTGCTGACCCCTTGGAGAAGGTGACTGATTTTCATTATAACCATAATATTATTTAACTTTTTTTAATAAAGAAAATTTATTTGGTCAGTCACTTAATATTTATTGGATCTTACTATATGCCAGATATGCTTCTAGGTTCTAGGGATACAGATGGGACCAAAACTGACAAAAATCTGTCTTCATGGAGTTACATTCCAGAATCTTATTATCATAAAATTAACTATACAGAAAGAATAGGTAGTAGTTAACTTAAAATGGATATATTTAAGGATATAGTTAAGTAGATTAACTGTAGCCTGACCATCACTTAACTTTTAAGTTGTATGTTCCCTCGAGAATAATAAAATAATTTCAAAACAATCATACTATCATTAGGAGTTGTTTTATAGCATAGCGGTAGTCTGCAAATGTTTTTCTCCTGTATTACTTCAAGATATTTTGAAAACCTATGTACTCTTTGCGTATTTTTAAATAGTCATCTAAGAATCTTGATCCTAAGTTTCAAATGGTGAAAATTCAGGTGTGTTATAAATATTGTCATATAAAAATAAAACTAGTATTATTTTTTAAATGTAACCAATAGAAGACACACAAATGGCCAACAGGCATATGAAAAGATGCTCAAGGCCACTAATTATCAGGGAAAGCAAATCAAAACAACAATGAAACATCACTTCATACTTTTTAGGGTGGCTATTACAGAAAACAAGGACAACACTTGTTAGTGAGGATGTGGAGAAATTGAAACCCTTGTACTGTTAGTGTCATGCAAAATGATGCAGCTGCTATGGAAAACAGTATGGAGATTCCTCAAAAAATTAAAATAGATCTACCATGTGATCCAGCAATTCATCTTCTGGGTATTTATCCAAAGAAAACAAAAGCTCTAGTTCAAAAAGATATCTGCACCTCCATGTTTGCTGAGGTATCATTTTCAACAGCCAAGATAGGGAAACAACTTAAATGTCTGTCAGAATAGTATTCAGCCCCCAAAATGAAGAAAATCCTGCTCTATGCAACAGTAAGGATGAACCTGGAAGACATAATGATAAGCCAGACAAAGAAAAACAAATGCTGCATAACCTCATATGTGCAGTCTACAAACGTTGAAATCATAAAAGCAGTGGCTGGGGTGAGGGGAAAAGTGGGGTTGTCCATCAATCAATATAAATTTTCAGTTTTGCAAGATGAGTAGGTTCTAATCTATACAACACTGTGCTTATGACCAGCAATACTGTGTGTACACTTAAAACTCTGTGAAGAAGGAAGATGTCAAGTGACATGTTGTTACCACAATAAAATAAAAATACTTGTATCTAATACACTCCAAATGCCATAATAATTTGATACCCATAATTTCTATGAAAAAAAATCATGAAAAGGCTCTTCTTTATTAGGAATACTTATAATAGTCCATCTTCTCATTGAAATTCTATGTTATTTCCCCTTCTCTACATTTTCGTCCTCTGACAATATACTTTCATTCTTGAGTCTTTGATTGATTTTATAAAACATAGGTCTGTCACAAAAAGATGTATATAAATTAAAATTTTATGTTGGCTAAATTCTAACTATAATGCTCTAAACGATTTTGTGGATTGAATTACTATTATACTTATTAATAATACATTAAGACAATACAATAAATACATTACACACTTGGAAATTTATTTTTTAACAAGAGTAATGTTTAATTGGAAATTAATCTCATAATGAGGTAACTAGGGCTGTTTTACTTCAATCAGTTCATGTATTCGTGGATGAATATTATTTATTGCTAGAATGAGAAGGGACACAACATAAATCCTATTTAATTCACTGTGAATATTGTTGTAAAACCTGAGAGACCTTGTTCAGCTAAATAAGGAGATGGGAATGAAAGGAATTTGATACTAATGGTACTCAATTCTTCTTGAAGTATAAGCCAAATATCATATAGTGATGTATCATCCAGATTATTCTTAATGATGTGTGAGCTGACCATTTGAATAGGTCCTCCTTCAAATGTTTTGAAAGAAAAGAATTGGAAATGACCTGATTTGCAACAGCATTTGTTACTCAGTCAATAAAATCTTTCATTTTCTCAACTTCTGGGAAGTAAACCAAAAGACTTCACTAAGATTTATCAAATGTGTGTTAATTATCTTTGCTTGAAGCACTTTGCATAATCTGATAGATTCAGAAAGAGTTGGAAAAAAATCTAAAAATTGATTGCTTCAATACAATTTTGCTAAAATAATAATTTTTATTAAATGCATTTATTTCATCATATGTTTAAAAAACTTTGTCAAGCCAAATCTTGGATATGCAGATTTAGGTCCTTCAATTTGTGGGAAACAGTTTATATATAATCTAATAAGCCAGCTCAATTCTCTCTTGACAACAATCAGTCCAATCCAAATTTCAGAAAAAGTCTAAATTCATTTTTTATTCAGATACAGTCTTAATATTCACATTATTAAACTTAAAATTTGCTAATGTAACTAACTTATCTGCATATTTATAAAGAAAATTTATTTCTCATTCCTTAGCCTGTTATAATCCAATATATTGTCTAGTTAAGATTACAATTTATTTACAAAGTAACATATGGTATGCCTTCAGTAAATTTGGCTTAGCATGTGATAAAAATTAAAATCACATTCTAAAGCTCTGAGATAACAACATTAATATCCTGAAACATCATAATTGTCCTTTTTCTGTATATTTAATGAAAGAAAAAAAACTACTGCTAAAAAATTATTGATTGAGCACTTAAAATATAATTGTACTTTTTGTGATGAAGTAGATTAAACATTCTGTAAAATGATTTAAGTTGATGATAGAATGCACTTATCAATAGAATAATTGTACTGTAGTACAACTTTTTGTATAGTACAATTTTTTTCTCTAGTTTTTTGGTATTGTACAATTCTTTATCTGGTTTGGTAAAGTAGGTTTTAAATTTCTTTTTGAATAACATACATGGATTCTAATGAAAGCATGTAAAATTTTATCCATAGGTTTTATTCAGTGTACATTGAAAATTTTGGTAGTCCCTGAAAATAGTCAAGTAACTTTTAAGGGAATCAGCCTCCCTGAGCTTCTTCAGATATTTAAAGGTTAATTTCTTTCCTGCTAATACCAAGACATAGAAATGGAAACTGAAAATAGATTTTAAAAATTGCTTATGTTTAAATATGTGAAAAACAAGTCATTCTTAATGTTCATTATTTCTTACTGGTAGTACTTTTTCTAATTTTTTTTTTTTTTTGGCTTGGCATTTGCCTCTTCCTTAAGTAAATATCCTGTGAAGGAAAGAAGCTGAACCATACGTTCACCTGAAACTAACACAAAACTGTAAATCAACTGGACTTCGATAAAAATAAAATAATAAAATTTAAAAATTACATATAGATGTATATCCTCTGGAAATATAATTAAAATTTGATTTAATAACTATATAAAATATATTTTGTACCCAAAATTAACAGACTCATGGAAAAATATGTAAAAGATGGATAATGTATTAACCTAAAAGAAATACACTGATAAATTTTGAAGAGCAAATATAAGTTTACATTGTTGAACCACTATATAATAGAACAGAACCTCCATACTGTCCTCCATAGTGGCGTTATCAATTTACATTCCCACCAGCAGTGCAAGAGGGTTCCCTTTTCTCCACAGTCGTAAATGTCCCTGAGCTTTATGAGAGATAATAAGTGTGTGATTTGTGACTGCTAACTTCCAAGGATTCTGTTGGAATATATATATAGTATCACACAAAATGGTTTCACTTCCCTAAAAAATCCCTTTGTACTCCGCCTATTCATCATTCCCTCACTCCCGCTAAAATTACTTTTTCTTAAAAATGCTGCTGCCAAAACCAAAATTGCCCTCTGTGGTCATCAACAGAAAATTGTCACATATAATATGACAAGTGGGGAATACATATATGATATGAAATATTGGTAAAGTCGCACCACATGCCACACGTTTTAAAATCAAATGAATTTCAGTTAGGTAACATCTCAGGATTTTTGGTTTCAACTGCAATCCTTTAGCTATGTATTTTTATTTCAGGTTTTTCAAGCATTCTGTATAACTGCTGATTCTTACACAAATGATAACTTTTTAAACCTGTGTAGAGACAGACTCAGCCATGCCTGTGTTTTTACAAACATTCTCTCTGTGATGCATAGAGCATAGTTTTGTTTATGCTGACAGCTGTGTGTGAATATTTTTACTATTTTGAGAAGCGAACAGGTTGAATTTTTGGGTGTGCAGGCAAGTCAGTACATTGTTATTGGCATGGTAGCACTTCCTTGTAGATTAATAATAGATTTTCTTTTTAATTCTAACTTTTTTCAGTGCTACTACGAGATCACGAAATGTATAATAATCATGCATAAGTTCCAAAATTTTTCACTAAATGCAATCATGAAAAATCTTTAAAATCTAATTAGCGAAGTGATTAGTCATAATGGCAGACAGCATTAAGGGTGGGATGATGCAGGAAATAATATTTGAGCCAGAATTCTATTCCCAACTTTCTTTTTGTTATAAGCCAGACATCATTAGGGGCTGCTGTTAATTCTTTCAAGTGATTAGCACATCAGAATGACAGATAACATGTAATTCAATGAATGTTATTAATTAGACATTGTATCTTAAATTTCAAAGTTATACTATGAAAACAATTCAACTAGCTCTACTAGGCATGGGACTGATTTTTTTTAACTTAAGGACTTTAATTTTTCAGAGCAGCTTTAGGATTACAGAAGAATTGCACAGAAAATACAAAGAGATCTGGTATACACAGTTTGTCCACCCACCTCACCTCCAGATACCGTTTTCCCTCTGATCAGGGTCTTGCATTAGGGTGGCACATTTGTTACAATTAATAAACTAAATTTGATACACTGCTAGTTTTAACTATGGTTCACTCTTTGTGTTGCACAGTTCTAAGGGTCTTGACAAATGCCTATCATATATCCACCATCACAGTATCATATAGTTTCACTGCCCTAAAAATGCCTCTTGCTCCACCTCTTCATCAATACCCCCTCTCCCTGAATGTCTGGCAACCAGTGATCTTTTTACTCTCTTGATAGTTTTGCATTTTCAAGAATGTCATAGAGTTGATCACACCCTAGCAACTGATTGATACCAGCTGATTTCACTTAGCAATATACCAGCTGATTTCACTTAGCCTTTCATACCAACTGATTTCACTTAACAATATACTTTAAATTTCCTCCACATCTTTTTGTGGCTTACTTGTTCACTTGTCTTCACGTGATTATTAATATAGTTGCATTAATATCTATGTTATTTGCAACTTTTCTATTTATTGCCTTTGTTCATTGTTTATATTTTTATCTTCTACTCTTTTCTGCCTTCTTTGTTTTTAATTGGGCATTTTATATGATTCCATTTCCTTTCTTCTCTTAGCATATTATACTTCTTTAAAAAAATTTTAGCTGGTGCCCTAAATCTGCAATATACATTTAGAACTAATTTAAGTACACTTTCAAATAACACTATTAATAGAGTATTACTAATTCCTCTCTCCTGTCCTTTATTCCATTTCTGTCATTTATTGCACATATTTATAAGTTATAATCATTAAATACATCATTGCTACTACTATTTTGAAGAAACTGCTATCTGGTTAGATCAGTTAAAAATTATAAAAATTTTAAAAATTTATCTTCATTTATTCTTTCTCTAATGCACTTCCTTTCTTTATGCACATCTGAGTTTCTGATTTGTATTATTTTTTTTCTCAGTGAAGAATTTCATTTAACGTTTCTTGCAAGGCAAGTCTATTGGTGATGAATTCCCTCCATTTTTTTTTTTTTTTTTTTTTTTTTTTTGCGGTATGCGGGCCTCTCACTGTTGTGGCCTCCCCCGTTGCGGAGCACAGGCTCCGGATGCGCAGGCCCAGCGGCCATGGCTCACGGGCCCAGCCGCTCCGCGGCATATGGGATCCTCCCAGACCGGGGCACGAACCCGTATCCCCTGCATCGGCAGGCGGACTCTCAACCACTGCGCCACCAGGGAGGCCCTTCCCTCCATTTTTATTTGTATGAAAAAGTATTTTTTTTCTCCTTCACTTTTTTTTTTTTTTTTTTTTTTTTTTTTTTTTTGCCGTATGTGGGCCTCTCACTGTTGTGGCCTCTCCCGTTGCGGAGCATAGGCTCCGGACGCGCAGGCTCAGCGGCCATGGCTCACGGGCCCAGCCGCTCCGCAGCATGTGGGATCTTCCCAGACCGGGGCACGAACCCGTTTCCCCTGCATTGGCAGGCGGACTCTCAACCACTGCGCCACCAGGGAAGCCCTCTCCTTCACTTTTAAATGAAGGATAATTTCACTGAATACATACTTCTAGGCCAGTGGGTTTTCTTTCTTTCAACATTTAGTATTTAACTCCACTATTTCTTACTTTCTAGATTTCTGAAGAAAAGTCTGATGTAATTTTTAATTCTTGTTCCTCTATATTTAAGCTTTCTTTTCCCCCTCTAGCTTCTTTCAAAATTGTCCCTTTGTCTTTGATCATCTACAGTTTGACTATGTGGAGATTAGGTATTTATCCTAGTTGGTGTTTTCTGAACTTCTTATATCTGTGGTTTGGTGATGTCTGTCCTTAATTTGGGGAAATTATTAGCCATTATTACTTCAAGTATTTCTTCTCTTTCTTTATTTCTTCTGGTAGTCCCTTTACATATATATTGCTGTTTTTGCAAGTGTCCCACAGTTCCTAGATATTCTGTTCCTTTCTTTCTCTTTATCTTCCAGTGTGGGAAGTTAACTGTTGACATATTTTCAATCCCACTGACTCTTTCCTCAGCCATGTCCAGTCTACTGATGAGCTCATGAAGACATTCTTTACTTCTGTTACTGTGTTTTTGATTTCTAGCATTGTTTTTTGATTCTTTTTTTTAGAGTATCCATATCTCTGCTGAATTTACTTATCTGTTTTTGGATGTTATCCACTTTTTCCATTATACTCCTTAGCATAGTAATTGTAATTATTTAAAATTCCTGTTCTGATAGTTCCAAAACCTCTGCCATATCTGTGTCTAGTTGCGATGCTTACTTTGTTTCTATCAAATATGTTTTTGCCTTTTATTTTACATGGTAATTTTTTGTTTTAAGCTTGATATGATGTATTGGATAAAAGGAACTGAGGAAAACAGACCTTTAGTGTGAGGTTTTACGTTTATCTGGCCAGGAATTAGATTGTATTTAGTGCTTGTAACAGTTGCAGGTGTCAGAAGCTAAGATTTCCTTTCGTGTCCCTCTTTTCGTCTCCCTTACTGTCTTTGGTTCTCCCTAGAGACTCCTTCTTAAATAGAATCTGAGTCTTTCTGTTGTAAACCCCTACTGTAATACAGGAGCCCTGGTGACGGGGTAGTAAGATGTGGGAAGAGAAGCACTCTAAAATCTTATGATTAGGCATCAGCTTTTAGTGAGCCTGTGTCCCTTGGCTGTGACCTTCGCAAGTATTCACAATACTTCTCAGCTCTCCCCCAGTGCTCACTTTAGGTCACACAGGGGGCTAAAGTTGGGCATTTCCCTTCCCCCACATCAGTTAGGCTGTGTTCAAATTGATGTTGGTTAAGATCTGGTAAAATATTTGTGTGTGAGGGCAGGCCTTTGTTAAAGGAGAACAGCATGATCGGGATGTATTTGAAAATGGTTCCCTTTCCTCTGTCTCCTGAGAACAGGAGAGACTTTTCCTCTGCTCTTCACCCTGAGAGCCTAGTGGGGTTCCTGGAGGTAAAACTCATGAAAGTGTGGGCACCTTTTAAGCCTGGGACCCCAGGCACGTTTTACATTCTCAAGCTATCCCACACTCAACATGCAGCAATGAAAAATTCCTATTTAAGTTTTCCTACCACTTGTTGGCTCCTGGCAAAGCTGTGATTCTCAGTATTTGCCCATTTCTCCAGGGTTCAGGGCAGCCATCTGCCCTGTGACCTCAACTCTCTGATGGACCTAAGAAGCCTTGTTGATTTTAAGTTTGTTCAGCTTTGTTTAGTTTGTTCAGAAGAGGAGTAATGACTTCCAACCTCTTTATATGTCAGACTGGAAGCCAGGAGTTGACTTTGTTGTTGTTGTTTTTACATTGGTCATGGTGTGGTTGTAGAATAACACTGATAAAAAAGACAGTAGTTGTTTCCTTGAGTCTCATCAAATTTCTGCACCTTGGGGGTCATGATGGATTAAGGGTCCTAAACTTTTCCAGGCCTAGAAGTTTTCTACTATTAGTTCATTAATTGATGATCAGTTTGGGGAGAAGAGAATCACATTAACCCAAAGCAGAAGAGATTGACTTATAAAAAAGAAAGCTGACATAAAATAATCAGTAGAAATGTAGTCATCAGAATAGCCATGTATTTAGAGTATGTTACCTAGATGGGTAGGTTAACATGGGAAAATCAAACATAAATTAAGATGTTGAGCAAAGAAGTAAAGAAGAGAAAACCATATACTTATTCTTATGAAATATTTCTATCGAACAACTGCAGCCTTCATGAATTACCTATGCTTCTCTGAGGATGTTTCTGTTCAGAGATAATGTGAACTATCCATTTTGGGTCATTTATACCAGAGTGCTACTTCACACTCCCCTCTTAGTGCTTTTGACATATCACTTTAACATTTTCTAAGCTTTGGCTTTCTTTTTCTATGTTCCATGCAGCCCAGTACCCATCTGCTGTGGCAAATCCATTTATACACAATTAACTAAACAGTAGTTTATCATATATTCTTTGTAATCATCTTTAGAGAGGTCATATGTCTTAAGGTAAGATTTGGGATTCCTCTCTTTTGTCTTAACCACATGAATTGATGATTATTGATCGAGTGACCAGTATTTGCCAGATGCTGAGCAAGTAGCAAAAGATGAGGTGATAAGACATACCCATCACTGTCCTGACAGAGCCTCTTCTCTACAAACCATTCCTTTAAGATGCTTAATACATCCATTTTCCGCTGCCTCTTATCAACTTCCATTTTAAAAAGGTGACTTCTTTCCATGGGTATTAAAATTATGAAAATAGATGCTATGCTTCCTAAGCACTTCATGGAGGACCAATTCATTAAATTATATTCTTTTTGCTAAGAAATGAAATTGTATAGTTTCAATTCGGTAAAATGGGGTTACTCCCAAAACAGAGTTTGATGTCATGTTTCCCAAAAATGCAGGGGCTCTCATATCTTTTCTCTTCAATTATTAACTAATGAGTTATCTTGAAATCCAGATTATACTGTCCATGAAGTCCCCCCAAATAGAAACATACCAAAGCCCCAGTAAATCACTGATTCAAGAGTCAGAGAAATCTACTCCATCCTCAACTACATAAATGGCATTAGTAACATTATTTGCTATAATTCGTTTCAATTTCTCTGCCAGGAATCCTGACATTAAGAACAGTAAGTAAAGGGTGTTATGGTCTTCACTTGATAGACACTAAATATTAGAGGTTCTATAATTAGTGCCTTGTCCTGCTAATCAATTTCTTACTTTCTTTAAAATTGAGATAACTGCTTACTGATGCAATATCCTTCTTTCTTTTTATACAAGAAAGGTTTAGAGTATATAGGATTCAGTAAATTTCAATAAATACTAGAATTTGTCTAATAGAAATAAATGCTTACATAGGGCTCACTTAGGAGAATATAATTTTCATATACTTTCATTCAGCTGCGCTTAAGCTTATTTTTAGGCAGTGAGTCATTTTGACTTGAAATGTTGCTTATGACCCAGGAGGAAACGGTTGTCAAACTCCAGCAAAAGACAGGCAAACAGCAACTCATTCACTCACCTAAACACAAGGCAATCAGTGTACAAATGCTAACCAGACTGAAGTCTTTAACCCAGCTTGCAATTTTTGATGTGGTTAAGTGCAAAAATGTCTGATATGATTTTAAAGGGCAATCATGGAGGAAACAAAGGCTGTGATCGTGTCTGTGATATAGTTCTCTCAATGAAAAAAACTGAATAGTCCAATGGAACTTTCTGCAATGATGGAAAAGTTTTGTATCTGTGCTGTTGAATATGATAGCCACTTGACACATGTAGCTAGGAAGGATTTGTAATGTGGCTGGTGCAACTGAGGAATTTAATTTTTAGTGTCATTCAATTTTAATTAATTTGAATTTAAATAACTTCTTATTGTTAGTAGCTGCAGTATTGAACAGACTCAGAGAGAAATCATCACACATAATGGGATCAGAAGTGTGGAGAATAATTACATAGGATGAGAAATTAGATTTAAGAGATTCTTGGATTTAGTAAAAATGGATATGTATCTCAGAGTCAGATAAGGTGGGTTCAAATCTTAGTTCTACTACTTACTGATTTTGTGAATCTCATCAGTCTATTATGTCTCCCTCAGCCTCAGTGTCATACTTTATAAGACAAGTTAATAAATACAGTAGTGGACCTAGAGATGATCATACTAAGTGAAGTAAGCCAGGCAGAAAAAGATAAATATCATATGATATCACTTATATGTGGAATCTAAAAAAAAAAAAAAGAACTTATTTACAAAACAGAAGGAGATTCACCGACATAGAAAACAAACTTATGGTTACCAAAGGGGAGTGGGGAAGGAACAAATTAAGAGTTTGAGACTAAAATATACACACTACTGTAATATAAAGCAGATAACCAACAAGGACCTACTGTAGAGCACAGGGAACTACACTCAATATCTTGTAATAACCTGTAATGGAAGAGAATGTAAAAAAAGAATATATACACGCATAACTGAATCACTTTACTGTACACCTGAAACTAACACAACATTGTAAATCAACTATATTTCAATAAAAAAATTTGAAAAATACAGTAGTGCTCAATAAATTACCATTCAGGAAAATGTAGCATTGTCAAAATATTTTACTCTTACTAAAAGAAACGGGTAAATAGCTGAAACATTCAGTTTCTAAAGACACTCTGAAGAGAACTTTATTATTAATAATGATATAGCTACACAATATTTACTGAGTTCTTAGAATGTTCCAGCTACATGTATTATCTTGTTTTACCCTCACAAAAACTGTATGAATTAGGTATTATTATTATTAGCTCTATTTTAACATGAGGATATTCAGACTGAGACATTAATTAACATCCTCAAAGGCATATTAAGTAGTAGAAACAAAATCTGAATTCAGGTCTCCTCAGTTCCCAAGAAAGTGTTCTTTGGCATGTGTTTTACTGACTCCATACATCAAGGTAGTAGAAATTGTCATACCCATTTCTGAAAATAAGGTGTACCAGATGTTTTGATAATCCCTCCCACTAAAAAATATCTAGCAATGGAAAAAATACAACAAAACTCCTATTAAATACATGCCTGAGCCTGCATAAATGTAAGAGAAATCTCCAAAGATCAAAATTAAAGAAGGACCTAAAAACATAGTTGGCAAGTGAAGAAGTAGCCCAGTGGTTTCTTAAATATGACAAGTATAAGTAACCAAAGAAAATGGACTTCATGAAAATTAAAATCTTTCTATTTTCAAAGGACACTAAAGGGGAAGGGAAAAGACAACCCACATAATGGGAGAAAATATTTGCAAATTATATATCTGACAAAGGCTTGACTTAAAACTCAACAATAAAAAGACAATTTTATTTAAAAATGAGCCAAAGATTTGAATAGACATTTCTCCAAAGATGATATACAAATGGCCAATAAGCATATGAAAAGATGCTCGATATCACTAGTCACTGGAAAATGAAAATCAAAACCACAACGAGACACCATTTCATACTCACTAAAGTGGTAATAATAAAAAAGACAAATAACAGAAACTGTATGCAAGGATGTGGAGAGATTTATACTTACTACATTGCTGGTGGGAATGTAAAATGGCACAACTCCTTTGTAGAACAGTTTGGTGTTTCTTTGAAATGTTAAAGATAGAGTTATCACATGACCCAGCAATGTCAACCCTAGATACAGACCAAAGAGAAATGTAAAAAAAAAAAAGAAAAAAAAAGTCCACAAAAAAACTTGTACATGAATATGTATAGCAACATTATTAATAATAGTGTAAAAGTGGAAACAACCAGAATGACCATAAGCTGATGAATGAATAAACAGTATATGATGCATCCACACAAGGAAATATTAGTCAGCCATAAAAAAGGAACGCAGTACTGATACATGCTACAACAGGGATGAATCTCAAAAACACTATGCTGAGCATACTTTCATGTGTTTGCTGGTAATCTGTATATCTTCTTTGGATAAATGTCTATTTAGGTGTTCTGCCCATTTTTGGATTGGGTTGTTTGGTTTTTTGTTATTGAGCTGCATGAGCTTCTTGTAAATCTTGGAGATTAATCCTTTGTCAGTTGCTTCATCTGCAAATATTTTCTCCCATTCTGAGGGTTGTCTTTTGGTCTTCTTTATGGTTTCCTTTGCTGTGCAAAAGCTTTGAAGTTTCATCAGGTCCCATCTGTTTATTTTTGTTTTTATTTCCATTTCTCTAGGAGGTGGGTCAGAAAGGATCTTGCTGTGATTTATGTCATAGAGTATTCTGCCTATGTTTTCCTCTAAGAGTTTGATATTGTTTGGCCTTACATTTAGGTCTTGAATCCATTTTGAGTTTATTTTGGTGTATGGTGTTAGGGAGTGTTCTAATTTCATACTTTTACATGTACCTGTCCAGTTTTCCCAGCACCACTTATTGAAGAGGTTGTCTTTTCTCCACTGTATATTCTTGCCTCCTTTATCAAAGATAAGGTGACCATATGTGTGTGGGTTTATCTCTGGGCTTTCTATCCTGTTCCATTGATCTATATTTCTGTTTTTGTGCCAGTACCATACTGTCTTGATTACTGTAGCTTTGTAGTATAGTCTGAAGTCAGGGAGCCTGATTCCTCCAGCTCCATTTTTCATTCTCAAGATTGCTCTGGCTATTCGGGGTCTTTTGTGTTTCCATACAAATTGTGAAATTTTTTGTTCTAGTTCTGTGAAATATGCCAGTGGTAGTTTGATAGGGATCGCACTGAATCTGTAGATTGCTTTGGGTAGTAGAGTCATTTTCACAATGTTGATTCTTCCAATCCAAGAACATGGTATGTCTCTCCATCTATTTGTATCATCTTTAATTTCTTTCATCAGTGTCTTATAATTTTCTGCATACAGGTTTTTTGTCTCCTTAGGTAGGTTTATTCCTAGATATTTTATTCCTTTTGTTGCAATGGTAAATGGGAGTGTTTTCTTAATTTCATTTTCAGATTTTTCATCATTAGTGTATAGGAATGCCAGAGATTTCTGTGCATTAATTTTGTATCCTGCTACTTTACCAAATCCATTGATAAGCTCTAGTAGTTTTCTGGTAGCATCTTTAGGATTCTCTATGTAGAGAATGCTCAACATCATTAATCATTAGAGAAATGCAAATCAAAACTACAATGAGATATTATCTCACACCAGTCAGAATGGCCATCATCAAAAAATCTAGAAACAATAAATGCTGGAGAGGGTGTGGAGAAAAGGGAACACTCTTGCACTGCTGGTGGGAATGTAAATTGATACAGCCACTATGGAGAACAGGATGGAGGTTCCTTAAAAAACTACAAATAGAACTACCATAAGACCCAGCAATCCCACTACTGGGCATATACCCTGAGAAAACCATAATTCAAAAAGAGTCATGTACCAAAATGTTCATTGCAGCTCTATTTACAATAGCCAGGAGATAGAAGCAACCTAACTGTCCATCATTGGATGAATGGATAAAGAAGATGTGGCACATATATACAATGGAATATTACTCAGCCATAAAAAGAAACGAAATTGAGATATTTGTAGTGAGGTGGATGGACCTAGAGTCTGTCATACAGAGTGAAGTAAGTCAGAAGGAGAAAGACAAATACCGTATGCTAACACATATATATGGAAACTAAGAAAAAAAAAGGTCATGAAGAACCTAGGGGTAAGACAGGAATAAAGACACAGACCTACTAGAGAATGGATTTGAGGATATGGGGAGGGTGAAGGGTAAGCTGTGACAAAGTGAGAGAGTGGCATGGACATATATACACTACCAAACCTAAAATAGATAGCTAGTGGGAAGCAGCCGCATAGCACAGGGAGATCAACTCGGTGGTTTGTGACCACCTAGGGAGGGTGGGAGGGAGGGAGACACAAGAGGGAGGAGATATGGGAACATATGTATATGTATAACTTATTCACTTTGTTATAAAGCAGAAACTAACACACATTGTAAAGCAATTATACTCCAATAAAGATGTTAAAAAAAGGGGGGGCGGGCCTCCCTGGTGGCGCAGTGGTTGAGAGTCCGCCTGCCGATGCAGGGGATACGGGTTCGTGCCCCGGTCTGGGAGGATCCCATATGCCGCGGAGCGGCTGGGCCCGTGAGCCGTGGCCGCTGGGCCTGCGCGTCCGGAGCCTGTGCTCCGCAACGGGAGAGGCCACAACAGTGAGAGGCCCGCATACCGCAAAAAGAAAAAAAAAAAAAAAGGGGGGGGGGGCTTCCCTGGTGGCCCAGTGGTTGAGAATCTGCCTGCTAATGCAGGGGGCACGGGTTCGAGCCCTGGTCTGGGAAGATACCACATGCCACGGAGCAACTGGGCCCGTGAGCCGCAATTACTGAGCCTGCGCGCCTGGAGCCTGTGCTTCGCAACAAGAGAGGCCGCGATAGTGAGAGGCCTGCACACTGTAATGAAGAGTGGCCCCTGCCTGCCACAACTAGAGAAAGCCCTTGCACAGAAACAAAGACTCAACACAGCCATAAATAAATAAATTAATAAAATTTTTTAAAAAACCACTATGCTAAGTGAAAAGAGCCAGACACAAAGCCTCCAATTGTGTAATTCATTTTATATGGTATGTGTAGAAATGGCAAATCCCCAGAGACAGAAAGCAGATTAGTGGTTTTCATCAGCTGAGGGAAGAGGGCATGGGTTTCTTTTTAGGGTGATTAACATGTCCTGGAATCATATGGTGGTTATAGTTTCACAGCCTTATGAATATACTAAACTGCACTGAATTTTATACTGTAGCAAGATGAATTCTAAGGTATGTGAATTTTATCTCTATAAAATAAAAAGTGAGTGCCACCCTAAAGACATTTGTTTACTAAGATTTTAATAGTTGAGAAGGAATAAGAGACAAAACCTTGAGAAAATAGAACTGAGATCTTCACATAAAGCTTGGGACACCAAAAGCTACACTTTAATCAAAGAAGGAGTTATATAATACCTAGCTACTGGTATTACTTGGGTGGCCTGGAGTAGATAAAACCAAGAAATTAATTTTGGATTATGGTGCCATGGAAGTCTAACAGAAGGACACATATAATCTCTCAAAAAGAAAGCATCCAGATGCCAGGCCCCTTCATATGTTCAAAGATTGAGATAAGCCAAATTTAATCTCCCAATCTAAAATGAGTAAATACTGAAAGAAGTTAATGAGGTTGACCAAAAATCTGCAGGAATAACAAAAAGTCATAATTAGAACCCCAGGGATGTCAGGTACTAGAATTGCCATACCCAGGAATAATAATAATTACTACAAGTTTAAAGAAAAAAGAGGTAATCCAAAATTTGTACAAGGATCAAGAACTATAAAATGTGACCAACAGTGTGAAAGAAATATTATAAATTGAACTTCTAGAAAAAAAAATACACACACATATACATATACACATACACACACAGAGCAACCACAAAATACTGAAGTAGTGACTGATATTAACAAAATTTTGATTGAAAATAACTTTGAATTTGAATTTTGTTCCATTCTCAAAGATCAGTCATATGATATGACACAAAGCAAGCCTCAGAAATTTAAGAAGACTGAAATAATACCAAGTATCTTTTCTGAACACAGAGGTATGAAACTAGAAATCAACAGCATGCAGAGAGTTCAAAAATCTACAAATATGTGGAAACGAAGAAACACATTTCTGAACAAACAATGGGTCAAGGAAGAAATTAAAAGGGAAAGCAAAGAATATCTCAAAACAAATGACAACGGAAACATAACATACCAAAACCTATGTGATGCTGCAAAAGCAGTTGGAGAAGGAAGTTTAGAGTGATAATTGTACATAATAAGAAACTAGAAAGATTGCATATAAGCAATTTAACTTTACACCTCAAGGAACTAGGAAAAGAAGAACAAATTAAGAAAAAGAACAAAGTCAGCAGAAGGAACAAAATAATAAAGATCAGAGTAGAAATAAATGAAATAGAGACCAGAAAAATAGGAAAGGTCAATGAAACCAAGAGCTGTTTTTTTGAACAGATAAAAAATATTGACAAAGCTTTAGAAAGACTAAGAATAAAAGGAGAAGAAAAATAAAATCAGATATGAAAAAAGAGAAATCACAACTGACACTACAGAAATACAAAGAATCATAAGAGATTGCTATGCACAATTATACAACAACAAATTAGATAAACTAGAAGAAGTAGATAAGTTCCTAGAATCATAGAAACTACCAAGACTGAACCAGGAAGAAACAGCAAGTCCAAACAAATCAATAATGAGTAAGGAGATGGAATCGGTAATCAAAAATCCCCCAACATAGAAAACCCAAGGGCCAAAAGGCTTCACTAGTGAGTTCGATTAAACATTTAAAGAAGATATAATGTCAATGTTCCTCAATCTCTTCCCCAAAAAATGAAGAGGAGGAAACACTTCCAAACTCATTCTATGAGACCAGTATTACTCTGATATCAAATCCAGATAAGGACAATACTAGAAAAGAAAACTATAAACAAATATCCCTGATGAACAGAGATGTAAAAATTCTCAACAAAATATTAGCAAACTAAAATGAAGAACTCATTAAAAGCAGGATTTGTCCCTGGGATGCAGGGATGATTCAACATATACAAATTAATAAATGTAATATACACATTAATAGAATGAAAGGAAAAAAATACACAGTCATCTCAATAAATGCAGAAAAAGCATTCGACAAAATACATTATCTTTTCATGATAAGAACCCTCAGTACTTTGGATACAGAAGAACATACCCTCACATATGAAAGGCCGTATATGACAAACACACAGCTAACATGATACTCAATGGAGAAAAATGGATAGCTTTTCCTTTAAGATCAGGAACAAGACAACGGTACCCACACTAACAATTCTTATTTAACATAGTACTGAAAGTCCTAGCTAAAACAATCAAAACATACAAAAGTCATCCAAATTAAAAAAAAAATAAGTAAATTTGCAGTTAATTGCAAATGACTTGATCTTAGGTATCAAAAATCCCAAAGACTCAAATAAAAAACTGTTGGCTCGGGCTTCCCTGGTGGCGCAGTGGTTGAGAGTCCGCCTGCCGATGCAGGGGACACGGGTTCGTGCCCCGGTCCGGGAGGATCCCACATGCCGCGGAGCGGCTGGGCCCGTGGGCCATGGCCGCTGGGCCTGCGTGTCCGGAGCCTGTGCTCCGCAACGGGAGAGGCCACAAGCAGTGAGAGGCCCGCGTACCGCAAAAAAAAAAAAAAAAAAAAAATGTTGGCTCTAATCAGTGAATTCAGTAAAGCTGCAGGGTATAAAAATCAATACATAGAAATCAGTTACATTTCTATACACTAAGAATGAAACATCTGAAAAATAAAACTACCTCACTTGGGACTTCTCTGGTGGTGCAGTGGTTAAGAATCCACCTGTCAATGCAGGGCACATGGGTTTGAGCCCTGGTCCGGGAAGATCCCACATGCCATGAAGCAACTAAGCCCGTGAGCCACAACTACTGAGCCTGAGCTCTAGAGCCCATGAGCCACAACTACTGAGCCCATGTGCCACAACTACTGAAGCCCGTGCCCCTACTGTCCGTGCTCCACAAGAGAAGCCACAGCAATGAGAAGCCCGTGCACCTCATTGAACACCCAACTCAGCCAAAAATAAATAAATACATTTATAAAAGAACAAAAAACAAAAAAAACTACCTCGTTCACAATCACATCCAAAACAGCAAAAAGGAATAAATTTATCCAAGGAAGTGAAAGATCTGTACAATATAAAGTACAAGACTTTGTTGAAAGAAATAAAAAAAGATACAAACAAATGGAAGCACATTTTATGTTTATGGATTGTTAAAAGGTCCATGCTACCCAAAGCAATTCACAGACTCAGTGAAATCTCTATCAAAATTCCAATGCATTCTTCACAGAAATAGAAAAAAAAATAATCCTACAATTTTTTATGGAAACATAAAAGACCCGAAATAGCCAAAGCAATCATGAGGAAGAATAAAACCAGAGGTTTTTCTAAAAATGGTCCTAGGCACGCGGGCTTTAGTAGTTGTGGCACGCAGGCTCAGTAGTTGTGCTGCACGGGCTTAGCGGCTGTGCGGCATGCGAGATCTTCCTGGACCAGGGCTCGAACCCGTGTCCCCTGCATTGGCAGATGGATTCTTAACCACTGTGCCAGCAGGGAAGCCCAAGTGTAGATCTTAATTATTCCCACCACTAGAAGAAATGATAATTCTGTGATGCAATAGAGGTGTTAGCTAATGCTACAATGGCAATCACATGGCAATATAAATGTGTCAAGTAAGTAAAAAAAAAAAAAAAGAATTCTGTTGCAGCTAAACTATCAACCCAGGGTAATGCTGAATAAAGATATTTCAGGCAGACAAAAGCAGACTCACTACCAATAAACCTTATTTAATGGAACTGCTAAAGTATGTACCTCAAAAATTCCAGAAGCCAGATCTGAAATGCAAAAAAGAATGCACAGAAAGAGCAAAGAAATAGCTAAACATTTAGGTAAATGAAAATAAAGCTATCTACTGCTGGCTTTGCAGTTAGGTGGGCTGGTAGTTAGGGATTCAGATGAGATTTTCCTGAGCTGTCCACAGGACTAAATTCTGCCCTCAATACTGTTATTGGATAACTAGAACACTACAACAGCCTGAGTGTTCTTAGCCATTCGTGTGTGTGTGTGTGTGTGTGTGCTTTCAAAGGGCTCATAAATGCCTGACAATGTTTTCATTTAATTCACTGGTTTCTTGTTCCTTTGCCAGAAACTTGCAGTGAGTTCACCTAGTTCTGAATAGTCAGCACCTGTTCTGCTTTATACACAAATTCTATCTACAGGGTGGTACAACCAGTAACAGATATTTCTAGGCCTAAGAAAATCATATGATCCTAGATTTGCAAATGAGAATCCACAATTAGTTATTTAGGTTTCAGAGATAATTGGGAACAAAGATTGTGTTAAAATCTAAAGCCTCTTTTGACTGAGGGATAGTCACTTCATTTTTAATAGTAACTGATAATTATCACAAGCCTATTGGTTTTAAAACAGCTAAATCCTAAACTTGCTACATAAGTCACCGAATTAACTTATTCTTTTCTTTCAGTCCAGAGTCTGTAATTTTTTATGTTCAATGATTTATTGATAAAGTGAAAAGACTAAGAAAATATTTTTGACTATTGGATGGGAAAAGCACATTTCAGAATCCATAGAGCTCATGATAAAGTAGATTCTAAGGTGAATTAAGTTTTCTTTTAACTACAGTTACTGCTCATACAATGGTGATCCATGTTAACCAGTGGGTTGTGATCTTCAAGGCAGACAGGTACGAAACAAATGATCAACCCAAGTAGAATTATCTTCTAAAAAAATAAGTATGGAAGAAAGGGATATGTTCTAATGGTTTTTCTAGTTCTGTGATAAAATTTTAGGTATAAAAGAAAATCAGAAATTTCATAAATTCTGCTATTGGAAAGACCACCTGACAGTCATCAGCCAATCAATCAGTCAGTACATAAGTAAACTAAATAAAAAAGAGATAGGTGAAGTTGACTCTTCCAAATAACCAAGATCATTTGGAAGAAGTTGCCTTCTTTATAAACTCAGGCTGAGCTTTCCTGGCGGTGCAGTGGTTCCATCCCTGGTCTGAGAAGATCCCACATGCCACAGAGCAGCTAAGCCCATGCGCCACAACTACTGAGCTTGCGCTCTAGAGCTCGCAAGCCACAGCTACTGAAGCCCACACACCTAGAGCCCATGCTCCACAACAAGAGAAGCCACCGCAGTGAGAAGCCCGCGCACCACAACAGAGTAGCACATGCTCGCTGCAACTAGAGAAAGCCCACGTGCAGCAATGAAGAACCGACGCAGCCAAAAATAATAAATAAAAATAAATTAATTAGAAAAAACAAAAACCTCAGGCTTCTTCACTGCCTTCATGTGCAGGGCATTCAGAACACATGCCAAACATTTATTTTTATTAGCCCTTCATTTGTTTAATTTCTTTTGACAGTTGTGGTTTTTTACAGCATACATGATATGACTAATTTATGTTTTCCTAATTGGACAGCTAAATATTCTTGTATATATTAATTTTACACAGTGCCTGGATGTTTCCAGAGAACTCTAATAAACTAATTAAATAAACCAACACACAATCCAATTTATGATTCATCCATCATTCGTCTGCCACTGATTCCAATATCCCCTCGCTTCCCTGGTGTTTATGAATCAGCAAATATATTAGGAGAAAAACAACGCTATAATAATGCTTTATATTAGATTTCCTGTACTGGCTGGTAATTAATATTAGCAGATTATAATTCCATTAAAGAAATAGCTGTACGATATCCAGCGTTGGGCTCAACACTTTTCATTTCGTGTTCTGAGGCAGACTAACATGAGAATTACCAACTTAGGATAATGAAGTTTGTCAGTTTCCTCCCCGCCCCCTATCTAATTACGGACAGGTGCCTTCAGTGTTCAGTGAAGAGAAGAAAAGGAGATCCTGTAACTCTTCTCATTTTTTGTGATTAGACCGTGAGTTTAAAGAGTGAAGATCGGTGTTTAGCCTTTCAGTTGCCTGGCAGCATAGACATTTGCTTTCATTAATCCTTCCACTGAAATAACCCATCTCTTGCAACAGACAACCATTTATTCCTCTTACCAGAGTATTAGTGTAAACTTCTGCAATATTTTGAAAATCTCCTTTGGAAATGTTTTACAGACAAGTAGATTATACGAGTGTCAAGGAGTGTATGAAATAAATTTATCCGGAAGTTTAACAATGTCTTAAATGTCTGTTGTTGTTAACAAAGCCCTAAATATGGTAATCTGCTCAAAGTGCTTAAAGACTCCCCAGTTTAACTTTCTAGTCAACTGCGTTCCAAGGAGTTAGGCTAAAAATTGAGAACTAGAAATCCTGGTGACGATTATCTAAAATATAATCCCTAAGGATTAGAGAAAATATAAAATTACCTGCAAAAAATTATAAAATAGATAAAATTTGCTTGCTCTACTTTGGCTTAAATATTTCTTTACCCCTGAACTTTCCTGGCCAAACTAAATTACAAATTTAACAGTCTCTGCTATAGAACAATCAGAAAGCCTCAGGGAAGCCTATATATTGCCATCTCCTGGTTGGTTTGCAGAGCTTTCATGATCTTTTTGAAGGTCATGTTCAAAATATAAAGCTCCACAAATAATATTGGAAGGTGAGAAATGACCCATTTTGTTTGTGCTTTTTTAATTTAGATTTCCAAACCACAGCTTGAAAACTGGAGGTATTTAGCTGTGTCACAGATATGGTGGTTTTGCTGAGTGCCTTGTTAATCTCACCTCATTGATTACGGCTCTTCATTTTCCTTCAAGTTGCTATGTATTTGAGTAGCCAGACCAAGGGTGAACAAAGACCAGGGACAGAGGAAAAAAAGAAAGAACTGCTGGCTAGCACCTGTAGGGAGTGACACCACTTATGAGACACATGTCTTGAGGCATTTCAAATTATCCTTGGCAGGCGTAACCTGAACAGATCCTCAGCCAATGCCAGGGTGTCTGGCCATTATAATTAAAGTTACATTATAAAAACCTCCTGCTGTTACCTTCTTCTGAAAAATGCTGACGGAGACGTCCTCCGACAAGTATGACAGTGTTTCCAACACCTCTACATTTGCTATTCTTGTGGGCGCAAACAGCAGCATCACCTTTACGTTAGTTACCATGCAAATTAGAGGTGCAACCAGCCTAACTGTACGAGACAGGGCAGTGTGCCTTTGCGTCCGAGAGAGCGGCCTCTTCACAGAGCAACAAGGAAAAGAAAGGCCATTTGATTTTTTTAAACTCAAAAGGGAAAGCGTTTTTCTGAGCTAGGAATAAACTCAAACTATAATATCACAAGAAAGGATAAGGCATAAAAAAGGTTGGTAAAGCCTAGGGGTATGAGACTTCAGTGTGATACCAAAAGAAGTATAAAATAACTAATGTTATTTTATTTCATTTCATGGAAATTTTAAGAATTTAGTAGAGAGCTCTGTGTCTGGAGTCATTAAATACCTGGAAATAGACGGATAAATTACCTGACTTCTTTAAGTCTCACAGTCATATAACTGTAAATGAAAATGCATGCAATAATACTTTGGCATTTTATATCTAAACTTAATACTCATAAGAACTAAAAACAGTGACAAAAGGTAGCAGCTGCTTTATGGATTAAAATACTAGCTTTCCCCATGACTAGAAGACAGTATTAGACACTTAAATAGTACAGATGAATTACTTAAGGCACAAGAAATAGGAAATATTATAACTTGCAATAAGACAGGAAGGAACATTGAGAATTTGCTCTTGTAATTCTGTCTACCTTCCTCAGTCTTGAAGTGCCAGCTTTTCCAACTTTTCGTGAGACTGGCTACAGACCTGTTTTGGCTATGGACTTGCAAAATGTTGCCATAAAGGGAATAGTCTTAAATTGTTAAACGTAAGCTAGTTCCCATCAGATTAAGTTGCTTTAAATAAAAAACTTTTCTTTTTCTTTTAAATTTACTTATTTTATTTATTTTATTTTTGGCTGCGTTGGGTCTTCATTGCTGCTCACGGGCTTTCTCTAGTTGTCTAGTTGTAGCGAGCGGGGGCTACTCTTGGTTGCGGTGCATGGGCTTCTCATTGCAGTGGCTTCTCTTGTTGTGGAGCACGGGCTCTAGGCATGCAGGCTCAGTAGTTATGGCACACAGGGTCAGTAGCTCCACGGCATGTGGGATCTTCCTGGACCAGGGCTCAAACCCATGTCCCCTGCATTGGCAGGCAGATTCTTAACCACTGCACCACCAGGGAAGCCCAAAAGTTTTCATTTTAATAATTTAAAAACTACATCATTTTTCATCCTTATATATGCTCATGAAACTCTTGTTAGTGGTCATTCATTCTTTCCCACCAAAATGTTTATTGAGTACCTACTCTGTGCCAGAGATAGATCAAGGTTCTGGATAAAGAAACGTGAATAAGTAAGACACATTTTCACCCCTTATGAAATGTATTCTAGTGGGGAAGTCACATAATGAAGAATTAAACAAATTGATGAATAACTAAATGAGAGATGTAAAGATGAACAAATGAAACAAAAGAAATACTGAGCTAATCTAGGATGTTACCACTTAAAAGTGTGTGTACATAATCCCATAACAAAAAAAGCAATATAGCCTTGTGAAAAAACACCGTAGATGCACATATGTGCTTGAGTTAAAAGGCAATGGTCTTTGACATTTAGCCTCTGGATATAAACTTCCTTTTTAAGATAATTTTTGCTCATACTTCATAACCAAAATTCTGTAATGGGAATATTCAGTTTCATGACAAGGAGAAAAGGCTTAGCCTCCTGGAAGTTACCTACTTTTACACTATAGAATTTTGACACTGTCCCACCGTTATATCTGGGTCCCTCTGTTTGACTAAGAGGCCCTCGACCACACTGAGGTCTTCAAGAACTATGTATCCTAACTATGTGTGTGAAGGGAAGGCTAAAATTCTAGACATGACTGGAGAAATTACATATAAAAACAAGACGATATGAAAAAAGGACAGAAAATACCAGGTATTTGTAAGGATATGAAGCAACTGGAACTTCATATTCTATTGGTAGGAGTGTAAACTGGCATATCAGATTGGAAGGCTACTGGCAGAATCTACTGAAGCTTTGTGCACGTGCCCCCATGAGACACCACTTCGACTTCTAGCAAAATACCCAACAGAGAAGACTATGTATTTGTTCAACAAAAGACATGTATTGGAATTTTCATAGCAGCCTGATTTTCTAATAGCCAAACACTATAAACCACTCAAATGTCCATCAACAGTTGGATGGGTACATTGTGGTATATTCACAAGATGTGACACTACACAACAATGAGAATGAATACACTACAACTATAAATGACAATATAGAGAAGTCCCACCAGATGTAATATTGAGCAAAACAAACCAGGCACAAAAGAGTAAGTATGATATGATTCTGTATACAGGAAGCAGAAAAGCAAGAAGCAATCATTAATGGCAATAGAAGACAGAAATACAATTGGGCTTTTGGGGAATGGAGGGGAGGAAGCTGAGGGCTTGAAGGTCACTTACTTTTCTTTGACTTTACTGGGTGCAGGTGACACTGACATATTTGTTTTGTGAACTTTGATCCATATCCACACTTACGCCTAACATATGTAAAAGTTTGTTCGTTGTACTTCTATATATTTATTTAAAAAAGAAAAAAATAGGGCTTCCCTTGTAGGCAGTGGTTGAGAGTCCGCCTGCCGATGCAGGGGACACGGGTTCGTGCCCCGGTCCAGGAAGATCCCACATGCCACGGAGCAGCTGGGCCCGTGAGCCGTGGCCGCTGAGCCCGCGTGTCCGGAGCCTGTGCTCTGCAATGGGAGGGGCCACAACAGTGAGAGGCCCGTGTACCGCAAAAAAAAAAAAAAAAAGAAAGAAGGAAAAGAAAAAACTACTAAGAAGCTTTAGAATTTCCAGGTTTCCTTGTCAGTCCTACAGGTTAATACCCATCAAGCCAGTCTCCACTCCACAGTCACCTGCATGCTCTATGAAAACCATCCAATTCTGAAATCATTTAGTATGTTTTTCTTTGTCATTGCCCTTCCTTTACCCTTACCATACTTCATCCATTCACTGTAAAGTCAAACTGTGATAACGATTTGCGACTAAAGATCCATTATTTTAATTGACAAGTTTCCACAGCAGATTGCAGTATGTTACTATTTCCGTGATTTGTTCAGCAGACAGGAGTGCTTTGGGGGCTCTATTAATAGTAGTTTTAGAAATAGCAGGTGAGCAACTCTACTTCTGGTGGAGAATAAATAGTAACTTTTGGATGGAACAGTTTTGGGGAATTGGGGGCCAGGGTGAAGTACCATGAGATTAAAAGACGTGCCAGTATCAATGGAATAAACCAGTGCCTTCAAGTGCCTGCAAAGTTGCTTAAAATGGAAAATCTTCTCTCTACAGTACAGTATGGTATTCAAGAGACTAGGACTAGTTGTATTCTTTTTGTCTTAAACAGTTCATACTTTGCATTACAATTTCACCTCTACTTGTAAGGATTCCCTTAAGTAGCCTTGTTAAGTCATGAATGAAGAACATTCAGTTTCAGGCTATTTTTCAAGCCACGGGTGTCCAAACCCCACCATTCTCTCTGCCTTCTCCATCCGTTTTCCTGTTTTCTCTAGAATCATTAGAATGGAGTGATTGAACTCCAGTTTCACTCGAGCTGGCATCCCGTGAAGTTCTTCCCTATGAGGCCAAACATCTGCCCAGGTATTTCCGTGTTCCATTTTGGCTGTGATGTTATATGGTATAAAATATATGTCCCACTAAACTTCATGTTAATGAAACAGCAGCCTGACAGCTGGTATCAGCAGACAGCAGTCTCAGAGTTCCAAGGTATCATTAGATTTTCTGCTCTTCTGTAGGAGAAAAGTTAAACAAACCGAGGCAATTTGAATTAAGACTCAGACTTAAACATTAGTACACATTCACCACCTCTTAATTTTAGGGTCTATTAAGGAGTGTTACCGAGAACAGCCTGATATAAGGCAAAACAGGTTCAGGTGAGTATTGATACAACCTGTATCAACACAGTTTATCTTTTGGGACTAAGAATAGGGGCCATTGGTGTCAACATGATTTGACAGTTTATTCCAGGAAGATAAAACCTTAAATCAACATATTAGTGTACTATTTGCTACAAAAAATTCTTGCCAACCAATTTATCCAGGCTAACAGTTTGCTTCTGTGGGCGAATTGCTCTCCTACTGGGACAACAGATTGCACACTTGAACAAACAGCTCACTTTTCAGAAGGCAGTTTACTTATCCAGACTTGCTAATGGATACTTATCTTGCTGTATCCACAAATCCTAGGTATTTATGTCACAAGTGTGTCCAATCCCATAATTTCTCTGTTTTGAAAAACCTGTCTTCATTCACTTGAGCTCAATCCTCCAAACCATGTAGTTTTTCCTGACTTCCTACATTTTATGCACTACTCGGACACTTCCTTCCTTCCATCTGTCTATCATCTATCTGTCTATCTGTCTATCTATCTATCTATCTATCTATCATCTGGTTGGCCAAAAGTGCCTTCACTTTTTAAGTAAAAATAAAAGACACATTTTTCATTTTCACCAAGAACTTTATTGAACAACGTATTCACCCTTTTGTCCCACTACCATCTGCCATTTTTCAGGCAGCTTCATAATTCCATCTTCCCAAAACTTTTTATCTTTTTGAGCAAAGAACTGTTCCAGGTGCCTTTTACAGTTTTCCAAGGAATTGAAATTTTTTCCATTAAGAGAATTTTGTAAAGACCTAAATAAATGGAAATCCGAAGGTGCAATGTCTGGTGAATGTGGTAGATGAATCAGAACTACGATTAATTAATCGTTTGGTTTTCCAGAAGGAGCTCATAATAGAGGACTCCCTTCCAATCCCACCATATATAAAACAGGACCTTCTTTGGATGAAGACCGGCCTTTGGTGTGGTTGGTGGTGGTTCATTTCACTTGCCCTACGATATCTTCTGCTCCACATTATTGTACAGTATCCACTTTTTTATTTTATTTTATTTTTTTTTTTTTTTATTTTTTGCGGTACGCGGGCCTCTCACTGCTGTGGCTTCTCCCGTTGCGGAGCACAGGCTCCGGACGCGCAGGCTCAGCGGCCATGGCTCACGGGCCCAGCTGCTCCGCGGCATGTGGGATCTTCCCAGACCGGGGCACAAACCTGCGTCCCCTGCATCGGCAGGCAGACTCTCAACCACTGCGCCACCAGGGAAGCCCTGGATACTAGTATACTTATTGCTACTGGACCTTCAGATGACAGACCAAGGAAATATATGTGTATAATCTAACATGTGCATATACACATATCTATGAATATTTCCACATGTAACAATTTGTATAGACATTCAGATAAACATGAATGTATACTGATATCTCTAACTCTAATCAATTAGCACATGGATTATTCCAGCCCTTTCCTCTTGGCTATCCATAAATTTTCACTCCTGAGGTATCTTTTTGATCCATCATCCATTCTGGGTTCATGATGCAGTCATGCCTGGTGTCTTTCCTAATGTTGTGACCTGCCATGTGTCTGAGTGACATCATGATGACTTTCTACTTGGTGTAGTGCCTGCTCAAATCCTGAGCCATTTGTGCCGTTGCTTTCAACAGAAACTGATTTCTAGTGTTAAGTGGATTCCACGTGGTATGTTTTCAGCCCCTCCAGTTGCCCATCCTTGTCCCCAGACACCAAGGAATCCTCATAGTAATGTTCTGTTAGGAAGTACTCTACTGATATCTGTGACACTAGTCAAATTGCTATGGGAAAAAAGGTCCCTTGGGGGTCTTATCTGTGGTTCAACCTGTGGTTGGAGGGTTAGACACCAATGATCATGCTGTTACCATAATCCAAACTACATATATCTCATGTCGTTAGGCTCTAAGCAGAACGGATTCAAGTTATTTTCTTTGTTTACAAGTGTCCAGACGCACATCCCCTCTGGGATGGGTCACATTAAGGAATCAGGAATACAGGAAGAATCTCCTCTGTAATGACCCAGCTTGAAATAATCCTAAATTAAAGGCTGTGTGCTGTTGAAATATTAGTACACTGACCTTGTAAATGGGATAGGAAGCCTGGGCCCATTTCAAGATTTATTCTGAGAAGCTACGTTCAAATTCCAATTCAATCCCTATTTAATAAAGAGAAAAATGCACGTGGGAAAACTGCCCTACATTTCACCTTATAATGATGGCTGGATTTCTAGTTCTTGTCCCTTTCGCCTCTCTCTCAGCCACTGATTTCCTGCTTCTTGAATTGCTTTTCTCTTTTCCTCAGCATATTATGACTTTGACCAGATTTCCCTCCTGTTTCTCCAACAGAGCTCTATCTCTACTTCACCCATGTCTCACTTTCTGGTCTCTCTGATAAGCAGTGCCTTTCTTCTCTTTCCTCAGAATTAATTCTTCCTTTTAAGTAAGAACAATTCTCATAGTCCCAAGGTACAAGTGAGTAAGTCCTAACCGTTCCTACTGCCTTGCTTAGTTTGGAAAGATTTTATGATCCCTAATCCTCTGCTTTGTTGCAACGTACCATGTGGCTTTTGCTAATGTTGAAAGTAACAATGTGTTTTTAATCTAATTTACTAATGTGGAACAGCTTTCTTCTGAATCACAGTGGTGTAACCATTGACAACCAGGGCTTTGGCTCACGTTGAGTGTGAGTGCGTAGGATCAGGAAGTAAAATTTTCCAGTAGCTCACTATCCCAATTTAATCTCCATCAATCTTAGTGAATTAATGAGCAAGTAGTAACGGGCTAAATCAGTAAATGTTTATGAACAATGATGTGGTTTCTTTGAATGTTTATCATTCAAGAGCCACGCCACTGTGTTCAACCAGGCTTTTATTGTTGTTCTCACTTCTTTTATTGGATTATTTTTAAACTCTGCGTACACAGAGCAAGTGGTGATTCAAACCATTCTTCATGTCCTCCATATCACTCTCATTCTAACAGCTAACGTACCCTTATGCACCTGAAACTCATTTTTTTCCCCTCTAGATCTATGCTCTTGTGCTTATTTTCAGAGGAGAGGTGCCTTACATTCTTTCTCAAATGAATCCCAGCTATCTTCACTTTTTCTGCCATGAGCCCCCCTTTGGGGATATCTACAGCAATTCTTTCTGCTCTCTTTTCTGCTTTGAAAAAAATTCAAGTCTTCCTTGGCTTGGGGGAAAAAAAAGAAAAGCATGACCATTTTGAATTTTCTGTTTTTTGAAAATAAATTTATTTTATTTATTTATTTTTGACTGCATTGGGTCTTCATTGCTACGTGCGGGCTTTCTCTAGTTGCGGTGAGCAGGGGCTACTCTTCCTTGTGGTGCGCAGGCTTCTCATTGCAGTGGCTTCCCTTGTGGAGCATGGGACCTAGGCACATGGGCTTCAGTAGTTGTGGCGTGCAGGCTCCGTAGTTGTGGCTCACGGACTGTAGAGCGCAGGCTCAGTAGTTGTGGCACACGGGCTTAGCTGCTCCGCGGCATGTGGTATCTCCCTGACCAGGGCTCAAACCTGTGTTCCCTGCATTGGCAGGCAGATTCTTAACCACTGCACCACCAGGGAAGTCCTGAATTTTCAAGCTAGCATTTTATTCTCCTTGTGTTTGTTGCCAGTATCTTAGAACTCAGTTTTCTATTCCTTATCCCCCATTCTCTTTAGCTTCCTGAAATCTGGCTTCCCTCCCCATCATTGGTCTGACAACACCCCTGCGGAGGTCACCAATGGCTTCGTCATCAATTTCATGACATCCTGACTGCTCATTATCTCTGTCTTGAGCTTCTTCTTTTGAAACTCCTTGCCTGGTTGGTTTCCATGACACAATAATGCAGTCTTGCCTTTACCTCATTGTTTCCCCCTTTCCAATTTCTTTTTTTAATCTCCTGGCTCACTCACTATGGCTATTTACAAAATTAGTCCTCATTAATTCTGCTCTCCCTTATCTATGCTTTCTCCCACATATAAACTCATCCACATCCAACAATTTAACCATGGCGATAACTTAAGGTCTATATCTGTAGGCAAGTTCCATCTCCTGAGTTCCAGTTCTGGATTACCTACTGGGCATTGTTATTCAGTAGCACCCCTTCACCTCAAACTCAGAATGTCTAAATTGGAAATAATTTTCCTTCTCTAGCCCCTAAATTGGCTCATTTTCTTATTTCTCTGTTTCTGTATTTTTTCATTTTTCCAGATGCACAGACTATCCAACACCTCAGAGTTTTGTGTGTCCTTATTTCTGTTTCTGCCCGTATCACCCAGATCTCCACAGTTCCAGTCTCGTGGCTTCTACTAGAATCCACAGATTGCTTCCTGGATGCCTGGATTACCGTCATAAACACCTAAGCCAGAGCCCCTATTTCCAACTACTCTCTATGTAGAAATGCACTTGCAAACTGAGATGATCCTAATTTTCTTAAAGTAACACTTTTATCCTACAACCAGCTCTTTTCAAAAAGAATACATGGCTTCCTTACTGCCTGTTCAGGAGAGACTTAACTATGGAAGACCTTGGATGACAAGATAAAAAATAGGGGAAGACTTTTAAGGGTTTTTATTTGGGAAACTATGGAAAAATAAAGAAGAAGAAGAAGAAAGAAATTTAGTTTGCTTTAATTATATTGTGACAGGCAGGTTAGAGAAGGTGAGCCTGGAGGCAGGCATATCATCGTGGAATTCTTGCGGTTGTCTTTGAATGCAACGATGGATAAGAAGTTAAAGCGGCATAGTGGAAGGAGCAACCTAAGAAAGACTGTAAAGAGAAACCATCGAGTTTCTCAACCAGTCAAGCTGGGGATTGACTGGTTGTGGGGGTGAGGGAAAGGGAAAAACTAGGAACAACTTCCAGTTTCAAGGATGGTGATCTGTAGGACTGTGGGAAAATCACATTTATAGGAGAATAGGAAAATACAACTGTTTGGAGATGGAGAAAATTTGTGATTTCCATTTGAAATATAGTGTGTTAATGATTTCATCAAGTAAATATGTGATACAGACAACTTGAGATACATTAGGAATGTTAAAACATAGGATTCCTTCTCTGGAAAATTTTCAAGGTCTTCCCTGAAGAAAAGCCATTATAGAGCCATATAAGGGCACTTGCCCTTTATACCTGGAAGGGCGTTCTGCCACTTTCAGAACAAGTAGGAACTACAGATTTCAACCACATATCGAGTTCAGAAAGAATAATCACAAACAAGAATAAGTTATCAAAATTATGATAAATCTAGAAGAGATGTCCTTACACATGACAGTATTTCTCTCTTGCTTATTCTGGGGTGAAGCAAGGAGGTAAGGGATTATTAATTCATTCTCATTATTTGTATGCCAAGGAATGTCAGATATATTTTTTATGATATTCACACTCACCACTCTTACTCCCCACAAATTCATTCATTACTCCCCCTGTTCACTTTGTCATCGTGTTGAGTACAGAGTGGGGATTTCAAGGTTTTTGTGTTGTTAAAGCAATGCTTTTTGTAAAGATAAAAACACACACACAAACACATATAGATCCCTATCACCTACACATGCAGAGTTGTCACTCTGGCTTTATGTGCCCTTTTCAAAATTATTTGTTTCATAAGTAAAATTTAAACAACTTTATACCTGCACCACTCAAGCAGACTGGATCCTATCTAGGCCTTTAGATAATTTCAGCCCAAGTTCCAGAAGAAAACAGTTACACATCTGATACGAGTACCTGATAGAAATGTAGGGTAGATGGGAAGAAAGGGAGAGTGACGGCCCAAGGTCTTACGTCAATATTAATCATTCCACTGTCCAGGATACTCACAAGCAGAAACACATGCTCTACACTTGGGTCCCATGAGACTGGTCCTCCAGCCTAGGACACACTCTTTAAGATGGGTAGAGACACATGCATTATAACTCTAAGACCCAAATATGTTCACTTCTAGGACCATGAAGGCTTCCAATTGTCCAAATAGCTTCGTGGAGGCCATCACGTATGTCACTGTCCAAAGCAGGGTTTCTATAACATCTGTCTTTTAGGGGACACCAACTCATTTGCCAAATTTCATTGAAATGTCACAGATAGTCATCTGGAAACTTATCATATGCATATGCCTACAGATGTAGAGGCAGATGTATATATGATCCTATACCACACACGCAGTATTTTTTACCTGCTACAAGTAGTAGCCTTTTTCTCTGTTGGTCTATAGTCTGCTTTCTAACTACAGAGAGATAAGTCCCTTTGCATCTTATTGTACATGAAGGATAAAGATGTAAGAACTAAAAGAGCTCAACACAAGTCGAACTTCAATCTAAACATATTCATCCAAATGTCCAAAGGGGAGAAAACATTCTGGAAATGCAATCAGAATTATCTTTCAGTGTAAGGTATAATTCTTCAACGAGAATGAATATTAATTTCCTCTGAACCTCCTGTAAAAACTTACTGGTTCTTTGTCCCATCTCTCAGGCCCCAACAAATCTAGCAACATAGTAGCCTTAAGATATTAATGGTTGATGATTATTTCTAGTTTATTCTTGGAAAACTTTATTTTGCAATTTTAATAGTAGATTTCATGTCTTAATTAATGAGATGAATAATATAGATGGATGGGTTATTGCAAAAGATATTGGGTATAAAGGCCATAAGCTCCTTTGCAGTGTACTCAAATATTCCTAATATATCCGTTTTATCAATGTTATTGACCTCCTTAACAAACCGTCTTTTGGTTTCATTGATTTTTCCTATTGTTTTTCTGTTTCTATTTCAGTGACACCTTCTTTGTCATTTAAATATAGGTGGCCTCCTTCACCTACATTTAAGTGGGACCTTGCATTTGAAATTCAGTAATTGCTTATAATTAGCCTTCTCTTCAATCCTGTGTAAGTTTATAGCTCATACATGCACCACCAAATCTCTCTCCACTAGGCTACCATCTGATGTGAAACATAAATATAAGTATGAATACACTTGTATGGATAAAACTATATTGAAGCAAATAAGTTCCTCAGCCTCTCAGTTCCCTCCAATCTGCTTCACTTACCTTTTCCTCTAGCAGACTGGGGAGCTTTCAAATATGACCATGAAAGACAAAAGGCAATCTTACTTCTTTTCTTAGAGGTTATGCAGAAAGAATATCACTGTACTGAATCAAGAAAAAAATCAAGAATGTGTTTCTGCACGTTCTTTCCTGGGCCCGTGTTACTGATGGTGTAAAATCTGGTTGACAGTAACATGGAATAACCATGGTCTTACCTCACCCTTTGGACAGCCAACAGTATCTCAAATTACCACAAGGCCTTTTCAGGGTCAAGTTGTCCATCATTTCAAATTTCGCTGCAGGTCTCTTTCCCTTAAAGTTGAAGGGAAAAAAAAATGTCAACTTCAGGTTGCTGCTCAGCAGCTTCTGAAAAACAAACATTAATTACACGCCTATTCTGTGTCAGGTACTGCCTAACAATATGTATTATTTCCCCCAATGTTCCCAACTTCGGTTGAGGGAGGTTGAGTCATCAGGACCCACTTTTCATTGTCAAGACACTTTGTAATCTCTGAGTAATTCAAAAGAAAAAGACCAATGTGCCTTGAAATAACTTGGGAGGTTTTATTTTCTTTGAATAGCTAAAGAACCACATGCAAGGCTGTCAAGGCTGTAGATTTTAATAGGACTTGTATAGACCACAAAACCCTTTCCAGTAGCAGAGTATTACTCAGACCATTTTTCCACTTTCAGCTCTGTGCCAAGACAACATCTTAACCACCCATAGCATATGACAGGGCTGGAGAGATCACCCAGGAGAGACAGGTCAAATCACTGCCACTGCTCTATTTGCCAGACCTTCTTCTTGTGATTTCTTAACGTCTTCCAACACTGTTCTCTAAGATGTCTTAGCACCTGTGTTTCTCCCCAAAGCCATCCTCCACTGATACAAATATCCAGAATCACTAGATCTTACCAAATACATGAAAGGCAAAAATAATTTTAAGACCAAATGTAGTATGGGTTACCCAATGAGGCCTTGATTGAATAAAGAAAACAGAGAAATATACTATTGCTCAAACCAGAAAGGCAGGAAGCTGGAATGTTGCCTAAACCCAGAACAGCAAACATTCTAGACTCAAACTGCTTATGTGGGGAGCACATAACACTCCCCTAATTGTGACGCAGGCCTTAAATCTGCTTCTACCGCCTATATTATGACCATAAATGCTTACTGTAATGATAAAAATTCACATGACTTATTTCAAGTGGAATTTTGACCTGAGGAATGAATGCTCCATTTCTGAATAAGAACTCTCTCAATGAGTCCGCCTGCCGATGCAGGGGATACGGGTTCGTGCCCCGGTCTGGGAGGATCCCATATGCCGCGGAGCGGCTGGGCCCGTGAGCCATGGCCGCTGGGCCTGCGCGTCCGGAGCCTGTGCTCCGCAACGGGGGAGGCCACAACAGTGAGAGGCCCGCATACCGCAAAAAGAAAAAAAAAAAAAAAAAAAAAAAAAAAAGAACTCTCTCAATGAATACTGTCATAACTTGAGATTCACACTTTTGTTCTGAATTTCAGACTGACCCTGCATAAAAGTTTTATTAATGAATCTCTTTCTTTTATTCTAAGTGCAAATACCAGAATCCATGCCCAACCCTTTGTTGTCTTTATTCAGTAAGTTCCACTGTATACCTGGCATGAGCTAATTTAAAATTCTCATTTGACCTGATAAAAAAGAAACCTGACCAGTTGCAAAGAATTTTTGTATCTTTCTTTTACTTCTTGTGGTATCTTGGAAAACAGTTTCTCCTTTAGCTTAAGAAATGAATTTTAAAATGGTAAAGGCAGTATCGTGCACCTTTTATTTTATATTACACACTTCTACTGGGTTGGACATAAAATGACATCCTACAGCTTTATCTATTTTGCCCTTTCCAGAATTTATGAAAGAACCAGTTAAAGCCTGGTGGAATTTCTGTTTGTCTAGGGCCTGTCCATAGTTGATATGTTTTTGAGGATCTGAGTATGGAAACTAAGTTGTGTTATATCTAGTGTGCTAATCAAGAGAAGGTCATAAATGGCAGGTTTTCTGTGCCATTGGTATTGGTGGACACATTACTTCTGTTCAGTTACAGAAAATAATTTTTCAGTTAGAAATCAGGAGAATGTTGTTTACAGTTAAAATTGTTTTTTAAAAAAATAGAAGCACAATATTAGAGACTGAAGTTCTACTCATGAAGTAGGTCGATGACTTGGATGCAAATGATCGTTTCCCTAAGATCTAGAAGACAGAAATTTGGGAACCTAACTGAAATATTTTTTTCTCAAATGTGTCATTTGAGAAATGTTAAATTAATGTATGTTCAGACATTATTAACGAGATTATAGGACTATAGGTCTTACCAGGCTTCTCCCTTGACTGGGTAGATGAACAAGACTGTGGTTTCTCCTTGTCTCCAAAAATAAAAGTTTATTGAATACTTAGTAAAGGATATGGGAAAAGAGCACTGTAAACCGCTCAGGGGCCCAGTGTCATAGGTACTTCTGTATGTCTGGCACCTGGCACAACATCTGACACAAAATATCACTTACTGATTTTCTTTTAAATTGTTCTGGAATGACTGAGAAGAACAAAGTATTGTTCTCTCAAATAGTCTATAATCTTACTGAATATCTTGAACATGAATCAAAAAAAGAGTTTGAAAACAAACTGTAAGGAAGAAAGTATATTCTAAACAAAGTCGGAGGCATAACACCCCCCCCAAGATACCAGGCAATACTACAAAGCTACAGTAATCAAAACAGCATGGTATTGGCACAAAAACAAACATACGGATCAATGAACAGAAGAGAGAGCCTAGAAATAAACCTACACACCTATGGAAAATTAATCTTCAACACATATAAATAAATGAAGCTAGAACACACTTTCACACCATACACAAAAATAAACTCAAAATGGCTTAAAGACTTAAATACAAGAAAAGACACCATAAAACTCCTAGAAGAGAATATAAGCAAAGCATTCTCTGACATAGATGATACTAATGTTTTCTTAGCTCAGTCTCACAAGGTAATAGAAATAAAGCAAAAATAAACAAATGGGACCTAATCAAACTTACATGCTTTTGCACAGCAAAGGAAACCATAAACAAAGTGAAAAGACATCGTATGGACTGGGAGGAAATATTTACAGATCATGTGACCAACAAGGGTTTAATTTCCAAAATAAACAAACAGCTCCTACAATTCAGTAACAAAAAAACAACAGAATTGAAAAATGGGCAGAGGACATAGACATACATCTCTCCAGAGAAAACATACATATACATACATGAAAAGGATTATACATCAAGTGGGATTTGTCCCAAGGATGCAAGGATTTTTGAATATCCACAAATCAATCAATGTGATACACATTAACAAATTGAAGAATAAAAACTGTGCGATCATCTCCGTAGATGCAAGAAAAGCTTTTGATAAAATTCAACATCAATTTATGATAAAAACTCCCAAGAAAGTGGGCATAAAGGGAACATATACTAACATAATAAAGGCCATATATGACAAACCCACAGCAAACATCATACTCAACAATGAAAAGCTGAAACCATGTCCTCTAAGATCAGGAACATGACAAGGATGCCCACTCTCCCCACTTTTATTCAACATAGTACTGGAAGTCCTAGCCACAGCAATTAAAGAAAAAGAAAAGGAATCCAAATGGAAAAGGAACAAGTAAAACTGTCACTCTTTGCAAATGACATAATTCTATACATAGAAAATCTTAAGGACACCACCAGAAAAGTACTAGAGCTCAACGATGAATTTGGTAAAGTTGCAAGATACAAAATTAATATACAGAAATCTGTTGCATTTCTATACCCTAACAACAAAGTATCAGAAAGAGAAATTAAGGAAATAATCCCATTTACTGCTGCAAAAAAAAATAATAAAATACCTAGGAATAAATCAAATTTACTATCTTAAGTATCATCACCAGACGGCAGACAGCAGAAGCAAGAAGAACTACAATCCTGCAGCCTGTGAAATGAAAACCACATTCACAGGAATAGAAAAAATGAAAAGGTAGAGGACTATGTACCAGATGAAGGAGAAAGATAAAACCCCAGAAAAACAACTAAATGAAGTGGAGATAGGCAACCTTCCAGAAAAAGATTTCAGAATAATGATAATGAAGATGATCCAGGACCTTGGCAAAAGAATGGAGGCAAAGATCAAGAAGATGAAAGAAATGTTTAACAAAGACTTAAAGACTTAAAGAACAAACGAACAGAGATGAACAATACAATAACTGAAATGAAAACTACACTAGAAGGAACCAATAGCAGAATAAGTGAGGCAGAAGAACGGATAAGTACCTGGAAGACAGAATGGTGGAATCCATGGCCGTGGAACAGAATAAAGAAAAAAGAATGAAAAGAAATGAAGACAGCCTAAGAGACTCCTGGGACAACATTAAATGCAACTACATTTGCATTATAGGGGCCCCAGAAGAAGAAGAGAAAAAGAAAGGGTCTGAGAAAATATTGGAAGAGATTAGAGTTGAAAACTTCCCTAAGATGGGAAAGGAAATAGCCACCCAACTCCAGCAAGTGCAGAGAGTCCCATACAGAATAAACCCAAGGAGAAACACGCCAACACACATAGTAATCAAACTGACAAAAATTAAAGACAAAGAAAAATTATTAAAAGCAACAAGGGAAAAATGACAAATAACATACAAGGGAACTCCCACAAGGTTAACAGCTGATTTCTCAGCAGAAACTCTACAAGCCAGAAGGGAGTGGCACAATATATTTAAAGTGATGAAAGGGAGGAACCTACAACCAAGACTACTCTACCTGGCAAGGATCTCATTCAGATTTGACAGAGAAATCAAAAGCTTTACAGACAAGCAAAAGCTAAGAGAATTCAGCACCACCTAACAAGCTCTACAACAAATGCTAAAGGAACTTCTCTAAGTGGGAAACACATGAGAAGAAAAGGACCTATAAAAAAAAACCCCAAAACAATTAAGAAAATCGTAATAGGAATATACATATCGATGATTACCTTAAATGTGAATGGATTAAATGCTCCAACCAAAACACACAGGCTCGCTGAATGGATACAAAAACAAGACCAATACATATGCTGTCTACAAGAAATCCACTTCAGACCTAGGGCCACTTACAGACTGAAAGTGAAGGGATGGAAAAAGATATTCCATGCAAATGGAAATCAAAAGAAAGCTGGAGTAGAAATACTCATATCAAATAGACTTTAAAATAAAGAATGTTAGAAGAGACAAGGAAGGACGCTACATAATGAGCAAGAGGCCAATCCAAGAAGAATATATAACAATTATAAATATATATGCAACCAACATAGGAGCACCTCAATACATAAGGCAAATGCTAACAGCTATAAAAGAGGAAATCAACAGTAACACAATAATAGTGGAGGACTTTAACACCTCACTTACACCAATGGACAGATCATCCAGAAAGAAAATTAATAAGGAAACACAAGCTTTAAATGACACAATAGACCAAAGAGAGTTAATTGATATTTATAGGACATTCCATCCGAAAACAGCAGATTACACTTTCTTCTCAAGTGCACATGGAACATTCTCCAGGATAGATCATATCTTGGGTCACAAATCAAGCCTCAGTAAATTTAAGAAAACTGAAATCATATCAAACATCTTTTACGACCACAACACTATGAGATTAGAAATAAAATACAAGGAAAAAATATAGAAAAAAAATAGAGGCTAAATGATACGTTACTAACTAACCAAGAGATCACTGAAGAAATCAAAGAGGAAATCAAAACATACCTAGAGACAAATGACAATGAAAACACAATGATCCAAAACCCATGAGATGCAACAAAAGCCGTTCTAAGAGCAAAGTTTATAACACTATAATCCTACCTCAAGAAACAAGAAAAATCTCAAATAAACAATCTAACCTTACACCTAAAGGAACTAGAGCAAAAAGAACAAACAAAACCCAAATTTAGTAGAAGGAAAGAAATCATAAAGACCAGATGAGAAATAAATGAAATAGAAACAAAGAAAACAATAGCAAAGATCAATAAAACTAGAAGCTGGTTCTTCGAGAAGATAAACAAAATTGATAAACCTTTAGCCAGACTGATCAAGAAAAAGAGGGAGAGGACTCAAATCAATAAAATTAGAAATGAAAAACGAGAAGTTACAACGGACACTGCAGAAATACAAAACATCATTAAGAGACTACTACAAGCAACTCTATGCCAATAAAATGGACAACCTGGAAGAAATGAACAAATTCTTAGGAAGGTATAACCTTCCAAGACTGAACCAGGAAGAAATGAACAGACCAATCCCAAGTAATGAACTCGAAACTGTGATTAAAAATCTTCCAACAAACAAAAGTCTAGGACCAGGTGGCTACACAGGTGAATTCTATCAAACGTTTAGAGAAGAGCTAACACCCATCCTTCTCAAACTCTTCCAAAAAATTACAGAGGAAGGAACACTCCCAAACTCATTCTACAAGGCCACCATCACCTTGATACCAAAACCAGACAAAGATACTACAAAAAAAAGAAAATACAGACCAATATCACTGATGAAGATAGATGCAAAACTCAACAAAATACTAGCAAACAGAATCCAACAGCACATTAAAAGGATCATACACCATGATCAAGTGAGATTTATCCCAGGGATGCAAGGATTCTTCAATATACATAAATCAGTCAATGTGATATACCATATTAACAAATTGAAGAATAAAAACCATATGATCATCTCAATAGATGCAGAAAAAACTTTAGACAAAATTCGAAACCAATTTGTAATAAAAACTCTCCAGAAAGTGGGCATAGAGGGAACCGACCTCAACATAATAAAGGCCATATACAACAAACCCACAGCAAACATCATACTCAATGGTGAAAAACTGAAAGCATTTCCACTAAGATCAGGAACAAGACAAGGATGTCCACTCTCACCACTATTATTCAACATAGTTTTGGAAGTCCTAGCCACAGCAATCAGAGAAGAATAAGAAATAAAAGGAATACAAATTGGAAAAGAAGAAGTAAAACTGTCATTGTTTGCAGATGACATGATACTATACATAGGGAATCCTAAAGGTGCCACCAGGAAACTACTAGAGCTAATCAATGAATTTGGTAAAGTTGCAGGATACAAAATGAATGCACAGAAATCTCTTGCATTCTTATACACTAACAATGAAAGATCAGAAAGAGAAATTAAGGAAACAATCCCATTCACCATTGCAATAAAAAGAATAAAATACCTAGGGATAAACCTACCTAAGGAGATAACTGTACTCAGAAAACTATAAGACACTGATGAAAGAAATCAAAGATGACATAAACAGATGGACAGATATACCATGTTCATGGATTGGAAGAATCAATATTGTGAAAATGACTATACTACCCAAAGCAATCTACAGATTCATTGCAATCCCTATCAAATTACCAATGGCATTTTTTATGGAGCTAGAACAAAAAATCTTAAAATTTGTATGGAGACACAAAAGACCCCAAACAGCCAAAGCAATCTTGAGGGGAAAAAACGGAGCTGGAGGAATCAGACTCCCTGACTTCAGACTATACTACAAACCTACAGTAATCAAGACAATATGGTACTGGCACAAAAGCAGAAATATAGATCACTGGAACAGGATAGAAAGCCCAGAGATAATCCTACCCACCTATGGTCAACTACTCTATAACAAAGGAGGCAAGGATATACAATGGAGAAAAGACAGTCTCTTCAGTAAGTGGTGCTGGGAAAACTGGACAGGTATATGTAAAAGAATGAAATTAGGGCTTCCTTGGTGGTGCAGTGGTTGAGAGTCCACCTGCCGATGCAGGGGACAAGGGTTTGTGCCCTGGTCTGGGAAGATCCCACATGCTGCGGAGTGGCTGGGCCCGTGAGCAATGGCCACTGAGCCTGCGCGTCCGGAGCCTGTGCTCCGCAATGGGAGAGGCCACAACAGTGAGAGGCCCGCGTATCGAAAAAAAAAAAAAAAAAAAAAAAAAGAATGAAATTAGAACACTCCCTAACACCATACACAAAAATAAACTCAAAATGGATTCAAGACCTAAATGTAAGACCGGACACTGTAAAACTCTTAGAGGAAAACACAGGAAGAGTACATATGACATAGATCACAGCAAGATCATTTTTGACCCACCACCTAGGGTAATGGAAATAAAAATAAAAATAAACCAATGGGACCTAATGAAACTTAAAAGCTTTTGAACAGCAAAGGAAACCATAAACAAGACAAAAAGACCACCCTCAGAATGGGAGAAAATATTTGCAAACGAATCAACAGACAAAAGAATAATCTCCAAAATATACAAACAGCTCATTCAGCTCAATATTAAGAACAAATAACCCCATCCAAAAGTGGGCAGAAGACCTAGATAGACATTTCTCTGAAGAAGATATACAGATGGCCAAGAGGCACATTTAAAGCTGCTCAACATCACTAATTATTAGAGAAATGCAAATGAAAACTACAATGAGGTATCACCTCACACCAGTCAGAATGGCCATCATCAAAAAATCTACAAACAGGGCTTCCCTGGTGGTGCAGTGGTTGAGAGTCTGCCTGCCAATGCAGGGGACACTGGTTTGTGCCCCGGTCTGGGAAGATCCCGCATTCTGCGGAGCGGCTGGGCCCGTGAGCCATGGCCACTGAGCCTGCACGTCCGGAGCCTGTACTCCGCAACGGGAGAGGCCACAACAGTGAGAGGCCCGAGTACCGCAAAAAAAAAAAAAAAAAAAAAAAAAAAAAAAATCTACAAACAACAAATGCTGGAGAGGGTGTGGAGAAAAGGGAACCCTGTTACACTGTCGGTGGGAATGGAAATTGATACAGCCACTATGGAGAATAGTATGGAGGTTCCTTAAAAAACTAAAAATAGAATTACCATATGACCCAGCAATCCCACTACTGGGCATATACCCAGAGAAAATCATAATTCAAAAAGACACATGCACCCCAATGTTCACTGCAGCACTATTTACAATAGCTAGGTCATGGGAGCAACCTAAATGCCCACCGACAAAGAATGGATAAAGAAGATGTGGTACATATATACAATGGGATATTACTCAGCCATGAAAAGGAACAAAATTGGGTAATTTGTAGAGATGTGGATGGACCTAAAGACTGTCATACAAAGTAAAGTAAGTCAGAAAGAGAAAAACAAATATCGTATATTAACGCATATATGTGGAATCTAGAAAAATGGTACAGATGAACCAGTTTGCAAGGCAGAAACAGAGACACAGATGCAGAGAACAAACATACGGACACCAAGAGGGGAAAGCGGGGGGTGGGTGGGGGATGAATTGGGAGATTGGGATTGACATGTATACACTAAAATGTATAAAATATATAACTAATAAGAAAAAAATATACAGAACACGTTGGCACCCTAAAAAAAAGTATCATCATACATGTTTTGATATGTAATATTCTTTATTATTTCATTCTAATGGCTTTGAAATTTTTTGTATTCTTTAATTAAATATTTTTAAACTTCAGATATATGATGTGTTAGATATATTTTTATTATTAACTTTTAAATTACTGTTTACTGAGGTTAAGTATGTTCTGTATTATTTCTTTATATTGTTGAGACTTTGTTGATGGTCTAGTAGACAATTACTTGTTATAAATGTCCCTTTTGCTTGAGTAGAATGTGTATTTTATAGTATAAGTTCTATATATCGTTTGTTCATGTTATCAGATAATGGTTCATTAATATTTTTGGTTTCCTTGACCTAAACATTATTGAGGTACTTATGTTAAAATATTCCATTTTTATTTAAGTTTGTTTCTCTGTTTAACTGTGGCAAGTTCATGTAGTTGAAGGCTATGTTATTAAAGGCACAGAAGATGATTTATAATGACTCCTTTATCCTTAAAATGTTTTTATTGTTCATTTTGTTTTGCTTTACCTTCTTCTTTGCCTGATCTTAACATCCCTATACAGTATTATCACATTCTGTGTGTACCAGCACCTTTTCCCATATCTTACTCTGTCATCTCTTCACTTTTTAAAATAAAAAACAGGCATATGCTTTTTAAAGAGGTGTATCTAAATCTCTTTCCTTGAGTAGGTAAATCTAATTTGTTCACATTTATTGTGATTACTGGTACAGTTAAACTCATTTTGTGTTTTCTATGAATCATGTCTCATTTTTCGCCTCATTCGCCATGATAATGAGTAAGTTTTCTGTCTGCCATTCATGAGCAGCAACTTCACAATGATGAGTCAGATGTAGATTTTTATCATACTCTTTGATATGAAGTTTCATGTCACTCTGCAATTCTATAAAATTCTCAGCCATTTTGCCTTTCTCTCACTAGCCTTCTGTCTTTGAGGACCTACCATTAGACTCACATTGGAGCCTCTACATCCTCCACATCTCTTAATCATTTTTCAGGGCTGCATTCTGTGTAACATCCTCCAATATATATTCCAATTTACCAATTCTCTCTACAATTTTATCTCATCCACCTTTTAAATTTCTTTTATCCAATGACTCTACGAACATCTAGCATTCTATATGTTCTTATTTGCAAATCTTGTTTGTCACAGTGTCTTAGTCTATCATTGTGAGTTTAGTTACTTTCTTATTGTCCTGTACATTTTTGAAGCCCTGTATTCTCTTTCAGATTTTTCTCTTTTTTCAAGTCCTTGGGATGTTAATCCTCTTGTTTGTTTGCAAGGTGGCTGTATCTGAGGGAGACCCTGGTTCTCTGGGTTATGGAAATATCCCAACAGAGTGGTTTTACATATGCTTCTGTCAGCTGCCCCAGGAATTGCCCTGATCCTGGACCTGTTAAATGTCAATATCTCACCTGAACTGTCCGGTCACATAAATTCAGACTCCACAAATGCACATGCCATATGTTTGGGATTTCAACTCTTAAAGTATTTTATACTTTTATACAAAGTCTTAAGCAAAGGTAAATTTTTTGATTCTCTAAAAATTATAGTCTAGTTATAGTCTCCTATTCATAAAAGTGTACCAGTTATAAGATTATTGAAGGGATATCATGTCCAGCTCATTGCCTTGGGTGGGGTTAAAGCAGTATCATCTAATCCCACACTGTCATTAAGACCTCAGACGCAGAACTTTAAAGCCTGTTTCTATGTTCAGTACTCCCATGGATCATAGCAGCTTTCTCAGTTTGTGAGACTAGTAACTTGATTTCCATTTCTTCTTAATATGTAACACATGAGATTTTTAATTCTTTTTTGAGCTTGATATGTACAGAAAGTAATTATGGTTACTATATTTTATTCACCACTTCCATGTGTTTAGAGTGAGGGGTACAGTGTTAGATATGTATGTCTTATTTTAAATTCTTATTTCTTAACATGTTTATACACTGTATTGTGCCTTACTTTTTTCACCTAACAACTAATATTTTGATTATTCTCTATCAATAATCATAATTTGCTTTTGTCTTCTTAATGGCTGCCTAGTATTCCATTGTATTTATGCAGAATAATTCGTGTAACCAGACTATTTTCCATAACATTTTTAAACTAACAAAAGAATGTTCTCATTGCACAAAATGTGGAAAAGATAGAATATGTTGATGCTTATGTTTCTAGTTCTTTTTCTTTCATATATATTGAATTTATATGCAAACTTATTATATGATTTGGTAACCTGAACTATTATTTTAAAATAGTGAACACATTTTATATCTTTAAATATTCTTTAGTAACTACTATGATTATATAGTAAAGCATTTTAGGGATACATAAAAATTTATTTTATCATATCACATTTGGATATTTAAGTTGTTCCAAACTATGCACTAACATAAATAATGTCATAATGCACATCCTTACATATTAATATTTTTATGTCTCATTATCATTGCTGACTTAGGATTAATTACTACAAGTGGAATAATCAGTTCAAAGGTATAAATATTTTATGACTTTTGATACATATTGTGAAATTGCCTTCCAAAATTGTATTCCAAGTTGCCTAAAATTCCTCCAAAGGAGTATAAATGCCTATTTCCTCATATCTTCTTCAATGTTTTCACATTTTAAAATTTTTGCAAAAACGGTGGGCAAAACATTGGCATTTCGTTGTTTTAATTTACATTTCTTTAGTGAAACTAGGGATCTTTTCATATGTTTACTTTTTATTTCTTCTGTGAATTGCCTGTTTATACTTGCCCATTTTTCTACCAGAATATTTTTTGTCATATTCATCACCTGGTTGTCTATAATACACCATACATTCTGGAAGGGTCCATAGGTATTTCATTATGAACCTTGCATACCTTAAAATATCTATTTTTATCATGTGTGATTGACAGCTTGCTTGATATAGAATTCTTAGATCCCGTAGTGAAGCAGGAAAAGTTCACCCAGACTTGGGTTTTTCCACTTGTTAGGCAAATGTGTGCTCCTTGAATTCCCTCATGGTACACCCATTTGCAGTTACAATCATCCACCGAGTCTTAAACTGCCAGGCTAATTTATGTAATTTTCAATTCAATCATCATTCAGCCTGTATAACTATGGATAAAGCCTTCAGTATGGGAGCCTGAAGCAGAGGAATCAGCTCTGAGCAGTTTTTCCTCCATGATTATTACAAAGCAAAACTGTTGGGATGCTGCTCAAATTTTTCTCTGTGTCTTTATGGTGTCACTTCTCACACTACCCATATGGTATTTGTCTACCTATGTCATGATGCCCTCATGCACAGATGACTTTCACCATGGAAACCCAGGAGTCTCCACACAGGAGTGGTAGAAGGTAACTTATCCAAAGTAGTAGATGAGACTTCGCATCTTACATTCTGTGATATCAGCTTGTCCCCCATGTCAGTGGGCATTAGTGGGGCTCTACTATGACTTTTTTCTCCTTACTCACCCTACTACTGTACTGCTTTCTCTAGAGGCTGACAGGTCTTTAAAAATCTTGCTCAATGGAGTCCCACTAGCACAGCATCTCACAAAACAATCCTAGATGTTTTGAACATAGGGCTGACACCTTTCTCATTTTCCCAAATTAGATGCAGGTTTTAATTCTTCTTCCTTCCTTTGGTCATTTTATTGGAGGTTTGAGAGGATGGAGCAAGAACTGTTAATTTTATCATATCACCAAGAAGTTCAGTCTTTGATTTCCTCAGGTCAATCAGTGTGGTCACGTAGTGTGATTTTCAAACTTGGACAGTAATGGAAATTACCAGGGGTGATTGTGTACAAGGTAGATGCCAGCCCCTCACTTCCATAGATTCAAATTCAGTAACTCTGAGACGTACCCATAACCTATATTTCTGATAGGCAACACCCCCTCCAGGTGATTCTCATATAGGTCCTACCATAGTTTGAGAAAACCCAATGTAAGGAAAATTTTAAAAAACTAAACCAGTGGTTTTCCAAGTGTGACCTGTAGATAGGTAAATAAGGTCTACAGATCAGCTTCACCTGAGAACTTGGTGGGAAAGTAAATTTTGGGACCACAACCCAGACCTACTAAATGAGAAACACGGGGCGGGGGGTGGTGCTCAGCAATCTGTATTTTAACAAGCCCTCCAGGGGTTTCTGATGCATGCTTAAGTCTGAGAATTACTGAACCAGTGGGTGAGCCAGAAATCCCATGTTCTAACCTGAGACTTGCCTCTAGCTATAGCTCAGTGACCAGGGGAAATTTATTCACCCTCTCTGGATTTCAACTTCCCATTACAATGTAAGGATGAGAGGTCAAATATCTCCAAGGATCTTTTAAGGCTTAATCTCAAACTATTTTATAATACCTTCCATGTTTTGTTGTACTTTTTTTCGTGAAATAAATTACATTTGGTTGAGCCTTGAGCACTATTATTTATATTCCATAGGGATGCCCCAGCATCCAACAGCAACTATTTCCATGGAGCTAATCAATCAAGCCCAGAACAATTCAAAATATATGCATGTATGTTAACAATAATCCTGAGTGTGGACTGCATATAAATCCATGGGCAATGGTTGTTTGTTGTTTTTCTTTCTTCTTTTCTTTTTTTTTTTAACATAAAAAGGCTGGGCTCCATGGGCATGTGGTTTTCTTCATCTCATTTTCTTCATCTGGCTCATTTGATCTTAATTACTAGGGCTAGTTTTTGAATTGCAGCAGCTTGTTCTAAGTAGCATATGGCAGAAGGTGCTAAGCACAGGCAGCAGACAATGTGTTACTAAAAGGAGAAGAAATTTTCCTTTACATAAGAAGCCATATGCAGTCCAAATTTATCCATACTGTATCACTGAAATGTGTATGTATTTTAAAACTTCATCTATGATTTTTCACAGGTATTGGTTTCATCGTTTGCATATTCAACATAAGACCTGCAGAGATTTTATGCGTCCGTTTCAAAATACTCTGACTGTTCCTATCAGTAACTTCAGGGACCACCATCCACTGCCTCTTCTTGGAAAGTTTTGCTGAAAACCTCTTAGGGCATCCTTCTCCCCACAGCATCCTCAGTTTTCAGGCCTCAAATGTCTTGATGTCAAGGTGCTCTTTCTGTGAAAGCAGCACAACTGTGAAAGTTGTCACACTCCTGCTTCATGAGACAGGAAAGCAAAGAGTCTGCACTTTTTCTCTGTCCTGACTCCTTTGTCTCTCTCATTGAGAGACAGTGAACCTCTGGAGCTTCTCCCTTCTATGCCTTAGAGCACACCTGTGAAGCATCAAAGCCTCAGAACATGGCAGGGTGCCAGCCACCTGGATGAGGCCTTTTGAAAATGGTCTTCATCACCACACTTCTCCTTGGAAATCTTGTCTTGAGCCCTGCATCCCTATTCGCCTCACCTGGCTTCATTTGCTGTCACCCTACTTCAGCACCAGACCTCTGAGAGCACACATCAGACACTCGGTCTTTACTGAGACTCTTTTTCTTTTACAGCAACTGCTCTGGCTCATCATCATCCTTGGAGCTTCATATTCCCAACTGTGGCACCTCTGAAATCTAACTGCTTGGCACTGTGTCTCTGACATCACAGTCTGTTGCCATGGCAAGTGCCACCAATTCAGCACGATGACTTTCCTGCCAGAAGGAGAGGATGCACTGAGAGAGAGACAACATTTGTTTAAGCATAAATATCTTTGATATTTAGCAAAGAGGCAAGAGACTATATGGAAGACAACAGAGGAAGCAAAAATTCCAATTTATAGGAAGCTTAGCTTTCAGGGATCCTCTTTGGTACAAGTCAGGCGCTCAGCTTTCTTGAGCTCTTCACATTATACCAGAATTTCAAGGTGATTATTTCTTCGACTTTCAGGTTCACTGGGAATAACATTGGAGTTTGAAAGCATTTAGAGTTTGAAAATGCCACATCCGCTTTTTCATGTTGCCATCAGATGATTATCTTGGTAGAAAGATGAGCAGCAGCCATTCTAAATAGAATTGCTCATCTCAGCAAAGCCTTTTCCAAGGAAGCCAGTTCACAGACAATTTAAGCTAGTTTCTCCCTCTGCAATTCTGCTAAGACTCAGTACCCAGTCTCTGCTGGGTATGAACCCTTCTAATAATGTCTACTGTTGAATTTACAGAGTTTCCATGAAAAGTTTTTCCAAGGGCCTTGCCAAACTCAGAATCTGCTCTCATACATGGATGTAACTATGAAATGGAAACTTGAGAATACTGTGTCTGGAAAACTACAAAAGCTACAGTCTACTTTTTACTGTTACCTAATGGTGACTTGTAATTTGCTACTTAGGATTCTGAACAAAAGAGCAAATTGGAATGAAAATGTCTAACTCTCCTAGTCCCTTTTGGATTCCTATTAAAATGGAATTTTTAAAGGGGGTCAAAACTGTATTATTTGCTGGATACTCAATACTCCAGATCCATGTCAAAAACTTTGAAAAATGTCCACAAGTGTAACGACATCAAAGACCAGGGGTATTGTGATCCTCTACTGTCTGCATGAGAAATAACAGCTCTCCTGCGAGGCCATACAGCATAACTCCACTCATACCCCTGAGGTAAAACAGGCAAAGACTGTACATGGATGTGGTTTATCGATCAATTACGGAGTTCCTCTTGGTCTCAGCAGGCCTGAGAAATGCACCAGGCAACAGAGGGTATACCTAACAGGAACCCCAAAGTAATGCTTCCTCAATTTTCATTTGCGTTAAAGGAAAATTATAGGGGACATGAATGAGGCAAGAGGGTTGGGTGAAGCCTCCCGGCTGCCATGTCAAATATAGAAAATAAAAGTGTGAGTAGAGAAGGGGAGCTTCGGGTTGCAAATCTCTTCTGTTCTTACTCCTCACATCTCTTCACAAGTTGTCTGGCTATCTGAACTATCACACAACATGACAATAAACCCACAGCTCCTCTCTCCCTTGGTCTACTACATCCAG